>NC_137948.1:37672670-38398170 GCF_963969265.1 Rhamphochromis sp. 'chilingali' | reverse complement strand
TGCTGGGAAAACAGGTTTTGCAGCTGTTTGAGCTAAGATTTCCAAGTTATACACATAATGAAAACCTATACTTTGTTTCGGTCGAGTTCCCCATTCAAATGCATGTAACAGTGAGAAACGCACTGTCTTGGCGAAAGAAAGCGTTTTTTGTACAACTTCATATAAATAGCTGTAACTTTTGATAGAAGACTCAGACAAACATGTTTATGGCTTTATCTTATAGAACTCAAGGTCCCCGTGCTGGGAAAACAGGTTTTGCAGCCGTTTGAGCTAAGATTTCCAAGTTATACACATAATGAAAACCTATACTTTGTTTCGGTCGAGTTCCCCATTCAAATGCATGTAACAGTGAGAAACGCACTGTCTTGGCGAAAGAAAGCGTTTTTGTACAACTTCATATAAATAGCTGTAACTTTTGATAGAAGACTCAGACAAACATGTTTGTGGCTTTATCTTATAGAACTCAAGGTCCCCGTGCTGGGAAAACAGGATTTGCAGCTGTTTGAACTAAGGTTTCCAAGTTATACACATAATGAAAACCTATACTTTGTTTCGGTCGAGTTCCCCATTCAAATGCATGTAACAGTGAGAAACGCACTGTCTTTGCAAAATAAAGCCTTTTTGTACAACTTCATATAAATAGCTGTAACTTTTGATAGAAGACTCAGACAAACATGTTTATGGCTTTATCTTATAGAACTCAAGGTCCCCGTGCTGGGCAAACAGGATTTGCAGCTGTTTGAGCTAAGATTTCCAAGTTATACACATAATGAAAACCTATACTTTGTTTCGGTCGAGTTCCCCATTCAAATGCATGTAACAGTGAGAAACGCACTGTCTTTGCAAAATAAAGCCTTTTTGTACAACTTCATGAAGTTAGCTGTAACTTTTGATAGAAGACTCGGATACACATGTTTATGGCTTTATCTTATAGAACTCAAGATCCCCGTGCTGGAAAAACAGGATTTGCAGCTGTTTGAGCTAAGGTTTCCAAGTTATACACATAATGAAAACCTATACTTTGTTTCGGTCGAGTTCCCCATTCAAATGCATGTAACAGTGAGAAACGCACTGTCTTGGCGAAAGAAAGCGTTTTTGTACAACTTCATATAAATAGCTGTAACTTTTGATAGAAGACTCAGACAAACATGTTTATGGCTTTATCTTATAGAACTCAAGGTCCCCGTGCTGGGAAAACAGGTTTTGCAGCCGTTTGAGCTAAGATTTCCAAGTTATACACATAATGAAAACCTATACTTTGTTTCGGTCGAGTTCCCCATTCAAATGCATGTAACAGTGAGAAACGCACTGTCTTGGCGAAAGAAAGCGTTTTTGTACAACTTCATATAAATAGCTGTAACTTTTGATAGAAGACTCAGACAAACATGTTTATGGCTTTATCTTATAGAACTCAAGGTCCCCGTGCTGGGAAAACAGGTTTTGCAGCCGTTTGAGCTAAGATTTCCAAGTTATACACATAATGAAAACCTATACTTTGTTTCGGTCGAGTTCCCCATTCAAATGCATGTAACAGTGAGAAACGCACTGTCTTGGCGAAAGAAAGCGTTTTTGTACAACTTCATATAAATAGCTGTAACTTTTGATAGAAGACTCAGACAAACATGTTTGTGGATTTATCTTATAGAACTCAAGGTCCCCGTGCTGGGCAAACAGGATTTGCAGCTGTTTGAGCTAAGATTTCCAAGTTATACACATAATGAAAACCTATACTTTGTTTCGGTCGAGTTCCCCATTCAAATGCATGTAACAGTGAGAAACGCACTGTCTTTGCAAAATAAAGCCTTTTTGTACAACTTCATGAAGTTAGCTGTAACTTTTGATAGAAGACTCGGATACACATGTTTATGGCTTTATCTTATAGAACTCAAGATCCCCGTGCTGGAAAAACAGGATTTGCAGCTGTTTGAGCTAAGGTTTCCAAGTTATACACATAATGAAAACCTATACTTTGTTTCGGTCGAGTTCCCCATTCAAATGCATGTAACAGTGAGAAACGCACTGTCTTGGCGAAAGAAAGCGTTTTTGTACAACTTCATATAAATAGCTGTAACTTTTGATAGAAGACTCAGACAAACATGTTTATGGCTTTATCTTATAGAACACAAGGTCCCCGTGCTGGGAAAAAAGGTTTTGCAGCCGTTTGAGCTAAGATTTCCAAGTTATACACATAATGAAAACCTATACTTTGTTTCGGTCGAGTTCCCCATTCAAATGCATGTAACAGTGAGAAACGCACTGTCTTGGCGAAAGAAAGCGTTTTTGTACAACTTCATATAAATAGCTGTAACTTTTGATAGAAGACTCAGACAAACATGTTTATGGCTTTATCTTATAGAACTCAAGGTCCCCGTGCTGGGAAAACAGGTTTTGCAGCCGTTTGAGCTAAGATTTCCAAGTTATACACATAATGAAAACCTATACTTTGTTTCGGTCGAGTTCCCCATTCAAATGCATGTAACAGTGAGAAACGCACTGTCTTGGCGAAAGAAAGCGTTTTTGTACAACTTCATATAAATAGCTGTAACTTTTGACAGAAGACTCAGACAAACATGTTTATGGCTTTATCTTATAGAACTCAAGGTCCCCGTGCTGGGAAAACAGGTTTTGCAGCCGTTTGAGCTAAGATTTCCAAGTTATACACATAATGAAAACCTATACTTTGTTTCGGTCGAGTTTCCCATTCAAATGCATGTAACAGTGAGAAACGCACTGTCTTGGCGAAAGAAAGCGTTTTTGTACAACTTCATATAAATAGCTGTAACTTTTGATAGAAGACTCAGACAAACATGTTTATGGCTTTATCTTATAGAACTCAAGGTCCCCGTGCTGGGAAAACAGGATTTGCAGCTGTTTGAGCTAAGATTTCCAAGTTATACACATAATGAAAACCTATACTTTGTTTCGGTCGAGTTCCCCATTCAAATGCATGTAACAGTGAGAAACGCACTGTCTTTGCAAAATAAAGCCTTTTTGTACAACTTCATGAAGTTAGCTGTAACTTTTGATAGAAGACTCGGATACACATGTTTATGGCTTTATCTTATAGAACTCAAGATCCCCGTGCTGGAAAAACAGGATTTGCAGCTGTTTGAGCTAAGGTTTCCAAGTTATACACATAATGAAAACCTATACTTTGTTTCGGTCGAGTTCCCCATTCAAATGCATGTAACAGTGAGAAACGCACTGTCTTGGCGAAAGAAAGCGTTTTTGTACAACTTCATATAAATAGCTGTAACTTTTGATAGAAGACTCAGACAAACATGTTTATGGCTTTATCTTATAGAACTCAAGGTCCCCGTGCTGGGAAAACAGGTTTTGCAGCCGTTTGAGCTAAGATTTCCAAGTTATACACATAATGAAAACCTATACTTTGTTTCGGTCGAGTTCCCCATTCAAATGCATGTAACAGTGAGAAACGCACTGTCTTGGCGAAAGAAAGCGTTTTTGTACAACTTCATATAAATAGCTGTAACTTTTGATAGAAGACTCAGACAAACATGTTTGTGGCTTTATCTTATAGAACTCAAGGTCCCCGTGCTGGGCAAACAGGATTTGCAGCTGTTTGAGCTAAGATTTCCAAGTTATACACATAATGAAAACCTATACTTTGTTTCGGTCGATTTCCCCATTCAAATGCATGTAACAGTGAGAAACGCACTGTCTTGGCGAAAGAAAGCGTTTTTGTACAACTTCATAGAAATAGCTGTAACTTTTGATAGAAGACTCAGACAAACATGTTTATGGCTTTATCTTATAGAACTCAAGGTCCCCGTGCTGGGAAAACAGGATTTGCAGCTGTTTGAACTAAGGTTTCCAAGTTATACACATAATGAAAACCTATACTTTGTTTCGGTCGAGTTCCCCATTCAAATGCATGTAACAGTGAGAAACGCACTGTCTTTGCAAAATAAAGCCTTTTTGTACAACTTCATGAAGTTAGCTGTAACTTTTGATAGAAGACTCGGATACACATGTTTATGGCTTTATCTTATAGAACTCAAGATCCCCGTGCTGGAAAAACAGGATTTGCAGCTGTTTGAGCTAAGGTTTCCAAGTTATACACATAATGAAAACCTATACTTTGTTTCGGTCGAGTTCCCCATTCAAATGCATGTAACAGTGAGAAACGCACTGTCTTGGCGAAAGAAAGCGTTTTTGTACAACTTCATATAAATAGCTGTAACTTTTGGTAGAAGACTCAGTCAAACATGTTTATGGCTTTATCTTATAGAACTCAAGGTCCCCGTGCTGGGAAAACAGGATTTGCAGCTGTTTGAGCTAAGATTTCCAAGTTATACACATAATGAAAACCTATACTTTGTTTCGGTCGAGTTCCCCATTCAAATGCATGTAACAGTGAGAAACGCACTGTCTTGGCGAAAGAAAGCGTTTTTGTACAACTTCATATAAATAGCTGTAACTTTTGATAGAAGACTCAGACAAACATGTTTATGGCTTTATCTTATAGAACTCAAGGTCCCCGTGCTGGAAAAACAGGTTTTGCAGCTGTTTGAGCTAAGATTTCCAAGTTATACACATAATGAAAACCTATACTTTGTTTCGGTCGAGTTCCCCATTCAAATGCATGTAACAGTGAGAAACGCACTGTCTTTGCAAAATAAAGCCTTTTTGTACAACTTCATGAAGTTAGCTGTAACTTTTGATAGAAGACTCGGATACACATGTTTATGGCTTTATCTTATAGAACTCAAGATCCCCGTGCTGGAAAAACAGGATTTGCAGCTGTTTGAGCTAAGGTTTCCAAGTTATACACATAATGAAAACCTATACTTTGTTTCGGTCGAGTTCCCCATTCAAATGCATGTAACAGTGAGAAACGCACTGTCTTGGCGAAAGAAAGCGTTTTTGTACAACTTCATATAAATAGCTGTAACTTTTGATAGAAGACTCAGACAAACATGTTTATGGCTTTATCTTATAGAACTCAAGGTCCCCGTGCTGGGAAAACAGGTTTTGCAGCCGTTTGAGCTAAGATTTCCAAGTTATACACATAATGAAAACCTATACTTTGTTTCGGTCGAGTTCCCCATTCAAATGCATGTAACAGTGAGAAACGCACTGTCTTGGCGAAAGAAAGCGTTTTTGTACAACTTCATATAAATAGCTGTAACTTTTGATAGAAGACTCAGACAAACATGTTTATGGCTTTATCTTATAGAACTCAAGGTCCCCGTGCTGGGAAAACAGGTTTTGCAGCCGTTTGAGCTAAGATTTCCAAGTTATACACATAATGAAAACCTATACTTTGTTTCGGTCGAGTTCCCCATTCAAATGCATGTAACAGTGAGAAACGCACTGTCTTGGCGAAAGAAAGCGTTTTTGTACAACTTCATATAAATAGCTGTAACTTTTGATAGAAGACTCAGACAAACATGTTTGTGGCTTTATCTTATAGAACTCAAGGTCCCCGTGCTGGGCAAACAGGATTTGCAGCTGTTTGAGCTAAGATTTCCAAGTTATACACATAATGAAAACCTATACTTTGTTTCGGTCGATTTCCCCATTCAAATGCATGTAACAGTGAGAAACGCACTGTCTTGGCGAAAGAAAGCGTTTTTGTACAACTTCATATAAATAGCTGTAACTTTTGATAGAAGACTCAGACAAACATGTTTATGGCTTTATCTTATAGAACTCAAGGTCCCCGTGCTGGGAAAACAGGATTTGCAGCTGTTTGAGCTAAGATTTCCAAGTTATACACATAATGAAAACCTATACTTTGTTTCGGTCGAGTTCCCCATTCAAATGCATGTAACAGTGAGAAACGCACTGTCTTGGCGAAAGAAAGCGTTTTTGTACAACTTCATAGAAATAGCTGTAACTTTTGATAGAAGACTCAGACAAACATGTTTATGGCTTTATCTTATAGAACTCAAGGTCCCCGTGCTGGGAAAACAGGATTTGCAGCTGTTTGAACTAAGGTTTCCAAGTTATACACATAATGAAAACCTATACTTTGTTTCGGTCGAGTTCCCCATTCAAATGCATGTAACAGTGAGAAACGCACTGTCTTTGCAAAATAAAGCCTTTTTGTACAACTTCATGAAGTTAGCTGTAACTTTTGATAGAAGACTCGGATACACATGTTTATGGCTTTATCTTATAGAACTCAAGATCCCCGTGCTGGAAAAACAGGATTTGCAGCTGTTTGAGCTAAGGTTTCCAAGTTATACACATAATGAAAACCTATACTTTGTTTCGGTCGAGTTCCCCATTCAAATGCATGTAACAGTGAGAAACGCACTGTCTTGGCGAAAGAAAGCGTTTTTGTACAACTTCATATAAATAGCTGTAACTTTTGGTAGAAGACTCAGTCAAACATGTTTATGGCTTTATCTTATAGAACTCAAGGTCCCCGTGCTGGGAAAACAGGATTTGCAGCTGTTTGAGCTAAGATTTCCAAGTTATACACATAATGAAAACCTATACTTTGTTTCGGTCGAGTTCCCCATTCAAATGCATGTAACAGTGAGAAACGCACTGTCTTGGCGAAAGAAAGCGTTTTTGTACAACTTCATATAAATAGCTGTAACTTTTGATAGAAGACTCAGACAAACATGTTTATGGCTTTATCTTATAGAACTCAAGGTCCCCGTGCTGGAAAAACAGGTTTTGCAGCCGTTTGAGCTAAGATTTCCAAGTTATACACATAATGAAAACCTATACTTTGTTTCGGTCGAGTTCCCCATTCAAATGCATGTAACAGTGAGAAACGCACTGTCTTGGCGAAAGAAAGCGTTTTTGTACAACTTCATATAAATAGCTGTAACTTTTGATAGAAGACTCAGACAAACATGTTTATGGCTTTATCTTATAGAACTCAAGGTCCCCGTGCTGGGAAAACAGGTTTTGCAGCCGTTTGAGCTAAGATTTCCAAGTTATACACATAATGAAAACCTATACTTTGTTTCGGTCGAGTTCCCCATTCAAATGCATGTAACAGTGAGAAACGCACTGTCTTGGCGAAAGAAAGCGTTTTTGTACAACTTCATATAAATAGCTGTAACTTTTGATAGAAGACTCAGACAAACATGTTTGTGGCTTTATCTTATAGAACTCAAGGTCCCCGTGCTGGGCAAACAGGATTTGCAGCTGTTTGAGCTAAGATTTCCAAGTTATACACATAATGAAAACCTATACTTTGTTTCGGTCGATTTCCCCATTCAAATGCATGTAACAGTGAGAAACGCACTGTCTTGGCGAAAGAAAGCGTTTTTGTACAACTTCATATAAATAGCTGTAACTTTTGATAGAAGACTCAGACAAACATGTTTATGGCTTTATCTTATAGAACTCAAGGTCCCCGTGCTGGGAAAACAGGATTTGCAGCTGTTTGAGCTAAGATTTCCAAGTTATACACATAATGAAAACCTATACTTTGTTTCGGTCGAGTTCCCCATTCAAATGCATGTAACAGTGAGAAACGCACTGTCTTGGCGAAAGAAAGCGTTTTTGTACAACTTCATATAAATAGCTGTAACTTTTGGTAAAAGACTCAGTCAAACATGTTTATGGCTTTATCTTATAGAACTCAAGGTCCCCGTGCTGGGAAAACAGGATTTGCAGCTGTTTGAGCTAAGATTTCCAAGTTATACACATAATGAAAACCTATACTTTGTTTCGGTCGAGTTCCCCATTCAAATGCATGTAACAGTGAGAAACGCACTGTCTTGGCGAAAGAAAGCGTTTTTGTACAACTTCATATAAATAGCTGTAACTTTTGATAGAAGACTCAGACAAACATGTTTATGGCTTTATCTTATAGAACTCAAGGTCCCCGTGCTGGAAAAACAGGTTTTGCAGCCGTTTGAGCTAAGATTTCCAAGTTATACACATAATGAAAACCTATACTTTGTTTCGGTCGAGTTCCCCATTCAAATGCATGTAACAGTGAGAAACGCACTGTCTTGGCGAAAGAAAGCGTTTTTGTACAACTTCATATAAATAGCTGTAACTTTTGATAGAAGACTCAGACAAACATGTTTATGGCTTTATCTTATAGAACTCAAGGTCCCCGTGCTGGGAAAACAGGTTTTGCAGCCGTTTGAGCTAAGATTTCCAAGTTATACACATAATGAAAACCTATACTTTGTTTCGGTCGAGTTCCCCATTCAAATGCATGTAACAGTGAGAAACGCACTGTCTTGGCGAAAGAAAGCGTTTTTGTACAACTTCATATAAATAGCTGTAACTTTTGATAGAAGACTCAGACAAACATGTTTGTGGCTTTATCTTATAGAACTCAAGGTCCCCGTGCTGGGCAAACAGGATTTGCAGCTGTTTGAGCTAAGATTTCCAAGTTATACACATAATGAAAACCTATACTTTGTTTCGGTCGAGTTCCCCATTCAAATGCATGTAACAGTGAGAAACGCACTGTCTTGGCGAAAGAAAGCGTTTTTGTACAACTTCATATAAATAGCTGTAACTTTTGATAGAAGACTCAGACAAACATGTTTATGGCTTTATCTTATAGAACTCAAGGTCCCCGTGCTGGGAAAACAGGTTTTGCAGCCGTTTGAGCTAAGATTTCCAAGTTATACACATAATGAAAACCTATACTTTGTTTCGGTCGATTTCCCCATTCAAATGCATGTAACAGTGAGAAACGCACTGTCTTGGCGAAAGAAAGCGTTTTTGTACAACTTCATATAAATAGCTGTAACTTTTGATAGAAGACTCAGACAAACATGTTTATGGCTTTATCTTATAGAACTCAAGGTCCCCGTGCTGGGAAAACAGGATTTGCAGCTGTTTGAGCTAAGATTTCCAAGTTATACACATAATGAAAACCTATACTTTGTTTCGGTCGAGTTCCCCATTCAAATGCATGTAACAGTGAGAAACGCACTGTCTTTGCAAAATAAAGCCTTTTTGTACAACTTCATGAAGTTAGCTGTAACTTTTGATAGAAGACTCGGATACACATGTTTATGGCTTTATCTTATAGAACTCAAGATCCCCGTGCTGGAAAAACAGGATTTGCAGCTGTTTGAGCTAAGGTTTCCAAGTTATACACATAATGAAAACCTATACTTTGTTTCGGTCGAGTTCCCCATTCAAATGCATGTAACAGTGAGAAACGCACTGTCTTGGCGAAAGAAAGCGTTTTTGTACAACTTCATATAAATAGCTGTAACTTTTGATAGAAGACTCAGACAAACATGTTTATGGCTTTATCTTATAGAACTCAAGGTCCCCGTGCTGGGAAAACAGGTTTTGCAGCCGTTTGAGCTAAGATTTCCAAGTTATACACATAATGAAAACCTATACTTTGTTTCGGTCGAGTTCCCCATTCAAATGCATGTAACAGTGAGAAACGCACTGTCTTGGCGAAAGAAAGCGTTTTTGTACAACTTCATATAAATAGCTGTAACTTTTGATAGAAGACTCAGACAAACATGTTTATGGCTTTATCTTATAGAACTCAAGGTCCCCGTGCTGGGAAAACAGGATTTGCAGCTGTTTGAGCTAAGATTTCCAAGTTATACACATAATGAAAACCTATACTTTGTTTCGGTCGAGTTCCCCATTCAAATGCATGTAACAGTGAGAAACGCACTGTCTTGGCGAAAGAAAGCGTTTTTGTACAACTTCATAGAAATAGCTGTAACTTTTGATAGAAGACTCAGACAAACATGTTTATGGCTTTATCTTATAGAACTCAAGGTCCCCGTGCTGGGAAAACAGGATTTGCAGCTGTTTGAGCTAAGATTTCCAAGTTATACACATAATGAAAACCTATACTTTGTTTCGGTCGAGTTCCCCATTCAAATGCATGTAACAGTGAGAAACGCACTGTCTTTGCAAAATAAAGCCTTTTTGTACAACTTCATGAAGTTAGCTGTAACTTTTGATAGAAGACTCGGATACACATGTTTATGGCTTTATCTTATAGAACTCAAGATCCCCGTGCTGGAAAAACAGGATTTGCAGCTGTTTGAGCTAAGGTTTCCAAGTTATACACATAATGAAAACCTATACTTTGTTTCGGTCGAGTTTCCCATTCAAATGCATGTAACAGTGAGAAACGCACTGTCTTGGCGAAAGAAAGCGTTTTTGTACAACTTCATATAAATAGCTGTAACTTTTGGTAGAAGACTCAGTCAAACATGTTTATGGCTTTATCTTATAGAACTCAAGGTCCCCGTGCTGGGAAAACAGGATTTGCAGCTGTTTGAGCTAAGATTTTCAAGTTATACACATAATGAAAACCTATACTTTGTTTCGGGCGAGTTCCCCATTCAAATGCATGTAACAGTGAGAAACGCACTGTCTTGGCGAAAGAAAGCGTTTTTGTACAACTTCATATAAATAGCTGTAACTTTTGATAGAAGACTCAGACAAACATGTTTATGGCTTTATCTTATAGAACTCAAGGTCCCCGTGCTGGAAAAACAGGTTTTGCAGCCGTTTGAGCTAAGATTTCCAAGTTATACACATAATGAAAACCTATACTTTGTTTCGGTCGAGTTCCCCATTCAAATGCATGTAACAGTGAGAAACGCACTGTCTTGGCGAAAGAAAGCGTTTTTGTACAACTTCATATAAATAGCTGTAACTTTTGATAGAAGACTCAGACAAACATGTTTATGGCTTTATCTTATAGAACTCAAGGTCCCCGTGCTGGGAAAACAGGTTTTGCAGCCGTTTGAGCTAAGATTTCCAAGTTATACACATAATGAAAACCTATACTTTGTTTCGGTCGAGTTCCCCATTCAAATGCATGTAACAGTGAGAAACGCACTGTCTTGGCGAAAGAAAGCGTTTTTGTACAACTTCATATAAATAGCTGTAACTTTTGATAGAAGACTCAGACAAACATGTTTGTGGCTTTATCTTATAGAACTCAAGGTCCCCGTGCTGGGCAAACAGGATTTGCAGCTGTTTGAGCTAAGATTTCCAAGTTATACACATAATGAAAACCTATACTTTGTTTCGGTCGAGTTCCCCATTCAAATGCATGTAACAGTGAGAAACGCACTGTCTTGGCGAAAGAAAGCGTTTTTGTACAACTTCATATAAATAGCTGTAACTTTTGATAGAAGACTCAGACAAACATGTTTATGGCTTTATCTTATAGAACTCAAGGTCCCCGTGCTGGGAAAACAGGTTTTGCAGCCGTTTGAGCTAAGATTTCCAAGTTATACACATAATGAAAACCTATACTTTGTTTCGGTCGAGTTCCCCATTCAAATGCATGTAACAGTGAGAAACGCACTGTCTTGGCGAAAGAAAGCGTTTTTGTACAACTTCATATAAATAGCTGTAACTTTTGATAGAAGACTCAGACAAACATGTTTATGGCTTTATCTTATAGAACTCAAGGTCCCCGTGCTGGGAAAACAGGTTTTGCAGCTGTTTGAGCTAAGATTTCCAAGTTATACACATAATGAAAACCTATACTTTGTTTCGGTCGAGTTCCCCATTCAAATGCATGTAACAGTGAGAAACACACTGTCTTGGCGAAAGAAAGCGTTTTTGTACAACTTCATATAAATAGCTGTAACTTTTGATAGAAGACTCAGACAAACATGTTTATGGCTTTATCTTATAGAACTCAAGGTCCCCTTGCTGGGCAAACAGGATTTGCAGCTGTTTGAGCTAAGATTTCCAAGTTATACACATAATGAAAACCTATACTTTGTTTCGGTCGAGTTCCCCATTCAAATGCATGTAACAGTGAGAAACGCACTGTCTTTGCAAAATAAAGCCTTTTTGTACAACTTCATGAAGTTAGCTGTAACTTTTGATAGAAGACTCGGATACACATGTTTATGGCTTTATCTTATAGAACTCAAGATCCCCGTGCTGGAAAAACAGGATTTGCAGCTGTTTGAGCTAAGGTTTCCAAGTTATACACATAATGAAAACCTATACTTTGTTTCGGTCGAGTTCCCCATTCAAATGCATGTAACAGTGAGAAACGCACTGTCTTGGCGAAAGAAAGCGTTTTTGTACAACTTCATATAAATAGCTGTAACTTTTGATAGAAGACTCAGACAAACATGTTTGTGGCTTTATCTTATAGAAGTCAAGGTCCCCGTGCTGGGCAAACAGAACAGGTTTTGCAGCCGTTTGAGCTAAGATTTCCAAGTTATACACATAATGAAAACCTATACTTTGTTTCGGTCGAGTTCCCCATTCAAATGCATGTAACAGTGAGAAACGCACTGTCTTGGCGAAAGAAAGCGTTTTTGTACAACTTCATATAAATAGCTGTAACTTTTGATAGAAGACTCAGACAAACATGTTTATGGCTTTATCTTATAGAACTCAAGGTCCCCGTGCTGGGAAAACAGGTTTTGCAGCCGTTTGAGCTAAGATTTCCAAGTTATACACATAATGAAAACCTATACTTTGTTTCGGTCGAGTTCCCCATTCAAATGCATGTAACAGTGAGAAACGCACTGTCTTGGCGAAAGAAAGCGTTTTTGTACAACTTCATATAAATAGCTGTAACTTTTGATAGAAGACTCAGACAAACATGTTTATGGCTTTATCTTATAGAACTCAAGGTCCCCGTGCTGGGAAAACAGGATTTGCAGCTGTTTGAGCTAAGATTTCCAAGTTATACACATAATGAAAACCTATACTTTGTTTCGGTCGAGTTCCCCATTCAAATGCATGTAACAGTGAGAAACGCACTGTCTTGGCGAAAGAAAGCGTTTTTGTACAACTTCATAGAAATAGCTGTAACTTTTGATAGAAGACTCAGACAAACATGTTTATGGCTTTATCTTATAGAACTCAAGGTCCCCGTGCTGGGAAAACAGGTTTTGCAGCTGTTTGAGCTAAGATTTCCAAGTTATACACATAATGAAAACCTATACTTTGTTTCGGTCGAGTTCCCCATTCAAATGCATGTAACAGTGAGAAACACACTGTCTTGGCGAAAGAAAGCGTTTTTGTACAACTTCATATAAATAGCTGTAACTTTTGATAGAAGACTCAGACAAACATGTTTATGGCTTTATCTTATAGAACTCAAGGTCCCCTTGCTGGGCAAACAGGATTTGCAGCTGTTTGAGCTAAGATTTCCAAGTTATACACATAATGAAAACCTATACTTTGTTTCGGTCGAGTTCCCCATTCAAATGCATGTAACAGTGAGAAACGCACTGTCTTGGCGAAAGAAAGCGTTTTTGTACAACTTCATATAAATAGCTGTAACTTTTGATAGAAGACTCAGACAAACATGTTTATGGCTTTATCTTATAGAACTCAAGGTCCCCGTGCTGGGAAAACAGGTTTTGCAGCTGTTTGAGCTAAGATTTCCAAGTTATACACATAATGAAAACCTATACTTTGTTTCGGTCGAGTTCCCCATTCAAATGCATGTAACAGTGAGAAACGCACTGTCTTGGCGAAAGAAAGCGTTTTTGTACAACTTCATATAAATAGCTGTAACTTTTGATAGAAGACTCAGACAAACATGTTTGTGGCTTTATCTTATAGAAGTCAAGGTCCCCGTGCTGGGCAAACAGGATTTGCAGCTGTTTGAGCTAAGATTTCCAAGTTATACACATAATGAAAACCTATACTTTGTTTCGGTCGAGTTCCCCATTCAAATGCATGTAACAGTGAGAAACGCACTGTCTTGGCGAAAGAAAGCGTTTTTGTACAACTTCATATAAATAGCTGTAACTTTTGATAGAAGACTCAGACAAACATGTTTATGGCTTTATCTTATAGAACTCAAGGTCCCCGTGCTGGGAAAACAGGTTTTGCAGCCGTTTGAGCTAAGATTTCCAAGTTATACACATAATGAAAACCTATACTTTGTTTCGGTCGAGTTCCCCATTCAAATGCATGTAACAGTGAGAAACGCACTGTCTTGGCGAAAGAAAGCGTTTTTGTACAACTTCATATAAATAGCTGTAACTTTTGATAGAAGACTCAGACAAACATGTTTGTGGCTTTATCTTATAGAACTCAAGGTCCCCGTGCTGGGCAAACAGGATTTGCAGCTGTTTGAGCTAAGATTTCCAAGTTATACACATAATGAAAACCTATACTTTGTTTCGGTCGAGTTCCCCATTCAAATGCATGTAACAGTGAGAAACGCACTGTCTTGGCGAAAGAAAGCGTTTTTGTACAACTTCATATAAATAGCTGTAACTTTTGATAGAAGACTCAGACAAACATGTTTGTGGCTTTATCTTATAGAACTCAAGGTCCCCGTGCTGGGCAAACAGGATTTGCAGCTGTTTGAGCTAAGATTTCCAAGTTATACACATAATGAAAACCTATACTTTGTTTCGGTCGAGTTCCCCATTCAAATGCATGTAACAGTGAGAAACGCACTGTCTTGGCGAAAGAAAGCGTTTTTGTACAACTTCATATAAATAGCTGTAACTTTTGATAGAAGACTCAGACAAACATGTTTATGGCTTTATCTTATAGAACTCAAGGTCCCCGTGCTGGGAAAACAGGATTTGCAGCTGTTTGAGCTAAGATTTCCAAGTTATACACATAATGAAAACCTATACTTTGTTTCGGTCGAGTTCCCCATTCAAATGCATGTAACAGTGAGAAACGCACTGTCTTGGCGAAAGAAAGCGTTTTTGTACAACTTCATATAAATAGCTGTAACTTTTGATAGAAGACTCAGACAAACATGTTTATGGCTTTATCTTATAGAACTCAAGGTCCCCGTGCTGGGAAAACAGGTTTTGCAGCTGTTTGAGCTAAGATTTCCAAGTTATACACATAATGAAAACCTATACTTTGTTTCGGTCGAGTTCCCCATTCAAATGCATGTAACAGTGAGAAACGCACTGTCTTGGCGAAAGAAAGCGTTTTTGTACAACTTCATATAAATAGCTGTAACTTTTGATAGAAGACTCAGTCAAACATGTTTATGGCTTTATCTTATAGAACTCAAGGTCCCCGTGCTGGGAAAACAGGATTTGCAGCTGTTTGAGCTAAGATTTTCAAGTTATACACATAATGAAAACCTATACTTTGTTTCGGGCGAGTTCCCCATTCAAATGCATGTAACAGTGAGAAACGCACTGTCTTGGCGAAAGAAAGCGTTTTTGTACAACTTCATATAAATAGCTGTAACTTTTGATAGAAGACTCAGACAAACATGTTTGTGGCTTTATCTTATAGAAGTCAAGGTCCCCGTGCTGGGCAAACAGGATTTGCAGCTGTTTGAGCTAAGATTTCCAAGTTATACACATAATGAAAACCTATACTTTGTTTCGGTCGAGTTCCCCATTCAAATGCATGTAACAGTGAGAAACGCACTGTCTTGGCGAAAGAAAGCGTTTTTGTACAACTTCATATAAATAGCTGTAACTTTTGATAGAAGACTCAGACAAACATGTTTATGGCTTTATCTTATAGAACTCAAGGTCCCCGTGCTGGGAAAACAGGTTTTGCAGCCGTTTGAGCTAAGATTTCCAAGTTATACACATAATGAAAACCTATACTTTGTTTCGGTCGAGTTCCCCATTCAAATGCATGTAACAGTGAGAAACGCACTGTCTTGGCGAAAGAAAGCGTTTTTGTACAACTTCATATAAATAGCTGTAACTTTTGATAGAAGACTCAGACAAACATGTTTGTGGCTTTATCTTATAGAACTCAAGGTCCCCGTGCTGGGCAAACAGGATTTGCAGCTGTTTGAGCTAAGATTTCCAAGTTATACACATAATGAAAACCTATACTTTGTTTCGGTCGAGTTCCCCATTCAAATGCATGTAACAGTGAGAAACGCACTGTCTTGGCGAAAGAAAGCGTTTTTGTACAACTTCATATAAATAGCTGTAACTTTTGATAGAAGACTCAGACAAACATGTTTGTGGCTTTATCTTATAGAACTCAAGGTCCCCGTGCTGGGCAAACAGGATTTGCAGCTGTTTGAGCTAAGATTTCCAAGTTATACACATAATGAAAACCTATACTTTGTTTCGGTCGAGTTCCCCATTCAAATGCATGTAACAGTGAGAAACGCACTGTCTTGGCGAAAGAAAGCGTTTTTGTACAACTTCATATAAATCGCTGTAACTTTTGATAGAAGACTCAGACAAACATGTTTATGGCTTTATCTTATAGAACTCAAGGTCCCCGTGCTGGGAAAACAGGATTTGCAGCTGTTTGAGCTAAGATTTCCAAGTTATACACATAATGAAAACCTATACTTTGTTTCGGTCGAGTTCCCCATTCAAATGCATGTAACAGTGAGAAACGCACTGTCTTGGCGAAAGAAAGCGTTTTTGTACAACTTCATATAAATAGCTGTAACTTTTGATAGAAGACTCAGACAAACATGTTTATGGCTTTATCTTATAGAACTCAAGGTCCCCGTGCTGGGAAAACAGGTTTTGCAGCTGTTTGAGCTAAGATTTCCAAGTTATACACATAATGAAAACCTATACTTTGTTTCGGTCGAGTTCCCCATTCAAATGCATGTAACAGTGAGAAACGCACTGTCTTGGCGAAAGAAAGCGTTTTTGTACAACTTCATATAAATAGCTGTAACTTTTGATAGAAGACTCAGTCAAACATATTTATGGCTTTATCTTATAGAACTCAAGGTCCCCGTGCTGGGAAAACAGGATTTGCAGCTGTTTGAGCTAAGATTTTCAAGTTATACACATAATGAAAACCTATACTTTGTTTCGGGCGAGTTCCCCATTCAAATGCATGTAACAGTGAGAAACGCACTGTCTTGGCGAAAGAAAGCGTTTTTGTACAACTTCATATAAATAGCTGTAACTTTTGATAGAAGACTCAGACAAACATGTTTATGGCTTTATCTTATAGAACTCAAGGTCCCCGTGCTGGGAAAACAGGATTTGCAGCTGTTTGAGCTAAGATTTCCAAGTTATACACATAATGAAAACCTATACTTTGTTTCGGTCGAGTTCCCCATTCAAATGCATGTAACAGTGAGAAACGCACTGTCTTGGCGAAAGAAAGCGTTTTTGTACAACTTCATATAAATAGCTGTAACTTTTGATAGAAGACTCAGACAAACATGTTTATGGCTTTATCTTATAGAACTCAAGGTCCCCGTGCTGGGAAAACAGGTTTTGCAGCTGTTTGAGCTAAGATTTCCAAGTTATACACATAATGAAAACCTATACTTTGTTTCGGTCGAGTTCCCCATTCAAATGCATGTAACAGTGAGAAACACACTGTCTTGGCGAAAGAAAGCGTTTTTGTACAACTTCATATAAATAGCTGTAACTTTTGATAGAAGACTCAGACAAACATGTTTATGGCTTTATCTTATAGAACTCAAGGTCCCCTTGCTGGGCAAACAGGATTTGCAGCTGTTTGAGCTAAGATTTCCAAGTTATACACATAATGAAAACCTATACTTTGTTTCGGTCGAGTTCCCCATTCAAATGCATGTAACAGTGAGAAACGCACTGTCTTGGCGAAAGAAAGCGTTTTTGTACAACTTCATATAAATAGCTGTAACTTTTGATAGAAGACTCAGACAAACATGTTTGTGGCTTTATCTTATAGAACTCAAGGTCCCCGTGCTGGGCAAACAGGATTTGCAGCTGTTTGAGCTAAGATTTCCAAGTTATACACATAATGAAAACCTATACTTTGTTTCGGTCGAGTTCCCCATTCAAATGCATGTAACAGTGAGAAACGCACTGTCTTGGCGAAAGAAAGCGTTTTTGTACAACTTCATATAAATAGCTGTAACTTTTGATAGAAGACTCAGACAAACATGTTTATGGCTTTATCTTATAGAACTCAAGGTCCCCGTGCTGGGAAAACAGGTTTTGCAGCTGTTTGAGCTAAGATTTCCAAGTTATACACATAATGAAAACCTATACTTTGTTTCGGTCGAGTTCCCCATTCAAATGCATGTAACAGTGAGAAACGCACTGTCTTGGCGAAAGAAAGCGTTTTTGTACAACTTCATATAAATAGCTGTAACTTTTGATAGAAGACTCAGACAAACATGTTTATGGCTTTATCTTATAGAACTCAAGGTCCCCTTGCTGGGCAAACAGGATTTGCAGCTGTTTGAGCTAAGATTTCCAAGTTATACACATAATGAAAACCTATACTTTGTTTCGGTCGAGTTCCCCATTCAAATGCATGTAACAGTGAGAAACGCACTGTCTTTGCAAAATAAAGCCTTTTTGTACAACTTCATGAAGTTAGCTGTAACTTTTGATAGAAGACTCGGATACACATGTTTATGGCTTTATCTTATAGAACTCAAGATCCCCGTGCTGGAAAAACAGGATTTGCAGCTGTTTGAGCTAAGGTTTCCAAGTTATACACATAATGAAAACCTATACTTTGTTTCGGTCGAGTTCCCCATTCAAATGCATGTAACAGTGAGAAACGCACTGTCTTGGCGAAAGAAAGCGTTTTTGTACAACTTCATATAAATAGCTGTAACTTTTGATAGAAGACTCAGACAAACATGTTTGTGGCTTTATCTTATAGAAGTCAAGGTCCCCGTGCTGGGCAAACAGAACAGGTTTTGCAGCCGTTTGAGCTAAGATTTCCAAGTTATACACATAATGAAAACCTATACTTTGTTTCGGTCGAGTTCCCCATTCAAATGCATGTAACAGTGAGAAACGCACTGTCTTGGCGAAAGAAAGCGTTTTTGTACAACTTCATATAAATAGCTGTAACTTTTGATAGAAGACTCAGACAAACATGTTTATGGCTTTATCTTATAGAACTCAAGGTCCCCGTGCTGGGAAAACAGGTTTTGCAGCCGTTTGAGCTAAGATTTCCAAGTTATACACATAATGAAAACCTATACTTTGTTTCGGTCGAGTTCCCCATTCAAATGCATGTAACAGTGAGAAACGCACTGTCTTGGCGAAAGAAAGCGTTTTTGTACAACTTCATATAAATAGCTGTAACTTTTGATAGAAGACTCAGACAAACATGTTTATGGCTTTATCTTATAGAACTCAAGGTCCCCGTGCTGGGAAAACAGGATTTGCAGCTGTTTGAGCTAAGATTTCCAAGTTATACACATAATGAAAACCTATACTTTGTTTCGGTCGAGTTCCCCATTCAAATGCATGTAACAGTGAGAAACGCACTGTCTTGGCGAAAGAAAGCGTTTTTGTACAACTTCATAGAAATAGCTGTAACTTTTGATAGAAGACTCAGACAAACATGTTTATGGCTTTATCTTATAGAACTCAAGGTCCCCGTGCTGGGAAAACAGGTTTTGCAGCTGTTTGAGCTAAGATTTCCAAGTTATACACATAATGAAAACCTATACTTTGTTTCGGTCGAGTTCCCCATTCAAATGCATGTAACAGTGAGAAACACACTGTCTTGGCGAAAGAAAGCGTTTTTGTACAACTTCATATAAATAGCTGTAACTTTTGATAGAAGACTCAGACAAACATGTTTATGGCTTTATCTTATAGAACTCAAGGTCCCCTTGCTGGGCAAACAGGATTTGCAGCTGTTTGAGCTAAGATTTCCAAGTTATACACATAATGAAAACCTATACTTTGTTTCGGTCGAGTTCCCCATTCAAATGCATGTAACAGTGAGAAACGCACTGTCTTGGCGAAAGAAAGCGTTTTTGTACAACTTCATATAAATAGCTGTAACTTTTGATAGAAGACTCAGACAAACATGTTTATGGCTTTATCTTATAGAACTCAAGGTCCCCGTGCTGGGAAAACAGGTTTTGCAGCTGTTTGAGCTAAGATTTCCAAGTTATACACATAATGAAAACCTATACTTTGTTTCGGTCGAGTTCCCCATTCAAATGCATGTAACAGTGAGAAACGCACTGTCTTGGCGAAAGAAAGCGTTTTTGTACAACTTCATATAAATAGCTGTAACTTTTGATAGAAGACTCAGACAAACATGTTTGTGGCTTTATCTTATAGAAGTCAAGGTCCCCGTGCTGGGCAAACAGGATTTGCAGCTGTTTGAGCTAAGATTTCCAAGTTATACACATAATGAAAACCTATACTTTGTTTCGGTCGAGTTCCCCATTCAAATGCATGTAACAGTGAGAAACGCACTGTCTTGGCGAAAGAAAGCGTTTTTGTACAACTTCATATAAATAGCTGTAACTTTTGATAGAAGACTCAGACAAACATGTTTATGGCTTTATCTTATAGAACTCAAGGTCCCCGTGCTGGGAAAACAGGTTTTGCAGCCGTTTGAGCTAAGATTTCCAAGTTATACACATAATGAAAACCTATACTTTGTTTCGGTCGAGTTCCCCATTCAAATGCATGTAACAGTGAGAAACGCACTGTCTTGGCGAAAGAAAGCGTTTTTGTACAACTTCATATAAATAGCTGTAACTTTTGATAGAAGACTCAGACAAACATGTTTGTGGCTTTATCTTATAGAACTCAAGGTCCCCGTGCTGGGCAAACAGGATTTGCAGCTGTTTGAGCTAAGATTTCCAAGTTATACACATAATGAAAACCTATACTTTGTTTCGGTCGAGTTCCCCATTCAAATGCATGTAACAGTGAGAAACGCACTGTCTTGGCGAAAGAAAGCGTTTTTGTACAACTTCATATAAATAGCTGTAACTTTTGATAGAAGACTCAGACAAACATGTTTGTGGCTTTATCTTATAGAACTCAAGGTCCCCGTGCTGGGCAAACAGGATTTGCAGCTGTTTGAGCTAAGATTTCCAAGTTATACACATAATGAAAACCTATACTTTGTTTCGGTCGAGTTCCCCATTCAAATGCATGTAACAGTGAGAAACGCACTGTCTTGGCGAAAGAAAGCGTTTTTGTACAACTTCATATAAATAGCTGTAACTTTTGATAGAAGACTCAGACAAACATGTTTATGGCTTTATCTTATAGAACTCAAGGTCCCCGTGCTGGGAAAACAGGATTTGCAGCTGTTTGAGCTAAGATTTCCAAGTTATACACATAATGAAAACCTATACTTTGTTTCGGTCGAGTTCCCCATTCAAATGCATGTAACAGTGAGAAACGCACTGTCTTGGCGAAAGAAAGCGTTTTTGTACAACTTCATATAAATAGCTGTAACTTTTGATAGAAGACTCAGACAAACATGTTTATGGCTTTATCTTATAGAACTCAAGGTCCCCGTGCTGGGAAAACAGGTTTTGCAGCTGTTTGAGCTAAGATTTCCAAGTTATACACATAATGAAAACCTATACTTTGTTTCGGTCGAGTTCCCCATTCAAATGCATGTAACAGTGAGAAACGCACTGTCTTGGCGAAAGAAAGCGTTTTTGTACAACTTCATATAAATAGCTGTAACTTTTGATAGAAGACTCAGTCAAACATGTTTATGGCTTTATCTTATAGAACTCAAGGTCCCCGTGCTGGGAAAACAGGATTTGCAGCTGTTTGAGCTAAGATTTTCAAGTTATACACATAATGAAAACCTATACTTTGTTTCGGGCGAGTTCCCCATTCAAATGCATGTAACAGTGAGAAACGCACTGTCTTGGCGAAAGAAAGCGTTTTTGTACAACTTCATATAAATAGCTGTAACTTTTGATAGAAGACTCAGACAAACATGTTTGTGGCTTTATCTTATAGAAGTCAAGGTCCCCGTGCTGGGCAAACAGGATTTGCAGCTGTTTGAGCTAAGATTTCCAAGTTATACACATAATGAAAACCTATACTTTGTTTCGGTCGAGTTCCCCATTCAAATGCATGTAACAGTGAGAAACGCACTGTCTTGGCGAAAGAAAGCGTTTTTGTACAACTTCATATAAATAGCTGTAACTTTTGATAGAAGACTCAGACAAACATGTTTATGGCTTTATCTTATAGAACTCAAGGTCCCCGTGCTGGGAAAACAGGTTTTGCAGCCGTTTGAGCTAAGATTTCCAAGTTATACACATAATGAAAACCTATACTTTGTTTCGGTCGAGTTCCCCATTCAAATGCATGTAACAGTGAGAAACGCACTGTCTTGGCGAAAGAAAGCGTTTTTGTACAACTTCATATAAATAGCTGTAACTTTTGATAGAAGACTCAGACAAACATGTTTGTGGCTTTATCTTATAGAACTCAAGGTCCCCGTGCTGGGCAAACAGGATTTGCAGCTGTTTGAGCTAAGATTTCCAAGTTATACACATAATGAAAACCTATACTTTGTTTCGGTCGAGTTCCCCATTCAAATGCATGTAACAGTGAGAAACGCACTGTCTTGGCGAAAGAAAGCGTTTTTGTACAACTTCATATAAATCGCTGTAACTTTTGATAGAAGACTCAGACAAACATGTTTATGGCTTTATCTTATAGAACTCAAGGTCCCCGTGCTGGGAAAACAGGATTTGCAGCTGTTTGAGCTAAGATTTCCAAGTTATACACATAATGAAAACCTATACTTTGTTTCGGTCGAGTTCCCCATTCAAATGCATGTAACAGTGAGAAACGCACTGTCTTGGCGAAAGAAAGCGTTTTTGTACAACTTCATATAAATAGCTGTAACTTTTGATAGAAGACTCAGACAAACATGTTTATGGCTTTATCTTATAGAACTCAAGGTCCCCGTGCTGGGAAAACAGGTTTTGCAGCTGTTTGAGCTAAGATTTCCAAGTTATACACATAATGAAAACCTATACTTTGTTTCGGTCGAGTTCCCCATTCAAATGCATGTAACAGTGAGAAACGCACTGTCTTGGCGAAAGAAAGCGTTTTTGTACAACTTCATATAAATAGCTGTAACTTTTGATAGAAGACTCAGTCAAACATATTTATGGCTTTATCTTATAGAACTCAAGGTCCCCGTGCTGGGAAAACAGGATTTGCAGCTGTTTGAGCTAAGATTTTCAAGTTATACACATAATGAAAACCTATACTTTGTTTCGGGCGAGTTCCCCATTCAAATGCATGTAACAGTGAGAAACGCACTGTCTTGGCGAAAGAAAGCGTTTTTGTACAACTTCATATAAATAGCTGTAACTTTTGATAGAAGACTCAGACAAACATGTTTATGGCTTTATCTTATAGAACTCAAGGTCCCCGTGCTGGGAAAACAGGATTTGCAGCTGTTTGAGCTAAGATTTCCAAGTTATACACATAATGAAAACCTATACTTTGTTTCGGTCGAGTTCCCCATTCAAATGCATGTAACAGTGAGAAACGCACTGTCTTGGCGAAAGAAAGCGTTTTTGTACAACTTCATATAAATAGCTGTAACTTTTGATAGAAGACTCAGACAAACATGTTTATGGCTTTATCTTATAGAACTCAAGGTCCCCGTGCTGGGAAAACAGGTTTTGCAGCTGTTTGAGCTAAGATTTCCAAGTTATACACATAATGAAAACCTATACTTTGTTTCGGTCGAGTTCCCCATTCAAATGCATGTAACAGTGAGAAACACACTGTCTTGGCGAAAGAAAGCGTTTTTGTACAACTTCATATAAATAGCTGTAACTTTTGATAGAAGACTCAGACAAACATGTTTATGGCTTTATCTTATAGAACTCAAGGTCCCCTTGCTGGGCAAACAGGATTTGCAGCTGTTTGAGCTAAGATTTCCAAGTTATACACATAATGAAAACCTATACTTTGTTTCGGTCGAGTTCCCCATTCAAATGCATGTAACAGTGAGAAACGCACTGTCTTGGCGAAAGAAAGCGTTTTTGTACAACTTCATATAAATAGCTGTAACTTTTGATAGAAGACTCAGACAAACATGTTTGTGGCTTTATCTTATAGAACTCAAGGTCCCCGTGCTGGGCAAACAGGATTTGCAGCTGTTTGAGCTAAGATTTCCAAGTTATACACATAATGAAAACCTATACTTTGTTTCGGTCGAGTTCCCCATTCAAATGCATGTAACAGTGAGAAACGCACTGTCTTGGCGAAAGAAAGCGTTTTTGTACAACTTCATATAAATAGCTGTAACTTTTGATAGAAGACTCAGACAAACATGTTTATGGCTTTATCTTATAGAACTCAAGGTCCCCGTGCTGGGAAAACAGGTTTTGCAGCCGTTTGAGCTAAGATTTCCAAGTTATACACATAATGAAAACCTATACTTTGTTTCGGTCGAGTTCCCCATTCAAATGCATGTAACAGTGAGAAACGCACTGTCTTGGCGAAATAAAGCGTTTTTGTACAACTTCATATAAATAGCTGTAACTTTTGATAGAAGACTCAGACAAACATGTTTATGGCTTTATCTTATAGAACTCAAGGTCCCCGTGCTGGGAAAACAGGTTTTGCAGCTGTTTGAGCTAAGATTTCCAAGTTATACACATAATGAAAACCTATACTTTGTTTCGGTCGAGTTCCCCATTCAAATGCATGTAACAGTGAGAAACACACTGTCTTGGCGAAAGAAAGCGTTTTTGTACAACTTCATATAAATAGCTGTAACTTTTGATAGAAGACTCAGACAAACATGTTTATGGCTTTATCTTATAGAACTCAAGGTCCCCGTGCTGGGAAAACAGGTTTTGCAGCTGTTTGAGCTAAGATTTTCAAGTTATACACATAATGAAAACCTATACTTTGTTTCGGTCGAGTTCCCCATTCAAATGCATGTAACAGTGAGAAACACACTGTCTTGGCGAAAGAAAGCGTTTTTGTACAACTTCATATAAATAGCTGCAACTTTTGATAGAAGACTCAGACAAACATGTTTATGGCTTTATCTTATAGAACTCAAGGTCCACTTGCTGGGCAAACAGGATTTGCAGCTGTTTGAGCTAAGATCTCCAAGTTATACACATAATGAAAACCTATACTTTGTTTCGGTCGAGTTCCCCATTCAAATGCATGTAACAGTGAGAAACGCACTGTCTTGGCGAAAGAAAGCGTTTTTGTACAACTTCATATAAATCGCTGTAACTTTTGATAGAAGACTCAGACAAACATGTTTATGGCTTTATCTTATAGAACTCAAGGTCCCCGTGCTGGGAAAACAGGATTTGCAGCTGTTTGAGCTAAGATTTCCAAGTTATACACATAATGAAAACCTATACTTTGTTTCGGTCGAGTTCCCCATTCAAATGCATGTAACAGTGAGAAACGCACTGTCTTGGCGAAAGAAAGCGTTTTTGTACAACTTCATATAAATAGCTGTAACTTTTGATAGAAGACTCAGACAAACATGTTTATGGCTTTATCTTATAGAACTCAAGGTCCCCGTGCTGGTCAAACAGGATTTGCAGCTGTTTGAGCTAAGATTTTCAAGTTATACACATAATGAAAACCTATACTTTGTTTCAGGCGAGTTCCCCATTCAAATGCATGTAACAGTGAGAAACGCACTGTCTTGGCGAAAGAAAGCGTTTTTGTACAACTTCATATAAATAGCTGTAACTTTTGATAGAAGACTCAGACAAACATGTTTATGGCTTTATCTTATAGAACTCAAGGTCCCCTTGCTGGGCAAACAGGATTTGCAGCTGTTTGAGCTAAGATTTCCAAGTTATACACATAATGAAAACCTATACTTTGTTTCGGTCGAGTTCCCCATTCAAATGCATGTAACAGTGAGAAACGCACTGTCTTGGCGAAAGAAAGCGTTTTTGTACAACTTCATATAAATAGCTGTAACTTTTGATAGAAGACTCAGACAAACATGTTTATGGCTTTATCTTATAGAACTCAAGGTCCCCGTGCTGGGAAAACAGGTTTTGCAGCCGTTTGAGCTAATATTTCCAAGTTATACACATAATGAAAACCTATACTTTGTTTCGGTCGAGTTCCCCATTCAAATGCATGTAACAGTGAGAAACGCACTGTCTTGGCGAAATAAAGCGTTTTTGTACAACTTCATATAAATAGCTGTAACTTTTGATAGAAGACTCAGACAAACATGTTTATGGCTTTATCTTATAGAACTCAAGGTCCCCGTGCTGGGAAAACAGGTTTTGCAGCTGTTTGAGCTAAGATTTCCAAGTTATACACATAATGAAAACCTATACTTTGTTTCGGTCGAGTTCCCCATTCAAATGCATGTAACAGTGAGAAACACACTGTCTTGGCGAAAGAAAGCGTTTTTGTACAACTTCATATAAATAGCTGTAACTTTTGATAGAAGACTCAGACAAACATGTTTATGGCTTTATCTTATAGAACTCAAGGTCCCCGTGCTGGGAAAACAGGTTTTGCAGCTGTTTGAGCTAAGATTTTCAAGTTATACACATAATGAAAACCTATACTTTGTTTCGGTCGAGTTCCCCATTCAAATGCATGTAACAGTGAGAAACACACTGTCTTGGCGAAAGAAAGCGTTTTTGTACAACTTCATATAAATAGCTGCAACTTTTGATAGAAGACTCAGACAAACATGTTTATGGCTTTATCTTATAGAACTCAAGGTCCACTTGCTGGGCAAACAGGATTTGCAGCTGTTTGAGCTAAGATCTCCAAGTTATACACATAATGAAAACCTATACTTTGTTTCGGTCGAGTTCCCCATTCAAATGCATGTAACAGTGAGAAACGCACTGTCTTGGCGAAAGAAAGCGTTTTTGTACAACTTCATATAAATCGCTGTAACTTTTGATAGAAGACTCAGACAAACATGTTTATGGCTTTATCTTATAGAACTCAAGGTCCCCGTGCTGGGAAAACAGGATTTGCAGCTGTTTGAGCTAAGATTTCCAAGTTATACACATAATGAAAACCTATACTTTGTTTCGGTCGAGTTCCCCATTCAAATGCATGTAACAGTGAGAAACGCACTGTCTTGGCGAAAGAAAGCGTTTTTGTACAACTTCATATAAATA
The DNA here is from genome assembly GCF_963969265.1 of Rhamphochromis sp. 'chilingali'. NCBI lineage: Eukaryota > Metazoa > Chordata > Actinopteri > Cichliformes > Cichlidae > Rhamphochromis > Rhamphochromis sp. 'chilingali'. The sequence continues at coordinate 38,371,448 of NC_137948.1, read as the reverse complement.
GCTGTAACTTTTGATAGAAGACTCAGACAAACATGTTTATGGCTTTATCTTATAGAACTCAAGGTCCCCGTGCTGGTCAAACAGGATTTGCAGCTGTTTGAGCTAAGATTTTCAAGTTATACACATAATGAAAACCTATACTTTGTTTCAGGCGAGTTCCCCATTCAAATGCATGTAACAGTGAGAAACACACTGTCTTGGCGAAAGAAAGCGTTTTTGTACAACTTCATATAAATAGCTGCAACTTTTGATAGAAGACTCAGACAAACATGTTTATGGCTTTATCTTATAGAACTCAAGGTCCCCTTGCTGGGCAAACAGGATTTGCAGCTGTTTGAGCTAAGATTTCCAAGTTATACACATAATGAAAACCTATACTTTGTTTCGGTCGAGTTCCCCATTCAAATGCATGTAACAGTGAGAAACGCACTGTCTTGGCGAAAGAAAGCGTTTTTGTACAACTTCATATAAATAGCTGTAACTTTTGATAGAAGACTCAGACAAACATGTTTATGGCTTTATCTTATAGAACTCAAGGTCCCCGTGCTGGGAAAACAGGTTTTGCAGCCGTTTGAGCTAAGATTTCCAAGTTATACACATAATGAAAACCTATACTTTGTTTCGGTCGAGTTCCCCATTCAAATGCATGTAACAGTGAGAAACGCACTGTCTTGGCGAAAGAAAGCGTTTTTGTACAACTTCATATAAATAGCTGTAACTTTTGATAGAAGACTCAGACAAACATGTTTATGGCTTTATCTTATAGAACTCAAGGTCCCCGTGCTGGGAAAACAGGTTTTGCAGCTGTTTGAGCTAAGATTTCCAAGTTATACACATAATGAAAACCTATACTTTGTTTCGGTCGAGTTCCCCATTCAAATGCATGTAACAGTGAGAAACACACTGTCTTGGCGAAAGAAAGCGTTTTTGTACAACTTCATATAAATAGCTGTAACTTTTGATAGAAGACTCAGACAAACATGTTTATGGCTTTATCTTATAGAACTCAAGGTCCCCGTGCTGGGAAAACAGGTTTTGCAGCTGTTTGAGCTAAGATTTCCAAGTTATACACATAATGAAAACCTATACTTTGTTTCGGTCGAGTTCCCCATTCAAATGCATGTAACAGTGAGAAACACACTGTCTTGGCGAAAGAAAGCGTTTTTGTACAACTTCATATAAATAGCTGTAACTTTTGATAGAAGACTCAGACAAACATGTTTATGGCTTTATCTTATAGAACTCAAGGTCCACTTGCTGGGCAAACAGGATTTGCAGCTGTTTGAGCTAAGATCTCCAAGTTATACACATAATGAAAACCTATACTTTCTTTCGGTCGAGTTCCCCATTCAAATGCATGTAACAGTGAGAAACGCACTGTCTTGGCGAAAGAAAGCGTTTTTGTACAACTTCATATAAATCGCTGTAACTTTTGATAGAAGACTCAGACAAACATGTTTATGGCTTTATCTTATAGAACTCAAGGTCCCCGTGCTGGGAAAACAGGATTTGCAGCTGTTTGAGCTAAGATTTCCAAGTTATACACATAATGAAAACCTATACTTTGTTTCGGTCGAGTTCCCCATTCAAATGCATGTAACAGTGAGAAACGCACTGTCTTGGCGAAAGAAAGCGTTTTTGTACAACTTCATATAAATAGCTGTAACTTTTGATAGAAGACTCAGACAAACATGTTTATGGCTTTATCTTATAGAACTCAAGGTCCCCGTGCTGGTCAAACAGGATTTGCAGCTGTTTGAGCTAAGATTTTCAAGTTATACACATAATGAAAACCTATACTTTGTTTCGGTCGAGTTCCCCATTCAAATGCATGTAACAGTGAGAAACACACTGTCTTGGCGAAAGAAAGCGTTTTTGTACAACTTCATATAAATAGCTGCAACTTTTGATAGAAGACTCAGACAAACATGTTTATGGCTTTATCTTATAGAACTCAAGGTCCCCTTGCTGGGCAAACAGGATTTGCAGCTGTTTGAGCTAAGATTTCCAAGTTATACACATAATGAAAACCTATACTTTGTTTCGGTCGAGTTCCCCATTCAAATGCATGTAACAGTGAGAAACGCACTGTCTTGGCGAAAGAAAGCGTTTTTGTACAACTTCATATAAATAGCTGTAACTTTTGATAGAAGACTCAGACAAACATGTTTATGGCTTTATCTTATAGAACTCAAGGTCCCCGTGCTGGGAAAACAGGTTTTGCAGCCGTTTGAGCTAAGATTTCCAAGTTATACACATAATGAAAACCTATACTTTGTTTCGGTCGAGTTCCCCATTCAAATGCATGTAACAGTGAGAAACGCACTGTCTTGGCGAAAGAAAGCGTTTTTGTACAACTTCATATAAATAGCTGTAACTTTTGATAGAAGACTCAGACAAACATGTTTATGGCTTTATCTTATAGAACTCAAGGTCCCCGTGCTGGGAAAACAGGTTTTGCAGCTGTTTGAGCTAAGATTTCCAAGTTATACACATAATGAAAACCTATACTTTGTTTCGGTCGAGTTCCCCATTCAAATGCATGTAACAGTGAGAAACGCACTGTCTTGGCGAAAGAAAGCGTTTTTGTACAACTTCATATAAATAGCTGTAACTTTTGATAGAAGACTCAGACAAACATGTTTATGGCTTTATCTTATAGAACTCAAGGTCCCCTTGCTGGGCAAACAGGATTTGCAGCTGTTTGAGCTAAGATTTCCAAGTTATACACATAATGAAAACCTATACTTTGTTTCGGTCGAGTTCCCCATTCAAATGCATGTAACAGTGAGAAACGCACTGTCTTGGCGAAAGAAAGCGTTTTTGTACAACTTCATATAAATAGCTGTAACTTTTGATAGAAGACTCAGACAAACATGTTTATGGCTTTATCTTATAGAACTCAAGGTCCACTTGCTGGGCAAACAGGATTTGCAGCTGTTTGAGCTAAGATCTCCAAGTTATACACATAATGAAAACCTATACTTTGTTTCGGTCGAGTTCCCCATTCAAATGCATGTAACAGTGAGAAACGCACTGTCTTGGCGAAAGAAAGCGTTTTTGTACAACTTCATATAAATCGCTGTAACTTTTGATAGAAGACTCAGACAAACATGTTTATGGCTTTATCTTATAGAACTCAAGGTCCCCGTGCTGGGAAAACAGGATTTGCAGCCGTTTGAGCTAAGATTTCCAAGTTATACACATAATGAAAACCTATACTTTGTTTCGGTCGAGTTCCCCATTCAAATGCATGTAACAGTGAGAAACGCACTGTCTTGGCGAAAGAAAGCGTTTTTGTACAACTTCATATAAATAGCTGTAACTTTTGATAGAAGACTCAGACAAACATGTTTATGGCTTTATCTTATAGAACTCAAGGTCCCCGTGCTGGGAAAACAGGTTTTGCAGCCGTTTGAGCTAAGATTTCCAAGTTATACACATAATGAAAACCTATACTTTGTTTCGGTCGAGTTCCCCATTCAAATGCATGTAACAGTGAGAAACACACTGTCTTGGCGAAAGAAAGCGTTTTTGTACAACTTCATATAAATAGCTGTAACTTTTGATAGAAGACTCAGACAAACATGTTTATGGCTTTATCTTATAGAAGTCAAGGTCCCCGTGCTGGGCAAACAGGATTTGCAGCTGTTTGAGCTAAGATTTCCAAGTTATACACATAATGAAAACCTATACTTTGTTTCGGTCGAGTTCCCCATTCAAATGCATGTAACAGTGAGAAACGCACTGTCTTGGCGAAAGAAAGCGTTTTTGTACAACTTCATATAAATAGCTGTAACTTTTGATAGAAGACTCAGACAAACATGTTTATGGCTTTATCTTATAGAACTCAAGGTCCCCGTGCTGGGAAAACAGGTTTTGCAGCTGTTTGAGCTAAGATTTCCAAGTTATACACATAATGAAAACCTATACTTTGTTTCGGTCGAGTTCCCCATTCAAATGCATGTAACAGTGAGAAACACACTGTCTTGGCGAAAGAAAGCGTTTTTGTACAACTTCATATAAATAGCTGTAACTTTTGATAGAAGACTCAGACAAACATGTTTATGGCTTTATCTTATAGAACTCAAGGTCCACTTGCTGGGCAAACAGGATTTGCAGCTGTTTGAGCTAAGATCTCCAAGTTATACACATAATGAAAACCTATACTTTGTTTCGGTCGAGTTCCCCATTCAAATGCATGTAACAGTGAGAAACGCACTGTCTTGGCGAAAGAAAGCGTTTTTGTACAACTTCATATAAATCGCTGTAACTTTTGATAGAAGACTCAGACAAACATGTTTATGGCTTTATCTTATAGAACTCAAGGTCCCCGTGCTGGGAAAACAGGATTTGCAGCTGTTTGAGCTAAGATTTCCAAGTTATACACATAATGAAAACCTATACTTTGTTTCGGTCGAGTTCCCCATTCAAATGCATGTAACAGTGAGAAACGCACTGTCTTGGCGAAAGAAAGCGTTTTTGTACAACTTCATATAAATAGCTGTAACTTTTGATAGAAGACTCAGACAAACATGTTTATGGCTTTATCTTATAGAACTCAAGGTCCCCGTGCTGGTCAAACAGGATTTGCAGCTGTTTGAGCTAAGATTTTCAAGTTATACACATAATGAAAACCTATACTTTGTTTCGGTCGAGTTCCCCATTCAAATGCATGTAACAGTGAGAAACACACTGTCTTGGCGAAAGAAAGCGTTTTTGTACAACTTCATATAAATAGCTGCAACTTTTGATAGAAGACTCAGACAAACATGTTTATGGCTTTATCTTATAGAACTCAAGGTCCCCTTGCTGGGCAAACAGGATTTGCAGCTGTTTGAGCTAAGATTTCCAAGTTATACACATAATGAAAACCTATACTTTGTTTCGGTCGAGTTCCCCATTCAAATGCATGTAACAGTGAGAAACGCACTGTCTTGGCGAAAGAAAGCGTTTTTGTACAACTTCATATAAATAGCTGTAACTTTTGATAGAAGACTCAGACAAACATGTTTATGGCTTTATCTTATAGAACTCAAGGTCCCCGTGCTGGGAAAACAGGTTTTGTAGCTGTTTGAGCTAAGATTTCCAAGTTATACACATAATGAAAACCTATACTTTGTTTCGGTCGAGTTCCCCATTCAAATGCATGTAACAGTGAGAAACACACTGTCTTGGCGAAAGAAAGCGTTTTTGTACAACTTCATATAAATAGCTGTAACTTTTGATAGAAGACTCAGACAAACATGTTTATGGCTTTATCTTATAGAACTCAAGGTCCCCGTGCTGGGAAAACAGGTTTTGCAGCTGTTTGAGCTAAGATTTCCAAGTTATACACATAATGAAAACCTATACTTTGTTTCGGTCGAGTTCCCCATTCAAATGCATGTAACAGTGAGAAACACACTGTCTTGGCGAAAGAAAGCGTTTTTGTACAACTTCATATAAATAGCTGTAACTTTTGATAGAAGACTCAGACAAACATGTTTATGGCTTTATCTTATAGAACTCAAGGTCCCCTTGCTGGGCAAACAGGATTTGCAGCTGTTTGAGCTAAGATCTCCAAGTTATACACATAATGAAAACCTATACTTTGTTTCGGTCGAGTTCCCCATTCAAATGCATGTAACAGTGAGAAACGCACTGTCTTGGCGAAAGAAAGCGTTTTTGTACAACTTCATATAAATAGCTGTAACTTTTGATAGAAGACTCAGACAAACATGTTTATGGCTTTATCTTATAGAACTCAAGGTCCCCGTGCTGGGCAAACAGGATTTGCAGCTGTTTGAGCTAAGATTTTCAAGTTATACACATAATGAAAACCTATACTTTGTTTCGGTCGAGTTCCCCATTCAAATGCATGTAACAGTGAGAAACACACTGTCTTGGCGAAAGAAAGCGTTTTTGTACAACTTCATATAAATAGCTGCAACTTTTGATAGAAGACTCAGACAAACATGTTTATGGCTTTATCTTATAGAACTCAAGGTCCCCGTGCTGGGAAAACAGGATTTGCAGCCGTTTGAGCTAAGATTTTCAAGTTATACACATAATGAAAACCTATACTTTGTTTCGGTCGAGTTCCCCATTCAAATGCATGTAACAGTGAGAAACGCACTGTCTTGGCGAAAGAAAGCGTTTTTGTACAACTTCATATAAATAGCTGTAACTTTTGATAGAAGACTCAGACAAACATGTTTATGGCTTTATCTTATAGAACTCAAGGTCCCCGTGCTGGGAAAACAGGTTTTGCAGCCGTTTGAGCTAAGATTTCCAAGTTATACACATAATGAAAACCTATACTTTGTTTCGGTCGAGTTCCCCATTCAAATGCATGTAACAGTGAGAAACGCACTGTCTTGGCGAAAGAAAGCGTTTTTGTACAACTTCATATAAATAGCTGTAACTTTTGATAGAAGACTCAGACAAACATGTTTATGGCTTTATCTTATAGAACTCAAGGTCCCCGTGCTGGTCAAACAGGATTTGCAGCTGTTTGAGCTAAGATTTTCAAGTTATACACATAATGAAAACCTATACTTTGTTTCGGTCGAGTTCCCCATTCAAATGCATGTAACAGTGAGAAACACACTGTCTTGGCGAAAGAAAGCGTTTTTGTACAACTTCATATAAATAGCTGCAACTTTTGATAGAAGACTCAGACAAACATGTTTATGGCTTTATCTTATAGAACTCAAGGTCCCCTTGCTGGGCAAACAGGATTTGCAGCTGTTTGAGCTAAGATTTCCAAGTTATACACATAATGAAAACCTATACTTTGTTTCGGTCGAGTTCCCCATTCAAATGCATGTAACAGTGAGAAACGCACTGTCTTGGCGAAAGAAAGCGTTTTTGTACAACTTCATATAAATAGCTGTAACTTTTGATAGAAGACTCAGACAAACATGTTTATGGCTTTATCTTATAGAACTCAAGGTCCCCGTGCTGGGAAAACAGGTTTTGTAGCTGTTTGAGCTAAGATTTCCAAGTTATACACATAATGAAAACCTATACTTTGTTTCGGTCGAGTTCCCCATTCAAATGCATGTAACAGTGAGAAACACACTGTCTTGGCGAAAGAAAGCGTTTTTGTACAACTTCATATAAATAGCTGTAACTTTTGATAGAAGACTCAGACAAACATGTTTATGGCTTTATCTTATAGAACTCAAGGTCCCCGTGCTGGGAAAACAGGTTTTGCAGCTGTTTGAGCTAAGATTTCCAAGTTATACACATAATGAAAACCTATACTTTGTTTCGGTCGAGTTCCCCATTCAAATGCATGTAACAGTGAGAAACACACTGTCTTGGCGAAAGAAAGCGTTTTTGTACAACTTCATATAAATAGCTGTAACTTTTGATAGAAGACTCAGACAAACATGTTTATGGCTTTATCTTATAGAACTCAAGGTCCCCTTGCTGGGCAAACAGGATTTGCAGCTGTTTGAGCTAAGATCTCCAAGTTATACACATAATGAAAACCTATACTTTGTTTCGGTCGAGTTCCCCATTCAAATGCATGTAACAGTGAGAAACGCACTGTCTTGGCGAAAGAAAGCGTTTTTGTACAACTTCATATAAATAGCTGTAACTTTTGATAGAAGACTCAGACAAACATGTTTATGGCTTTATCTTATAGAACTCAAGGTCCCCGTGCTGGGCAAACAGGATTTGCAGCTGTTTGAGCTAAGATTTTCAAGTTATACACATAATGAAAACCTATACTTTGTTTCGGTCGAGTTCCCCATTCAAATGCATGTAACAGTGAGAAACACACTGTCTTGGCGAAAGAAAGCGTTTTTGTACAACTTCATATAAATAGCTGCAACTTTTGATAGAAGACTCAGACAAACATGTTTATGGCTTTATCTTATAGAACTCAAGGTCCCCGTGCTGGGAAAACAGGATTTGCAGCCGTTTGAGCTAAGATTTTCAAGTTATACACATAATGAAAACCTATACTTTGTTTCGGTCGAGTTCCCCATTCAAATGCATGTAACAGTGAGAAACGCACTGTCTTGGCGAAAGAAAGCGTTTTTGTACAACTTCATATAAATAGCTGTAACTTTTGATAGAAGACTCAGACAAACATGTTTATGGCTTTATCTTATAGAACTCAAGGTCCCCGTGCTGGGAAAACAGGTTTTGCAGCCGTTTGAGCTAAGATTTCCAAGTTATACACATAATGAAAACCTATACTTTGTTTCGGTCGAGTTCCCCATTCAAATGCATGTAACAGTGAGAAACGCACTGTCTTGGCGAAAGAAAGCGTTTTTGTACAACTTCATATAAATAGCTGTAACTTTTGATAGAAGACTCAGACAAACATGTTTATGGCTTTATCTTATAGAACTCAAGGTCCCCGTGCTGGGAAAACAGGTTTTGCAGCTGTTTGAGCTAAGATTTCCAAGTTATACACATAATGAAAACCTATACTTTGTTTCGGTCGAGTTCCCCATTCAAATGCATGTAACAGTGAGAAACGCACTGTCTTGGCGAAAGAAAGCGTTTTTGTACAACTTCATATAAATAGCTGTAACTTTTGATAGAAGACTCAGACAAACATGTTTATGGCTTTATCTTATAGAACTCAAGGTCCCCTTGCTGGGCAAACAGGATTTGCAGCTGTTTGAGCTAAGATTTCCAAGTTATACACATAATGAAAACCTATACTTTGTTTCGGTCGAGTTCCCCATTCAAATGCATGTAACAGTGAGAAACGCACTGTCTTGGCGAAAGAAAGCGTTTTTGTACAACTTCATATAAATAGCTGTAACTTTTGATAGAAGACTCAGACAAACATGTTTATGGCTTTATCTTATAGAACTCAAGGTCCACTTGCTGGGCAAACAGGATTTGCAGCTGTTTGAGCTAAGATCTCCAAGTTATACACATAATGAAAACCTATACTTTGTTTCGGTCGAGTTCCCCATTCAAATGCATGTAACAGTGAGAAACGCACTGTCTTGGCGAAAGAAAGCGTTTTTGTACAACTTCATATAAATCGCTGTAACTTTTGATAGAAGACTCAGACAAACATGTTTATGGCTTTATCTTATAGAACTCAAGGTCCCCGTGCTGGGAAAACAGGTTTTGCAGCCGTTTGAGCTAAGATTTCCAAGTTATACACATAATGAAAACCTATACTTTGTTTCGGTCGAGTTCCCCATTCAAATGCATGTAACAGTGAGAAACGCACTGTCTTGGCGAAAGAAAGCGTTTTTGTACAACTTCATATAAATAGCTGTAACTTTTGATAGAAGACTCAGACAAACATGTTTATGGCTTTATCTTATAGAAGTCAAGGTCCCCGTGCTGGGCAAACAGGATTTGCAGCTGTTTGAGCTAAGATTTCCAAGTTATACACATAATGAAAACCTATACTTTGTTTCGGTCGAGTTCCCCATTCAAATGCATGTAACAGTGAGAAACGCACTGTCTTGGCGAAAGAAAGCGTTTTTGTACAACTTCATATAAATAGCTGTAACTTTTGATAGAAGACTCAGACAAACATGTTTATGGCTTTATCTTATAGAACTCAAGGTCCCCGTGCTGGGAAAACAGGTTTTGCAGCTGTTTGAGCTAAGATTTCCAAGTTATACACATAATGAAAACCTATACTTTGTTTCGGTCGAGTTCCCCATTCAAATGCATGTAACAGTGAGAAACACACTGTCTTGGCGAAAGAAAGCGTTTTTGTACAACTTCATATAAATAGCTGTAACTTTTGATAGAAGACTCAGACAAACATGTTTATGGCTTTATCTTATAGAACTCAAGGTCCACTTGCTGGGCAAACAGGATTTGCAGCTGTTTGAGCTAAGATCTCCAAGTTATACACATAATGAAAACCTATACTTTGTTTCGGTCGAGTTCCCCATTCAAATGCATGTAACAGTGAGAAACGCACTGTCTTGGCGAAAGAAAGCGTTTTTGTACAACTTCATATAAATCGCTGTAACTTTTGATAGAAGACTCAGACAAACATGTTTATGGCTTTATCTTATAGAACTCAAGGTCCCCGTGCTGGGAAAACAGGATTTGCAGCTGTTTGAGCTAAGATTTCCAAGTTATACACATAATGAAAACCTATACTTTGTTTCGGTCGAGTTCCCCATTCAAATGCATGTAACAGTGAGAAACGCACTGTCTTGGCGAAAGAAAGCGTTTTTGTACAACTTCATATAAATAGCTGTAACTTTTGATAGAAGACTCAGACAAACATGTTTATGGCTTTATCTTATAGAACTCAAGGTCCCCGTGCTGGTCAAACAGGATTTGCAGCTGTTTGAGCTAAGATTTTCAAGTTATACACATAATGAAAACCTATACTTTGTTTCGGTCGAGTTCCCCATTCAAATGCATGTAACAGTGAGAAACACACTGTCTTGGCGAAAGAAAGCGTTTTTGTACAACTTCATATAAATAGCTGCAACTTTTGATAGAAGACTCAGACAAACATGTTTATGGCTTTATCTTATAGAACTCAAGGTCCCCTTGCTGGGCAAACAGGATTTGCAGCTGTTTGAGCTAAGATTTCCAAGTTATACACATAATGAAAACCTATACTTTGTTTCGGTCGAGTTCCCCATTCAAATGCATGTAACAGTGAGAAACGCACTGTCTTGGCGAAAGAAAGCGTTTTTGTACAACTTCATATAAATAGCTGTAACTTTTGATAGAAGACTCAGACAAACATGTTTATGGCTTTATCTTATAGAACGCAAGGTCCCCGTGCTGGGAAAACAGGTTTTGCAGCCGTTTGAGCTAAGATTTCCAAGTTATACACATAATGAAAACCTATACTTTGTTTCGGTCGAGTTCCCCATTCAAATGCATGTAACAGTGAGAAACACACTGTCTTGGCGAAAGAAAGCGTTTTTGTACAACTTCATATAAATAGCTGTAACTTTTGATAGAAGACTCAGACAAACATGTTTATGGCTTTATCTTATAGAACTCAAGGTCCCCGTGCTGGGAAAACAGGTTTTGTAGCTGTTTGAGCTAAGATTTCCAAGTTATACACATAATGAAAACCTATACTTTGTTTCGGTCGAGTTCCCCATTCAAATGCATGTAACAGTGAGAAACACACTGTCTTGGCGAAAGAAAGCGTTTTTGTACAACTTCATATAAATAGCTGTAACTTTTGATAGAAGACTCAGACAAACATGTTTATGGCTTTATCTTATAGAACTCAAGGTCCCCGTGCTGGGAAAACAGGTTTTGCAGCTGTTTGAGCTAAGATTTCCAAGTTATACACATAATGAAAACCTATACTTTGTTTCGGTCGAGTTCCCCATTCAAATGCATGTAACAGTGAGAAACACACTGTCTTGGCGAAAGAAAGCGTTTTTGTACAACTTCATATAAATAGCTGTAACTTTTGATAGAAGACTCAGACAAACATGTTTATGGCTTTATCTTATAGAACTCAAGGTCCCCTTGCTGGGCAAACAGGATTTGCAGCTGTTTGAGCTAAGATCTCCAAGTTATACACATAATGAAAACCTATACTTTGTTTCGGTCGAGTTCCCCATTCAAATGCATGTAACAGTGAGAAACGCACTGTCTTGGCGAAAGAAAGCGTTTTTGTACAACTTCATATAAATCGCTGTAACTTTTGATAGAAGACTCAGACAAACATGTTTATGGCTTTATCTTATAGAACTCAAGGTCCCCGTGCTGGGAAAACAGGATTTGCAGCTGTTTGAGCTAAGATTTCCAAGTTATACACATAATGAAAACCTATACTTTGTTTCGGTCGAGTTCCCCATTCAAATGCATGTAACAGTGAGAAACGCACTGTCTTGGCGAAAGAAAGCGTTTTTGTACAACTTCATATAAATAGCTGTAACTTTTGATAGAAGACTCAGACAAACATGTTTATGGCTTTATCTTATAGAACTCAAGGTCCCCGTGCTGGGCAAACAGGATTTGCAGCTGTTTGAGCTAAGATTTTCAAGTTATACACATAATGAAAACCTATACTTTGTTTCGGTCGAGTTCCCCATTCAAATGCATGTAACAGTGAGAAACACACTGTCTTGGCGAAAGAAAGCGTTTTTGTACAACTTCATATAAATAGCTGCAACTTTTGATAGAAGACTCAGACAAACATGTTTATGGCTTTATCTTATAGAACTCAAGGTCCCCGTGCTGGGAAAACAGGATTTGCAGCTGTTTGAGCTAAGATTTTCAAGTTATACACATAATGAAAACCTATACTTTGTTTCGGTCGAGTTCCCCATTCAAATGCATGTAACAGTGAGAAACGCACTGTCTTGGCGAAAGAAAGCGTTTTTGTACAACTTCATATAAATAGCTGTAACTTTTGATAGAAGACTCAGACAAACATGTTTATGGCTTTATCTTATAGAACTCAAGGTCCCCGTGCTGGGAAAACAGGATTTGCAGCTGTTTGAGCTAAGATTTTCAAGTTATACACATAATGAAAACCTATACTTTGTTTCGGTCGAGTTCCCCATTCAAATACATGTAACAGTGAGAAACGCACTGTCTTGGCGAAAGAAAGCGTTTTTGTACAACTTCATATAAATAGCTGTAACTTTTGATAGAAGACTCAGACAAACATGTTTATGGCTTTATCTTATAGAACTCAAGGTCCCCTTGCTGGGCAAACAGGATTTGCAGCTGTTTGAGCTAAGATCTCCAAGTTATACACATAATGAAAACCTATACTTTGTTTCGGTCGAGTTCCCCATTCAAATGCATGTAACAGTGAGAAACGCACTGTCTTGGCGAAAGAAAGCGTTTTTGTACAACTTCATATAAATCGCTGTAACTTTTGATAGAAGACTCAGACAAACATGTTTATGGCTTTATCTTATAGAACTCAAGGTCCCCGTGCTGGGAAAACAGGATTTGCAGCTGTTTGAGCTAAGATTTCCAAGTTATACACATAATGAAAACCTATACTTTGTTTCGGTCGAGTTCCCCATTCAAATGCATGTAACAGTGAGAAACGCACTGTCTTGGCGAAAGAAAGCGTTTTTGTACAACTTCATATAAATAGCTGTAACTTTTGATAGAAGACTCAGACAAACATGTTTATGGCTTTATCTTATAGAACTCAAGGTCCCCGTGCTGGGCAAACAGGATTTGCAGCTGTTTGAGCTAAGATTTTCAAGTTATACACATAATGAAAACCTATACTTTGTTTCGGTCGAGTTCCCCATTCAAATGCATGTAACAGTGAGAAACACACTGTCTTGGCGAAAGAAAGCGTTTTTGTACAACTTCATATAAATAGCTGCAACTTTTGATAGAAGACTCAGACAAACATGTTTATGGCTTTATCTTATAGAACTCAAGGTCCCCTTGCTGGGCAAACAGGATTTGCAGCTGTTTGAGCTAAGATTTCCAAGTTATACACATAATGAAAACCTATACTTTGTTTCGGTCGAGTTCCCCATTCAAATGCATGTAACAGTGAGAAACGCACTGTCTTGGCGAAAGAAAGCGTTTTTGTACAACTTCATATAAATAGCTGTAACTTTTGATAGAAGACTCAGACAAACATGTTTATGGCTTTATCTTATAGAACTCAAGGTCCCCGTGCTGGGAAAACAGGTTTTGCAGCTGTTTGAGCTAAGATTTCCAAGTTATACACATAATGAAAACCTATACTTTGTTTCGGTCGAGTTCCCCATTCAAATGCATGTAACAGTGAGAAACACACTGTCTTGGCGAAAGAAAGCGTTTTTGTACAACTTCATATAAATAGCTGTAACTTTTGATAGAAGACTCAGACAAACATGTTTATGGCTTTATCTTATAGAACTCAAGGTCCCCGTGCTGGGAAAACAGGATTTGCAGCTGTTTGAGCTAAGATTTCCAAGTTATACACATAATGAAAACCTATACTTTGTTTCGGTCGAGTTCCCCATTCAAATGCATGTAACAGTGAGAAACGCACTGTCTTGGCGAAATAAAGCGTTTTTGTACAACTTCATATAAATAGCTGTAACTTTTGATAGAAGACTCAGACAAACATGTTTATGGCTTTATCTTATAGAACTCAAGGTCCCCGTGCTGGGCAAACAGGATTTGCAGCTGTTTGAGCTAAGATTTTCAAGTTATACACATAATGAAAACCTATACTTTGTTTCGGTCGAGTTCCCCATTCAAATGCATGTAACAGTGAGAAACGCACTGTCTTGGCGAAAGAAAGCGTTTTTGTACAACTTCATATAAATAGCTGTAACTTTTGATAGAAGACTCAGACAAACATGTTTATGGCTTTATCTTATAGAACTCAAGGTCCCCGTGCTGGGAAAACAGGATTTGCAGCTGTTTGAGCTAAGATTTTCAAGTTATACACATAATGAAAACCTATACTTTGTTTCGGTCGAGTTCCCCATTCAAATGCATGTAACAGTGAGAAACGCACTGTCTTGGCGAAAGAAAGCGTTTTTGTACAACTTCATATAAATAGCTGTAACTTTTGATAGAAGACTCAGACAAACATGTTTATGGCTTTATCTTATAGAACTCAAGGTCCCCGTGCTGGGAAAACAGGATTTGCAGCTGTTTGAGCTAAGATTTCCAAGTTATACACATAATGAAAACCTATACTTTGTTTCGGTCGAGTTCCCCATTCAAATGCATGTAACAGTGAGAAACGCACTGTCTTGGCGAAAGAAAGCGTTTTTGTACAACTTCATATAAATAGCTGTAACTTTTGATAGAAGACTCAGACAAACATGTTTATGGCTTTATCTTATAGAACTCAAGGTCCCCGTGCTGGGCAAACAGGATTTGCAGCTGTTTGAGCTAAGATTTTCAAGTTATACACATAATGAAAACCTATACTTTGTTTCGGTCGAGTTCCCCATTCAAATGCATGTAACAGTGAGAAACACACTGTCTTGGCGAAAGAAAGCGTTTTTGTACAACTTCATATAAATAGCTGCAACTTTTGATAGAAGACTCAGACAAACATGTTTATGGCTTTATCTTATAGAACTCAAGGTCCCCTTGCTGGGCAAACAGGATTTGCAGCTGTTTGAGCTAAGATTTCCAAGTTATACACATAATGAAAACCTATACTTTGTTTCGGTCGAGTTCCCCATTCAAATGCATGTAACAGTGAGAAACGCACTGTCTTGGCGAAAGAAAGCGTTTTTGTACAACTTCATATAAATAGCTGTAACTTTTGATAGAAGACTCAGACAAACATGTTTGTGGCTTTATCTTATAGAACTCAAGGTCCCCGTGCTGGGCAAACAGGATTTGCAGCTGTTTGAGCTAAGATTTCCAAGTTATACACATAATGAAAACCTATACTTTGTTTCGGTCGAGTTCCCCATTCAAATGCATGTAACAGTGAGAAACGCACTGTCTTGGCGAAAGAAAGCGTTTTTGTACAACTTCATATAAATAGCTGTAACTTTTGATAGAAGACTCAGACAAACATGTTTATGGCTTTATCTTATAGAACTCAAGGTCCCCGTGCTGGGAAAACAGGTTTTGCAGCTGTTTGAGCTAAGATTTCCAAGTTATACACATAATGAAAACCTATACTTTGTTTCGGTCGAGTTCCCCATTCAAATGCATGTAACAGTGAGAAACACACTGTCTTGGCGAAAGAAAGCGTTTTTGTACAACTTCATATAAATAGCTGTAACTTTTGATAGAAGACTCAGACAAACATGTTTATGGCTTTATCTTATAGAACTCAAGGTCCCCGTGCTGGGAAAACAGGATTTGCAGCTGTTTGAGCTAAGATTTCCAAGTTATACACATAATGAAAACCTATACTTTGTTTCGGTCGAGTTCCCCATTCAAATGCATGTAACAGTGAGAAACGCACTGTCTTGGCGAAATAAAGCGTTTTTGTACAACTTCATATAAATAGCTGTAACTTTTGATAGAAGACTCAGACAAACATGTTTATGGCTTTATCTTATAGAACTCAAGGTCCCCGTGCTGGGCAAACAGGATTTGCAGCTGTTTGAGCTAAGATTTTCAAGTTATACACATAATGAAAACCTATACTTTGTTTCGGTCGAGTTCCCCATTCAAATGCATGTAACAGTGAGAAACGCACTGTCTTGGCGAAAGAAAGCGTTTTTGTACAACTTCATATAAATAGCTGTAACTTTTGATAGAAGACTCAGACAAACATGTTTATGGCTTTATCTTATAGAACTCAAGGTCCCCGTGCTGGGAAAACAGGATTTGCAGCTGTTTGAGCTAAGATTTTCAAGTTATACACATAATGAAAACCTATACTTTGTTTCGGTCGAGTTCCCCATTCAAATACATGTAACAGTGAGAAACGCACTGTCTTGGCGAAAGAAAGCGTTTTTGTACAACTTCATATAAATAGCTGTAACTTTTGATAGAAGACTCAGACAAACATGTTTATGGCTTTATCTTATAGAACTCAAGGTCCCCGTGCTGGGAAAGCAGGATTTGCAGCTGTTTGAGCTAAGATTTTCAAGTTATACACATAATGAAAACCTATACTTTGTTTCGGTCGAGTTCCCCATTCAAATGCATGTAACAGTGAGAAACGCACTGTCTTGGCGAAAGAAAGCGTTTTTGTACAACTTCATATAAATAGCTGTAACTTTTGATAGAAGACTCAGACAAACATGTTTATGGCTTTATCTTATAGAACTCAAGGTCCCCTTGCTGGAAAAACAGGATTTGCAGCTGTTTGAGCTAAGATTTCCAAGTTATACACATAATGAAAACCTATACTTTGTTTCGGGCGAGTTCCCCATTCAAATGCATGTAACAGTGAGAAACGCACTGTCTTGGCGAAAGAAAGCGTTTTTGTACAACTTCATATAAATAGCTGTAACTTTTGATAGAAGACTCAGACAAACATGTTTATGGCTTTATCTTATAGAACTCAAGGTCCCCGTGCTCGGAAAACAGGATTTGCAGCTGTTTGAGCTAAGATTTCCAAGTTATACACATAATGAAAACCTATACTTTGTTTCGGTCGAGTTCCCCATTCAAATGCATGTAACAGTGAGAAACGCACTGTCTTGGCGAAAGAAAGCGTTTTTGTACAACTTCATATAAATAGCTGTAACTTTTGATAGAAGACTCAGACAAACATGTTTATGGCTTTATCTTATAGAACTCAAGGTCTCCGTGCTGGGAAAACAGGATTTGCAGCTGTTTGAGCTAAGATTTCCAAGTTATACACATAATGAAAACCTATACTTTGTTTCGGTCGAGTTCCCCATTCAAATGCATGTAACAGTGAGAAACGCACTGTCTTGGCGAAAGAAAGCGTTTTTGTACAACTTCATATAAATAGCTGTAACTTTTGATAGAAGACTCAGACAAACATGTTTATGGCTTTATCTTATAGAACTCAAGGTCCCCGTGCTGGGAAAACAGGATTTGCAGCTGTTTGAGCTAAGATTTTCAAGTTATACACATAATGAAAACCTATACTTTGTTCTATAAGATAAAGCCATAAACATGTGTATCCGAGTCTTCTATCAAAAGTTACAGCTATTTATATGAAGTTGTACAAAAACGCTTTCTTTCGCCAAGACAGTGCGTTTCTCACTGTTACATGCATTTGAATGGGGAACTCGCCCGAAACAAAGTATAGGTTTTCATTATGTGTATAACTTGGAAATCTTAGCTCAAACAGCTGCAAATCCTGTTTTCCCAGCACGGGGACCTTGAGTTCTATAAGATAAAGCCATAAACATGTTTGTCTGAGTCTTCTATCAAAAGTTACAGCTATTTATATGAAGTTGTACAAAAACGCTTTCTTTCGCCAAGACAGTGCGTTTCTCACTGTTACATGCATTTGAATGGGGAACTCGCCCGAAACAAAGTATAGGTTTTCATTATGTGTATAACTTGGAAATCTTAGCTCAAACAGCTGCAAATCCTGTTTTCCCAGCACGGGGACCTTGAGTTCTATAAGATAAAGCCATAAACCTGTGTATTCGAGTCTTCTATCAAAAGTTACAGCGATTTATATGAAGTGGTTGAAAATCGCTTTATTTCGCCAAGACAGTGCGTTTCTCACTGTTACATGCATTTGAATGGGGAACTCGACCGAAACAAAGTATAGGTTTTCATTATGTGTATAACTTGGAAATCTTAGCTCAAACAGCTGCAAATCCTGTTTTCCCAGCAAGGGGACCTTGAGTTCTATAAGATAAAGCCATAAACATGTGTATCCGAGTCTTCTATCAAAAGTTACAGCTATTTATATGAAGTTGTACAAAAACGCTTTCTTTCGCCAAGACAGTGCGTTTCTCACTGTTACATGCATTTGAATGGGGAACTCGACCGAAACAAAGTATAGGTTTTCATTATGGTTATAACTTGGAAATCTTAGCTCAAACAGCTGCAAATCCTGTTTTCCCAGCAAGGGGACCTTGAGTTCTATAAGATAAAGCCATAAACATGTTTGTCTGAGTCTTCTATCAAAAGTTACAGCTATTTATATGAAGTTGTTCAAAAACGCTTTCTTTCGCCAAGACAGTGCGTTTCTCACTGTTACATGCATTTGAATGGGGAACTCGACCGAAACAAAGTATAGGTTTTCATTATGTGTATAACTTGGAAATCTTAGCTCAAACAGCTGCAAATCCTGTTTTCCCAGCAAGGGGACCTTGAGTTCTATAAGATAAAGCCATAAACATGTTTGTCTGAGTCTTCTATCAAAAGTTACAGCTATTTATATGAAGTTGTACAAAAACGCTTTCTTTCGCCAAGACAGTGCGTTTCTCACTGTTACATGCATTTGAATGGGGAACTCGACCGAAACAAAGTATAGGTTTTCATTATGTGTATAACTTGGAAATCTTAGCTCAAACAGCTGCAAATCCTGTTTTCGCAGCAAGGGGACCTTGAGTTCTAAGAGATAAAGCCATAAACATGTTTGTCTGAGTCTTCTATCAAAAGTTACAGCTATTTATATGAAGTTGTACAAAAACGCTTTCTTTCGCCAAGACAGTGCGTTTCTCACTGTTACATGCATTTGAATGGGGAACTCGACCGAAACAAAGTATAGGTTTTCATTATGTGTATAACTTGGAAATCTTAGCTCAAACAGCTGCAAATCCTGTTTTCCCAGCAAGGGGACCTTGAGTTCTATAAGATAAAGCCATAAACATGTTTGTCTGAGTCTTCTATCAAAAGTTACAGCTATTTATATGAAGTTGTACAAAAACGCTTTCTTTCGCCAAGACAGTGCGTTTCTCACTGTTACATGCATTTGAATGGGGAACTCGACCGAAACAAAGTATAGGTTTTCATTATGTGTATAACTTGGAAATCTTAGCTCAAACAGCTGCAAATCCTGTTTTCCCAGCACGGGGACCTTGAGTTCTATAGGATAAAGCCATAAACATGTTTGTCTGAGTCTTCTATCAAAAGTTACAGCTATTTATATGAAGTTGTACAAAAACGCTTTCTTTCGCCAAGACAGTGCGTTTCTCACTGTTACATGCATTTGAATGGGGAACTCGACCGAAACAAAGTATAGGTTTTCATTATGTGTATAACTTGGAAATCTTAGCTCAAACAGCTGCAAATCCTGTTTTCCCAGCAAGGGGACCTTGAGTTCTATAAGATAAAGCCATAAACATGTTTGTCTGAGTCTTCTATCAAAAGTTACAGCTATTTATATGAAGTTGTACAAAAACGCTTTCTTTCGCCAAGACAGTGCGTTTCTCACTGTTACATGCATTTGAATGGGGAACTTGACCGAAACAAAGTATAGGTTTTCATTATGTGTATAACTTGGAAATCTTAGCTCAAACAGCTGCAAATCCTGTTTTCCCAGCAAGGGGACCTTGAGTTCTATAAGATAAAGCCATAAACATGTTTGTCTGAGTCTTCTATCAAAAGTTACAGCTATTTATATGAAGTTGTACAAAAACGCTTTCTTTCGCCAAGACAGTGCGTTTCTCACTGTTACATGCATTTGAATGGGGAACTCGACCGAAACAAAGTATAGGTTTTCATTATGTGTATAACTTGGAAATCTTAGCTCAAACAGCTGCAAATCCTGTTTTCCCAGCACGGGGACCTTGAGTTCTATAAGATAAAGCCATAAACATGTTTGTCTGAGTCTTCTATCAAAAGTTACAGCTATTTATATGAAGTTGTTCAAAAACGCTTTCTTTCGCCAAGACAGTGCGTTTCTCACTGTTACATGCATTTGAATGGGGAACTCGACCGAAACAAAGTATAGGTTTTCATTATGTGTATAACTTGGAAATCTTAGCTCAAACAGCTGCAAATCCTGTTTTCCCAGCAAGGGGACCTTGAGTTCTATAAGATAAAGCCATAAACATGTTTGTCTGAGTCTTCTATCAAACGTTACAGCTATTTATATGAAGTTGTACAAAAACGCTTTCTTTCGCCAAGACAGTGCGTTTCTCACTGTTACATGCATTTGAATGGGGAACTCGACCGAAACAAAGTATAGGTTTTCATTATGGTTATAACTTGGAAATCTTAGCTCAAACAGCTGCAAATCCTGTTTTCCCAGCAAGGGGACCTTGAGTTCTATAAGATAAAGCCATAAACATGTTTGTCTGAGTCTTCTATCAAAAGTTACAGCTATTTATATGAAGTTGTTCAAAAACGCTTTCTTTCGCCAAGACAGTGCGTTTCTCACTGTTACATGCATTTGAATGGGGAACTCGACCGAAACAAAGTATAGGTTTTCATTATGTGTATAACTTGGAAATCTTAGCTCAAACAGCTGCAAATCCTGTTTTCCCAGCAAGGGGACCTTGAGTTCTATAAGATAAAGCCATAAACATGTTTGTCTGAGTCTTCTATCAAAAGTTACAGCGATTTATATGAAGTTGTACAAAAACGCTTTCTTTCGCCAAGACAGTGCGTTTCTCACTGTTACATGCATTTGAATGGGGAACTCGACCGAAACAAAGTATAGGTTTTCATTATGTGTATAACTTGGAAATCTTAGCTCAAACAGCTGCAAATCCTGTTTTCCCAGCAAGGGGACCTTGAGTTCTAAGAGATAAAGCCATAAACATGTTTGTCTGAGTCTTCTATCAAAAGTTACAGCTATTTATATGAAGTTGTACAAAAACGCTTTCTTTCGCCAAGACAGTGCGTTTCTCACTGTTACATGCATTTGAATGGGGAACTCGACCGAAACAAAGTATAGGTTTTCATTATGTGTATAACTTGGAAATCTTAGCTCAAACAGCTGCAAATCCTGTTTTCCCAGCACGGGGACCTTGAGTTCTATAAGATAAAGCCATAAACATGTGTATTCGAGTCTTCTATCAAAAGTTACAGCTATTTATATGAAGTTGTACAAAAACGCTTTCTTTCGCCAAGACAGTGCGTTTCTCACTGTTACATGCATTTGAATGGGGAACTCGACCGAAACAAAGTATAGGTTTTCATTATGTGTATAACTTGGAAATCTTAGCTCAAACAGCTGCAAATCCTGTTTTCCCAGCAAGGGGACCTTGAGTTCTATAAGATAAAGCCATAAACATGTTTGTCTGAGTCTTCTATCAAAAGTTACAGCTATTTATATGAAGTTGTACAAAAACGCTTTCTTTCGCCAAGACAGTGCGTTTCTCACTGTTACATGCATTTGAATGGGGAACTCGACCGAAACAAAGTATAGGTTTTCATTATGTGTATAACTTGGAAATCTTAGCTCAAACAGCTGCAAATCCTGTTTTCCCAGCAAGGGGACCTTGAGTTCTAAGAGATAAAGCCATAAACATGTTTGTCTGAGTCTTCTATCAAAAGTTACAGCTATTTATTTCATATAAATAGCTGTAAATAAATAGTTGTACAAAAACGCTTTCTTTCGCCAAGACAGTGCGTTTCTCACTGTTACATGCATTTGAATGGGGAACTCGACCGAAACAAAGTATAGGTTTTCATTATGTGTATAACTTGGAAATCTTAGCTCAAACAGCTGCAAATCCTGTTTTCCCAGCACGGGGACCTTGAGTTCTATAAGATAAAGCCATAAACATGTGTATTCGAGTCTTCTATCAAAAGTTACAGCTATTTATATGAAGTTGTACAAAAACGCTTTCTTTTGCCAAGACAGTGCGTTTCTCACTGTTACATGCATTTGAATGGGGAACTCGACCGAAACAAAGTATAGGTTTTCATTATGTGTATAACTTGAAAATCTTAGCTCAAACAGCTGCAAATCCTGTTTTCCCAGCACGGGGACCTTGAGTTCTATAAGATAAAGCCATAAACATGTGTATTCGAGTCTTCTATCAAAAGTTACAGCTATTTATATGAAGTTGTACAAAAACGCTTTCTTTCGCCAAGACAGTGCGTTTCTCACTGTTACATGCATTTGAATGGGGAACTCGACCGAAACAAAGTATAGGTTTTCATTATGTGTATAACTTGGAAATCTTAGCTCAAACAGCTGCAAAACCTGTTTTCCCAGCAAGGGGACCTTGAGTTCTATAAGATAAAGCCATAAACATGTTTGTCTGAGTCTTCTATCAAAAGTTACAGCTATTTATATGAAGTTGTACAAAAACGCTTTCTTTCGCCAAGACAGTGCGTTTCTCACTGTTACATGCATTTGAATGGGGAACTTGACCGAAACAAAGTATAGGTTTTCATTATGTGTATAACTTGAAAATCTTAGCTCAAACAGCTGCAAATCCTGTTTTCCCAGCACGGGGACCTTGAGTTCTATAAGATAAAGCCATAAACATGTGTATTCGAGTCTTCTATCAAAAGTTACAGCTATTTATATGAAGTTGTACAAAAACGCTTTCTTTCGCCAAGACAGTGCGTTTCTCACTGTTACATGCATTTGAATGGGGAACTCGACCGAAACAAAGTATAGGTTTTCATTATGTGTATAACTTGGAAATCTTAGCTCAAACAGCTGCAAATCCTGTTTTCCCAGCAAGGGGACCTTGAGTTCTATAAGATAAAGCCATAAACATGTTTGTCTGAGTCTTCTATCAAAAGTTACAGCTATTTATATGAAGTTGTACAAAAACGCTTTCTTTCGCCAAGACAGTGCGTTTCTCACTGTTACATGCATTTGAATGGGGAACTCGACCGAAACAAAGTATAGGTTTTCATTATGTGTATAACTTGGAAATCTTAGCTCAAACAGCTGCAAATCCTGTTTTCCCAGCACGGGGACCTTGAGTTCTATAAGATAAAGCCATAAACATGTGTATTCGAGTCTTCTATCAAAAGTTACAGCTATTTATATGAAGTTGTACAAAAACGCTTTCTTTTGCCAAGACAGTGCGTTTCTCACTGTTACATGCATTTGAATGGGGAACTCGACCGAAACGCATGTAACAGTGCGTTTCTCACTGTTACATGCATTTGAATGGGGAACTCGCCCGAAACAAAGTATAGGTTTTCATTATGTGTATAACTTGGAAATCTTAGCTCAAACAGCTGCAAATCCTGTTTTCCCAGCACGGGGACCTTGAGTTCTATAAGATAAAGCCATAAACATGTTTGTCTGAGTCTTCTATCAAAAGTTACAGCTATTTATATGAAGTTGTACAAAAACGCTTTCTTTCGCCAAGACAGTGCGTTTCTCACTGTTACATGCATTTGAATGGGGAACTCGCCCGAAACAAAGTATAGGTTTTCATTATGTGTATAACTTGGAAATCTTAGCTCAAACAGCTGCAAATCCTGTTTTCCCAGCACGGGGACCTTGAGTTCTATAAGATAAAGCCATAAACCTGTGTATTCGAGTCTTCTATCAAAAGTTACAGCGATTTATATGAAGTGGTTGAAAATCGCTTTCTTTCGCCAAGACAGTGCGTTTCTCACTGTTACATGCATTTGAATGGGGAACTCGACCGAAACAAAGTATAGGTTTTCATTATGTGTATAACTTGGAAATCTTAGCTCAAACAGCTGCAAATCCTGTTTTCCCAGCAAGGGGACCTTGAGTTCTATAAGATAAAGCCATAAACATGTTTGTCTGAGTCTTCTATCAAAAGTTACAGCTATTTATATGAAGTTGTACAAAAACGCTTTCTTTCGCCAAGACAGTGCGTTTCTCACTGTTACATGCATTTGAATGGGGAACTCGACCGAAACAAAGTATAGGTTTTCATTATGTGTATAACTTGGAAATCTTAGCTCAAACAGCTGCAAATCCTGTTTTCCCAGCAAGGGGACCTTGAGTTCTAAGAGATAAAGCCATAAACATGTTTGTCTGAGTCTTCTATCAAAAGTTACAGCTATTTATATGAAGTTGTACAAAAACGCTTTCTTTCGCCAAGACAGTGCGTTTCTCACTGTTACATGCATTTGAATGGGGAACTCGCCCGAAACAAAGTATAGGTTTTCATTATGTGTATAACTTGGAAATCTTAGCTCAAACAGCTGCAAATCCTGTTTTCCCAGCACGGGGACCTTGAGTTCTATAAGATAAAGCCATAAACATGTTTGTCTGAGTCTTCTATCAAAAGTTACAGCTATTTATATGAAGTTGTACAAAAACGCTTTCTTTCGCCAAGACAGTGCGTTTCTCACTGTTACATGCATTTGAATGGGGAACTCGCCCGAAACAAAGTATAGGTTTTCATTATGTGTATAACTTGGAAATCTTAGCTCAAACAGCTGCAAATCCTGTTTTCCCAGCACGGGGACCTTGAGTTCTATAAGATAAAGCCATAAACCTGTGTATTCGAGTCTTCTATCAAAAGTTACAGCGATTTATATGAAGTGGTTGAAAATCGCTTTATTTCGCCAAGACAGTGCGTTTCTCACTGTTACATGCATTTGAATGGGGAACTCGACCGAAACAAAGTATAGGTTTTCATTATGTGTATAACTTGGAAATCTTAGCTCAAACAGCTGCAAATCCTGTTTTCCCAGCAAGGGGACCTTGAGTTCTATAAGATAAAGCCATAAACATGTTTGTCTGAGTCTTCTATCAAAAGTTACAGCTATTTATATGAAGTTGTACAAAAACGCTTTCTTTCGCCAAGACAGTGCGTTTCTCACTGTTACATGCATTTGAATGGGGAACTCGACCGAAACAAAGTATAGGTTTTCATTATGTGTATAACTTGGAAATCTTAGCTCAAACAGCTGCAAATCCTGTTTTCCCAGCAAGGGGACCTTGAGTTCTATAAGATAAAGCCATAAACATGTTTGTCTGAGTCTTCTATCAAAAGTTACAGCTATTTATATGAAGTTGTACAAAAACGCTTTCTTTCGCCAAGACAGTGCGTTTCTCACTGTTACATGCATTTGAATGGGGAACTCGACCGAAACAAAGTATAGGTTTTCATTATGTGTATAACTTGGAAATCTTAGCTCAAACAGCTGCAAATCCTGTTTTCCCAGGACGGGGACCTTGAGTTCTATAAGATAAAGCCATAAACATGTGTATTCGAGTCTTCTATCAAAAGTTACAGCTATTTATATGAAGTTGTACAAAAACGCTTTCTTTCGCCAAGACAATGCGTTTCTCACTGTTACATGCATTTGAATGGGGAACTCGACCGAAACAAAGTATAGGTTTTCATTATGTGTATAACTTGGAAATCTTAGCTCAAACGGCTGCAAATCCTGTTTTCCCAGCACGGGGACCTTGAGTTCTATAAGATAAAGCCATAAACATGTTTGTCTGAGTCTTCTATCAAAAGTTACAGCTATTTATATGAAGTTGTACAAAAACGCTTTCTTTCGCCAAGACAGTGCGTTTCTCACTGTTACATGCATTTGAATGGGGAACTCGACCGAAACAAAGTATAGGTTTTCATTATGTGTATAACTTGGAAATCTTAGCTCAAACAGCTGCAAATCCTGTTTTCCCAGCAAGGGGACCTTGAGTTCTATAAGATAAAGCCATAAACATGTTTGTCTGAGTCTTCTATCAAAAGTTACAGCTATTTATATGAAGTTGTACAAAAACGCTTTCTTTCGCCAAGACAGTGCGTTTCTCACTGTTACATGCATTTGAATGGGGAACTCGACCGAAACAAAGTATAGGTTTTCATTATGTGTATAACTTTGAAATCTTAGCTCAAACAGCTGCAAATCCTGTTTTCCCAGCACGGGGACCTTGAGTTCTATAAGATAAAGCCATAAACATGTGTATCCGAGTCTTCTATCAAAAGTTACAGCTATTTATATGAAGTTGTACAAAAACGCTTTCTTTCGCCAAGACAGTGCGTTTCTCACTGTTACATGCATTTGAAAGGGGAACTCGCCCGAAACAAAGTATAGGTTTTCATTATGTGTATAACTTGGAAATCTTAGCTCAAACAGCTGCAAATCCTGTTTTCCCAGCACGGGGAACTTGAGTTCTATAAGATAAAGCCATAAACATGTGTATCCGAGTCTTCTATCAAAAGTTACAGCTATTTATATGAAGTTGTACAAAAACGCTTTCTTTCGCCAAGACAGTGCGTTTCTCACTGTTACATGCATTTGAATGGGGAACTCGCCCGAAACAAAGTATAGGTTTTCATTATGTGTATAACTTGGAAATCTTAGCTCAAACAGCTGCAAATCCTGTTTTCCCAGCACGGGGAACTTGAGTTCTATAAGATAAAGCCATAAACCTGTGTATTCGAGTCTTCTATCAAAAGTTACAGCTATTTATATGAAGTTGTACAAAAACGCTTTCTTTCGCCAAGACAGTGCGTTTCTCACTGTTACATGCATTTGAATGGGGAACTTGACCGAAACAAAGTATAGGTTTTCATTATGTGTATAACTTGAAAATCTTAGCTCAAACAGCTGCAAATCCTGTTTTCCCAGCACGGGGACCTTGAGTTCTATAAGATAAAGCCATAAACATGTGTATTCGAGTCTTCTATCAAAAGTTACAGCTATTTATATGAAGTTGTACAAAAACGCTTTCTTTCGCCAAGACAGTGCGTTTCTCACTGTTACATGCATTTGAATGGGGAACTCGACCGAAACAAAGTATAGGTTTTCATTATGTGTATAACTTGGAAATCTTAGCTCAAACAGCTGCAAATCCTGTTTTCCCAGCAAGGGGACCTTGAGTTCTATAAGATAAAGCCATAAACATGTTTGTCTGAGTCTTCTATCAAAAGTTACAGCTATTTATATGAAGTTGTACAAAAACGCTTTCTTTCGCCAAGACAGTGCGTTTCTCACTGTTACATGCATTTGAATGGGGAACTCGACCGAAACAAAGTATAGGTTTTCATTATGTGTATAACTTGGAAATCTTAGCTCAAACAGCTGCAAATCCTGTTTTCCCAGCACGGGGACCTTGAGTTCTATAAGATAAAGCCATAAACATGTGTATTCGAGTCTTCTATCAAAAGTTACAGCTATTTATATGAAGTTGTACAAAAACGCTTTCTTTTGCCAAGACAGTGCGTTTCTCACTGTTACATGCATTTGAATGGGGAACTCGACCGAAACGCATGTAACAGTGCGTTTCTCACTGTTACATGCATTTGAATGGGGAACTCGCCCGAAACAAAGTATAGGTTTTCATTATGTGTATAACTTGGAAATCTTAGCTCAAACAGCTGCAAATCCTGTTTTCCCAGCACGGGGACCTTGAGTTCTATAAGATAAAGCCATAAACATGTTTGTCTGAGTCTTCTATCAAAAGTTACAGCTATTTATATGAAGTTGTACAAAAACGCTTTCTTTCGCCAAGACAGTGCGTTTCTCACTGTTACATGCATTTGAATGGGGAACTCGCCCGAAACAAAGTATAGGTTTTCATTATGTGTATAACTTGGAAATCTTAGCTCAAACAGCTGCAAATCCTGTTTTCCCAGCACGGGGACCTTGAGTTCTATAAGATAAAGCCATAAACCTGTGTATTCGAGTCTTCTATCAAAAGTTACAGCGATTTATATGAAGTGGTTGAAAATCGCTTTCTTTCGCCAAGACAGTGCGTTTCTCACTGTTACATGCATTTGAATGGGGAACTCGACCGAAACAAAGTATAGGTTTTCATTATGTGTATAACTTGGAAATCTTAGCTCAAACAGCTGCAAATCCTGTTTTCCCAGCAAGGGGACCTTGAGTTCTATAAGATAAAGCCATAAACATGTTTGTCTGAGTCTTCTATCAAAAGTTACAGCTATTTATATGAAGTTGTACAAAAACGCTTTCTTTCGCCAAGACAGTGCGTTTCTCACTGTTACATGCATTTGAATGGGGAACTCGACCGAAACAAAGTATAGGTTTTCATTATGTGTATAACTTGGAAATCTTAGCTCAAACAGCTGCAAATCCTGTTTTCCCAGCAAGGGGACCTTGAGTTCTAAGAGATAAAGCCATAAACATGTTTGTCTGAGTCTTCTATCAAAAGTTACAGCTATTTATATGAAGTTGTACAAAAACGCTTTCTTTCGCCAAGACAGTGCGTTTCTCACTGTTACATGCATTTGAATGGGGAACTCGCCCGAAACAAAGTATAGGTTTTCATTATGTGTATAACTTGGAAATCTTAGCTCAAACAGCTGCAAATCCTGTTTTCCCAGCAAGGGGACCTTGAGTTCTAAGAGATAAAGCCATAAACATGTTTGTCTGAGTCTTCTATCAAAAGTTACAGCTATTTATATGAAGTTGTACAAAAACGCTTTCTTTCGCCAAGACAGTGCGTTTCTCACTGTTACATGCATTTGAATGGGGAACTCGCCCGAAACAAAGTATAGGTTTTCATTATGTGTATAACTTGGAAATCTTAGCTCAAACAGCTGCAAATCCTGTTTTCCCAGCACGGGGACCTTGAGTTCTATAAGATAAAGCCATAAACATGTTTGTCTGAGTCTTCTATCAAAAGTTACAGCTATTTATATGAAGTTGTACAAAAACGCTTTCTTTCGCCAAGACAGTGCGTTTCTCACTGTTACATGCATTTGAATGGGGAACTCGCCCGAAACAAAGTATAGGTTTTCATTATGTGTATAACTTGGAAATCTTAGCTCAAACAGCTGCAAATCCTGTTTTCCCAGCACGGGGACCTTGAGTTCTATAAGATAAAGCCATAAACCTGTGTATTCGAGTCTTCTATCAAAAGTTACAGCGATTTATATGAAGTGGTTGAAAATCGCTTTATTTCGCCAAGACAGTGCGTTTCTCACTGTTACATGCATTTGAATGGGGAACTCGACCGAAACAAAGTATAGGTTTTCATTATGTGTATAACTTGGAAATCTTAGCTCAAACAGCTGCAAATCCTGTTTTCCCAGCAAGGGGACCTTGAGTTCTATAAGATAAAGCCATAAACATGTTTGTCTGAGTCTTCTATCAAAAGTTACAGCTATTTATATGAAGTTGTACAAAAACGCTTTCTTTCGCCAAGACAGTGCGTTTCTCACTGTTACATGCATTTGAATGGGGAACTCGACCGAAACAAAGTATAGGTTTTCATTATGTGTATAACTTGGAAATCTTAGCTCAAACAGCTGCAAATCCTGTTTTCCCAGCAAGGGGACCTTGAGTTCTATAAGATAAAGCCATAAACATGTTTGTCTGAGTCTTCTATCAAAAGTTACAGCTATTTATATGAAGTTGTACAAAAACGCTTTCTTTCGCCAAGACAGTGCGTTTCTCACTGTTACATGCATTTGAATGGGGAACTCGACCGAAACAAAGTATAGGTTTTCATTATGTGTATAACTTGGAAATCTTAGCTCAAACAGCTGCAAATCCTGTTTTCCCAGGACGGGGACCTTGAGTTCTATAAGATAAAGCCATAAACATGTGTATTCGAGTCTTCTATCAAAAGTTACAGCTATTTATATGAAGTTGTACAAAAACGCTTTCTTTCGCCAAGACAATGCGTTTCTCACTGTTACATGCATTTGAATGGGGAACTCGACCGAAACAAAGTATAGGTTTTCATTATGTGTATAACTTGGAAATCTTAGCTCAAACGGCTGCAAATCCTGTTTTCCCAGCACGGGGACCTTGAGTTCTATAAGATAAAGCCATAAACATGTTTGTCTGAGTCTTCTATCAAAAGTTACAGCTATTTATATGAAGTTGTACAAAAACGCTTTCTTTCGCCAAGACAGTGCGTTTCTCACTGTTACATGCATTTGAATGGGGAACTCGACCGAAACAAAGTATAGGTTTTCATTATGTGTATAACTTGGAAATCTTAGCTCAAACAGCTGCAAATCCTGTTTTCCCAGCAAGGGGACCTTGAGTTCTATAAGATAAAGCCATAAACATGTTTGTCTGAGTCTTCTATCAAAAGTTACAGCTATTTATATGAAGTTGTACAAAAACGCTTTCTTTCGCCAAGACAGTGCGTTTCTCACTGTTACATGCATTTGAATGGGGAACTCGACCGAAACAAAGTATAGGTTTTCATTATGTGTATAACTTTGAAATCTTAGCTCAAACAGCTGCAAATCCTGTTTTCCCAGCACGGGGACCTTGAGTTCTATAAGATAAAGCCATAAACATGTGTATCCGAGTCTTCTATCAAAAGTTACAGCTATTTATATGAAGTTGTACAAAAACGCTTTCTTTCGCCAAGACAGTGCGTTTCTCACTGTTACATGCATTTGAAAGGGGAACTCGCCCGAAACAAAGTATAGGTTTTCATTATGTGTATAACTTGGAAATCTTAGCTCAAACAGCTGCAAATCCTGTTTTCCCAGCACGGGGAACTTGAGTTCTATAAGATAAAGCCATAAACATGTGTATCCGAGTCTTCTATCAAAAGTTACAGCTATTTATATGAAGTTGTACAAAAACGCTTTCTTTCGCCAAGACAGTGCGTTTCTCACTGTTACATGCATTTGAATGGGGAACTCGCCCGAAACAAAGTATAGGTTTTCATTATGTGTATAACTTGGAAATCTTAGCTCAAACAGCTGCAAATCCTGTTTTCCCAGCACGGGGAACTTGAGTTCTATAAGATAAAGCCATAAACCTGTGTATTCGAGTCTTCTATCAAAAGTTACAGCTATTTATATGAAGTTGTACAAAAACGCTTTCTTTCGCCAAGACAGTGCGTTTCTCACTGTTACATGCATTTGAATGGGGAACTTGACCGAAACAAAGTATAGGTTTTCATTATGTGTATAACTTGAAAATCTTAGCTCAAACAGCTGCAAATCCTGTTTTCCCAGCACGGGGACCTTGAGTTCTATAAGATAAAGCCATAAACATGTGTATTCGAGTCTTCTATCAAAAGTTACAGCTATTTATATGAAGTTGTACAAAAACGCTTTCTTTCGCCAAGACAGTGCGTTTCTCACTGTTACATGCATTTGAATGGGGAACTCGACCGAAACAAAGTATAGGTTTTCATTATGTGTATAACTTGGAAATCTTAGCTCAAACAGCTGCAAATCCTGTTTTCCCAGCACGGGGACCTTGAGTTCTATAAGATAAAGCCATAAACATGTGTATTCGAGTCTTCTATCAAAAGTTACAGCTATTTATATGAAGTTGTACAAAAACGCTTTCTTTTGCCAAGACAGTGCGTTTCTCACTGTTACATGCATTTGAATGGGGAACTCGACCGAAACGCATGTAACAGTGCGTTTCTCACTGTTACATGCATTTGAATGGGGAACTCGCCCGAAACAAAGTATAGGTTTTCATTATGTGTATAACTTGGAAATCTTAGCTCAAACAGCTGCAAATCCTGTTTTCCCAGCACGGGGACCTTGAGTTCTATAAGATAAAGCCATAAACATGTTTGTCTGAGTCTTCTATCAAAAGTTACAGCTATTTATATGAAGTTGTACAAAAACGCTTTCTTTCGCCAAGACAGTGCGTTTCTCACTGTTACATGCATTTGAATGGGGAACTCGCCCGAAACAAAGTATAGGTTTTCATTATGTGTATAACTTGGAAATCTTAGCTCAAACAGCTGCAAATCCTGTTTTCCCAGCACGGGGACCTTGAGTTCTATAAGATAAAGCCATAAACCTGTGTATTCGAGTCTTCTATCAAAAGTTACAGCGATTTATATGAAGTGGTTGAAAATCGCTTTCTTTCGCCAAGACAGTGCGTTTCTCACTGTTACATGCATTTGAATGGGGAACTCGACCGAAACAAAGTATAGGTTTTCATTATGTGTATAACTTGGAAATCTTAGCTCAAACAGCTGCAAATCCTGTTTTCCCAGCAAGGGGACCTTGAGTTCTATAAGATAAAGCCATAAACATGTTTGTCTGAGTCTTCTATCAAAAGTTACAGCTATTTATATGAAGTTGTACAAAAACGCTTTCTTTCGCCAAGACAGTGCGTTTCTCACTGTTACATGCATTTGAATGGGGAACTCGACCGAAACAAAGTATAGGTTTTCATTATGTGTATAACTTGGAAATCTTAGCTCAAACAGCTGC
This sequence comes from Rhamphochromis sp. 'chilingali', assembly GCF_963969265.1. Classification (NCBI taxonomy): domain Eukaryota; kingdom Metazoa; phylum Chordata; class Actinopteri; order Cichliformes; family Cichlidae; genus Rhamphochromis; species Rhamphochromis sp. 'chilingali'. Next base: position 38,339,142 of record NC_137948.1, on the reverse strand, counting down.
AAATCCTGTTTTCCCAGCAAGGGGACCTTGAGTTCTAAGAGATAAAGCCATAAACATGTTTGTCTGAGTCTTCTATCAAAAGTTACAGCTATTTATATGAAGTTGTACAAAAACGCTTTCTTTCGCCAAGACAGTGCGTTTCTCACTGTTACATGCATTTGAATGGGGAACTCGCCCGAAACAAAGTATAGGTTTTCATTATGTGTATAACTTGGAAATCTTAGCTCAAACAGCTGCAAATCCTGTTTTCCCAGCACGGGGACCTTGAGTTCTATAAGATAAAGCCATAAACATGTTTGTCTGAGTCTTCTATCAAAAGTTACAGCTATTTATATGAAGTTGTACAAAAACGCTTTCTTTCGCCAAGACAGTGCGTTTCTCACTGTTACATGCATTTGAATGGGGAACTCGCCCGAAACAAAGTATAGGTTTTCATTATGTGTATAACTTGGAAATCTTAGCTCAAACAGCTGCAAATCCTGTTTTCCCAGCACGGGGACCTTGAGTTCTATAAGATAAAGCCATAAACCTGTGTATTCGAGTCTTCTATCAAAAGTTACAGCGATTTATATGAAGTGGTTGAAAATCGCTTTATTTCGCCAAGACAGTGCGTTTCTCACTGTTACATGCATTTGAATGGGGAACTCGACCGAAACAAAGTATAGGTTTTCATTATGTGTATAACTTGGAAATCTTAGCTCAAACAGCTGCAAATCCTGTTTTCCCAGCAAGGGGACCTTGAGTTCTATAAGATAAAGCCATAAACATGTTTGTCTGAGTCTTCTATCAAAAGTTACAGCTATTTATATGAAGTTGTACAAAAACGCTTTCTTTCGCCAAGACAGTGCGTTTCTCACTGTTACATGCATTTGAATGGGGAACTCGCCCGAAACAAAGTATAGGTTTTCATTATGTGTATAACTTGGAAATCTTAGCTCAAACAGCTGCAAATCCTGTTTTCCCAGCAAGGGGACCTTGAGTTCTAAGAGATAAAGCCATAAACATGTTTGTCTGAGTCTTCTATCAAAAGTTACAGCTATTTATATGAAGTTGTACAAAAACGCTTTCTTTCGCCAAGACAGTGCGTTTCTCACTGTTACATGCATTTGAATGGGGAACTCGCCCGAAACAAAGTATAGGTTTTCATTATGTGTATAACTTGGAAATCTTAGCTCAAACAGCTGCAAATCCTGTTTTCCCAGCACGGGGACCTTGAGTTCTATAAGATAAAGCCATAAACATGTTTGTCTGAGTCTTCTATCAAAAGTTACAGCTATTTATATGAAGTTGTACAAAAACGCTTTCTTTCGCCAAGACAGTGCGTTTCTCACTGTTACATGCATTTGAATGGGGAACTCGCCCGAAACAAAGTATAGGTTTTCATTATGTGTATAACTTGGAAATCTTAGCTCAAACAGCTGCAAATCCTGTTTTCCCAGCACGGGGACCTTGAGTTCTATAAGATAAAGCCATAAACCTGTGTATTCGAGTCTTCTATCAAAAGTTACAGCGATTTATATGAAGTGGTTGAAAATCGCTTTATTTCGCCAAGACAGTGCGTTTCTCACTGTTACATGCATTTGAATGGGGAACTCGACCGAAACAAAGTATAGGTTTTCATTATGTGTATAACTTGGAAATCTTAGCTCAAACAGCTGCAAATCCTGTTTTCCCAGCAAGGGGACCTTGAGTTCTATAAGATAAAGCCATAAACATGTTTGTCTGAGTCTTCTATCAAAAGTTACAGCTATTTATATGAAGTTGTACAAAAACGCTTTCTTTCGCCAAGACAGTGCGTTTCTCACTGTTACATGCATTTGAATGGGGAACTCGACCGAAACAAAGTATAGGTTTTCATTATGTGTATAACTTGGAAATCTTAGCTCAAACAGCTGCAAATCCTGTTTTCCCAGCAAGGGGACCTTGAGTTCTATAAGATAAAGCCATAAACATGTTTGTCTGAGTCTTCTATCAAAAGTTACAGCTATTTATATGAAGTTGTACAAAAACGCTTTCTTTCGCCAAGACAGTGCGTTTCTCACTGTTACATGCATTTGAATGGGGAACTCGACCGAAACAAAGTATAGGTTTTCATTATGTGTATAACTTGGAAATCTTAGCTCAAACAGCTGCAAATCCTGTTTTCCCAGGACGGGGACCTTGAGTTCTATAAGATAAAGCCATAAACATGTGTATTCGAGTCTTCTATCAAAAGTTACAGCTATTTATATGAAGTTGTACAAAAACGCTTTCTTTCGCCAAGACAATGCGTTTCTCACTGTTACATGCATTTGAATGGGGAACTCGACCGAAACAAAGTATAGGTTTTCATTATGTGTATAACTTGGAAATCTTAGCTCAAACGGCTGCAAATCCTGTTTTCCCAGCACGGGGACCTTGAGTTCTATAAGATAAAGCCATAAACATGTTTGTCTGAGTCTTCTATCAAAAGTTACAGCTATTTATATGAAGTTGTACAAAAACGCTTTCTTTCGCCAAGACAGTGCGTTTCTCACTGTTACATGCATTTGAATGGGGAACTCGACCGAAACAAAGTATAGGTTTTCATTATGTGTATAACTTGGAAATCTTAGCTCAAACAGCTGCAAATCCTGTTTTCCCAGCAAGGGGACCTTGAGTTCTATAAGATAAAGCCATAAACATGTTTGTCTGAGTCTTCTATCAAAAGTTACAGCTATTTATATGAAGTTGTACAAAAACGCTTTCTTTCGCCAAGACAGTGCGTTTCTCACTGTTACATGCATTTGAATGGGGAACTCGACCGAAACAAAGTATAGGTTTTCATTATGTGTATAACTTTGAAATCTTAGCTCAAACAGCTGCAAATCCTGTTTTCCCAGCACGGGGACCTTGAGTTCTATAAGATAAAGCCATAAACATGTGTATCCGAGTCTTCTATCAAAAGTTACAGCTATTTATATGAAGTTGTACAAAAACGCTTTCTTTCGCCAAGACAGTGCGTTTCTCACTGTTACATGCATTTGAAAGGGGAACTCGCCCGAAACAAAGTATAGGTTTTCATTATGTGTATAACTTGGAAATCTTAGCTCAAACAGCTGCAAATCCTGTTTTCCCAGCACGGGGAACTTGAGTTCTATAAGATAAAGCCATAAACATGTGTATCCGAGTCTTCTATCAAAAGTTACAGCTATTTATATGAAGTTGTACAAAAACGCTTTCTTTCGCCAAGACAGTGCGTTTCTCACTGTTACATGCATTTGAATGGGGAACTCGCCCGAAACAAAGTATAGGTTTTCATTATGTGTATAACTTGGAAATCTTAGCTCAAACAGCTGCAAATCCTGTTTTCCCAGCACGGGGAACTTGAGTTCTATAAGATAAAGCCATAAACCTGTGTATTCGAGTCTTCTATCAAAAGTTACAGCTATTTATATGAAGTTGTACAAAAACGCTTTCTTTCGCCAAGACAGTGCGTTTCTCACTGTTACATGCATTTGAATGGGGAACTTGACCGAAACAAAGTATAGGTTTTCATTATGTGTATAACTTGAAAATCTTAGCTCAAACAGCTGCAAATCCTGTTTTCCCAGCACGGGGACCTTGAGTTCTATAAGATAAAGCCATAAACATGTGTATTCGAGTCTTCTATCAAAAGTTACAGCTATTTATATGAAGTTGTACAAAAACGCTTTCTTTCGCCAAGACAGTGCGTTTCTCACTGTTACATGCATTTGAATGGGGAACTCGACCGAAACAAAGTATAGGTTTTCATTATGTGTATAACTTGGAAATCTTAGCTCAAACAGCTGCAAATCCTGTTTTCCCAGCAAGGGGACCTTGAGTTCTATAAGATAAAGCCATAAACATGTTTGTCTGAGTCTTCTATCAAAAGTTACAGCTATTTATATGAAGTTGTACAAAAACGCTTTCTTTCGCCAAGACAGTGCGTTTCTCACTGTTACATGCATTTGAATGGGGAACTCGACCGAAACAAAGTATAGGTTTTCATTATGTGTATAACTTGGAAATCTTAGCTCAAACAGCTGCAAATCCTGTTTTCCCAGCACGGGGACCTTGAGTTCTATAAGATAAAGCCATAAACATGTGTATTCGAGTCTTCTATCAAAAGTTACAGCTATTTATATGAAGTTGTACAAAAACGCTTTCTTTTGCCAAGACAGTGCGTTTCTCACTGTTACATGCATTTGAATGGGGAACTCGACCGAAACGCATGTAACAGTGCGTTTCTCACTGTTACATGCATTTGAATGGGGAACTCGCCCGAAACAAAGTATAGGTTTTCATTATGTGTATAACTTGGAAATCTTAGCTCAAACAGCTGCAAATCCTGTTTTCCCAGCACGGGGACCTTGAGTTCTATAAGATAAAGCCATAAACATGTTTGTCTGAGTCTTCTATCAAAAGTTACAGCTATTTATATGAAGTTGTACAAAAACGCTTTCTTTCGCCAAGACAGTGCGTTTCTCACTGTTACATGCATTTGAATGGGGAACTCGCCCGAAACAAAGTATAGGTTTTCATTATGTGTATAACTTGGAAATCTTAGCTCAAACAGCTGCAAATCCTGTTTTCCCAGCACGGGGACCTTGAGTTCTATAAGATAAAGCCATAAACCTGTGTATTCGAGTCTTCTATCAAAAGTTACAGCGATTTATATGAAGTGGTTGAAAATCGCTTTCTTTCGCCAAGACAGTGCGTTTCTCACTGTTACATGCATTTGAATGGGGAACTCGACCGAAACAAAGTATAGGTTTTCATTATGTGTATAACTTGGAAATCTTAGCTCAAACAGCTGCAAATCCTGTTTTCCCAGCAAGGGGACCTTGAGTTCTATAAGATAAAGCCATAAACATGTTTGTCTGAGTCTTCTATCAAAAGTTACAGCTATTTATATGAAGTTGTACAAAAACGCTTTCTTTCGCCAAGACAGTGCGTTTCTCACTGTTACATGCATTTGAATGGGGAACTCGACCGAAACAAAGTATAGGTTTTCATTATGTGTATAACTTGGAAATCTTAGCTCAAACAGCTGCAAATCCTGTTTTCCCAGCAAGGGGACCTTGAGTTCTAAGAGATAAAGCCATAAACATGTTTGTCTGAGTCTTCTATCAAAAGTTACAGCTATTTATATGAAGTTGTACAAAAACGCTTTCTTTCGCCAAGACAGTGCGTTTCTCACTGTTACATGCATTTGAATGGGGAACTCGCCCGAAACAAAGTATAGGTTTTCATTATGTGTATAACTTGGAAATCTTAGCTCAAACAGCTGCAAATCCTGTTTTCCCAGCACGGGGACCTTGAGTTCTATAAGATAAAGCCATAAACATGTTTGTCTGAGTCTTCTATCAAAAGTTACAGCTATTTATATGAAGTTGTACAAAAACGCTTTCTTTCGCCAAGACAGTGCGTTTCTCACTGTTACATGCATTTGAATGGGGAACTCGCCCGAAACAAAGTATAGGTTTTCATTATGTGTATAACTTGGAAATCTTAGCTCAAACAGCTGCAAATCCTGTTTTCCCAGCACGGGGACCTTGAGTTCTATAAGATAAAGCCATAAACCTGTGTATTCGAGTCTTCTATCAAAAGTTACAGCGATTTATATGAAGTGGTTGAAAATCGCTTTATTTCGCCAAGACAGTGCGTTTCTCACTGTTACATGCATTTGAATGGGGAACTCGACCGAAACAAAGTATAGGTTTTCATTATGTGTATAACTTGGAAATCTTAGCTCAAACAGCTGCAAATCCTGTTTTCCCAGCAAGGGGACCTTGAGTTCTATAAGATAAAGCCATAAACATGTTTGTCTGAGTCTTCTATCAAAAGTTACAGCTATTTATATGAAGTTGTACAAAAACGCTTTCTTTCGCCAAGACAGTGCGTTTCTCACTGTTACATGCATTTGAATGGGGAACTCGACCGAAACAAAGTATAGGTTTTCATTATGTGTATAACTTGGAAATCTTAGCTCAAACAGCTGCAAATCCTGTTTTCCCAGCAAGGGGACCTTGAGTTCTATAAGATAAAGCCATAAACATGTTTGTCTGAGTCTTCTATCAAAAGTTACAGCTATTTATATGAAGTTGTACAAAAACGCTTTCTTTCGCCAAGACAGTGCGTTTCTCACTGTTACATGCATTTGAATGGGGAACTCGACCGAAACAAAGTATAGGTTTTCATTATGTGTATAACTTGGAAATCTTAGCTCAAACAGCTGCAAATCCTGTTTTCCCAGGACGGGGACCTTGAGTTCTATAAGATAAAGCCATAAACATGTGTATTCGAGTCTTCTATCAAAAGTTACAGCTATTTATATGAAGTTGTACAAAAACGCTTTCTTTCGCCAAGACAATGCGTTTCTCACTGTTACATGCATTTGAATGGGGAACTCGACCGAAACAAAGTATAGGTTTTCATTATGTGTATAACTTGGAAATCTTAGCTCAAACGGCTGCAAATCCTGTTTTCCCAGCACGGGGACCTTGAGTTCTATAAGATAAAGCCATAAACATGTTTGTCTGAGTCTTCTATCAAAAGTTACAGCTATTTATATGAAGTTGTACAAAAACGCTTTCTTTCGCCAAGACAGTGCGTTTCTCACTGTTACATGCATTTGAATGGGGAACTCGACCGAAACAAAGTATAGGTTTTCATTATGTGTATAACTTGGAAATCTTAGCTCAAACAGCTGCAAATCCTGTTTTCCCAGCAAGGGGACCTTGAGTTCTATAAGATAAAGCCATAAACATGTTTGTCTGAGTCTTCTATCAAAAGTTACAGCTATTTATATGAAGTTGTACAAAAACGCTTTCTTTCGCCAAGACAGTGCGTTTCTCACTGTTACATGCATTTGAATGGGGAACTCGACCGAAACAAAGTATAGGTTTTCATTATGTGTATAACTTTGAAATCTTAGCTCAAACAGCTGCAAATCCTGTTTTCCCAGCACGGGGACCTTGAGTTCTATAAGATAAAGCCATAAACATGTGTATCCGAGTCTTCTATCAAAAGTTACAGCTATTTATATGAAGTTGTACAAAAACGCTTTCTTTCGCCAAGACAGTGCGTTTCTCACTGTTACATGCATTTGAAAGGGGAACTCGACCGAAACAAAGTATAGGTTTTCATTATGTGTATAACTCTAAAATCTTAGCTCAAACAGCTGCAAATCCTGTTTTCCCAGCACGGGGACCTTGAGTTCTATAAGATAAAGCCATAAACATGTTTGTCTGAGTCTTCTATCAAAAGTTACAGCTATTTATATGAAGTTGTACAAAAACGCTTTCTTTCGCCAAGACAGTGCGTTTGTCACTGTTACATGCATTTGAATAATTTTAAAATCTTAGCTCAAACAGCTGCAAAACCTGTTTTCCCAGCACGGGGGCCTTGAGTTCTATAAGATAAAGCCATAAACATGTGTATCCGAGTCTTCTATCAAAAGTTACAGCTATTTATATGAAGTTGTACAAAAACGCTTTCTTTTGCCAAGACAGTGCGTTTCTCACTGTTACATGCATTTGAATGGGGAACTCGACCGAAACAAAGTATAGGTTTTCATTATGTGTATAACTTGAAAATCTTAGCTCAAACAGCTGCAAATCCTGTTTTCCCAGCACGGGGACCTTGAGTTCTATAAGATAAAGCCATAAACATGTTTGTCTGAGTCTTCTATCAAAAGTTACAGCTATTTATATGAAGTTGTACAAAAACGCTTTCTTTCGCCAAGACAGTGCGTTTCTCACTGTTACATGCATTTGAATGGGGAACTCGACCGAAACAAAGTATAGGTTTTCATTATGTGTATAACTTGGAAATCTTAGCTCAAACAGCTGCACAACCTGTTTTCCCAGCACGGGGACCTTGAGTTTTATAAGATAAAGCCATAAACATGTGTATCCGAGTCTTCTATCAAAAGTTACAGCGATTTATATGAAGTTGTACAAAAACGCTTTCTTTCGCCAAGACAGTGCGTTTCTCACTGTTACATGCATTTGAATGGGGAACTCGACCGAAACAAAGTATAGGTTTTCATTATGTGTATAACTTGAAAATCTTAGCTCAAACAGCTGCAAATCCTGTTTTCCCAGCACGGGGACCTTGAGTTCTATAAGATAAAGCCATAAACATGTTTGTCTGAGTATTCTATCAAAAGTTACAGCTATTTATATGAAGTTGTACAAAAACGCTTTCTTTCGCCAAGACAGTGCGTTTCTCACTGTTACATGCATTTGAATGGGAAACTCGACCGAAACAAAGTATAGGTTTTCATTATGTGTATAACTTGGAAATCTTAGCTCAAACAGCTGCACAACCTGTTTTCCCAGCACGGGGACCTTGAGTTTTATAAGATAAAGCCATAAACATGTGTATCCGAGTCTTCTATCAAAAGTTACAGCGATTTATATGAAGTTGTACAAAAACGCTTTCTTTCGCCAAGACAGTGCGTTTCTCACTGTTACATGCATTTGAATGGGGAACTCGCCCGAAACAAAGTATAGGTTTTCATTATGTGTATAACTTGGAAATCTTAGCTCAAACAGCTGCAAATCCTGTTTTCCCAGCACGGGGAACTTGAGTTCTATAAGATAAAGCCATAAACCTGTGTATTCGAGTCTTCTATCAAAAGTTACAGCTATTTATATGAAGTTGTACAAAAACGCTTTCTTTCGCCAAGACAGTGCGTTTCTCACTGTTACATGCATTTGAATGGGGAACTTGACCGAAACAAAGTATAGGTTTTCATTATGTGTATAACTTGAAAATCTTAGCTCAAACAGCTGCAAATCCTGTTTTCCCAGCACGGGGACCTTGAGTTCTATAAGATAAAGCCATAAACATGTGTATTCGAGTCTTCTATCAAAAGTTACAGCTATTTATATGAAGTTGTACAAAAACGCTTTCTTTCGCCAAGACAGTGCGTTTCTCACTGTTACATGCATTTGAATGGGGAACTCGACCGAAACAAAGTATAGGTTTTCATTATGTGTATAACTTGGAAATCTTAGCTCAAACAGCTGCAAATCCTGTTTTCCCAGCAAGGGGACCTTGAGTTCTATAAGATAAAGCCATAAACATGTTTGTCTGAGTCTTCTATCAAAAGTTACAGCGATTTATATGAAGTTGTACAAAAACGCTTTCTTTCGCCAAGACAGTGCGTTTCTCACTGTTACATGCATTTGAATGGGGAACTCGACCGAAACAAAGTATAGGTTTTCATTATGTGTATAACTTGGAAATCTTAGCTCAAACAGCTGCAAATCCTGTTTTCCCAGCACGGGGACCTTGAGTTCTATAAGATAAAGCCATAAACATGTTTGTCTGAGTCTTCTATCAAAAGTTACAGCTATTTATATGAAGTTGTACAAAAACGCTTTCTTTCGCCAAGACAGTGTGTTTCTCACTGTTACATGCATTTGAATGGGGAACTCGACCGAAACAAAGTATAGGTTTTCATTATGTGTATAACTTGAAAATCTTAGCTCAAACAGCTGCAAATCCTGTTTTCCCAGCACGGGGACCTTGAGTTCTATAAGATAAAGCCATAAACATGTTTGTCTGAGTCTTCTATCAAAAGTTACAGCTATTTATATGAAGTTGTACAAAAACGCTTTCTTTCGCCAAGACAGTGCGTTTCTCACTGTTACATGCATTTGAATGGGGAACTTGACCGAAACAAAGTATAGGTTTTCATTATGTGTATAACTTGAAAATCTTAGCTCAAACAGCTGCAAATCCTGTTTTCCCAGCACGGGGACCTTGAGTTCTATAAGATAAAGCCATAAACATGTTTGTCTGAGTCTTCTATCAAAAGTTACAGCTATTTATATGAAGTTGTACAAAAACGCTTTCTTTCGCCAAGACAGTGCGTTTCTCACTGTTACATGCATTTGAATGGGGAACTCGACCGAAACAAAGTATAGGTTTTCATTATGTGTATAACTTGAAAATCTTAGCTCAAACAGCTGCAAATCCTGTTTTCCCAGCAAGGGGACCTTGAGTTCTATAAGATAAAGCCATAAACATGTGTATTCGAGTCTTCTATCAAAAGTTACAGCGATTTATATGAAGTTGTACAAAAACGCTTTCTTTCGCCAAGACAGTGCGTTTCTCACTGTTACATGCATTTGAATGGGGAACTCGACCGAAACAAAGTATAGGTTTTCATTATGTGTATAACTTGGAAATCTTAGCTCAAACAGCTGCAAATCCTGTTTACCCAGCACGGGGACCTTGAGTTCTATAAGATAAAGCCATAAACATGTTTGTCTGAGTCTTCTATCAAAAGTTACAGCTATTTATATGAAGTTGTACAAAAACGCTTTCTTTCGCCAAGACAGTGCGTTTCTCACTGTTACATGCATTTGAATGGGGAACTCGACCGAAACAAAGTATAGGTTTTCATTATGTGTATAACTTGGAAATCTTAGCTCAAACAGCTGCAAATCCTGTTTTCCCAGCACGGGGACCTTGAGTTCTATAAGATAAAGACATAAACATGTTTGTCTGAGTCTTCTATCAAAAGTTACAACTATTTATATGAAGTTGTACAAAAACGCTTTCTTTCGCCAAGACAGTGCGTTTCTCACTGTTACATGCATTTGAATGGGGAACTCGACCGAAACAAAGTATAGGTTTTCATTATGTGTATAACTTGAAAATCTTAGCTCAAACAGCTGCAAATCCTGTTTTCCCAGCACGGGGACCTTGAGTTCTATAAGATAAAGCCATAAACATGTTTGTCTGAGTCTTCTATCAAAAGTTACAGCTATTTATATGAAGTTGTACAAAAACGCTTTCTTTCGCCAAGACAGTGCGTTTCTCACTGTTACATGCATTTGAATGGGGAACTCGACCGAAACAAAGTATAGGTTTTCATTATGTGTATAACATGGAAATCTTAGCTCAAACAGCTGCAAATCCTGTTTTCCCAGCACGGGGACCTTGAGTTCTATAAGATAAAGCCATAAACATGTTTGTCTGAGTCTTCTATCAAAAGTTACAGCTATTTATATGAAGTTGTACAAAAACGCTTTCTTTCGCCAAGACAGTGCGTTTCTCACTGTTACATGCATTTGAATGGGGAACTTGACCGAAACAAAGTATAGGTTTTCATTATGTGTATAACTTGAAAATCTTAGCTCAAACAGCTGCAAATCCTGTTTTCCCAGCAAGGGGACCTTGAGTTCTATAAGATAAAGCCATAAACATGTGTATTCGAGTCTTCTATCAAAAGTTACAGCTATTTATATGAAGTTGTACAAAAACGCTTTCTTTCGCCAAGACAGTGCGTTTCTCACTGTTACATGCATTTGAATGGGGAACTCGACCGAAACAAAGTATAGGTTTTCATTATGTGTATAACTTGGAAATCTTAGCTCAAACAGCTGCAAATCCTGTTTTCCCAGCAAGGGGACCTTGAGTTCTATAAGATAAAGCCATAAACATGTTTGTCTGAGTCTTCTATCAAAAGTTACAGCTATTTATATGAAGTTGTACAAAAACGCTTTCTTTCGCCAAGACAGTGCGTTTCTCACTGTTACATGCATTTGAATGGGGAACTCGACCGAAACAAAGTATAGGTTTTCATTATGTGTATAACTTGAAAATCTTAGCTCAAACAGCTGCAAATCCTGTTTTCCCAGCACGGGGACCTTGAGTTCTATAAGATAAAGCCATAAACATGTGTATCCGAGTCTTCTATCAAAAGTTACAGCTATTTATATGAAGTTGTACAAAAACGCTTTCTTTCGCCAAGACAGTGCGTTTCTCACTGTTACATGCATTTGAATGGGGAACTCGCCCGAAACAAAGTATAGGTTTTCATTATGTGTATAACTTGGAAATCTTAGCTCAAACAGCTGCAAATCCTGTTTTCCGAGCACGGGGACCTTGAGTTCTATAAGATAAAGCCATAAACATGTTTGTCTGAGTCTTCTATCAAAAGTTACAGCTATTTATATGAAGTTGTACAAAAACGCTTTCTTTCGCCAAGACAGTGCGTTTCTCACTGTTACATGCATTTGAATGGGGAACTTGACCGAAACAAAGTATAGGTTTTCATTATGTGTATAACTTGAAAATCTTAGCTCAAACAGCTGCAAATCCTGTTTTCCCAGCAAGGGGACCTTGAGTTCTATAAGATAAAGCCATAAACATGTGTATTCGAGTCTTCTATCAAAAGTTACAGCTATTTATATGAAGTTGTACAAAAACGCTTTCTTTCGCCAAGACAGTGCGTTTCTCACTGTTACATGCATTTGAATGGGGAACTCGACCGAAACAAAGTATAGGTTTTCATTATGTGTATAACTTGGAAATCTTAGCTCAAACAGCTGCAAATCCTGTTTTCCCAGCAAGGGGACCTTGAGTTCTATAAGATAAAGCCATAAACATGTTTGTCTGAGTCTTCTATCAAAAGTTACAGCTATTTATATGAAGTTGTACAAAAACGCTTTCTTTCGCCAAGACAGTGCGTTTCTCACTGTTACATGCATTTGAATGGGGAACTCGCCCGAAACAAAGTATAGGTTTTCATTATGTGTATAACTTGGAAATCTTAGCTCAAACAGCTGCAAATCCTGTTTTCCGAGCACGGGGACCTTGAGTTCTATAAGATAAAGCCATAAACATGTTTGTCTGAGTCTTCTATCAAAAGTTACAGCTATTTATATGAAGTTGTACAAAAACGCTTTCTTTCGCCAAGACAGTGCGTTTCTCACTGTTACATGCATTTGAATGGGGAACTCGACCGAAACAAAGTATAGGTTTTCATTATGTGTATAACTTGGAAATCTTAGCTCAAACAGCTGCAAATCCTGTTTTCCCAGCAAGGGGACCTTGAGTTCTATAAGATAAAGCCATAAACATGTTTGTCTGAGTCTTCTATCAAAAGTTACAGCTATTTATATGAAGTTGTACAAAAACGCTTTCTTTCGCCAAGACAGTGCGTTTCTCACTGTTACATGCATTTGAATGGGGAACTCGCCCGAAACAAAGTATAGGTTTTCATTATGTGTATAACATGGAAATCTTAGCTCAAACAGCTGCAAATCCTGTTTTCCCAGCAAGGGGACCTTGAGTTCTATAAGATAAAGCCATAAACATGTTTGTCTGAGTCTTCTATCAAAAGTTACAGCTATTTATATGAAGTTGTACAAAAACGCTTTCTTTCGCCAAGACAGTGCGTTTCTCACTGTTACATGCATTTGAATGGGGAACTCGACCGAAACAAAGTATAGGTTTTCATTATGTGCATAACTTGGAAATCTTAGCTCAAACAGCTGCAAATCCTGTTTTCCCAGCACGGGGACCTTGAGTTCTATAAGATAAAGCCATAAACATGTTTGTCTGAGTCTTCTATCAAAAGTTACAGCTATTTATATGAAGTTGTACAAAAACGCTTTCTTTCGCCAAGACAGTGCGTTTCTCACTGTTACATGCATTTGAATGGGGAACTCGACCGAAACAAAGTATAGGTTTTCATTATGTGTATAACTTGAAAATCTTAGCTCAAACAGCTGCAAATCCTGTTTTCCCAGCACGGGGACCTTGAGTTCTATAAGATAAAGCCATAAACATGTGTATCCGAGTCTTCTATCAAAAGTTACAGCTATTTATATGAAGTTGTACAAAAACGCTTTCTTTCGCCAAGACAGTGCGTTTCTCACTGTTACATGCATTTGAATGGGGAACTCGCCCGAAACAAAGTATAGGTTTTCATTATGTGTATAACTTGGAAATCTTAGCTCAAACAGCTGCAAATCCTGTTTTCCGAGCACGGGGACCTTGAGTTCTATAAGATAAAGCCATAAACATGTTTGTCTGAGTCTTCTATCAAAAGTTACAGCTATTTATATGAAGTTGTACAAAAACGCTTTCTTTCGCCAAGACAGTGCGTTTCTCACTGTTACATGCATTTGAATGGGGAACTCGCCCGAAACAAAGTATAGGTTTTCATTATGTGAATAACTTGGAAATCTTAGCTCAAACAGCTGCAAATCCTGTTTTCCCAGCACGGGGACCTTGAGTTCTATAAGATAAAGCCATAAACATGTTTGTCTGAGTCTTCTATCAAAAGTTACAGCTATTTATATGAAGTTGTACAAAAACGCTTTCTTTCGCCAAGACAGTGCGTTTCTCACTGTTACATGCATTTGAATGGGGAACTCGACCGAAACAAAGTATAGGTTTTCATTATCTGCATAACTTGGAAATCTTAGCTCAAACAGCTGCAAATCCTGTTTTCCCAACACGGGGACCTTGAGTTCTATAAGATAAAGCCATAAACATGTTTGTCTGAGTCTTCTATCAAAAGTTACAGCTATTTATATGAAGTTGTACAAAAATGCTTTCTTTCGCCAAGACAGTGCGTTTCTCACTGTTACATGCATTTGAATGGGGAACTCGCCCGAAACAAAGTATAGGTTTTCATTATGTGTATAACTTGGAAATCTTAGCTCAAACAGCTGCAAATCCTGTTTTCCGAGCACGGGGACCTTGAGTTCTATAAGATAAAGCCATAAACATGTTTGTCTGAGTCTTCTATCAAAAGTTACAGCTATTTATATGAAGTTGTACAAAAACGCTTTCTTTCGCCAAGACAGTGCGTTTCTCACTGTTACATGCATTTGAATGGGGAACTCGACCGAAACAAAGTATAGGTTTTCATTATGTGTATAACTTGGAAATCTTAGCTCAAACAGCTGCAAATCCTGTTTTCCCAGCAAGGGGACCTTGAGTTCTATAAGATAAAGCCATAAACATGTTTGTCTGAGTCTTCTATCAAAAGTTACAGCTATTTATATGAAGTTGTACAAAAATGCTTTCTTTCGCCAAGACAGTGCGTTTCTCACTGTTACATGCATTTGAATGGGGAACTCGACCGAAACAAAGTATAGGTTTTCATTATGTGTATAACTTGGAAATCTTAGCTCAAACAGCTGCAAATCCTGTTTTCCGAGCACGGGGACCTTGAGTTCTATAAGATAAAGCCATAAACATGTTTGTCTGAGTCTTCTATCAAAAGTTACAGCTATTTATATGAAGTTGTACAAAAACGCTTTCTTTCGCCAAGACAGTGCGTTTCTCACTGTTACATGCATTTGAATGGGGAACTCGACCGAAACAAAGTATAGGTTTTCATTATGTGTATAACTTGAAAATCTTAGCTCAAACAGCTGCAAATCCTGTTTTCCCAGCACGGGGACCTTGAGTTCTATAAGATAAAGCCATAAACATGTTTGTCTGAGTCTTCTATCAAAGGTTACAGCTATTTATATGAAGTTGTACAAAAACGCTTTCTTTCGCCAAGACATTGCGTTTCTCACTGTTACATGCATTTGAATGGGGAACTCGACCGAAACAAAGTATAGGTTTTCATTATGTGCATAACTTGGAAATCTTAGCTCAAACAGCTGCAAATCCTGTTTGCCCAGCACGGGGACCTTGAGTTCTATAAGATAAAGCCATAAACATGTTTGTCTGAGTTTTCTATCAAAAGTTACAGCTATTTATATGAAGTTGTACAAAAACGCTTTCTTTCGCCAAGACAGTGCGTTTCTCACTGTTACATGCATTTGAATGGGGAACTCGCCCGAAACAAAGTATAGGTTTTCATTATGTGTATAACTTGGAAATCTTAGCTCAAACAGCTGCAAATCCTGTTTTCCGAGCACGGGGACCTTGAGTTCTATAAGATAAAGCCATAAACATGTTTGTCTGAGTCTTCTATCAAAAGTTACAGCTATTTATATGAAGTTGTACAAAAACGCTTTCTTTCGCCAAGACAGTGCGTTTCTCACTGTTACATGCATTTGAATGGGGAACTCGACCGAAACAAAGTATAGGTTTTCATTATGTGTATAACTTGGAAATCTTAGCTCAAACAGCTGCAAATCCTGTTTTCCCAGCAAGGGGACCTTGAGTTCTATAAGATAAAGCCATAAACATGTTTGTCTGAGTCTTCTATCAAAAGTTACAGCTATTTATATGAAGTTGTACAAAAACGCTTTCTTTCGCCAAGACAGTGCGTTTCTCACTGTTACATGCATTTGAATGGGGAACTCGCCCGAAACAAAGTATAGGTTTTCATTATGTGTATAACATGGAAATCTTAGCTCAAACAGCTGCAAATCCTGTTTTCCCAGCAAGGGGACCTTGAGTTCTATAAGATAAAGCCATAAACATGTTTGTCTGAGTCTTCTATCAAAAGTTACAGCTATTTATATGAAGTTGTACAAAAACGCTTTCTTTCGCCAAGACAGTGCGTTTCTCACTGTTACATGCATTTGAATGGGGAACTCGACCGAAACAAAGTATAGGTTTTCATTATGTGCATAACTTGGAAATCTTAGCTCAAACAGCTGCAAATCCTGTTTTCCCAGCACGGGGACCTTGAGTTCTATAAGATAAAGCCATAAACATGTTTGTCTGAGTCTTCTATCAAAAGTTACAGCTATTTATATGAAGTTGTACAAAAACGCTTTCTTTCGCCAAGACAGTGCGTTTCTCACTGTTACATGCATTTGAATGGGGAACTCGACCGAAACAAAGTATAGGTTTTCATTATGTGTATAACTTGAAAATCTTAGCTCAAACAGCTGCAAATCCTGTTTTCCCAGCACGGGGACCTTGAGTTCTATAAGATAAAGCCATAAACATGTGTATCCGAGTCTTCTATCAAAAGTTACAGCTATTTATATGAAGTTGTACAAAAACGCTTTCTTTCGCCAAGACAGTGCGTTTCTCACTGTTACATGCATTTGAATGGGGAACTCGCCCGAAACAAAGTATAGGTTTTCATTATGTGTATAACTTGGAAATCTTAGCTCAAACAGCTGCAAATCCTGTTTTCCGAGCACGGGGACCTTGAGTTCTATAAGATAAAGCCATAAACATGTTTGTCTGAGTCTTCTATCAAAAGTTACAGCTATTTATATGAAGTTGTACAAAAACGCTTTCTTTCGCCAAGACAGTGCGTTTCTCACTGTTACATGCATTTGAATGGGGAACTCGACCGAAACAAAGTATAGGTTTTCATTATGTGTATAACTTGAAAATCTTAGCTCAAACAGCTGCAAATCCTGTTTTCCCAGCACGGGGACCTTGAGTTCTATAAGATAAAGCCATAAACATGTGTATCCGAGTCTTCTATCAAAAGTTACAGCTATTTATATGAAGTTGTACAAAAACGCTTTCTTTCGCCAAGACAGTGCGTTTCTCACTGTTACATGCATTTGAATGGGGAACTCGCCCGAAACAAAGTATAGGTTTTCATTATGTGTATAACTTGGAAATCTTAGCTCAAACAGCTGCAAATCCTGTTTTCCGAGCACGGGGACCTTGAGTTCTATAAGATAAAGCCATAAACATGTTTGTCTGAGTCTTCTATCAAAAGTTACAGCTATTTATATGAAGTTGTACAAAAACGCTTTCTTTCGCCAAGACAGTGCGTTTCTCACTGTTACATGCATTTGAATGGGGAACTCGCCCGAAACAAAGTATAGGTTTTCATTATGTGAATAACTTGGAAATCTTAGCTCAAACAG
Organism: Rhamphochromis sp. 'chilingali'; assembly: GCF_963969265.1. Lineage (NCBI taxonomy): Eukaryota > Metazoa > Chordata > Actinopteri > Cichliformes > Cichlidae > Rhamphochromis > Rhamphochromis sp. 'chilingali'. The sequence continues at coordinate 38,321,593 of NC_137948.1, read as the reverse complement.
CTGCAAATCCTGTTTTCCCAGCACGGGGACCTTGAGTTCTATAAGATAAAGCCATAAACATGTTTGTCTGAGTCTTCTATCAAAAGTTACAGCTATTTATATGAAGTTGTACAAAAACGCTTTCTTTCGCCAAGACAGTGCGTTTCTCACTGTTACATGCATTTGAATGGGGAACTCGACCGAAACAAAGTATAGGTTTTCATTATCTGCATAACTTGGAAATCTTAGCTCAAACAGCTGCAAATCCTGTTTTCCCAACACGGGGACCTTGAGTTCTATAAGATAAAGCCATAAACATGTTTGTCTGAGTCTTCTATCAAAAGTTACAGCTATTTATATGAAGTTGTACAAAAATGCTTTCTTTCGCCAAGACAGTGCGTTTCTCACTGTTACATGCATTTGAATGGGGAACTCGCCCGAAACAAAGTATAGGTTTTCATTATGTGTATAACTTGGAAATCTTAGCTCAAACAGCTGCAAATCCTGTTTTCCGAGCACGGGGACCTTGAGTTCTATAAGATAAAGCCATAAACATGTTTGTCTGAGTCTTCTATCAAAAGTTACAGCTATTTATATGAAGTTGTACAAAAACGCTTTCTTTCGCCAAGACAGTGCGTTTCTCACTGTTACATGCATTTGAATGGGGAACTCGACCGAAACAAAGTATAGGTTTTCATTATGTGTATAACTTGGAAATCTTAGCTCAAACAGCTGCAAATCCTGTTTTCCGAGCACGGGGACCTTGAGTTCTATAAGATAAAGCCATAAACATGTTTGTCTGAGTCTTCTATCAAAAGTTACAGCTATTTATATGAAGTTGTACAAAAACGCTTTCTTTCGCCAAGACAGTGCGTTTCTCACTGTTACATGCATTTGAATGGGGAACTCGACCGAAACAAAGTATAGGTTTTCATTATGTGTATAACTTGAAAATCTTAGCTCAAACAGCTGCAAATCCTGTTTTCCCAGCACGGGGACCTTGAGTTCTATAAGATAAAGCCATAAACATGTTTGTCTGAGTCTTCTATCAAAAGTTACAGCTATTTATATGAAGTTGTACAAAAACGCTTTCTTTCGCCAAGACATTGCGTTTCTCACTGTTACATGCATTTGAATGGGGAACTCGACCGAAACAAAGTATAGGTTTTCATTATGTGCATAACTTGGAAATCTTAGCTCAAACAGCTGCAAATCCTGTTTTCCCAGCACGGGGACCTTGAGTTCTATAAGATAAAGCCATAAACATGTTTGTCTGAGTTTTCTATCAAAAGTTACAGCTATTTATATGAAGTTGTACAAAAACGCTTTCTTTCGCCAAGACAGTGCGTTTCTCACTGTTACATGCATTTGAATGGGGAACTCGCCCGAAACAAAGTATAGGTTTTCATTATGTGAATAACTTGGAAATCTTAGCTCAAACAGCTGCAAATCCTGTTTTCCCAGCACGGGGACCTTGAGTTCTATAAGATAAAGCCATAAACATGTTTGTCTGAGTCTTCTATCAAAAGTTACAGCTATTTATATGAAGTTGTACAAAAACGCTTTCTTTCGCCAAGACAGTGCGTTTCTCACTGTTACATGCATTTGAATGGGGAACTCGACCGAAACAAAGTATAGGTTTTCATTATGTGCATAACTTGGAAATCTTAGCTCAAACAGCTGCAAATCCTGTTTTCCCAACACGGGGACCTTGAGTTCTATAAGATAAAGCCATAAACATGTTTGTCTGAGTCTTCTATCAAAAGTTACAGCTATTTATATGAAGTTGTACAAAAACGCTTTCTTTTGCCAAGACAGTGCGTTTCTCACTGTTACATGCATTTGAATGGGGAACTCGACCGAAACAAAGTATAGGTTTTCATTATGTGTATAACTTGAAAATCTTAGCTCAAACAGCTGCAAATCCTGTTTTCCCAGCACGGGGACCTTGAGTTCTATAAGATAAAGCCATAAACATGTGTATCCGAGTCTTCTATCAAAAGTTACAGCTATTTATATGAAGTTGTACAAAAACGCTTTCTTTCGCCAAGACAGTGCGTTTCTCACTGTTACATGCATTTGAATGGGGAACTCGACCGAAACAAAGTATAGGTTTTCATTATGTGTATAACTTGAAAATCTTAGCTCAAACAGCTGCAAATCCTGTTTTCCCAGCACGGGGACCTTGAGTTCTATAAGATAAAGCCATAAACATGTTTGTCTGAGTCTTCTATCAAAAGTTACAGCTATTTATATGAAGTTGTACAAAAACGCTTTCTTTCGCCAAGACATTGCGTTTCTCACTGTTACATGCATTTGAATGGGGAACTCGACCGAAACAAAGTATAGGTTTTCATTATGTGCATAACTTGGAAATCTTAGCTCAAACAGCTGCAAATCCTGTTTTCCCAGCACGGGGACCTTGAGTTCTATAAGATAAAGCCATAAACATGTTTGTCTGAGTTTTCTATCAAAAGTTACAGCTATTTATATGAAGTTGTACAAAAACGCTTTCTTTCGCCAAGACAGTGCGTTTCTCACTGTTACATGCATTTGAATGGGGAACTCGCCCGAAACAAAGTATAGGTTTTCATTATGTGAATAACTTGGAAATCTTAGCTCAAACAGCTGCAAATCCTGTTTTCCCAGCACGGGGACCTTGAGTTCTATAAGATAAAGCCATAAACATGTTTGTCTGAGTCTTCTATCAAAAGTTACAGCTATTTATATGAAGTTGTACAAAAACGCTTTCTTTCGCCAAGACAGTGCGTTTCTCACTGTTACATGCATTTGAATGGGGAACTCGACCGAAACAAAGTATAGGTTTTCATTATGTGCATAACTTGGAAATCTTAGCTCAAACAGCTGCAAATCCTGTTTTCCCAACACGGGGACCTTGAGTTCTATAAGATAAAGCCATAAACATGTTTGTCTGAGTCTTCTATCAAAAGTTACAGCTATTTATATGAAGTTGTACAAAAACGCTTTCTTTTGCCAAGACAGTGCGTTTCTCACTGTTACATGCATTTGAATGGGGAACTCGACCGAAACAAAGTATAGGTTTTCATTATGTGTATAACTTGAAAATCTTAGCTCAAACAGCTGCAAATCCTGTTTTCCCAGCACGGGGACCTTGAGTTCTATAAGATAAAGCCATAAACATGTGTATCCGAGTCTTCTATCAAAAGTTACAGCTATTTATATGAAGTTGTACAAAAACGCTTTCTTTCGCCAAGACAGTGCGTTTCTCACTGTTACATGCATTTGAATGGGGAACTCGACCGAAACAAAGTATAGGTTTTCATTATGTGTATAACTTGAAAATCTTAGCTCAAACAGCTGCAAATCCTGTTTTCCCAGCAAGGGGACCTTGAGTTCTATAAGATAAAGCCATAAACATGTTTGTCTGAGTCTTCTATCAAAAGTTACAGCTATTTATATGAAGTTGTACAAAAATGCTTTCTTTCGCCAAGACAGTGCGTTTCTCACTGTTACATGCATTTGAATGGGGAACTCGCCCGAAACAAAGTATAGGTTTTCATTATGTGTATAACTTGGAAATCTTAGCTCAAACAGCTGCAAATCCTGTTTTCCGAGCACGGGGACCTTGAGTTCTATAAGATAAAGCCATAAACATGTTTGTCTGAGTCTTCTATCAAAAGTTACAGCTATTTATATGAAGTTGTACAAAAACGCTTTCTTTCGCCAAGACAGTGCGTTTCTCACTGTTACATGCATTTGAATGGGGAACTCGACCGAAACAAAGTATAGGTTTTCATTATGTGTATAACTTGAAAATCTTAGCTCAAACAGCTGCAAATCCTGTTTTCCCAGCACGGGGACCTTGAGTTCTATAAGATAAAGCCATAAACATGTGTATCCGAGTCTTCTATCAAAAGTTACAGCTATTTATATGAAGTTGTACAAAAATGCTTTCTTTCGCCAAGACAGTGCGTTTCTCACTGTTACATGCATTTGAATGGGGAACTCGCCCGAAACAAAGTATAGGTTTTCATTATGTGTATAACTTGGAAATCTTAGCTCAAACAGCTGCAAATCCTGTTTTCCGAGCACGGGGACCTTGAGTTCTATAAGATAAAGCCATAAACATGTTTGTCTGAGTCTTCTATCAAAAGTTACAGCTATTTATATGAAGTTGTACAAAAACGCTTTCTTTCGCCAAGACAGTGCGTTTCTCACTGTTACATGCATTTGAATGGGGAACTCGCCCGAAACAAAGTATAGGTTTTCATTATGTGAATAACTTGGAAATCTTAGCTCAAACAGCTGCAAATCCTGTTTTCCCAGCACGGGGACCTTGAGTTCTATAAGATAAAGCCATAAACATGTTTGTCTGAGTCTTCTATCAAAAGTTACAGCTATTTATATGAAGTTGTACAAAAACGCTTTCTTTCGCCAAGACAGTGCGTTTCTCACTGTTACATGCATTTGAATGGGGAACTCGACCGAAACAAAGTATAGGTTTTCATTATCTGCATAACTTGGAAATCTTAGCTCAAACAGCTGCAAATCCTGTTTTCCCAACACGGGGACCTTGAGTTCTATAAGATAAAGCCATAAACATGTTTGTCTGAGTCTTCTATCAAAAGTTACAGCTATTTATATGAAGTTGTACAAAAATGCTTTCTTTCGCCAAGACAGTGCGTTTCTCACTGTTACATGCATTTGAATGGGGAACTCGCCCGAAACAAAGTATAGGTTTTCATTATGTGTATAACTTGGAAATCTTAGCTCAAACAGCTGCAAATCCTGTTTTCCGAGCACGGGGACCTTGAGTTCTATAAGATAAAGCCATAAACATGTTTGTCTGAGTCTTCTATCAAAAGTTACAGCTATTTATATGAAGTTGTACAAAAACGCTTTCTTTCGCCAAGACAGTGCGTTTCTCACTGTTACATGCATTTGAATGGGGAACTCGACCGAAACAAAGTATAGGTTTTCATTATGTGTATAACTTGGAAATCTTAGCTCAAACAGCTGCAAATCCTGTTTTCCCAGCAAGGGGACCTTGAGTTCTATAAGATAAAGCCATAAACATGTTTGTCTGAGTCTTCTATCAAAAGTTACAGCTATTTATATGAAGTTGTACAAAAACGCTTTCTTTCGCCAAGACATTGCGTTTCTCACTGTTACATGCATTTGAATGGGGAACTTGACCGAAACAAAGTATAGGTTTTCATTATGTGCATAACTTGGAAATCTTAGCTCAAACAGCTGCAAATCCTGTTTTCCCAGCACGGGGACCTTGAGTTCTATAAGATAAAGCCATAAACATGTTTGTCTGAGTTTTCTATCAAAAGTTACAGCTATTTATATGAAGTTGTACAAAAACGCTTTCTTTCGCCAAGACAGTGCGTTTCTCACTGTTACATGCATTTGAATGGGGAACTCGCCCGAAACAAAGTATAGGTTTTCATTATGTGAATAACTTGGAAATCTTAGCTCAAACAGCTGCAAATCCTGTTTTCCCAGCACGGGGACCTTGAGTTCTATAAGATAAAGCCATAAACATGTTTGTCTGAGTCTTCTATCAAAAGTTACAGCTATTTATATGAAGTTGTACAAAAACGCTTTCTTTCGCCAAGACAGTGCGTTTCTCACTGTTACATGCATTTGAATGGGGAACTCGACCGAAACAAAGTATAGGTTTTCATTATGTGCATAACTTGGAAATCTTAGCTCAAACAGCTGCAAATCCTGTTTTCCCAACACGGGGACCTTGAGTTCTATAAGATAAAGCCATAAACATGTTTGTCTGAGTCTTCTATCAAAAGTTACAGCTATTTATATGAAGTTGTACAAAAACGCTTTCTTTTGCCAAGACAGTGCGTTTCTCACTGTTACATGCATTTGAATGGGGAACTCGACCGAAACAAAGTATAGGTTTTCATTATGTGTATAACTTGAAAATCTTAGCTCAAACAGCTGCAAATCCTGTTTTCCCAGCACGGGGACCTTGAGTTCTATAAGATAAAGCCATAAACATGTGTATCCGAGTCTTCTATCAAAAGTTACAGCTATTTATATGAAGTTGTACAAAAACGCTTTCTTTCGCCAAGACAGTGCGTTTCTCACTGTTACATGCATTTGAATGGGGAACTCGCCCGAAACAAAGTATAGGTTTTCATTATGTGTATAACTTGGAAATCTTAGCTCAAACAGCTGCAAATCCTGTTTTCCGAGCACGGGGACCTTGAGTTCTATAAGATAAAGCCATAAACATGTTTGTCTGAGTCTTCTATCAAAAGTTACAGCTATTTATATGAAGTTGTACAAAAACGCTTTCTTTCGCCAAGACAGTGCGTTTCTCACTGTTACATGCATTTGAATGGGGAACTCGACCGAAACAAAGTATAGGTTTTCATTATGTGTATAACTTGGAAATCTTAGCTCAAACAGCTGCAAATCCTGTTTTCCCAGCAAGGGGACCTTGAGTTCTATAAGATAAAGCCATAAACATGTTTGTCTGAGTCTTCTATCAAAAGTTACAGCTATTTATATGAAGTTGTACAAAAACGCTTTCTTTCGCCAAGACAGTGCGTTTCTCACTGTTACATGCATTTGAATGGGGAACTCGCCCGAAACAAAGTATAGGTTTTCATTATGTGAATAACTTGGAAATCTTAGCTCAAACAGCTGCAAATCCTGTTTTCCCAGCACGGGGACCTTGAGTTCTATAAGATAAAGCCATAAACATGTTTGTCTGAGTCTTCTATCAAAAGTTACAGCTATTTATATGAAGTTGTACAAAAACGCTTTCTTTCGCCAAGACAGTGCGTTTCTCACTGTTACATGCATTTGAATGGGGAACTCGACCGAAACAAAGTATAGGTTTTCATTATCTGCATAACTTGGAAATCTTAGCTCAAACAGCTGCAAATCCTGTTTTCCGAGCACGGGGACCTTGAGTTCTATAAGATAAAGCCATAAACATGTTTGTCTGAGTCTTCTATCAAAAGTTACAGCTATTTATATGAAGTTGTACAAAAACGCTTTCTTTCGCCAAGACAGTGCGTTTCTCACTGTTACATGCATTTGAATGGGGAACTCGCCCGAAACAAAGTATAGGTTTTCATTATGTGTATAACTTGGAAATCTTAGCTCAAACAGCTGCAAATCCTGTTTTCCGAGCACGGGGACCTTGAGTTCTATAAGATAAAGCCATAAACATGTTTGTCTGAGTCTTCTATCAAAAGTTACAGCTATTTATATGAAGTTGTACAAAAACGCTTTCTTTCGCCAAGACAGTGCGTTTCTCACTGTTACATGCATTTGAATGGGGAACTCGACCGAAACAAAGTATAGGTTTTCATTATGTGTATAACTTGGAAATCTTAGCTCAAACAGCTGCAAATCCTGTTTTCCGAGCACGGGGACCTTGAGTTCTATAAGATAAAGCCATAAACATGTTTGTCTGAGTCTTCTATCAAAAGTTACAGCTATTTATATGAAGTTGTACAAAAACGCTTTCTTTCGCCAAGACAGTGCGTTTCTCACTGTTACATGCATTTGAATGGGGAACTCGACCGAAACAAAGTATAGGTTTTCATTATGTGTATAACTTGAAAATCTTAGCTCAAACAGCTGCAAATCCTGTTTTCCCAGCACGGGGACCTTGAGTTCTATAAGATAAAGCCATAAACATGTTTGTCTGAGTCTTCTATCAAAAGTTACAGCTATTTATATGAAGTTGTACAAAAACGCTTTCTTTCGCCAAGACATTGCGTTTCTCACTGTTACATGCATTTGAATGGGGAACTCGACCGAAACAAAGTATAGGTTTTCATTATGTGCATAACTTGGAAATCTTAGCTCAAACAGCTGCAAATCCTGTTTTCCCAGCACGGGGACCTTGAGTTCTATAAGATAAAGCCATAAACATGTTTGTCTGAGTCTTCTATCAAAAGTTACAGCTATTTATATGAAGTTGTACAAAAACGCTTTATTTCGCCAAGACAGTGCGTTTCTCACTGTTACATGCATTTGAATGGGGAACTCGACCGAAACAAAGTATAGGTTTTCATTATGTGCATAACTTGGAAATCTTAGCTCAAACAGCTGCAAATCCTGTTTTCCCAACACGGGGACCTTGAGTTCTATAAGATAAAGCCATAAACATGTTTGTCTGAGTCTTCTATCAAAAGTTACAGCTATTTATATGAAGTTGTACAAAAACGCTTTCTTTTGCCAAGACAGTGCGTTTCTCACTGTTACATGCATTTGAATGGGGAACTCGACCGAAACAAAGTATAGGTTTTCATTATGTGTATAACTTGAAAATCTTAGCTCAAACAGCTGCAAATCCTGTTTTCCCAGCACGGGGACCTTGAGTTCTATAAGATAAAGCCATAAACATGTGTATCCGAGTCTTCTATCAAAAGTTACAGCTATTTATATGAAGTTGTACAAAAACGCTTTCTTTCGCCAAGACAGTGCGTTTCTCACTGTTACATGCATTTGAATGGGGAACTCGACCGAAACAAAGTATAGGTTTTCATTATGTGTATAACTTGGAAATCTTAGCTCAAACAGCTGCAAATCCTGTTTTCCCAGCAAGGGGACCTTGAGTTCTATAAGATAAAGCCATAAACATGTTTGTCTGAGTCTTCTATCAAAAGTTACAGCTATTTATATGAAGTTGTACAAAAATGCTTTCTTTCGCCAAGACAGTGCGTTTCTCACTGTTACATGCATTTGAATGGGGAACTCGACCGAAACAAAGTATAGGTTTTCATTATGTGTATAACTTGGAAATCTTAGCTCAAACAGCTGCAAATCCTGTTTTCCGAGCACGGGGACCTTGAGTTCTATAAGATAAAGCCATAAACATGTGTATCCGAGTCTTCTATCAAAAGTTACAGCTATTTATATGAAGTTGTACAAAAACGCTTTCTTTCGCCAAGACAGTGCGTTTCTCACTGTTACATGCATTTGAATGGGGAACTCGACCGAAACAAAGTATAGGTTTTCATTATGTGTATAACTTGAAAATCTTAGCTCAAACAGCTGCAAATCCTGTTTTCCCAGCAAGGGGACCTTGAGTTCTATAAGATAAAGCCATAAACATGTTTGTCTGAGTCTTCTATCAAAAGTTACAGCTATTTATATGAAGTTGTACAAAAATGCTTTCTTTCGCCAAGACAGTGCGTTTCTCACTGTTACATGCATTTGAATGGGGAACTCGCCCGAAACAAAGTATAGGTTTTCATTATGTGTATAACTTGGAAATCTTAGCTCAAACAGCTGCAAATCCTGTTTTCCCAGCAAGGGGACCTTGAGTTCTATAAGATAAAGCCATAAACATGTTTGTCTGAGTCTTCTATCAAAAGTTACAGCTATTTATATGAAGTTGTACAAAAACGCTTTCTTTCGCCAAGACAGTGCGTTTCTCACTGTTACATGCATTTGAATGGGGAACTCGACCGAAACAAAGTATAGGTTTTCATTATGTGCATAACTTGGAAATCTTAGCTCAAACAGCTGCAAATCCTGTTTTCCCAGCACGGGGACCTTGAGTTCTATAAGATAAAGCCATAAACATGTTTGTCTGAGTCTTCTATCAAAAGTTACAGCTATTTATATGAAGTTGTACAAAAACGCTTTCTTTCGCCAAGACAGTGCGTTTCTCACTGTTACATGCATTTGAATGGGGAACTCGCCCGAAACAAAGTATAGGTTTTCATTATGTGTATAACTTGGAAATCTTAGCTCAAACAGCTGCAAATCCTGTTTTCCGAGCACGGGGACCTTGAGTTCTATAAGATAAAGCCATAAACATGTTTGTCTGAGTCTTCTATCAAAAGTTACAGCTATTTATATGAAGTTGTACAAAAACGCTTTCTTTCGCCAAGACAGTGCGTTTCTCACTGTTACATGCATTTGAATGGGGAACTCGACCGAAACAAAGTATAGGTTTTCATTATCTGCATAACTTGGAAATCTTAGCTCAAACAGCTGCAAATCCTGTTTTCCCAACACGGGGACCTTGAGTTCTATAAGATAAAGCCATAAACATGTTTGTCTGAGTCTTCTATCAAAAGTTACAGCTATTTATATGAAGTTGTACAAAAATGCTTTCTTTCGCCAAGACAGTGCGTTTCTCACTGTTACATGCATTTGAATGGGGAACTCGCCCGAAACAAAGTATAGGTTTTCATTATGTGTATAACTTGGAAATCTTAGCTCAAACAGCTGCAAATCCTGTTTTCCGAGCACGGGGACCTTGAGTTCTATAAGATAAAGCCATAAACATGTTTGTCTGAGTCTTCTATCAAAAGTTACAGCTATTTATATGAAGTTGTACAAAAACGCTTTCTTTCGCCAAGACAGTGCGTTTCTCACTGTTACATGCATTTGAATGGGGAACTCGCCCGAAACAAAGTATAGGTTTTCATTATGTGTATAACTTGGAAATCTTAGCTCAAACAGCTGCAAATCCTGTTTTCCGAGCACGGGGACCTTGAGTTCTATAAGATAAAGCCATAAACATGTTTGTCTGAGTCTTCTATCAAAAGTTACAGCTATTTATATGAAGTTGTACAAAAACGCTTTCTTTCGCCAAGACAGTGCGTTTCTCACTGTTACATGCATTTGAATGGGGAACTCGACCGAAACAAAGTATAGGTTTTCATTATGTGTATAACTTGGAAATCTTAGCTCAAACAGCTGCAAATCCTGTTTTCCGAGCACGGGGACCTTGAGTTCTATAAGATAAAGCCATAAACATGTTTGTCTGAGTCTTCTATCAAAAGTTACAGCTATTTATATGAAGTTGTACAAAAACGCTTTCTTTCGCCAAGACAGTGCGTTTCTCACTGTTACATGCATTTGAATGGGGAACTCGACCGAAACAAAGTATAGGTTTTCATTATGTGTATAACTTGAAAATCTTAGCTCAAACAGCTGCAAATCCTGTTTTCCCAGCACGGGGACCTTGAGTTCTATAAGATAAAGCCATAAACATGTTTGTCTGAGTCTTCTATCAAAAGTTACAGCTATTTATATGAAGTTGTACAAAAACGCTTTCTTTCGCCAAGACATTGCGTTTCTCACTGTTACATGCATTTGAATGGGGAACTCGACCGAAACAAAGTATAGGTTTTCATTATGTGCATAACTTGGAAATCTTAGCTCAAACAGCTGCAAATCCTGTTTTCCCAGCACGGGGACCTTGAGTTCTATAAGATAAAGCCATAAACATGTTTGTCTGAGTTTTCTATCAAAAGTTACAGCTATTTATATGAAGTTGTACAAAAACGCTTTCTTTCGCCAAGACAGTGCGTTTCTCACTGTTACATGCATTTGAATGGGGAACTCGCCCGAAACAAAGTATAGGTTTTCATTATGTGTATAACTTGGAAATCTTAGCTCAAACAGCTGCAAATCCTGTTTTCCCAGCAAGGGGACCTTGAGTTCTATAAGATAAAGCCATAAACATGTTTGTCTGAGTCTTCTATCAAAAGTTACAGCTATTTATATGAAGTTGTACAAAAATGCTTTCTTTCGCCAAGACAGTGCGTTTCTCACTGTTACATGCATTTGAATGGGGAACTCGACCGAAACAAAGTATAGGTTTTCATTATGTGTATAACTTGGAAATCTTAGCTCAAACAGCTGCAAATCCTGTTTTCCGAGCACGGGGACCTTGAGTTCTATAAGATAAAGCCATAAACATGTGTATCCGAGTCTTCTATCAAAAGTTACAGCTATTTATATGAAGTTGTACAAAAACGCTTTCTTTCGCCAAGACAGTGCGTTTCTCACTGTTACATGCATTTGAATGGGGAACTCGACCGAAACAAAGTATAGGTTTTCATTATGTGTATAACTTGAAAATCTTAGCTCAAACAGCTGCAAATCCTGTTTTCCCAGCAAGGGGACCTTGAGTTCTATAAGATAAAGCCATAAACATGTTTGTCTGAGTCTTCTATCAAAAGTTACAGCTATTTATATGAAGTTGTACAAAAATGCTTTCTTTCGCCAAGACAGTGCGTTTCTCACTGTTACATGCATTTGAATGGGGAACTCGCCCGAAACAAAGTATAGGTTTTCATTATGTGTATAACTTGGAAATCTTAGCTCAAACAGCTGCAAATCCTGTTTTCCGAGCACGGGGACCTTGAGTTCTATAAGATAAAGCCATAAACATGTTTGTCTGAGTCTTCTATCAAAAGTTACAGCTATTTATATGAAGTTGTACAAAAACGCTTTCTTTCGCCAAGACAGTGCGTTTCTCACTGTTACATGCATTTGAATGGGGAACTCGACCGAAACAAAGTATAGGTTTTCATTATGTGTATAACTTGGAAATCTTAGCTCAAACAGCTGCAAATCCTGTTTTCCCAGCAAGGGGACCTTGAGTTCTATAAGATAAAGCCATAAACATGTTTGTCTGAGTCTTCTATCAAAAGTTACAGCTATTTATATGAAGTTGTACAAAAACGCTTTCTTTCGCCAAGACAGTGCGTTTCTCACTGTTACATGCATTTGAATGGGGAACTCGACCGAAACAAAGTATAGGTTTTCATTATGTGCATAACTTGGAAATCTTAGCTCAAACAGCTGCAAATCCTGTTTTCCCAGCACGGGGACCTTGAGTTCTATAAGATAAAGCCATAAACATGTTTGTCTGAGTCTTCTATCAAAAGTTACAGCTATTTATATGAAGTTGTACAAAAACGCTTTCTTTCGCCAAGACAGTGCGTTTCTCACTGTTACATGCATTTGAATGGGGAACTCGCCTGAAACAAAGTATAGGTTTTCATTATGTGTATAACTTGGAAATCTTAGCTCAAACAGCTGCAAATCCTGTTTTCCGAGCACGGGGACCTTGAGTTCTATAAGATAAAGCCATAAACATGTTTGTCTGAGTCTTCTATCAAAAGTTACAGCTATTTATATGAAGTTGTACAAAAACGCTTTCTTTCGCCAAGACAGTGCGTTTCTCACTGTTACATGCATTTGAATGGGGAACTCGCCCGAAACAAAGTATAGGTTTTCATTATGTGAATAACTTGGAAATCTTAGCTCAAACAGCTGCAAATCCTGTTTTCCCAGCACGGGGACCTTGAGTTCTATAAGATAAAGCCATAAACATGTTTGTCTGAGTCTTCTATCAAAAGTTACAGCTATTTATATGAAGTTGTACAAAAACGCTTTCTTTCGCCAAGACAGTGCGTTTCTCACTGTTACATGCATTTGAATGGGGAACTCGACCGAAACAAAGTATAGGTTTTCATTATCTGCATAACTTGGAAATCTTAGCTCAAACAGCTGCAAATCCTGTTTTCCCAACACGGGGACCTTGAGTTCTATAAGATAAAGCCATAAACATGTTTGTCTGAGTCTTCTATCAAAAGTTACAGCTATTTATATGAAGTTGTACAAAAATGCTTTCTTTCGCCAAGACAGTGCGTTTCTCACTGTTACATGCATTTGAATGGGGAACTCGCCCGAAACAAAGTATAGGTTTTCATTATGTGTATAACTTGGAAATCTTAGCTCAAACAGCTGCAAATCCTGTTTTCCGAGCACGGGGACCTTGAGTTCTATAAGATAAAGCCATAAACATGTTTGTCTGAGTCTTCTATCAAAAGTTACAGCTATTTATATGAAGTTGTACAAAAACGCTTTCTTTCGCCAAGACAGTGCGTTTCTCACTGTTACATGCATTTGAATGGGGAACTCGCCCGAAACAAAGTATAGGTTTTCATTATGTGTATAACTTGGAAATCTTAGCTCAAACAGCTGCAAATCCTGTTTTCCGAGCACGGGGACCTTGAGTTCTATAAGATAAAGCCATAAACATGTTTGTCTGAGTCTTCTATCAAAAGTTACAGCTATTTATATGAAGTTGTACAAAAACGCTTTCTTTCGCCAAGACAGTGCGTTTCTCACTGTTACATGCATTTGAATGGGGAACTCGACCGAAACAAAGTATAGGTTTTCATTATGTGTATAACTTGGAAATCTTAGCTCAAACAGCTGCAAATCCTGTTTTCCGAGCACGGGGACCTTGAGTTCTATAAGATAAAGCCATAAACATGTTTGTCTGAGTCTTCTATCAAAAGTTACAGCTATTTATATGAAGTTGTACAAAAACGCTTTCTTTCGCCAAGACAGTGCGTTTCTCACTGTTACATGCATTTGAATGGGGAACTCGACCGAAACAAAGTATAGGTTTTCATTATGTGTATAACTTGAAAATCTTAGCTCAAACAGCTGCAAATCCTGTTTTCCCAGCACGGGGACCTTGAGTTCTATAAGATAAAGCCATAAACATGTTTGTCTGAGTCTTCTATCAAAAGTTACAGCTATTTATATGAAGTTGTACAAAAACGCTTTCTTTCGCCAAGACATTGCGTTTCTCACTGTTACATGCATTTGAATGGGGAACTCGACCGAAACAAAGTATAGGTTTTCATTATGTGCATAACTTGGAAATCTTAGCTCAAACAGCTGCAAATCCTGTTTTCCCAGCACGGGGACCTTGAGTTCTATAAGATAAAGCCATAAACATGTTTGTCTGAGTTTTCTATCAAAAGTTACAGCTATTTATATGAAGTTGTACAAAAACGCTTTCTTTCGCCAAGACAGTGCGTTTCTCACTGTTACATGCATTTGAATGGGGAACTCGCCCGAAACAAAGTATAGGTTTTCATTATGTGAATAACTTGGAAATCTTAGCTCAAACAGCTGCAAATCCTGTTTTCCCAGCACGGGGACCTTGAGTTCTATAAGATAAAGCCATAAACATGTTTGTCTGAGTCTTCTATCAAAAGTTACAGCTATTTATATGAAGTTGTACAAAAACGCTTTCTTTCGCCAAGACAGTGCGTTTCTCACTGTTACATGCATTTGAATGGGGAACTCGACCGAAACAAAGTATAGGTTTTCATTATGTGCATAACTTGGAAATCTTAGCTCAAACAGCTGCAAATCCTGTTTTCCCAACACGGGGACCTTGAGTTCTATAAGATAAAGCCATAAACATGTTTGTCTGAGTCTTCTATCAAAAGTTACAGCTATTTATATGAAGTTGTACAAAAACGCTTTCTTTCGCCAAGACAGTGCGTTTCTCACTGTTACATGCATTTGAATGGGGAACTCGCCCGAAACAAAGTATAGGTTTTCATTATGTGAATAACTTGGAAATCTTAGCTCAAACAGCTGCAAATCCTGTTTTCCCAGCACGGGGACCTTGAGTTCTATAAGATAAAGCCATAAACATGTTTGTCTGAGTCTTCTATCAAAAGTTACAGCTATTTATATGAAGTTGTACAAAAACGCTTTCTTTCGCCAAGACAGTGCGTTTCTCACTGTTACATGCATTTGAATGGGGAACTCGACCGAAACAAAGTATAGGTTTTCATTATCTGCATAACTTGGAAATCTTAGCTCAAACAGCTGCAAATCCTGTTTTCCCAACACGGGGACCTTGAGTTCTATAAGATAAAGCCATAAACATGTTTGTCTGAGTCTTCTATCAAAAGTTACAGCTATTTATATGAAGTTGTACAAAAATGCTTTCTTTCGCCAAGACAGTGCGTTTCTCACTGTTACATGCATTTGAATGGGGAACTCGCCCGAAACAAAGTATAGGTTTTCATTATGTGTATAACTTGGAAATCTTAGCTCAAACAGCTGCAAATCCTGTTTTCCGAGCACGGGGACCTTGAGTTCTATAAGATAAAGCCATAAACATGTTTGTCTGAGTCTTCTATCAAAAGTTACAGCTATTTATATGAAGTTGTACAAAAACGCTTTCTTTCGCCAAGACAGTGCGTTTCTCACTGTTACATGCATTTGAATGGGGAACTCGCCCGAAACAAAGTATAGGTTTTCATTATGTGTATAACTTGGAAATCTTAGCTCAAACAGCTGCAAATCCTGTTTTCCGAGCACGGGGACCTTGAGTTCTATAAGATAAAGCCATAAACATGTTTGTCTGAGTCTTCTATCAAAAGTTACAGCTATTTATATGAAGTTGTACAAAAACGCTTTCTTTCGCCAAGACAGTGCGTTTCTCACTGTTACATGCATTTGAATGGGGAACTCGACCGAAACAAAGTATAGGTTTTCATTATGTGTATAACTTGGAAATCTTAGCTCAAACAGCTGCAAATCCTGTTTTCCGAGCACGGGGACCTTGAGTTCTATAAGATAAAGCCATAAACATGTTTGTCTGAGTCTTCTATCAAAAGTTACAGCTATTTATATGAAGTTGTACAAAAACGCTTTCTTTCGCCAAGACAGTGCGTTTCTCACTGTTACATGCATTTGAATGGGGAACTCGACCGAAACAAAGTATAGGTTTTCATTATGTGTATAACTTGAAAATCTTAGCTCAAACAGCTGCAAATCCTGTTTTCCCAGCACGGGGACCTTGAGTTCTATAAGATAAAGCCATAAACATGTTTGTCTGAGTCTTCTATCAAAAGTTACAGCTATTTATATGAAGTTGTACAAAAACGCTTTCTTTCGCCAAGACATTGCGTTTCTCACTGTTACATGCATTTGAATGGGGAACTCGACCGAAACAAAGTATAGGTTTTCATTATGTGCATAACTTGGAAATCTTAGCTCAAACAGCTGCAAATCCTGTTTTCCCAGCACGGGGACCTTGAGTTCTATAAGATAAAGCCATAAACATGTTTGTCTGAGTTTTCTATCAAAAGTTACAGCTATTTATATGAAGTTGTACAAAAACGCTTTCTTTCGCCAAGACAGTGCGTTTCTCACTGTTACATGCATTTGAATGGGGAACTCGCCCGAAACAAAGTATAGGTTTTCATTATGTGAATAACTTGGAAATCTTAGCTCAAACAGCTGCAAATCCTGTTTTCCCAGCACGGGGACCTTGAGTTCTATAAGATAAAGCCATAAACATGTTTGTCTGAGTCTTCTATCAAAAGTTACAGCTATTTATATGAAGTTGTACAAAAACGCTTTCTTTCGCCAAGACAGTGCGTTTCTCACTGTTACATGCATTTGAATGGGGAACTCGACCGAAACAAAGTATAGGTTTTCATTATGTGCATAACTTGGAAATCTTAGCTCAAACAGCTGCAAATCCTGTTTTCCCAACACGGGGACCTTGAGTTCTATAAGATAAAGCCATAAACATGTTTGTCTGAGTCTTCTATCAAAAGTTACAGCTATTTATATGAAGTTGTACAAAAATGCTTTCTTTCGCCAAGACAGTGCGTTTCTCACTGTTACATGCATTTGAATGGGGAACTCGCCCGAAACAAAGTATAGGTTTTCATTATGTGTATAACTTGGAAATCTTAGCTCAAACAGCTGCAAATCCTGTTTTCCGAGCACGGGGACCTTGAGTTCTATAAGATAAAGCCATAAACATGTTTGTCTGAGTCTTCTATCAAAAGTTACAGCTATTTATATGAAGTTGTACAAAAACGCTTTCTTTCGCCAAGACAGTGCGTTTCTCACTGTTACATGCATTTGAATGGGGAACTCGACCGAAACAAAGTATAGGTTTTCATTATGTGTATAACTTGGAAATCTTAGCTCAAACAGCTGCAAATCCTGTTTTCCCAGCAAGGGGACCTTGAGTTCTATAAGATAAAGCCATAAACATGTTTGTCTGAGTCTTCTATCAAAAGTTACAGCTATTTATATGAAGTTGTACAAAAATGCTTTCTTTCGCCAAGACAGTGCGTTTCTCACTGTTACATGCATTTGAATGGGGAACTCGCCCGAAACAAAGTATAGGTTTTCATTATGTGTATAACTTGAAAATCTTAGCTCAAACAGCTGCAAATCCTGTTTTCCCAGCACGGGGACCTTGAGTTCTATAAGATAAAGCCATAAACATGTTTGTCTGAGTCTTCTATCAAAAGTTACAGCTATTTATATGAAGTTGTACAAAAACGCTTTCTTTCGCCAAGACAGTGCGTTTCTCACTGTTACATGCATTTGAATGGGGAACTCGACCGAAACAAAGTATAGGTTTTCATTATGTGTATAACTTGAAAATCTTAGCTCAAACAGCTGCAAATCCTGTTTTCCCAGCACGGGGACCTTGAGTTCTATAAGATAAAGCCATAAACATGTTTGTCTGAGTCTTCTATCAAAAGTTACAGCTATTTATATGAAGTTGTACAAAAACGCTTTCTTTCGCCAAGACATTGCGTTTCTCACTGTTACATGCATTTGAATGGGGAACTCGACCGAAACAAAGTATAGGTTTTCATTATGTGCATAACTTGGAAATCTTAGCTCAAACAGCTGCAAATCCTGTTTTCCCAGCACGGGGACCTTGAGTTCTATAAGATAAAGCCATAAACATGTTTGTCTGAGTCTTCTATCAAAAGTTACAGCTATTTATATGAAGTTGTACAAAAACGCTTTCTTTTGCCAAGACAGTGCGTTTCTCACTGTTACATGCATTTGAATGGGGAACTCGACCGAAACAAAGTATAGGTTTTCATTATGTGTATAACTTGAAAATCTTAGCTCAAACAGCTGCAAATCCTGTTTTCCCAGCAAGGGGACCTTGAGTTCTATAAGATAAAGCCATAAACATGTGTATCCGAGTCTTCTATCAAAAGTTACAGCTATTTATATGAAGTTGTACAAAAACGCTTTCTTTCGCCAAGACAGTGCGTTTCTCACTGTTACATGCATTTGAATGGGGAACTTGACCGAAACAAAGTATAGGTTTTCATTATGTGTATAACTTGAAAATCTTAGCTCAAACAGCTGCAAATCCTGTTTTCCCAGCAAGGGGACCTTGAGTTCTATAAGATAAAGCCATAAACATGTTTGTCTGAGTCTTCTATCAAAAGTTACAGCTATTTATATGAAGTTGTACAAAAATGCTTTCTTTCGCCAAGACAGTGCGTTTCTCACTGTTACATGCATTTGAATGGGGAACTCGCCCGAAACAAAGTATAGGTTTTCATTATGTGTATAACTTGGAAATCTTAGCTCAAACAGCTGCAAATCCTGTTTTCCGAGCACGGGGACCTTGAGTTCTATAAGATAAAGCCATAAACATGTTTGTCTGAGTCTTCTATCAAAAGTTACAGCTATTTATATGAAGTTGTACAAAAACGCTTTCTTTCGCCAAGACAGTGCGTTTCTCACTGTTACATGCATTTGAATGGGGAACTCGACCGAAACAAAGTATAGGTTTTCATTATGTGTATAACTTGGAAATCTTAGCTCAAACAGCTGCAAATCCTGTTTTCCCAGCACGGGGACCTTGAGTTCTATAAGATAAAGCCATAAACATGTTTGTCTGAGTCTTCTATCAAAAGTTACAGCTATTTATATGAAGTTGTACAAAAACGCTTTCTTTCGCCAAGACAGTGCGTTTCTCACTGTTACATGCATTTGAATGGGGAACTTGACCGAAACAAAGTATAGGTTTTCATTATGTGTATAACTTGAAAATCTTAGCTCAAACAGCTGCAAATCCTGTTTTCCCAGCACGGGGACCTTGAGTTCTATAAGATAAAGCCATAAACATGTTTGTCTGAGTCTTCTATCAAAAGTTACAGCTATTTATATGAAGTTGTACAAAAACGCTTTCTTTCGCCAAGACAGTGCGTTTCTCACTGTTACATGCATTTGAATGGGGAACTCGCCCGAAACAAAGTATAGGTTTTCATTATGTGTATAACTTGAAAATCTTAGCTCAAACAGCTGCAAATCCTGTTTTCCCAGCACGGGGACCTTGAGTTCTATAAGATAAAGCCATAAACATGTTTGTCTGAGTCTTCTATCAAAAGTTACAGCTATTTATATGAAGTTGTACAAAAACGCTTTCTTTCGCCAAGACAGTGCGTTTCTCACTGTTACATGCATTTGAATGGGGAACTCGACCGAAACAAAGTATAGGTTTTCATTATGTGCATAACTTGGAAATCTTAGCTCAAACAGCTGCAAATCCTGTTTTCCCAGCACGGGGACCTTGAGTTCTATAAGATAAAGCCATAAACATGTTTGTCTGAGTCTTCTATCAAAAGTTACAGCTATTTATATGAAGTTGTACAAAAACGCTTTCTTTCGCCAAGACAGTGCGTTTCTCACTGTTACATGCATTTGAATGGGGAACTCGCCCGAAACAAAGTATAGGTTTTCATTATGTGTATAACTTGGAAATCTTAGCTCAAACAGCTGCAAATCCTGTTTTCCCAGCACGGGGACCTTGAGTTCTATAAGATAAAGCCATAAACATGTTTGTCTGAGTCTTCTATCAAAAGTTACAGCTATTTATATGAAGTTGTACAAAAACGCTTTCTTTCGCCAAGACAGTGCGTTTCTCACTGTTACATGCATTTGAATGGGGAACTCGACCGAAACAAAGTATAGGTTTTCATTATGTGTATAACTTGGAAATCTTAGCTCAAACAGCTGCAAATCCTGTTTTCCCAGCAAGGGGACCTTGAGTTCTATAAGATAAAGCCATAAACATGTTTGTCTGAGTCTTCTATCAAAAGTTACAGCTATTTATATGAAGTTGTACAAAAACGCTTTCTTTCGCCAAGACAGTGCGTTTCTCACTGTTACATGCATTTGAATGGGGAACTCGCCCGAAACAAAGTATAGGTTTTCATTATGTGTATAACTTGGAAATCTTAGCTCAAACAGCTGCAAATCCTGTTTTCCGAGCACGGGGACCTTGAGTTCTATAAGATAAAGCCATAAACATGTTTGTCTGAGTCTTCTATCAAAAGTTACAGCTATTTATATGAAGTTGTACAAAAACGCTTTCTTTCGCCAAGACAGTGCGTTTCTCACTGTTACATGCATTTGAATGGGGAACTCGACCGAAACAAAGTATAGGTTTTCATTATGTGTATAACTTGGAAATCTTAGCTCAAACAGCTGCAAATCCTGTTTTCCCAGCAAGGGGACCTTGAGTTCTATAAGATAAAGCCATAAACATGTTTGTCTGAGTCTTCTATCAAAAGTTACAGCTATTTATATGAAGTTGTACAAAAACGCTTTCTTTCGCCAAGACAGTGCGTTTCTCACTGTTACATGCATTTGAATGGGGAACTCGCCCGAAACAAAGTATAGGTTTTCATTATGTGTATAACATGGAAATCTTAGCTCAAACAGCTGCAAATCCTGTTTTCCCAGCACGGGGACCTTGAGTTCTATAAGATAAAGCCATAAACCTGTGTATTCGAGTCTTCTATCAAAAGTTACAGCTATTTATATGAAGTTGTACAAAAACGCTTTCTTTCGCCAAGACAGTGCGTTTCTCACTGTTACATGCATTTGAATGGGGAACTCGACCGAAACAAAGTATAGGTTTTCATTATGTGTATAACTTGGAAATCTTAGCTCAAACAGCTGCAAATCCTGTTTTCCCAGCAAGGGGACCTTGAGTTCTATAAGATAAAGCCATAAACATGTTTGTCTGAGTCTTCTATCAAAAGTTACAGCTATTTATATGAAGTTGTACAAAAACGCTTTCTTTCGCCAAGACAGTGCGTTTCTCACTGTTACATGCATTTGAATGGGGAACTCGACCGAAACAAAGTATAGGTTTTCATTATGTGTATAACTTGAAAATCTTAGCTCAAACAGCTGCAAATCCTGTTTTCCCAGCACGGGGACCTTGAGTTCTATAAGATAAAGCCATAAACATGTTTGTCTGAGTCTTCTATCAAAAGTTACAGCTATTTATATGAAGTTGTACAAAAACGCTTTCTTTCGCCAAGACAGTGCGTTTCTCACTGTTACATGCATTTGAATGGGGAACTCGACCGAAACAAAGTATAGGTTTTCATTATGTGCATAACTTGGAAATCTTAGCTCAAACAGCTGCAAATCCTGTTTTCCCAGCACGGGGACCTTGAGTTCTATAAGATAAAGCCATAAACATGTTTGTCTGAGTCTTCTATCAAAAGTTACAGCTATTTATATGAAGTTGTACAAAAACGCTTTCTTTCGCCAAGACAGTGCGTTTCTCACTGTTACATGCATTTGAATGGGGAACTCGACCGAAACAAAGTATAGGTTTTCATTATGTGTATAACTTGGAAATCTTAGCTCAAACAGCTGCAAATCCTGTTTTCCGAGCACGGGGACCTTGAGTTCTATAAGATAAAGCCATAAACATGTTTGTCTGAGTCTTCTATCAAAAGTTACAGCTATTTATATGAAGTTGTACAAAAACGCTTTCTTTCGCCAAGACAGTGCGTTTCTCACTGTTACATGCATTTGAATGGGGAACTCGCCCGAAACAAAGTATAGGTTTTCATTATGTGAATAACTTGGAAATCTTAGCTCAAACAGCTGCAAATCCTGTTTTCCCAGCACGGGGACCTTGAGTTCTATAAGATAAAGCCATAAACATGTTTGTCTGAGTCTTCTATCAAAAGTTACAGCTATTTATATGAAGTTGTACAAAAACGCTTTCTTTCGCCAAGACAGTGCGTTTCTCACTGTTACATGCATTTGAATGGGGAACTCGACCGAAACAAAGTATAGGTTTTCATTATCTGCATAACTTGGAAATCTTAGCTCAAACAGCTGCAAATCCTGTTTTCCCAACACGGGGACCTTGAGTTCTATAAGATAAAGCCATAAACATGTTTGTCTGAGTCTTCTATCAAAAGTTACAGCTATTTATATGAAGTTGTACAAAAATGCTTTCTTTCGCCAAGACAGTGCGTTTCTCACTGTTACATGCATTTGAATGGGGAACTCGCCCGAAACAAAGTATAGGTTTTCATTATGTGTATAACTTGGAAATCTTAGCTCAAACAGCTGCAAATCCTGTTTTCCGAGCACGGGGACCTTGAGTTCTATAAGATAAAGCCATAAACATGTTTGTCTGAGTCTTCTATCAAAAGTTACAGCTATTTATATGAAGTTGTACAAAAACGCTTTCTTTCGCCAAGACAGTGCGTTTCTCACTGTTACATGCATTTGAATGGGGAACTCGACCGAAACAAAGTATAGGTTTTCATTATGTGTATAACTTGGAAATCTTAGCTCAAACAGCTGCAAATCCTGTTTTCCCAGCAAGGGGACCTTGAGTTCTATAAGATAAAGCCATAAACATGTTTGTCTGAGTCTTCTATCAAAAGTTACAGCTATTTATATGAAGTTGTACAAAAATGCTTTCTTTCGCCAAGACAGTGCGTTTCTCACTGTTACATGCATTTGAATGGGGAACTCGACCGAAACAAAGTATAGGTTTTCATTATGTGTATAACTTGAAAATCTTAGCTCAAACAGCTGCAAATCCTGTTTTCCCAGCACGGGGACCTTGAGTTCTATAAGATAAAGCCATAAACATGTTTGTCTGAGTCTTCTATCAAAAGTTACAGCTATTTATATGAAGTTGTACAAAAACGCTTTCTTTCGCCAAGACATTGCGTTTCTCACTGTTACATGCATTTGAATGGGGAACTCGACCGAAACAAAGTATAGGTTTTCATTATGTGCATAACTTGGAAATCTTAGCTCAAACAGCTGCAAATCCTGTTTTCCCAGCACGGGGACCTTGAGTTCTATAAGATAAAGCCATAAACATGTTTGTCTGAGTTTTCTATCAAAAGTTACAGCTATTTATATGAAGTTGTACAAAAACGCTTTCTTTCGCCAAGACAGTGCGTTTCTCACTGTTACATGCATTTGAATGGGGAACTCGCCCGAAACAAAGTATAGGTTTTCATTATGTGAATAACTTGGAAATCTTAGCTCAAACAGCTGCAAATCCTGTTTTCCCAGCACGGGGACCTTGAGTTCTATAAGATAAAGCCATAAACATGTTTGTCTGAGTCTTCTATCAAAAGTTACAGCTATTTATATGAAGTTGTACAAAAACGCTTTCTTTCGCCAAGACAGTGCGTTTCTCACTGTTACATGCATTTGAATGGGGAACTCGACCGAAACAAAGTATAGGTTTTCATTATGTGCATAACTTGGAAATCTTAGCTCAAACAGCTGCAAATCCTGTTTTCCCAACACGGGGACCTTGAGTTCTATAAGATAAAGCCATAAACATGTTTGTCTGAGTCTTCTATCAAAAGTTACAGCTATTTATATGAAGTTGTACAAAAACGCTTTCTTTTGCCAAGACAGTGCGTTTCTCACTGTTACATGCATTTGAATGGGGAACTCGACCGAAACAAAGTATAGGTTTTCATTATGTGTATAACTTGAAAATCTTAGCTCAAACAGCTGCAAATCCTGTTTTCCCAGCAAGGGGACCTTGAGTTCTATAAGATAAAGCCATAAACATGTTTGTCTGAGTCTTCTATCAAAAGTTACAGCTATTTATATGACGTTGTACAAAAACGCTTTCTTTCGCCAAGACAGTGCGTTTCTCACTGTTACATGCATTTGAATGGGGAACTCGACCGAAACAAAGTATAGGTTTTCATTATGTGTATAACTTGGAAATCTTAGCTCAAACAGCTGCAAATCCTGTTTTCCCAGCACGGGGACCTTGAGTTCTATAAGATAAAGCCATAAACATGTTTGTCTGAGTCTTCTATCAAAAGTTACAGCTATTTATATGAAGTTGTACAAAAACGCTTTCTTTCGCCAAGACAGTGCGTTTCTCACTGTTACATGCATTTGAATGGGAAACTCGCCTGAAACAAAGTATAGGTTTTCATTATGTGAATAATTTTAAAATCTTAGCTCAAACGGCTGCAAAACCTGTTTGCCCAGCACGGGGATATTGAGTTCTATAAGATAAAGCCATAAACATGGTTGTCTGAGTCTTCTACCAAAAGTTACAGCGATTTATATGAAGTGGTTGAAAATCGCTTTATTTCGCCAAGACAGTGTGTTTCTCACTGTTACATGCATTTGAATGGGAAACTCGCCTGAAACAAAGTATAGGTTTTCATTATGTGAATAATTTTTAAATCTTAGCTCAAACGGCTGCAAAACCTGTTTTCCCAGCACAGGGACTTTGAGTTCTATAAGATAAAGCCATAAACATGTTTGTCTGAGTCTTCTATCAAAAGTTACAGCTATTTATATGAAGTTGTACAAAAACGCTTTATTTCGCCAAGACAGTGCGTTTCTCACTGTTACATGCATTTGAATGGGGAACTCGCCCGAAACAAAGTATAGGTTTTCATTATGTGTATAACATGGAAATCTTAGCTCAAACAGCTGCAAATCCTGTTTTCCCAGCACGGGGACCTTGAGTTCTATAAGATAAAGCCATAAACCTGTGTATTCGAGTCTTCTATCAAAAGTTACAGCTATTTATATGAAGTTGTACAAAAACGCTTTCTTTCGCCAAGACAGTGCGTTTCTCACTGTTACATGCATTTGAATGGGGAACTCGACCGAAACAAAGTATAGGTTTTCATTATGTGTATAACTTGGAAATCTTAGCTCAAACAGCTGCAAATCCTGTTTTCCCAGCAAGGGGACCTTGAGTTCTATAAGATAAAGCCATAAACATGTTTGTCTGAGTCTTCTATCAAAAGTTACAGCTATTTATATGAAGTTGTACAAAAACGCTTTCTTTCGCCAAGACAGTGCGTTTCTCACTGTTACATGCATTTGAATGGGGAACTCGACCGAAACAAAGTATAGGTTTTCATTATGTGCATAACTTGGAAATCTTAGCTCAAACAGCTGCAAATCCTGTTTTCCCAGCACGGGGACCTTGAGTTCTATAAGATAAAGCCATAAACATGTTTGTCTGAGTCTTCTATCAAAAGTTACAGCTATTTATATGAAGTTGTACAAAAACGCTTTCTTTCGCCAAGACAGTGCGTTTCTCACTGTTACATGCATTTGAATGGGGAACTCGACCGAAACAAAGTATAGGTTTTCATTATGTGTATAACTTGGAAATCTTAGCTCAAACAGCTGCAAATCCTGTTTTCCGAGCACGGGGACCTTGAGTTCTATAAGATAAAGCCATAAACATGTTTGTCTGAGTCTTCTATCAAAAGTTACAGCTATTTATATGAAGTTGTACAAAAACGCTTTCTTTCGCCAAGACAGTGCGTTTCTCACTGTTACATGCATTTGAATGGGGAACTCGACCGAAACAAAGTATAGGTTTTCATTATCTGCATAACTTGGAAATCTTAGCTCAAACAGCTGCAAATCCTGTTTTCCCAACACGGGGACCTTGAGTTCTATAAGATAAAGCCATAAACATGTTTGTCTGAGTCTTCTATCAAAAGTTACAGCTATTTATATGAAGTTGTACAAAAATGCTTTCTTTCGCCAAGACAGTGCGTTTCTCACTGTTACATGCATTTGAATGGGGAACTCGCCCGAAACAAAGTATAGGTTTTCATTATGTGTATAACTTGGAAATCTTAGCTCAAACAGCTGCAAATCCTGTTTTCCCAGCACGGGGACCTTGAGTTCTATAAGATAAAGCCATAAACATGTTTGTCTGAGTCTTCTATCAAAAGTTACAGCTATTTATATGAAGTTGTACAAAAACGCTTTCTTTCGCCAAGACAGTGCGTTTCTCACTGTTACATGCATTTGAATGGGGAACTCGACCGAAACAAAGTATAGGTTTTCATTATGTGTATAACTTGGAAATCTTAGCTCAAACAGCTGCAAATCCTGTTTTCCCAGCAAGGGGACCTTGAGTTCTATAAGATAAAGCCATAAACATGTTTGTCTGAGTCTTCTATCAAAAGTTACAGCTATTTATATGAAGTTGTACAAAAATGCTTTCTTTCGCCAAGACAGTGCGTTTCTCACTGTTACATGCATTTGAATGGGGAACTCGACCGAAACAAAGTATAGGTTTTCATTATGTGTATAACTTGGAAATCTTAGCTCAAACAGCTGCAAATCCTGTTTTCCGAGCACGGGGACCTTGAGTTCTATAAGATAAAGCCATAAACATGTTTGTCTGAGTCTTCTATCAAAAGTTACAGCTATTTATATGAAGTTGTACAAAAACGCTTTCTTTCGCCAAGACAGTGCGTTTCTCACTGTTACATGCATTTGAATGGGGAACTCGACCGAAACAAAGTATAGGTTTTCATTATGTGTATAACTTGAAAATCTTAGCTCAAACAGCTGCAAATCCTGTTTTCCCAGCACGGGGACCTTGAGTTCTATAAGATAAAGCCATAAACATGTTTGTCTGAGTCTTCTATCAAAAGTTACAGCTATTTATATGAAGTTGTACAAAAACGCTTTCTTTCGCCAAGACATTGCGTTTCTCACTGTTACATGCATTTGAATGGGGAACTCGACCGAAACAAAGTATAGGTTTTCATTATGTGCATAACTTGGAAATCTTAGCTCAAACAGCTGCAAATCCTGTTTTCCCAGCACGGGGACCTTGAGTTCTATAAGATAAAGCCATAAACATGTTTGTCTGAGTTTTCTATCAAAAGTTACAGCTATTTATATGAAGTTGTACAAAAACGCTTTCTTTCGCCAAGACAGTGCGTTTCTCACTGTTACATGCATTTGAATGGGGAACTCGCCCGAAACAAAGTATAGGTTTTCATTATGTGAATAACTTGGAAATCTTAGCTCAAACAGCTGCAAATCCTGTTTTCCCAGCACGGGGACCTTGAGTTCTATAAGATAAAGCCATAAACATGTTTGTCTGAGTCTTCTATCAAAAGTTACAGCTATTTATATGAAGTTGTACAAAAACGCTTTCTTTCGCCAAGACAGTGCGTTTCTCACTGTTACATGCATTTGAATGGGGAACTCGACCGAAACAAAGTATAGGTTTTCATTATGTGCATAAGTTGGAAATCTTAGCTCAAACAGCTGCAAATCCTGTTTTCCCAAAACGGGGACCTTGAGTTCTATAAGATAAAGCCATAAACATGTTTGTCTGAGTCTTCTATCAAAAGTTACAGCTATTTATATGAAGTTGTACAAAAACGCTTTCTTTTGCCAAGACAGTGCGTTTCTCACTGTTACATGCATTTGAATGGGGAACTCGACCGAAACAAAGTATAGGTTTTCATTATGTGTATAACTTGAAAATCTTAGCTCAAACAGCTGCAAATCCTGTTTTCCCAGCAAGGGGACCTTGAGTTCTATAAGATAAAGCCATAAACATGTTTGTCTGAGTCTTCTATCAAAAGTTACAGCTATTTATATGACGTTGTACAAAAACGCTTTCTTTCGCCAAGACAGTGCGTTTCTCACTGTTACATGCATTTGAATGGGGAACTCGACCGAAACAAAGTATAGGTTTTCATTATGTGTATAACTTGGAAATCTTAGCTCAAACAGCTGCAAATCCTGTTTTCCCAGCACGGGGACCTTGAGTTCTATAAGATAAAGCCATAAACATGTTTGTCTGAGTCTTCTATCAAAAGTTACAGCTATTTATATGAAGTTGTACAAAAACGCTTTCTTTCGCCAAGACAGTGCGTTTCTCACTGTTACATGCATTTGAATGGGAAACTCGCCTGAAACAAAGTATAGGTTTTCATTATGTGAATAATTTTAAAATCTTAGCTCAAACGGCTGCAAAACCTGTTTGCCCAGCACGGGGATATTGAGTTCTATAAGATAAAGCCATAAACATGGTTGTCTGAGTCTTCTACCAAAAGTTACAGCGATTTATATGAAGTGGTTGAAAATCGCTTTATTTCGCCAAGACAGTGTGTTTCTCACTGTTACATGCATTTGAATGGGAAACTCGCCTGAAACAAAGTATAGGTTTTCATTATGTGAATAATTTTTAAATCTTAGCTCAAACGGCTGCAAAACCTGTTTGCCCAGCACGGGGATATTGAGTTCTATAAGATAAAGCCATAAACATGTTTGTCTGAGTCTTCTATCAAAAGTTACAGCGATTTATATGAAGTTGTTCAAAAACGCTTTATTTCGCCAAGACAATGCGTTTCTCACTGTTACATGCATTTGAATGGGGAACTCGACCGAAACAAAGTATAGGTTTTCATTATGTGAATAACTTGGAAATCTTAGCTCAAACAGCTGCAAAACCTGTTTTCCCAGCACAGGGACTTTGAGTTCTATAAGATAAAGCCATAAACATGTTTGTCTGAGTCTTCTATCAAAAGTTACAGCTATTTATATGAAGTTGTACAAAAACGCTTTCTTTCGCCAAGACAGTGCGTTTCTCACTGTTACATGCATTTGAATGGGGAACTCGCCCGAAACAAAGTATAGGTTTTCATTATGTGTATAACTTGAAAATCTTAGCTCAAACAGCTGCAAATCCTGTTTTCCCAGCACGGGGACTTTGAGTTCTATAAGATAAAGCCATAAACATGTTTGTCTGAGTCTTCTATCAAAATTTACAGCTATTTATATGAAGTTGTACAAAAACGCTTTCTTTCGCCAAGACAGTGCGTTTCTCACTGTTACATGCATTTGAATGGGGAACTTGACCGAAACAAAGTATAGGTTTTCATTATGTGTATAACTTGAAAATCTTAGCTCAAACAGCTGCAAATCCTGTTTTCCCAGCACGGGGACCTTGAGTTCTATAAGATAAAGCCATAAACATGTTTGTCTGAGTCTTCTATCAAAAGTTACAGCGATTTATATGAAGTTGTACAAAAACGCTTTCTTTCGCCAAGACAGTGCGTTTCTCACTGTTACATGCATTTGATTGGGGAACTCGACCGAAACAAAGTATAGGTTTTCATTATGTGTATAACTTGAAAATCTTAGCTCAAACAGCTGCAAATCCTGTTTTCCCAGCACGGGGACCTTGAGTTCTATAAGATAAAGCCATAAACATGTTTGTCTGAGTCTTCTATCAAAAGTTACAGCTGAAGTTGTACAAAAACGCTTTCTTTCGCCAAGACAGTGCGTTTCTCACTGTTACATGCATTTGAATGGGGAACTCGCCCGAAACAAAGTATAGGTTTTCATTATGTGTATAACTTGAAAATCTTAGCTCAAACAGCTGCAAATCCTGTTTTCCCAGCACGGGGACCTTGAGTTCTATAAGATAAAGCCATAAACATGTTTGTCTGAGTCTTCTATCAAAAGTTACAGCTATTTATATGAAGTTGTACAAAAATGCTTTCTTTCGCCAAGACAGTGCGTTTCTCACTGTTACATGCATTTGAATGGGGAACTTGACTGAAACAAAGTATAGGTTTTCATTATGTGTATAACTTGAAAATCTTAGCTCAAACAGCTGCAAATCCTGTTTTCCCAGCACGGGGACCTTGAGTTCTATAAGATAAAGCCATAAACATGTTTATCTGAGTCTTCTATCAAAAGTTACAGCTATTTATATGAAGTTGTACAAAAACGCTTTCTTTCGCCAAGACAGTGCGTTTCTCACTGTTACATGCATTTGAATGGGGAACTCGCCCGAAACAAAGTATAGGTTTTCATTATGTGTATAACTTGAAAATCTTAGCTCAAACAGCTGCAAATCCTGTTTTCCCAGCACGGGGACCTTGAGTTCTATAAGATAAAGCCATAAACATGTTTGTCTGAGTCTTCTATCAAAAGTTACAGCTATTTATATGAAGTTGTACAAAAATGCTTTCTTTCGCCAAGACAGTGCGTTTCTCACTGTTACATGCATTTGAATGGGGAACTTGACCGAAACAAAGTATAGGTTTTCATTATGTGTATAACTTGGAAATCTTAGCTCAAACAGCTGCAAATCCTGTTTTCCCAGCACGGGGACCTTGAGTTCTATAAGATAAAGCCATAAACATGTTTATCTGAGTCTTCTATCAAAAGTTACAGCTATTTATATGAAGTTGTACAAAAACGCTTTCTTTCGCCAAGACAGTGCGTTTCTCACTGTTACATGCATTTGAATGGGGAACTTGACCGAAACAAAGTATAGGTTTTCATTATGTGTATAACTTGAAAATCTTAGCTCAAACAGCTGCAAATCCTGTTTTCCCAGCACGGGGACCTTGAGTTGTATAAGATAAAGCCATAAACATGTTTGTCTGAGTCTTCTATCAAAAGTTACAGCGATTTATATGAAGTTGTACAAAAACGCTTTCTTTCGCCAAGACAGTGCGTTTCTCACTGTTACATGCATTTGAATGGGGAACTCGACCGAAACAAAGTATAGGTTTTCATTATGTGTATAACTTGAAAATCTTAGCTCAAACAGCTGCAAATCCTGTTTTCCCAGCACAGGGACCTTGAGTTCTATAAGATAAAGCCATAAACATGTTTGTCTGAGTCTTCTATCAAAAATTACAGCTATTTATATGAAGTTGTACAAAAACGCTTTCTTTCGCCAAGACAGTGCGTTTCTCACTGTTACATGCATTTGAATGGGGAACTCGACCGAAACAAAGTATAGGTTTTCATTATGTGAATAACTTGGAAATCTTAGCTCAAACAGCTGCAAAACCTGTTTTCCCAGCACAGGGACTTTGAGTTCTATAAGATAAAGCCATAAACATGTTTGTCTGAGTCTTCTATCAAAAGTTACAGCTATTTATATGAAGTTGTACAAAAACGCTTTATTTCGCCAAGACAGTGCGTTTGTCACTGTTACATGCATTTGAATGGGGAACGACCGAAACAAAGTATAGGTTTTCATTATGTGAATAACTTGGAAATCTTAGCTCAAACAGCTGCAAATCCTGTTTTCCCAGCACGGGGACCTTGAGTTATATAAGATAAAGCCATAAACATGTTTGTCTGAGTCTTCTATCAAAAGTTACAGCTATTTATATGAAGTTGTACAAAAACGCTTTCTTTCGCCAAGACAGTGCGTTTCTCACTGTTACATGCATTTGAATGGGGAACTCGACCGAAACAAAGTATAGGTTTTCATTATGTGTATAACTTGAAAATCTTAGCTCAAACAGCTGCAAATCCTGTTTTCCCAGCACGGGGACCTTGAGTTCTATAAGATAAAGCCATAAACATGTTTGTCTGAGTCTTCTATCAAAAGTTACAGCTATTTATATGAAGTTGTACAAAAACGCTTTCTTTTGCCAAGACAGTGCGTTTCTCACTGTTACATGCATTTGAATGGGGAACTCGACCGAAACAAAGTATAGGTTTTCATTATGTGTATAACTTGAAAATCTTAGCTCAAACAGCTGCAAATCCTGTTTTCCCAGCAAGGGGACCTTGAGTTCTATAAGATAAAGCCATAAACATGTGTATCCGAGTCTTCTATCAAAAGTTACAGCGATTTATATGAAGTTGTACAAAAACGCTTTATTTCGCTAAGACGGTGCGTTTCTCACTGTTACATGCATTTGAATGGGGAACTCGACCGAAACAAAGTATAGGTTTTCATTATGTGAATAACTTGGAAATCTTAGCTCAAACAGCTGCAAAACCTGTTTTCCCAGCACGGGGACCTTGAGTTCTATAAGATAAAGCCATAAACATGTGTATCCGAGTCTTCTATCAAAAGTTACAGCTAACTTCATGAAGTTGTACAAAAAGGCTTTATTTTGCAAAGATAGTGCGTTTCTGACTATTACATGCGAGACATGTGTCTCTTTACTGTGTTCAAGACACTTTACAGGTCCCTCCCCTAATGAAGAGTAGTGAGCAGCTGATTGGACCATGGAACAGGTGACCACGTTCAAAAAGCCGCTCTGACAGCTCCAGAGGGGAGAGAGAGAGAGTGTGTGCAACGAGCGAGTAGCCTGACAGCCGTCGCGGTCCTGACCATGGTTTTCCCAGCCTGTGCTTATCTTGTGTATTTGTGTGAGGGTGAATTGTAAAAGCCGCTCCTAGTGCATTAGCTGAGAGCTTAGGCACTCGTGGGCTGAAGCGGAAGGGGTGAGCTGCCTTTTCTTTTGGAATCGTTTTCTCCTGTTTTCTTGGTCAGGGAGCGAGGGATAGCTCTGTCATTTGTTTGTTCTTTTTCTTTCCTAGGGTTTAGTTCGTCTTTTCTGGTGGGTCTTAGTTGGTTTTGTTTATTATTTTGGCCTGGGCTCACCCTGGAGCTATGCTTCTTGTCCTTAAATAAAATCACCTTTTTTTACTCACAACTGGTTTGGATGTTTGGCTTGGGAACCAGGGCGGGGATTTGTCTCTCTCTCCTCCAACCTTATGTGCGTCCCTACACGCCTAGATTAGGGGCGTAACATAAATGGAGTTCTCACACGAAACAAAGTATAGCTTTTTATTTTGTGAATAACTTAAAAATCTTAGCTCAAATAGCTTTAAAACTGTTTGCTCAACGGGGATATTGAATTCTATAAGATAAAGCCATAAATACGTATATCTGAGTTTCCTATCAAAAGTTACAGCTGTCTTCATGAAGTTGTAAACCCTTTTATTTGAATGTAGTTCTCGCACGAAACAAAGTATAGGCTTTCATTTTTTCAATAACTGGAAGCTCTTGGCTCAAACAGCTGCAAAACCTGTTTCCCCAGCACGGAGATGCTGAATTGTATAAGGCAAAGCCATATTGATGTGTGTCTGAGCCTTCTATCAAAAGTTACAGGTAACTTCATGAAGCTGTACAAAAACACTTTATTTCGCCGAGACCGTGCGTTTCTGACTATTACATGCATTTGAATGGAGTTCTCGCACGAAACAAAGTATAGGTTTTCATCTTGTGAATAACTTGAAAATCTTAGCTCACATAGCTTTAAAACTGTTTGCTCAACACGGGGATATTGAATTCGATAAGATAAAGCCATAAATACGCATATCTGAGTCTCCTATCAAAAGTTAGAGCTGTCTTCATGAAGTTGTAAACGCTTTATTTCGCCAAGACAGTGCGTTTCTGACTATTACATGCATTTGAATGGAGTTGTCGCACGAAACAAAGTATAGGTATTCATTTTGTGAATAACTTGAAAATCTTAGATCAAACAGCTGCAAAACCTGTTTGCTCAACACGGGGATATCGAACTTTATAAGATAAAGCCATAAATATGTTTATATGCGTCTTCTATCAAAAGTTACAGCTGTCTTGAATGAAAGCATTATAGCAGCTTACCTCGATCATGTGGTAGAACAGACACATGGGCCACCTATGTGTCCTTCTACGGCAGGAGTAGTTGCCACAAACCTGCAAAACAAAAAGAAATGATCAGGTGACATGAACAGATTTATACAGCCATAAGCAAGAGATTCTTCCTGCCTGTGGGCTCAAACTGGACCCCCCCCCCCCCCCCCCTCCTTACTGTAACTATCAAAACTATCATAGTCTAAAAGTATCATCTCATATCAAAACTATTATAATCACATTATCTGACTTTATCAGTTATAACAATGAGAAACGGTAAACAATTTGGCAAATAAATTACTTATAATTGTGCTTACCTGGTCCAAATGATCCACAGTCCCTTTGCATTTGTTATAATCCAGGATGATGTGGGGCTTTCTCTTCCCAGAGTCCTGGACTTGTAGCTCACGGTGCCTGGTGCTCAATAAGACAACCTTTTTTCTTTGCTTGGGAATGTAGGAAACCACAGCCTTGCCCCCCCCCCCCCCCCCCCCCCCCCCTGTAGCGACCTGGACGGGAGAGACGATCATCGAATCTTACTGCCCGATTAATTTGCTCAAATCTTTTTTTTTTTTTTTTTGACATGGTAGCATGAAACAGAAGAGCCCTGGCTCCCCATTTCACAGGCTTGTTGTCGTTTCATGTTGAGACCTGTACAGGCCAGCCAGCATCACAAGCCCCATGTAAGCCTCATCTATGTCCTTCCAGTCTTTTACTGACCTGTTGCCCCTGCAGGTTGGTGAAATGCAGGATTAGCTGCATAATGTCCTCTGCAAAAAAAAGATGGAAAGTGCTCACAGGGCTGCTGATCCTATACGAATTGCATAATGGGTTGGTCCTGGGGTTAAAATGGGGGGAGGAAAAAATAGCAGGACCTCTTCGTGTGTGGGTTGCCACATGATTTCTCCATTTTTAGATCTCTACTGGCCATCCTCCAGTCTTGTCTCTTCCTCCTGCTCTTCTTCCTCCTTCTCCTTCTCCTCCTCCGCACATGAGCTGCAAAGCTCCTCGGTGCCTGGCAAAAATTCTTCTTCGCTGTCAGAAGTATCTCCACTGCTTGTGGAGAGTGCAAAACTGCAGCAACAGCCTCCTCTAAACTGAGTGCACGCTTCATTGTGTCTGTGCAGAAATGACCACTCAGACCAGGCTGCAAAGTATTTTCATAGACTTCAAAGGTGCACCTGAATAAACATGCTATACCATACATCCAATAAGAGAGAGGAGGCACACTCTTGATCAAGAAAAAACATAAGCGCACGCCTTTGATCTCTCCCCCCCCCCTCTCTTTCTCTCTCTCTCTCTCTCTCTCTCTCTCTCTCTCTCTCTCTCTCACACACACACACACATGCACATACATACATACACAATACCATTTTATGGTGGTTAGCTGTTTTATTGTGACTGGGTGACTTTATTCACCCGCTTCGGCTGTTATCAGTCCATATCCCCTAGATATGGACCATCTCCTGCTAGATTGTTCAGAAGGTTGTTATCATCCATCCAGATGGAGGATCACTAACAGGAGCGTGGGAAGACTCCAGAATCCACTCTGGCTGCAATCCGGTGGATACAGCAGTGTGTACAGGTAAGACCGTTTAAACGGACAGCATTTATAGAATGACTATTAAGTCAGACCAGCGAGTGTCAATAATGTTAATGTGGTTATGTTAGTAATACACCGAGTGCTAATATAACAGCTTTAAGATGCATTTGTAGATGTTATTACGTGTTTTACCGTCTTTATGGTGCTAGCTTAAAGTTACGGTGTAAACGTTAGCTTATATTGGAGTAAAGCTGTTACTGTTTAAACGATGTTAGCACAGAAATATTAGCTTCTGTCATGACTGACGAAGTTACTAGTTAATAAAGTTTCCAGTAAAGTGTTTAATCGCAGCCACAGACTGACAGCAAATATCTCGATTAGCTTCAGTGCATCTGTAATAAATATGTGCAAGTTTCAGTGCTTCGTTTAAACTGTATGATACTTATACTGACCCAGGGTCAGTGTAAAATACAATCCTAGCTGTGTGAACAAAGCCTGGCTCCTTTAATCCTGCATGAAAAACCTCAGGATGCAGGCTATTATTACTCTTTCCTGCTGGCACACCTGTCACACCTGAGAGTCAGCTAGAAACTTACAGTGACGTGGACATCATGCAAAGACTGCCAGACTCTGTAATACTGCAAATGATCAGTGACTCAAGTTAACACTAAACTTTAAACGGTACCTCTGTGTCTCTGTGTGCTGAACATTTAGGATTGAGTCAGGCTGCATCTGTGTTAGTCCTCTGACAGACTGGTGACCTGTCCAGGTGTGCTCTACCTATGACTACTGGGACAGGCTCTAGCTCCTGTAATAGAAATTTTATGTTATTCTCATTTAAAGCATTTAAGTGCTTATGCATATGCTTAGTTGTGACACTGTTATAGACTGTTCAATGAAAGTTTCTAAAACTAGATGAACTTACTTCAGCAGTTTGAGAAAACAACTCCCTTTACAGGTGCTGATAACGTCAAGGGCACAAAACAGCATAACCATTGATCCGTTAGGTTTCATAGCGAGACACGTGAAGTGGCAGAGCTGACATGACTGAACTGTGATGTTTGATGTGTGTTTGCTCTCCTGTGCACAGTAATAAATAGCATGATCACAGCTCTTTCTGTGTTGCAGACTTTATTAAAAAAATTCCATGACATCTACTATAACTGAACCAACCTGGTGCTCTTCATTTATGGAGGCTGTTGAGTCTGAATGTTGGATGTTGTGTATCTCGTGTTCTCTGGGCTTTGTTGTCCTCAGTCTTTTTGCAGGATCAGAAAACAAAACCGGGAGGCGCGTAAATGTTTCTTCTCCATGAAACATTCTTCAAATGTTTCTTCTGGATGATGATATGACCGTGACACGGGATGCCACCTTTGGTCTTGTGACGAAGCAAAGCTCAGGAAGAAGTGTGATTAAATGGTACCCACATGTTGAGAAGGATGTACAGGGCACCTGCAGCCAAATCCAAGCTTCAGCTTAGTTGTAGTTGCAGAATGCTATAGGACTGAGACATCTAAGGCATCAAATGTTTGATTAAACGGATGAAAAAGAGAAGTTTTTTCCCTATAATTATCACTTCTTAAAATCTGTAGCAACTTCAAGTCTGTCAGCATGCTGAGCATGCTCAGAATGTGACAATATATTTTTGTTCAATATTTAATTTCTTTCAGTTGCAATTGTTAAATGAAAAAATATATATTCTTATAATTTAGCAAACGAATTTATCAAAAAAAATACATATATCTGTATTAGTTTTAGTAAATTAATTTGACACCTGTATTGAAAATACCATATTGTATTCATACAGAATCAGTATGGTATCATTGTTTGTCTGTTCACTGATTGTTGAAGCTAAGAGCTACTTTGATCTGTTTAGATCTAAAGTATCCAAAGTTGAGTTCTAATGTTTCTTCACCCCTGTGTGTGTGATATGTGATTTCCTACATGCTGGCAGAGCAGAGCAGCAGTTTGTGCTCACAGATGGTGACGGTGTGGAGAGACAGTGGTATTTCCTCAGAAGAACCAGCAGAGTCACAAAGGACACCAGTCCATCTCACCACCTTGACTTGCTGACTGATGTTCGTCTGCACTGCACAGAGGAAATCAACTGACCGAGGTTTGTCCAGTGACGTGTTATGAAATGTATATTTGTTTTATGCTTACAGATATGTTTTTCTTGACAGAGGCTCTGCAGAGGTTAGACAAAGCAGAGAAAACATGTGCTTTACATTTTACTGTGATTTATTGAGATATTTGTTGCCTGATGTTCAGCAGGAATGGAGAAATAGAATCAAAGGGAGATGTTTTTCCTGTTTTTGTAATGATGTAAGTAAATCTTCAATATTATTTATTTGCTTGGTTATATTAGGAGCGTTTCTGAGTGAGGGGGAGAGGAGTCATCATCCAGGTAAAGTGACGTGGATCAGTGGATACACTTGTCTCCCCTTTAAAGGAGACGATCCAAGTCATCCTTAAATGTTAACGCTTTCAAATACACAAACATTTTTAAAGGACAAAAATGAACATCCAACTTTGACTGTAATACAAAATAAATCTTTGCATGTGTGTTTTCAAACTCTCAGATGGGCAGTATATCAGTCTTGGACTGTCTAACCTGCCGGAGCAGTACTGAATGACCACCGCACGAGCATGTTCCTGCAACATTCAGCATCTGATCCTTCATCTGTGTGCTTCTGCTTTTGGTAAGTAGAGTTACCCAACTCCAGTAACTCTAAACACATGCCATCCATTTCTAACGGCCTGGTTACTTCCTGTCAGTTACTTTAGAAACCATGTGGTCACCTGACCTAACACTGTTTCTTCTTCTTCCCCTTAATGTTGAAGTGTCAAATGTCAAACAGCTGGAGAGGAAACTACACCAGTGTACTGGGATGTTTCAGCAACACGTGCCAGATGCTGTTCCTTCATGGTGACATCACCAGAGACAGTCCCGCCCACCTCAGGACCCATTGATTATGATGATCTGATCCATCAAACCCCCAGCAGGTGAACTTTATTCATGACATAACACCGCAACAATGTAAAAAATTAAACAGCAACAGTCTAAATGTAAAGTGCATTCTAAAGTCCTCTTCAATAAATTGTATGCAAAGAGTCATTCAGGTCACTACAGAACCCAGAGTCTTCATCATTAAATCTCTGGTTGCTTCATTTTTTCTATCCTATATCAGATATTTTAAAGGTTAGCTTAGGTAAAGTTCCATTCTCATGGTGAGGCAAAGTGCTTTATATGTGTGTGTGTGTGTCATGAACGGCTATAAAAGGCCTATAATTAAAGAACAAAGCGGGTTTGAGTTCGAGTTGCGGCAGACTGTCACTACTTGTAAATGGAACGCAGCCTTCCTACGGCGGACAGCTAATAACAGGAATCGGACGCGGTCCAGCCAAGTCCACAGCAACCACCATAGCAACCGCCTAGCATGACCTTAAAAACATATTCTGTCTTCATAACTATCAAAATCGTGAAATGATTTGCAAAGTGTGAAAGTGTTACAGCTGCAGAGAGCTATGGCGGTATCTATGGAAGCTGTTTGCATAGCTAATAATATACGATGTAACCATGGAGACAGTCAGTCACTTGAGCTAGCGGTGCATGTTTACTACAGTGAATAAGGTGATTGAGTGCACAGCGTCCACACTCTGCAGGGGGTAAAGACATTACTTCAATATTGTTTTATATTGATATATATTAGCCTTCTGTTGACCATCACCTCAGGTTCACCATTACAGTTTCAGATTACAGATGCACACTGTCTAAACACATTCAAAAACTCATGTCTCAGAAATAAGCACAGCTGTTCATGTTTGTCATTAGAGTTTTATTTGTAAGAAAATTATGAACTTCATATTGTGCATTAAATAAAAGAACATTTCACAACTCTGAGTCAACAGAAACAGGTAACAGAAATGTCTCTAATGTGTACAGTGTAGTGTAAGCATTAAAAGATCATAAAGGAAAAACTAACATTTATGTGAAACTAATTGTAATAAAAAATGAGCAGGTGCTTTATAGATTCAAAAGAAAGAATCTGAAAACAACACTTTTTTGGTCTAAGTGATCAAAGTAGAAAACAGAACTGATGTTCAAGAACAAACCGTAGCTGCACTAATATTACACATCTCGATCGTTGTACTGAACAGACATGTTGCTTTTAAAACCACATGCAGTGTGTGACCATGACTGTTCACTGAGACCATGAACGCCACTTCGCTGAAGCATTCTTCTTCTTCTTCTTGCCATTAAATTGGAAGCAGAAGCAGCACGAGCTGATTTGATCTACTGAAAGAAAAAAGCAGAACATCTGAGTTGAAACCAGTCAGCTGAAATCATTAAGACAGGAACAAATTCAATGCAGTGTCTCAAGTGGCTTAGCCTGTTACAACTGTTGATACAAGCTTAATACGGTTAACACACAGTGTCAGGGAGCTCCAGTGTGGGAACTAGTGGCTTTAGGTTTGTAGTCATTTAACTTTCATCCATTCATTCATTTAATTCAGGAGGAAGAAATGCCAGGTTGGTGCAGGCTGGTTACATGCATTTGGTCCCATGCTGTCTTTAATTAAATGACTTGGTTCATTTTATGGCTGGGCTGTATGTGGGGTTATATCATGTTATTTGGGCAGGAGTACCTGTCCCCTGTTAGACTTAGAAAGTTTCTCCATAAGTAGAGTTTCTAACTCTTCTAGCACATCTGTGGCTGACAGCTTTTTGGTGGCTCTTTTTACCCCACACTGGTTGTGAGTGTGTAAATAGCCCCACTAGTTATTTTGGGTTGCAGTTAACTAGGGAGGAAGGGCTGGGTATGCCATGATTAGGTGAATAACAATTATATGTGATACATAAATTTCACAATGCATGCATATATCTCTATCAATTAAACCTGGCCTGAGGGCTGCCATTTTTTACATTCAGTTATTTCTCTTAGAAATGTTGGAACTAAATAATGAATGTGTTACAGTTAAAGTGAAACACTGGTCAGTGTAAATGGCTCATTGGGACACAGAAACCTTTAAATTAAACCTGATATCTAGTGTCAAACAATATCAAAGCTGTAAAAGATGTTTACATTCAGAATTTATAAAACTATGATTGTAAATAAATTCAAACAAGTGAGCTTTTCTCTTTGTGCTGAATATCAACACTGTGGTTTCTTAGACTGTAAGCTTTACTTTAGTGCAACCAGTTGCAGAAGCTGCCACTCCAAATGTCTTTTGATAACAAGAAAAAAATACCTTTTCAGTACACGGCCTGAAGTTCTTCTCCGACATCTTCTGCAATCGGCTTTGTCTGCTGGTTTGAAGACAATAAACCACAAAAAAGATGATTTAGTCACTTTGTCTGCGTCATGCAGCTCGAATGTGTCGTGTAACGATGTTGAATAGCCGTCGTTATCCCTCTGCTTTGAGCCTTTTATCAAAAGTTACAGCTAACTTCATGAAGTTGTACAAAAAGGCTTCATTTCGCCGAGACAGTGCGTTTCTGACTATTACATGCATTTGAATGGAGTTCTTGCACGAAACAAAGTATAAGTTTTCATTATGTGAATAACTTGTATTTTACACTGACCCTGGGTCAGTATCAACTTCATGAAGACAGCTGTAACTTTTGATAGAGGACTCACACACACACATATTTATGGCTTTGCCTTATAGAATTCAGCATCTCTGTGCTGAGGAAATAGGTTTTGTAGCTGTTTGAGCTAAGATTTTCAAGTTATTCACAAATTGAAAACCTATACTTTGTGTCGGGCGAGAACTCCATTCAAATGCATGTAATAGCGAGAAACGCACTAACGTGGTGAAATAAAGCGTTTTTCCATAAACTTCATAAAGACAGCTGTAAATTTTGAGAGAAGACTCACACACACATTGGGGGGATATTGAAGTCTATAAGATAAAGCCATGAATATGTTTGTCTGAGTCTTCTATCAAAAGTTACAGCAAGCTCTATGAAGTTGATGAGAAACGCTTTACTTCGCCAAGACAGTGCGTTTCTCACTGTTACATGCATTTGAATTTAGTTCTTGCCCGACACAAAGTATAGGTTTTAATTTGTGAATAACTTGAAAATCTTAGCTCAAACAGCTGCAAAACCTATTTCCTGAGCACTGAGATGCTGAATTCTATAAGGCAAAGCCATAAATATGTGTGTGTGATTCTTCTATCAACAGTTACAGCTGTCTTCTTGAAGTTGATACTGACCCACGGTCAGTGTAAAATACAATCCTAGCTGTGTGAACAAAGCTTGGCTCCTTTAATCCTGCATGACAAACCTCAGGATGCAGGTTATTATTACTCTTTCCTGCTGGCACACCTGAGAGTCAGCTAGAAACTTACAGTGACGTGGACATCATGCAAAGACTGCCAGACTCTGTAATACTGTGAATGATCAGTGACTCAAGTTAACACTAAACTTTAAACAGTACCTCTGTGTCTCTGTGTGCTGAACATTTAGGATTGAGTCTGCATTGACTTTATTTATTGAGACTTTAATGTGCTAAAAGCAGGTTGAAGACAGCTCAGAAACATTTGAAGATTAAAATTTAGCATTATGGCTGCTGGTGGTTTGTAAAGCCTATACTCAGCTGTAGTTTTTGTTACTAATTTATGTTTGTTGTTGTTTAACACAGATTTCAGAAGAGCAAATATGCTTAATAGTTTAACTAGATTTCATTTGTCAGTGTGGGACTGCTGAGTCACCTGAAGAACTCATTTCATTCATTCTCCACATGATGTTCATATACAGAAATGTTTCACAGGAACTGGTTCCTCCCAAACTGTGAACTAGTGTGTTTCCATAGATTATCTCTGTATGAATGTACTTTTAAATGAAGGCAAGTGTTTGTCCTTTTTTGTTCCTCAGTTACAGTACGTGATATCTTGATATCAGGCGGTCAACACTGGGGGAAGACAAGAAGCAGACGTACTTCCAAGAGGGAGCTGCAGTGAGGACACAGCCAGGTCACTGAGGTCAGAGGTCAGAATCTGAAACAGCTCAGGTTTATATTTTAGGGGTTATAAAAAATCAAAATGTATTTATGAAGAAACCTTTAAATAATAGTCATAATTATGATTATTATAAGAAATATCAAACATTTAAGTGGATTTTCTGTTACACATATTGTATTAGCCCTGCAATAAACTGGCAGCCTGTCTTTGTCCTGTATCAGCTGGGATAGGCTTCATCCTCCCGCAACCCTGAATTGGATACATTGTATTCCAATTATGTAATCTGATCATTTACAAACTCAAGGTATCTAATCAAAATGTAAGTAATAATTATAAAATGGGAAAGCAGAAATAAGTGTGACATAAATGTAAATGTGTTAGCTGACATAGAGGACAGCTACATGTAGTCTGAAAAACCTTTGTTGTCAAGTTTGCAGGTATATCAGCACGAGACATTCTTACATAGAAGGGTCTGTTAAAGTCTCTAACTCAGCGAAGCATTATTGGTCCCGTCTGTTTGGATAAATATAGTAAGTTGATGTTTGTCCATTTATTGACACATTTTCTTAAGTGCTTCTCCA
The DNA here is from genome assembly GCF_963969265.1 of Rhamphochromis sp. 'chilingali'. NCBI lineage: Eukaryota > Metazoa > Chordata > Actinopteri > Cichliformes > Cichlidae > Rhamphochromis > Rhamphochromis sp. 'chilingali'. The sequence goes on along the minus strand of NC_137948.1, from coordinate 38,278,638 downwards.
GTTCAGGATCACAGTGGAGCTGCAGCTGGATATGTTCATTAAATAAACCTTACAAAAGTTAACAATAAACCTGCATCCATGTACGTTGTTGTCCACAGGATAAGAAAATCAAACTGGAACACTGTGGAACATGTTAATAAATGTTTGTGTGTTTATGCCTGTGTCTTTCACAGGAGGCGCTGGAAGGTTTCCCTAATAGTTCCTGGTGAATCAAAGCAGAACCATAAAGGTTGCTGGATTGCATGATGGCCTTACCCCTGAGCAGTCATCCTGTTAAAGGAGGAACCAGTTAGAAGCTGTTTTCAAAGTAGCTGAGCAGATTTCATCTCAAGTAAGCGATTAACTGTTTGTTCATCTGTTCTGCCACTTAAAGAGCATTTAAGGACGTCTTTTGAGTGTCCAGCTGAATTAATTCTACTGGCTCTCATGGTCATTTGTTATTATAGACATATTTTTCATGTTCATCCAGCTATTTAGTAAATTCTATCTATTTAGTAAAATCCGTCAGCTATAAAATGTAATATAAATATAAAAAATATCTAAATATCTCCTGCACTTTATATTTTAATGATGTAAGTCTGTTATCGTGTTACATTAGCATTCCTCACATATCAATGAGATGCTGTACAGTACAATCCTACTGACGCAGCAGAGGGATAACGACGGCTATTCAACATCGTTACACGACACATTCGAGCTGCATGACACAGACAAAGTGACTAAATCATCTTTTTTATGGTTTATTGTCTTCAAACCAGCAGACAAAGCCGATTGCAGAAGATTTCGGAGAAGAACTTCAGGCCGTGTACTGAAAAGGTATTTTTTTCTTGTTATCAAAAGACATTTGGAGTGGCAGCTTCTGCAACTGGTTGCACTAAAGTAAAGCTTACAGTCTAAGAAACCACAATGTTGATATTCAGCACAAAGAGAAAAGCTCACTTGTTTGAATTTATTTACAATCATAGTTTTATAAATTCTGAATGTAAACATCTTTTACAGCTTTGATATTGTTTGACACTAGATATCAGGTTTAATTTAAAGGTTTCTGTGTCCCAATGAGCCATTTACACTGACCAGTGTTTCACTTTAACTGTAACACATTCATTATTTAGTTCCAACATTTCTAAGAGAAATAACTGAATGTAAAAAATGGCAGCCCTCAGGCCAGGTTTAATTGATAGAGATATATGCATGCATTGTGAAATTTATGTATCACATATAATTGTTATTCACCTAATCATGGCATACCCAGCCCTTCCTCCCTAGTTAACTGCAACCCAAAATAACTAGTGGGGCTATTTACACACTCACAACCAGTGTGGGGTAAAAAGAGCCACCAAAAAGCTGTCAGCCACAGATGTGCTAGAAGAGTTAGAAACTCTACTTATGGAGAAACTTTCTAAGTCTAACAGGGGACAGGTACTCCTGCCCAAATAACATGATATAACCCCACATACAGCCCAGCCATAAAATGAACCAAGTCATTTAATTAAAGACAGCATGGGACCAAATGCATGTAACCAGCCTGCACCAACCTGGCATTTCTTCCTCCTGAATTAAATGAATGAATGGATGAAAGTTAAATGACTACAAACCTAAAGCCACTAGTTCCCACACTGGAGCTCCCTGACACTGTGTGTTAACCGTATTAAGCTTGTATCAACAGTTGTAACAGGCTAAGCCACTTGAGACACTGCATTGAATTTGTTCCTGTCTTAATGATTTCAGCTGACTGGTTTCAACTCAGATGTTCTGCTTTTTTCTTTCAGTAGATCAAATCAGCTCGTGCTGCTTCTGCTTCCAATTTAATGGCAAGAAGACGAAGAAGAATGCTTCAGCGAAGTGGCGTTCATGGTCTCAGTGAACAGTCATGGTCACACACTGCATGTGGTTTTAAAAGCAACATGTCTGTTCAGTACAACGATCGAGATGTGTAATATTAGTGCAGCTACGGTTTGTTCTTGAACATCAGTTCTGTTTTCTACTTTGATCACTTAGACCAAAAAAGTGTTGTTTTCAGATTCTTTCTTTTGAATCTATAAAGCACCTGCTCATTTTTTATTACAATTAGTTTCACATAAATGTTAGTTTTTCCTTTATGATCTTTTAATGCTTACACTACACTGTACACATTAGAGACATTTCTGTTACCTGTTTCTGTTGACTCAGAGTTGTGAAATGTTCTTTTATTTAATGCACAATATGAAGTTCATAATTTTCTTACAAATAAAACTCTAATGACAAACATGAACAGCTGTGCTTATTTCTGAGACATGAGTTTTTGAATGTGTTTAGACAGTGTGCATCTGTAATCTGAAACTGTAATGGTGAACCTGAGGTGATGGTCAACAGAAGGCTAATATATATCAATATAAAACAATATTGAAGTAATGTCTTTACCCCCTGCAGAGTGTGGACGCTGTGCACTCAATCACCTTATTCACTGTAGTAAACATGCACCGCTAGCTCAAGTGACTGACTGTCTCCATGGTTACATCGTATATTATTAGCTATGCAAACAGCTTCCATAGATACCGCCATAGCTCTCTGCAGCTGTAACACTTTCACACTTTGCAAATCATTTCACGATTTTGATAGTTATGAAGACAGAATATGTTTTTAAGGTCATGCTAGGCGGTTGCTATGGTGGTTGCTGTGGACTTGGCTGGACCGCGTCCGATTCCTGTTATTAGCTGTCCGCTGTAGGAAGGCTGCGTTCCATTTACAAGTAGTGACAGTCTGCCGCAACTCGAACTCAAACCCGCTTTGTTCTTTAATTATAGGCCTTTTATAGCCGTTCATGACACACACACACACACACACACACACACACACACACACACACACACACACACACACACACACACACACACACACACACACATAAAGCACTTTGCCTCACCATGAGAATGGAACTTTACCTAAGCTAGCCTTTAAAATATCTGATATAGGATAGAAAAATGAAGCAACCAGAGATTTAATGATGAAGACTCTAAAACCCACTGTCTTGACAAAATAAAGCGTTTTTGTACAACTTCATATAAATAGCTGTAACTTTTGATAGAAGATTCAGATATACGTATTCATGACTTTATCTTATAGAACTCAATATCCCCGTGCTGGGCAAACAGGTTTTGCAGCCGTTTGAGCTAAGATTTTAAAATTATTCACATAATGAAAACCTATACTTTGTTTCAGGCGAGTTTCCCATTCAAATGCATGTAACAGTGAGAAACGCATTGTCTTGGCGAAATAAAGCGTTTTTGAACAACTTCATATAAATCGCTGTAACTTTTGATAGAAGACTCAGACAAACATGTTTATGGCTTTATCTTATAGAACTCAATATCCCCGTGCTGGGCAAACAGGTTTTGCAGCCGTTTGAGCTAAGATTTTAAAATTATTCACATAATGAAAACCTATACTTTGTCTCGGGTGAGTTTCCCATTCAAATGCATGTAACAGTGAGAAACACACTGTCTTGGCGAAATAAAGCGATTTTCAACCACTTCATATAAATCGCTGTAACTTTTGATAGAAGACTCAGACAAACATGTTTATGGCTTTATCTTATAGAACTCAATATCCCCGTGCTGGGCAAACAGAACAGGTTTTGCAGCCGTTTGAGCTAAGATTTTAAAATTATTCACATAATGAAAACCTATACTTTGTCTCGGGTGAGTTTCCCATTCAAATGCATGTAACAGTGAGAAACACACTGTCTTGGCGAAATAAAGCGATTTTCAACCACTTCATATAAATCGCTGTAACTTTTGATAGAAGACTCAGACAAACATGTTTATGGCTTTATCTTATAGAACTCAATATCCCCGTGCTGGGCAAACAGGTTTTGCAGCCGTTTGAGCTAAGATTTTAAAATGATTCACATAATGAAAACCTATACTTTGTTTCAGGCGAGTTTCCCATTCAAATGCATGTAACAGTGAGAAACGCATTGTCTTGGCGAAATAAAGCGTTTTTGAACAACTTCATATAAATCGCTGTAACTTTTGATAGAAGACTCAGACAAACATGTTTATGGCTTTATCTTATAGAACTCAATATCCCCGTGCTGGGCAAACAGGTTTTGCAGCCGTTTGAGCTAAGATTTTAAAATTATTCACATAATGAAAACCTATACTTTGTCTCGGGTGAGTTTCCCATTCAAATGCATGTAACAGTGAGAAACACACTGTCTTGGCGAAATAAAGCGATTTTCAACCACTTCATATAAATCGCTGTAACTTTTGATAGAAGACTCAGACAAACATGTTTATGGCTTTATCTTATAGAACTCAATATCCCCGTGCTGGGCAAACAGAACAGGTTTTGCAGCCGTTTGAGCTAAGATTTTAAAATTATTCACATAATGAAAACCTATACTTTGTCTCGGGTGAGTTTCCCATTCAAATGCATGTAACAGTGAGAAACACACTGTCTTGGCGAAATAAAGCGATTTTCAACCACTTCATATAAATCGCTGTAACTTTTGATAGAAGACTCAGACAAACATGTTTATGGCTTTATCTTATAGAACTCAATATCCCCGTGCTGGGCAAACAGGTTTTGCAGCCGTTTGAGCTAAGATTTTAAAATTATTCACATAATGAAAACCTATACTTTGTTTCAGGCGAGTTTCCCATTCAAATTCATGTAACAGTGAGAAACGCATTGTCTTGGCGAAATAAAGCGTTTTTGAACAACTTCATATAAATCGCTGTAACTTTTGATAGAAGACTCAGACAAACATGTTTATGGCTTTATCTTATAGAACTCAATATCCCCGTGCTGGGCAAACAGGTTTTGCAGCCGTTTGAGCTAAGATTTTAAAATGATTCACATAATGAAAACCTATACTTTGTTTCAGGCGAGTTTCCCATTCAAATGCATGTAACAGTGAGAAACGCATTGTCTTGGCGAAATAAAGCGTTTTTGAACAACTTCATATAAATCGCTGTAACTTTTGATAGAAGACTCAGACAAACATGTTTATGGCTTTATCTTATAGAACTCAATGTCCCCGTGCTGGGCAAACAGGTTTTGCAGCCGTTTGAGCTAAGATTTAAAAATTATTCACATAATGAAAACCTATACTTTGTCTCGGGTGAGTTTCCCATTCAAATGCATGTAACAGTGAGAAACACACTGTCTTGGCGAAATAAAGCGATTTTCAACCACTTCATATAAATCGCTGTAACTTTTGATAGAAGACTCAGACAAACATGTTTATGGCTTTATCTTATAGAACTCAATATCCCCGTGCTGGGCAAACAGGTTTTGCAGCCGTTTGAGCTAAGATTTTAAAATGATTCACATAATGAAAACCTATACTTTGTCTCGGGTGAGTTTCCCATTCAAATGCATGTAACAGTGAGAAACACACTGTCTTGGCGAAATAAAGCGATTTTCAACCACTTCATATAAATCGCTGTAACTTTTGATAGAAGACTCAGACAAACATGTTTATGGCTTTATCTTATAGAACTCAATATCCCCGTGCTGGGCAAACAGGTTTTGCAGCCGTTTGAGCTAAGATTTTAAAATGATTCACATAATGAAAACCTATACTTTGTTTCAGGCGAGTTTCCCATTCAAATGCATGTAACAGTGAGAAACGCATTGTCTTGGCGAAATAAAGCGTTTTTGAACAACTTCATATAAATCGCTGTAACTTTTGATAGAAGACTCAGACAAACATGTTTATGGCTTTATCTTATAGAACTCAATGTCCCCGTGCTGGGCAAACAGGTTTTGCAGCCGTTTGAGCTAAGATTTAAAAATTATTCACATAATGAAAACCTATACTTTGTTTCAGGCGAGTTTCCCATTCAAATGCATGTAACAGTGAGAAACGCATTGTCTTGGCGAAATAAAGCGTTTTTGAACAACTTCATATAAATCGCTGTAACTTTTGATAGAAGACTCAGACAAACATGTTTATGGCTTTATCTTATAGAACTCAATATCCCCGTGCTGGGCAAACAGAACAGGTTTTGCAGCCGTTTGAGCTAAGATTTTAAAATTATTCACATAATGAAAACCTATACTTTGTCTCGGGTGAGTTTCCCATTCAAATGCATGTAACAGTGAGAAACACACTGTCTTGGCGAAATAAAGCGATTTTCAACCACTTCATATAAATCGCTGTAACTTTTGATAGAAGACTCAGACAACCATGTTTATGGCTTTATCTTATAGAACTCAATATCCCCGTGCTGGGCAAACAGGTTTTGCAGCCGTTTGAGCTAAGATTTTAAAATTATTCACATAATGAAAACCTATACTTTGTTTCAGGCGAGTTTCCCATTCAAATGCATGTAACAGTGAGAAACGCATTGTCTTGGCGAAATAAAGCGTTTTTGAACAACTTCATATAAATCGCTGTAACTTTTGATAGAAGACTCAGACAAACATGTTTATGGCTTTATCTTATAGAACTCAATATCCCCGTGCTGGGCAAACAGGTTTTGCAGCCGTTTGAGCTAAGATTTTAAAATGATTCACATAATGAAAACCTATACTTTGTTTCAGGCGAGTTTCCCATTCAAATGCATGTAACAGTGAGAAACACACTGTCTTGGCGAAATAAAGCGTTTTTGTACAACTTCATATAAATCGCTGTAACCTTTGATAGAAGACTCAGACAAACATGTTTATGGCTTTATCTTATAGAACTCAATATCCCCGTGCTGGGCAAACAGGTTTTGCAGCCGTTTGAGCTAAGATTTTAAAATGATTCACATAATGAAAACCTATACTTTGTCTCGGGTGAGTTTCCCATTCAAATGCATGTAACAGTGAGAAACACACTGTCTTGGCGAAATAAAGCGATTTTCAACCACTTCATATAAATCGCTGTAACTTTTGATAGAAGACTCAGACAAACATGTTTATGGCTTTATCTTATAGAACTCAATATCCCCGTGCTGGGCAAACAGGTTTTGCAGCCGTTTGAGCTAAGATTTTAAAATGATTCACATAATGAAAACCTATACTTTGCTTCAGGCGAGTTTCCCATTCAAATTCATGTAACAGTGAGAAACGCATTGTCTTGGCGAAATAAAGCGTTTTTGAACAACTTCATATAAATCGCTGTAACTTTTGATAGAAGACTCAGACAAACATGTTTATGGCTTTATCTTATAGAACTCAATATCCCCGTGCTGGGCAAACAGGTTTTGCAGCCGTTTGAGCTAAGATTTTAAAATGATTCACATAATGAAAACCTATACTTTGTCTCGGGTGAGTTTCCCATTCAAATGCATGTAACAGTGAGAAACACACTGTCTTGGCGAAATAAAGCGATTTTCAACCACTTCATATAAATCGCTGTAACTTTTGATAGAAGACTCAGACAACCATGTTTATGGCTTTATCTTATAGAACTCAATATCCCCGTGCTGGGCAAACAGGTTTTGCAGCCGTTTGAGCTAAGATTTAAAAATTATTCACATAATGAAAACCTATACTTTGTTTCAGGCGAGTTTCCCATTCAAATGCATGTAACAGTGAGAAACACACTGTCTTGGCGAAATAAAGCGATTTTCAACCACTTCATATAAATCGCTGTAACTTTTGATAGAAGACTCAGACAAACATGTTTATGGCTTTATCTTATAGAACTCAATATCCCCGTGCTGGGCAAACAGGTTTTGCAGCCGTTTGAGCTAAGATTTTAAAATGATTCACATAATGAAAACCTATACTTTGTTTCAGGCGAGTTTCCCATTCAAATGCATGTAACAGTGAGAAACGCATTGTCTTGGCGAAATAAAGCGTTTTTGAACAACTTCATATAAATCGCTGTAACTTTTGATAGAAGACTCAGACAAACATGTTTATGGCTTTATCTTATAGAACTCAATGTCCCCGTGCTGGGCAAACAGGTTTTGCAGCCGTTTGAGCTAAGATTTAAAAATTATTCACATAATGAAAACCTATACTTTGTTTCAGGCGAGTTTCCCATTCAAATGCATGTAACAGTGAGAAACGCATTGTCTTGGCGAAATAAAGCGTTTTTGAACAACTTCATATAAATCGCTGTAACTTTTGATAGAAGACTCAGACAAACATGTTTATGGCTTTATCTTATAGAACTCAATATCCCCGTGCTGGGCAAACAGAACAGGTTTTGCAGCCGTTTGAGCTAAGATTTTAAAATTATTCACATAATGAAAACCTATACTTTGTCTCGGGTGAGTTTCCCATTCAAATGCATGTAACAGTGAGAAACACACTGTCTTGGCGAAATAAAGCGATTTTCAACCACTTCATATAAATCGCTGTAACTTTTGATAGAAGACTCAGACAACCATGTTTATGGCTTTATCTTATAGAACTCAATATCCCCGTGCTGGGCAAACAGGTTTTGCAGCCGTTTGAGCTAAGATTTTAAAATGATTCACATAATGAAAACCTATACTTTGTTTCAGGCGAGTTTCCCATTCAAATGCATGTAACAGTGAGAAACGCATTGTCTTGGCGAAATAAAGCGTTTTTGAACAACTTCATATAAATCGCTGTAACTTTTGATAGAAGACTCAGACAAACATGTTTATGGCTTTATCTTATAGAACTCAATGTCCCCGTGCTGGGCAAACAGGTTTTGCAGCCGTTTGAGCTAAGATTTAAAAATTATTCACATAATGAAAACCTATACTTTGTTTCAGGCGAGTTTCCCATTCAAATGCATGTAACAGTGAGAAACGCATTGTCTTGGCGAAATAAAGCGTTTTTGTACAACTTCATATAAATCGCTGTAACTTTTGATAGAAGACTCAGACAAACATGTTTATGGCTTTATCTTATAGAACTCAATATCCCCGTGCTGGGCAAACAGAACAGGTTTTGCAGCCGTTTGAGCTAAGATTTTAAAATGATTCACATAATGAAAACCTATACTTTGTCTCGGGTGAGTTTCCCATTCAAATGCATGTAACAGTGAGAAACACACTGTCTTGGCGAAATAAAGCGATTTTCAACCACTTCATATAAATCGCTGTAACTTTTGATAGAAGACTCAGACAACCATGTTTATGGCTTTATCTTATAGAACTCAATATCCCCGTGCTGGGCAAACAGGTTTTGCAGCCGTTTGAGCTAAGATTTTAAAATTATTCACATAATGAAAACCTATACTTTGTTTCAGGCGAGTTTCCCATTCAAATGCATGTAACAGTGAGAAACGCATTGTCTTGGCGAAATAAAGCGTTTTTGAACAACTTCATATAAATCGCTGTAACTTTTGATAGAAGACTCAGACAAACATGTTTATGGCTTTATCTTATAGAACTCAATATCCCCGTGCTGGGCAAACAGGTTTTGCAGCCGTTTGAGCTAAGATTTTAAAATGATTCACATAATGAAAACCTATACTTTGTTTCAGGCGAGTTTCCCATTCAAATGCATGTAACAGTGAGAAACACACTGTCTTGGCGAAATAAAGCGTTTTTGTACAACTTCATATAAATCGCTGTAACCTTTGATAGAAGACTCAGACAAACATGTTTATGGCTTTATCTTATAGAACTCAATATCCCCGTGCTGGGCAAACAGGTTTTGCAGCCGTTTGAGCTAAGATTTTAAAATGATTCACATAATGAAAACCTATACTTTGTTTCAGGCGAGTTTCCCATTCAAATGCATGTAACAGTGAGAAACGCATTGTCTTGGCGAAATAAAGCGTTTTTGAACAACTTCATATAAATCGCTGTAACTTTTGATAGAAGACTCAGACAAACATGTTTATGGCTTTATCTTATAGAACTCAATGTCCCCGTGCTGGGCAAACAGGTTTTGCAGCCGTTTGAGCTAAGATTTAAAAATTATTCACATAATGAAAACCTATACTTTGTTTCAGGCGAGTTTCCCATTCAAATGCATGTAACAGTGAGAAACGCATTGTCTTGGCGAAATAAAGCGTTTTTGAACAACTTCATATAAATCGCTGTAACTTTTGATAGAAGACTCAGACAAACATGTTTATGGCTTTATCTTATAGAACTCAATATCCCTGTGCTGGGCAAACAGAACAGGTTTTGCAGCCGTTTGAGCTAAGATTTTAAAATTATTCACATAATGAAAACCTATACTTTGTCTCGGGTGAGTTTCCCATTCAAATGCATGTAACAGTGAGAAACACACTGTCTTGGCGAAATAAAGCGATTTTCAACCACTTCATATAAATCGCTGTAACTTTTGATAGAAGACTCAGACAACCATGTTTATGGCTTTATCTTATAGAACTCAATATCCCCGTGCTGGGCAAACAGGTTTTGCAGCCGTTTGAGCTAAGATTTTAAAATTATTCACATAATGAAAACCTATACTTTGTTTCAGGCGAGTTTCCCATTCAAATGCATGTAACAGTGAGAAACACACTGTCTTGGCGAAATAAAGCGTTTTTGTACAACTTCATATAAATCGCTGTAACCTTTGATAGAAGACTCAGACAAACATGTTTATGGCTTTATCTTATAGAACTCAATATCCCCGTGCTGGGCAAACAGGTTTTGCAGCCGTTTGAGCTAAGATTTTAAAATGATTCACATAATGATTCACAAATGATTCACATAATGAAAACCTTTCATTATTCACATAATGAAAACCTATACTTTGTCTCGGGTGAGTTTCCCATTCAAATGCATGTAACAGTGAGAAACACACTGTCTTGGCGAAATAAAGCGATTTTCAACCACTTCATATAAATCGCTGTAACTTTTGATAGAAGACTCAGACAACCATGTTTATGGCTTTATCTTATAGAACTCAATATCCCCGTGCTGGGCAAACAGGTTTTGCAGCCGTTTGAGCTAAGATTTTAAAATGATTCACATAATGAAAACCTATACTTTGTTTCAGGCGAGTTTCCCATTCAAATGCATGTAACAGTGAGAAACGCATTGTCTTGGCGAAATAAAGCGTTTTTGAACAACTTCATATAAATCGCTGTAACTTTTGATAGAAGACTCAGACAAACATGTTTATGGCTTTATCTTATAGAACTCAATGTCCCCGTGCTGGGCAAACAGGTTTTGCAGCCGTTTGAGCTAAGATTTAAAAATTATTCACATAATGAAAACCTATACTTTGTTTCAGGCGAGTTTCCCATTCAAATGCATGTAACAGTGAGAAACGCATTGTCTTGGCGAAATAAAGCGTTTTTGAACAACTTCATATAAATCGCTGTAACTTTTGATAGAAGACTCAGACAAACATGTTTATGGCTTTATCTTATAGAACTCAATATCCCCGTGCTGGGCAAACAGAACAGGTTTTGCAGCCGTTTGAGCTAAGATTTTAAAATTATTCACATAATGAAAACCTATACTTTGTCTCGGGTGAGTTTCCCATTCAAATGCATGTAACAGTGAGAAACACACTGTCTTGGCGAAATAAAGCGATTTTCAACCACTTCATATAAATCGCTGTAACTTTTGATAGAAGACTCAGACAACCATGTTTATGGCTTTATCTTATAGAACTCAATATCCCCGTGCTGGGCAAACAGGTTTTGCAGCCGTTTGAGCTAAGATTTTAAAATTATTCACATAATGAAAACCTATACTTTGTTTCAGGCGAGTTTCCCATTCAAATGCATGTAACAGTGAGAAACGCATTGTCTTGGCGAAATAAAGCGTTTTTGAACAACTTCATATAAATCGCTGTAACTTTTGATAGAAGACTCAGACAAACATGTTTATGGCTTTATCTTATAGAACTCAATATCCCCGTGCTGGGCAAACAGGTTTTGCAGCCGTTTGAGCTAAGATTTTAAAATGATTCACATAATGAAAACCTATACTTTGCTTCAGGCGAGTTTCCCATTCAAATTCATGTAACAGTGAGAAACGCATTGTCTTGGCGAAATAAAGCGTTTTTGAACAACTTCATATAAATCGCTGTAACTTTTGATAGAAGACTCAGACAAACATGTTTATGGCTTTATCTTATAGAACTCAATATCCCCGTGCTGGGCAAACAGGTTTTGCAGCCGTTTGAGCTAAGATTTTAAAATGATTCACATAATGAAAACCTATACTTTGTCTCGGGTGAGTTTCCCATTCAAATGCATGTAACAGTGAGAAACACACTGTCTTGGCGAAATAAAGCGATTTTCAACCACTTCATATAAATCGCTGTAACTTTTGATAGAAGACTCAGACAACCATGTTTATGGCTTTATCTTATAGAACTCAATATCCCCGTGCTGGGCAAACAGGTTTTGCAGCCGTTTGAGCTAAGATTTAAAAATTATTCACATAATGAAAACCTATACTTTGTTTCAGGCGAGTTTCCCATTCAAATTCATGTAACAGTGAGAAACGCATTGTCTTGGCGAAATAAAGCGTTTTTGAACAACTTCATATAAATCGCTGTAACTTTTGATAGAAGACTCAGACAAACATGTTTATGGCTTTATCTTATAGAACTCAATATCCCCGTGCTGGGCAAACAGGTTTTGCAGCCGTTTGAGCTAAGATTTAAAAATTATTCACATAATGAAAACCTATACTTTGTCTCGGGTGAGTTTCCCATTCAAATGCATGTAACAGTGAGAAACACACTGTCTTGGCGAAATAAAGCGATTTTCAACCACTTCATATAAATCGCTGTAACTTTTGATAGAAGACTCAGACAAACATGTTTATGGCTTTATCTTATAGAACTCAATATCCCCGTGCTGGGCAAACAGGTTTTGCAGCCGTTTGAGCTAAGATTTTAAAATTATTCACATAATGAAAACCTATACTTTGTTTCAGGCGAGTTTCCCATTCAAATTCATGTAACAGTGAGAAACGCATTGTCTTGGCGAAATAAAGCGTTTTTGAACAACTTCATATAAATCGCTGTAACTTTTGATAGAAGACTCAGACAAACATGTTTATGGCTTTATCTTATAGAACTCAATATCCTCGTGCTGGGCAAACAGGTTTTGCAGCCGTTTGAGCTAAGATTTAAAAATTATTCACATAATGAAAACCTATACTTTGTTTCAGGCGAGTTTCCCATTCAAATGCATGTAACAGTGAGAAACGCATTGTCTTGGCGAAATAAAGCGTTTTTGAACAACTTCATATAAATCGCTGTAACTTTTGATAGAAGACTCAGACAACCATGTTTATGGCTTTATCTTATAGAACTCAATATCCCCGTGCTGGGCAAACAGGTTTTGCAGCCGTTTGAGCTAAGATTTTAAAATTATTCACATAATGAAAACCTATACTTTGTTTCAGGCGAGTTTCCCATTCAAATGCATGTAACAGTGAGAAACGCATTGTCTTGGCGAAATAAAGCGTTTTTGAACAACTTCATATAAATCGCTGTAACTTTTGATAGAAGACTCAGACAAACATGTTTATGGCTTTATCTTATAGAACTCAATATCCCCGTGCTGGGCAAACAGAACAGGTTTTGCAGCCGTTTGAGCTAAGATTTTAAAATTATTCACATAATGAAAACCTATACTTTGTCTCGGGTGAGTTTCCCATTCAAATGCATGTAACAGTGAGAAACACACTGTCTTGGCGAAATAAAGCGATTTTCAACCACTTCATATAAATCGCTGTAACTTTTGATAGAAGACTCAGACAAACATGTTTATGGCTTTATCTTATAGAACTCAATATCCCCGTGCTGGGCAAACAGGTTTTGCAGCCGTTTGAGCTAAGATTTTAAAATTATTCACATAATGAAAACCTATACTTTGTTTCAGGCGGGTTTCCCATTCAAATTCATGTAACAGTGAGAAACGCATTGTCTTGGCGAAATAAAGCGTTTTTGAACAACTTCATATAAATCGCTGTAACTTTTGATAGAAGACTCAGACAAACATGTTTATGGCTTTATCTTATAGAACTCAATATCCTCGTGCTGGGCAAACAGGTTTTGCAGCCGTTTGAGCTAAGATTTTAAAATGATTCACATAATGAAAACCTATACTTTGTTTCAGGCGAGTTTCCCATTCAAATGCATGTAACAGTGAGAAACGCATTGTCTTGGCGAAATAAAGCGTTTTTGAACAACTTCATATAAATCGCTGTAACTTTTGATAGAAGACTCAGACAAACATGTTTATGGCTTTATCTTATAGAACTCAATGTCCCCGTGCTGGGCAAACAGGTTTTGCAGCCGTTTGAGCTAAGATTTTAAAATTATTCACATAATGAAAACCTATACTTTGTTTCAGGCGAGTTTCCCATTCAAATGCATGTAACAGTGAGAAACGCACTGTCTTGGCGAAAGAAAGCGTTTTTGTACAACTTCATATAAATAGCTGTAACTTTTGATAGAAGACTCAGACAAACATGTTTATGGCTTTATCTTATAGAACTCAAGGTCCCCGTGCTGGGAAAACAGGATTTGCAGCTGTTTGAGCTAAGATTTCCAAGTTATACACATAATGAAAACCTATACTTTGTTTCGGTCGAGTTCCCCATTCAAATGCATGTAACAGTGAGAAACGCATTGTCTTGGCGAAATAAAGCGTTTTTGAACAACTTCATATAAATCGCTGTAACTTTTGATAGAAGACTCAGACAACCATGTTTATGGCTTTATCTTATAGAACTCAATATCCCCGTGCTGGGCAAACAGGTTTTTCAGCCGTTTGAGCTAAGATTTTAAAATTATTCACATAATGAAAACCTATACTTTGTTTCAGGCGAGTTTCCCATTCAAATGCATGTAACAGTGAGAAACGCATTGTCTTGGCGAAAGAAAGCGTTTTTGAACAACTTCATATAAATCGCTGTAACTTTTGATAGAAGACTCAGACAAACATGTTTATGGCTTTATCTTATAGAACTCAATATCCCCGTGCTGGGCAAACAGGTTTTGCAGCCGTTTGAGCTAAGATTTTAAAATGATTCACATAATGAAAACCTATACTTTGTTTCAGGCGAGTTTCCCATTCAAATTCATGTAACAGTGAGAAACGCATTGTCTTGGCGAAATAAAGCGTTTTTGAACAACTTCATATAAATCGCTGTAACTTTTGATAGAAGACTCAGACAAACATGTTTATGGCTTTATCTTATAGAACTCAATGTCCCCGTGCTGGGCAAACAGGTTTTGCAGCCGTTTGAGCTAAGATTTAAAAATTATTCACATAATGAAAACCTATACTTTGTTTCAGGCGAGTTTCCCATTCAAATGCATGTAACAGTGAGAAACGCATTGTCTTGGCGAAATAAAGCGTTTTTGAACAACTTCATATAAATCGCTGTAACTTTTGATAGAAGACTCAGACAAACATGTTTATGGCTTTATCTTATAGAACTCAATGTCCCCGTGCTGGGCAAACAGGTTTTGCAGCCGTTTGAGCTAAGATTTTAAAATTATTCACATAATGAAAACCTATACTTTGTTTCAGGCGAGTTTCCCATTCAAATGCATGTAACAGTGAGAAACGCATTGTCTTGGCGAAAGAAAGCGTTTTTGAACAACTTCATATAAATCGCTGTAACTTTTGATAGAAGACTCAGACAAACATGTTTATGGCTTTATCTTATAGAACTCAATATCCCCGTGCTGGGCAAACAGGTTTTGCAGCCGTTTGAGCTAAGATTTTAAAATGATTCACATAATGAAAACCTATACTTTGTTTCAGGCGAGTTTCCCATTCAAATTCATGTAACAGTGAGAAACGCATTGTCTTGGCGAAATAAAGCGTTTTTGAACAACTTCATATAAATCGCTGTAACTTTTGATAGAAGACTCAGACAAACATGTTTATGGCTTTATCTTATAGAACTCAATGTCCCCGTGCTGGGCAAACAGGTTTTGCAGCCGTTTGAGCTAAGATTTAAAAATTATTCACATAATGAAAACCTATACTTTGTTTCAGGCGAGTTTCCCATTCAAATGCATGTAACAGTGAGAAACGCATTGTCTTGGCGAAATAAAGCGTTTTTGAACAACTTCATATAAATCGCTGTAACTTTTGATAGAAGACTCAGACAAACATGTTTATGGCTTTATCTTATAGAACTCAATATCCCCGTGCTGGGCAAACAGGTTTTGCAGCCGTTTGAGCTAAGATTTAAAAATTATTCACATAATGAAAACCTATACTTTGTTTCAGGCGAGTTTCCCATTCAAATTCATGTAACAGTGAGAAACGCATTGTCTTGGCGAAATAAAGCGTTTTTGAACAACTTCATATAAATCGCTGTAACCTTTGATAGAAGACTCAGACAAACATGTTTATGGCTTTATCTTATAGAACTCAATATCCCCGTGCTGGGCAAACAGGTTTTGCAGCCGTTTGAGCTAAGATTTTAAAATGATTCACATAATGAAAACCTATACTTTGTTTCAGGCGAGTTTCCCATTCAAATGCATGTAACAGTGAGAAACGCATTGTCTTGGCGAAATAAAGCGTTTTTGAACAACTTCATATAAATCGCTGTAACTTTTGATAGAAGACTCAGACAACCATGTTTATGGCTTTATCTTATAGAACTCAATATCCCCGTGCTGGGCAAACAGGTTTTGCAGCCGTTTGAGCTAAGATTTAAAAATTATTCACATAATGAAAACCTATACTTTGTTTCAGGCGAGTTTCCCATTCAAATGCATGTAACAGTGAGAAACGCATTGTCTTGGCGAAATAAAGCGTTTTTGAACAACTTCATATAAATCGCTGTAACTTTTGATAGAAGACTCAGACAAACATGTTTATGGCTTTATCTTATAGAACTCAATATCCCCGTGCTGGGCAAACAGAACAGGTTTTGCAGCCGTTTGAGCTAAGATTTTAAAATTATTCACATAATGAAAACCTATACTTTGTCTCGGGTGAGTTTCCCATTCAAATGCATGTAACAGTGAGAAACACACTGTCTTGGCGAAATAAAGCGATTTTCAACCACTTCATATAAATCGCTGTAACTTTTGATAGAAGACTCAGACAACCATGTTTATGGCTTTATCTTATAGAACTCAATATCCCCGTGCTGGGCAAACAGGTTTTGCAGCCGTTTGAGCTAAGATTTTAAAATTATTCACATAATGAAAACCTATACTTTGTTTCAGGCGAGTTTCCCATTCAAATGCATGTAACAGTGAGAAACGCATTGTCTTGGCGAAATAAAGCGTTTTTGAACAACTTCATATAAATCGCTGTAACTTTTGATAGAAGACTCAGACAAACATGTTTATGGCTTTATCTTATAGAACTCAATATCCCCGTGCTGGGCAAACAGGTTTTGCAGCCGTTTGAGCTAAGATTTTAAAATGATTCACATAATGAAAACCTATACTTTGTTTCAGGCGAGTTTCCCATTCAAATGCATGTAACAGTGAGAAACACACTGTCTTGGCGAAATAAAGCGTTTTTGTACAACTTCATATAAATCGCTGTAACCTTTGATAGAAGACTCAGACAAACATGTTTATGGCTTTATCTTATAGAACTCAATATCCCCGTGCTGGGCAAACAGGTTTTGCAGCCGTTTGAGCTAAGATTTTAAAATGATTCACATAATGAAAACCTATACTTTGTCTCGGGTGAGTTTCCCATTCAAATGCATGTAACAGTGAGAAACACACTGTCTTGGCGAAATAAAGCGATTTTCAACCACTTCATATAAATCGCTGTAACTTTTGATAGAAGACTCAGACAACCATGTTTATGGCTTTATCTTATAGAACTCAATATCCCCGTGCTGGGCAAACAGGTTTTGCAGCCGTTTGAGCTAAGATTTTAAAATTATTCACATAATGAAAACCTATACTTTGTTTCAGGCGAGTTTCCCAGTCAAATTCATGTAACAGTGAGAAACGCATTGTCTTGGCGAAATAAAGCGTTTTTGAACAACTTCATATAAATCGCTGTAACTTTTGATAGAAGACTCAGACAAACATGTTTATGGCTTTATCTTATAGAACTCAATATCCCCGTGCTGGGCAAACAGGTTTTGCAGCCGTTTGAGCTAAGATTTTAAAATGATTCACATAATGAAAACCTATACTTTGTTTCAGGCGAGTTTCCCATTCAAATGCATGTAACAGTGAGAAACGCATTGTCTTGGCGAAATAAAGCGTTTTTGAACAACTTCATATAAATCGCTGTAACTTTTGATAGAAGACTCAGACAAACATGTTTATGGCTTTATCTTATAGAACTCAATATCCCCGTGCTGGGCAAACAGGTTTTGCAGCCGTTTGAGCTAAGATTTTAAAATTATTCACATAATGAAAACCTATACTTTGTTTCAGGCGAGTTTCCCATTCAAATGCATGTAACAGTGAGAAACGCATTGTCTTGGCGAAATAAAGCGTTTTTGAACAACTTCATATAAATCGCTGTAACTTTTGATAGAAGACTCAGACAAACATGTTTATGGCTTTATCTTATAGAACTCAATATCCCCGTGCTGGGCAAACAGGTTTTGCAGCCGTTTGAGCTAAGATTTTAAAATGATTCACATAATGAAAACCTATACTTTGTTTCAGGCGAGTTTCCCATTCAAATGCATGTAACAGTGAGAAACACACTGTCTTGGCGAAATAAAGCGTTTTTGTACAACTTCATATAAATCGCTGTAACCTTTGATAGAAGACTCAGACAAACATGTTTATGGCTTTATCTTATAGAACTCAATATCCCCGTGCTGGGCAAACAGGTTTTGCAGCCGTTTGAGCTAAGATTTTAAAATGATTCACATAATGAAAACCTATACTTTGTTTCAGGCGAGTTTCCCATTCAAATGCATGTAACAGTGAGAAACGCATTGTCTTGGCGAAATAAAGCGTTTTTGAACAACTTCATATAAATCGCTGTAACTTTTGATAGAAGACTCAGACAAATATGTTTATGGCTTTATCTTATAGAACTCAATATCCCCGTGCTGGGCAAACAGAACAGGTTTTGCAGCCGTTTGAGCTAAGATTTTAAAATTATTCACATAATGAAAACCTATACTTTGTCTCGGGTGAGTTTCCCATTCAAATGCATGTAACAGTGAGAAACACACTGTCTTGGCGAAATAAAGCGATTTTCAACCACTTCATATAAATCGCTGTAACTTTTGATAGAAGACTCAGACAACCATGTTTATGGCTTTATCTTATAGAACTCAATATCCCCGTGCTGGGAAAACAGGTTTTGCAGCCGTTTGAGCTAAGATTTTAAAATTATTCACATAATGAAAACCTATACTTTGTTTCAGGCGAGTTTCCCATTCAAATGCATGTAACAGTGAGAAACGCATTGTCTTGGCGAAATAAAGCGTTTTTGAACAACTTCATATAAATCGCTGTAACTTTTGATAGAAGACTCAGACAAACATGTTTATGGCTTTATCTTATAGAACTCAATATCCCCGTGCTGGGCAAACAGGTTTTGCAGCCGTTTGAGCTAAGATTTTAAAATGATTCACATAATGAAAACCTATACTTTGTTTCAGGCGAGTTTCCCATTCAAATGCATGTAACAGTGAGAAACACACTGTCTTGGCGAAATAAAGCGTTTTTGTACAACTTCATATAAATCGCTGTAACCTTTGATAGAAGACTCAGACAAACATGTTTATGGCTTTATCTTATAGAACTCAATATCCCCGTGCTGGGCAAACAGGTTTTGCAGCCGTTTGAGCTAAGATTTTAAAATGATTCACATAATGAAAACCTATACTTTGTCTCGGGTGAGTTTCCCATTCAAATGCATGTAACAGTGAGAAACACACTGTCTTGGCGAAATAAAGCGATTTTCAACCACTTCATATAAATCGCTGTAACTTTTGATAGAAGACTCAGACAACCATGTTTATGGCTTTATCTTATAGAACTCAATATCCCCGTGCTGGGCAAACAGGTTTTGCAGCCGTTTGAGCTAAGATTTTAAAATGATTCACATAATGAAAACCTATACTTTGTTTCAGGCGAGTTTCCCATTCAAATGCATGTAACAGTGAGAAACGCATTGTCTTGGCGAAATAAAGCGTTTTTGAACAACTTCATATAAATCGCTGTAACTTTTGATAGAAGACTCAGACAAACATGTTTATGGCTTTATCTTATAGAACTCAATATCCCCGTGCTGGGCAAACAGGTTTTGCAGCCGTTTGAGCTAAGATTTTAAAATTATTCACATAATGAAAACCTATACTTTGTTTCAGGCGAGTTTCCCAGTCAAATTCATGTAACAGTGAGAAACGCATTGTCTTGGCGAAATAAAGCGTTTTTGAACAACTTCATATAAATCGCTGTAACTTTTGATAGAAGACTCAGACAAACATGTTTATGGCTTTATCTTATAGAACTCAATATCCCCGTGCTGGGCAAACAGAACAGGTTTTGCAGCCGTTTGAGCTAAGATTTTAAAATTATTCACATAATGAAAACCTATACTTTGTCTCGGGTGAGTTTCCCATTCAAATGCATGTAACAGTGAGAAACACACTGTCTTGGCGAAATAAAGCGATTTTCAACCACTTCATATAAATCGCTGTAACTTTTGATAGAAGACTCAGACAACCATGTTTATGGCTTTATCTTATAGAACTCAATATCCCCGTGCTGGGCAAACAGGTTTTGCAGCCGTTTGAGCTAAGATTTTAAAATTATTCACATAATGAAAACCTATACTTTGTTTCAGGCGAGTTTCCCATTCAAATGCATGTAACAGTGAGAAACGCATTGTCTTGGCGAAATAAAGCGTTTTTGAACAACTTCATATAAATCGCTGTAACTTTTGATAGAAGACTCAGACAAACATGTTTATGGCTTTATCTTATAGAACTCAATATCCCCGTGCTGGGCAAACAGGTTTTGCAGCCGTTTGAGCTAAGATTTTAAAATGATTCACATAATGAAAACCTATACTTTGCTTCAGGCGAGTTTCCCATTCAAATTCATGTAACAGTGAGAAACGCATTGTCTTGGCGAAATAAAGCGTTTTTGAACAACTTCATATAAATCGCTGTAACTTTTGATAGAAGACTCAGACAAACATGTTTATGGCTTTATCTTATAGAACTCAATATCCCCGTGCTGGGCAAACAGGTTTTGCAGCCGTTTGAGCTAAGATTTTAAAATGATTCACATAATGAAAACCTATACTTTGTCTCGGGTGAGTTTCCCATTCAAATGCATGTAACAGTGAGAAACACACTGTCTTGGCGAAATAAAGCGATTTTCAACCACTTCATATAAATCGCTGTAACTTTTGATAGAAGACTCAGACAACCATGTTTATGGCTTTATCTTATAGAACTCAATATCCCCGTGCTGGGCAAACAGGTTTTGCAGCCGTTTGAGCTAAGATTTTAAAATGATTCACATAATGAAAACCTATACTTTGTTTCAGGCGAGTTTCCCATTCAAATGCATGTAACAGTGAGAAACGCATTGTCTTGGCGAAATAAAGCGTTTTTGAACAACTTCATATAAATCGCTGTAACTTTTGATAGAAGACTCAGACAAACATGTTTATGGCTTTATCTTATAGAACTCAATATCCCCGTGCTGGGCAAACAGGTTTTGCAGCCGTTTGAGCTAAGATTTTAAAATTATTCACATAATGAAAACCTATACTTTGTTTCAGGCGAGTTTCCCAGTCAAATTCATGTAACAGTGAGAAACGCATTGTCTTGGCGAAATAAAGCGTTTTTGAACAACTTCATATAAATCGCTGTAACTTTTGATAGAAGACTCAGACAAACATGTTTATGGCTTTATCTTATAGAACTCAATATCCCCGTGCTGGGCAAACAGAACAGGTTTTGCAGCCGTTTGAGCTAAGATTTTAAAATTATTCACATAATGAAAACCTATACTTTGTCTCGGGTGAGTTTCCCATTCAAATGCATGTAACAGTGAGAAACACACTGTCTTGGCGAAATAAAGCGATTTTCAACCACTTCATATAAATCGCTGTAACTTTTGATAGAAGACTCAGACAACCATGTTTATGGCTTTATCTTATAGAACTCAATATCCCCGTGCTGGGCAAACAGGTTTTGCAGCCGTTTGAGCTAAGATTTTAAAATTATTCACATAATGAAAACCTATACTTTGTTTCAGGCGAGTTTCCCATTCAAATGCATGTAACAGTGAGAAACGCATTGTCTTGGCGAAATAAAGCGTTTTTGAACAACTTCATATAAATCGCTGTAACTTTTGATAGAAGACTCAGACAAACATGTTTATGGCTTTATCTTATAGAACTCAATATCCCCGTGCTGGGCAAACAGGTTTTGCAGCCGTTTGAGCTAAGATTTTAAAATGATTCACATAATGAAAACCTATACTTTGCTTCAGGCGAGTTTCCCATTCAAATTCATGTAACAGTGAGAAACGCATTGTCTTGGCGAAATAAAGCGTTTTTGAACAACTTCATATAAATCGCTGTAACTTTTGATAGAAGACTCAGACAAACATGTTTATGGCTTTATCTTATAGAACTCAATATCCCCGTGCTGGGCAAACAGGTTTTGCAGCCGTTTGAGCTAAGATTTTAAAATGATTCACATAATGAAAACCTATACTTTGTCTCGGGTGAGTTTCCCATTCAAATGCATGTAACAGTGAGAAACACACTGTCTTGGCGAAATAAAGCGATTTTCAACCACTTCATATAAATCGCTGTAACTTTTGATAGAAGACTCAGACAACCATGTTTATGGCTTTATCTTATAGAACTCAATATCCCCGTGCTGGGCAAACAGGTTTTGCAGCCGTTTGAGCTAAGATTTAAAAATTATTCACATAATGAAAACCTATACTTTGTTTCAGGCGAGTTTCCCATTCAAATTCATGTAACAGTGAGAAACGCATTGTCTTGGCGAAATAAAGCGTTTTTGAACAACTTCATATAAATCGCTGTAACTTTTGATAGAAGACTCAGACAAACATGTTTATGGCTTTATCTTATAGAACTCAATATCCCCGTGCTGGGCAAACAGGTTTTGCAGCCGTTTGAGCTAAGATTTAAAAATTATTCACATAATGAAAACCTATACTTTGTTTCAGGCGAGTTTCCCATTCAAATTCATGTAACAGTGAGAAACGCATTGTCTTGGCGAAATAAAGCGTTTTTGAACAACTTCATATAAATCGCTGTAACTTTTGATAGAAGACTCAGACAAACATGTTTATGGCTTTATCTTATAGAACTCAATATCCCCGTGCTGGGCAAACAGGTTTTGCAGCCGTTTGAGCTAAGATTTTAAAATGATTCACATAATGAAAACCTATACTTTGTTTCAGGCGAGTTTCCCATTCAAATGCATGTAACAGTGAGAAACGCATTGTCTTGGCGAAATAAAGCGTTTTTGAACAACTTCATATAAATCGCTGTAACTTTTGATAGAAGACTCAGACAAACATGTTTATGGCTTTATCTTATAGAACTCAATATCCCCGTGCTGGGCAAACAGAACAGGTTTTGCAGCCGTTTGAGCTAAGATTTTAAAATTATTCACATAATGAAAACCTATACTTTGTCTCGGGTGAGTTTCCCATTCAAATGCATGTAACAGTGAGAAACACACTGTCTTGGCGAAATAAAGCGATTTTCAACCACTTCATATAAATCGCTGTAACTTTTGATAGAAGACTCAGACAAACATGTTTATGGCTTTATCTTATAGAACTCAATATCCCCGTGCTGGGCAAACAGGTTTTGCAGCCGTTTGAGCTAAGATTTTAAAATTATTCACATAATGAAAACCTATACTTTGTTTCAGGCGAGTTTCCCATTCAAATTCATGTAACAGTGAGAAACGCATTGTCTTGGCGAAATAAAGCGTTTTTGAACAACTTCATATAAATCGCTGTAACTTTTGATAGAAGACTCAGACAAACATGTTTATGGCTTTATCTTATAGAACTCAATATCCTCGTGCTGGGCAAACAGGTTTTGCAGCCGTTTGAGCTAAGATTTTAAAATGATTCACATAATGAAAACCTATACTTTGTTTCAGGCGAGTTTCCCATTCAAATGCATGTAACAGTGAGAAACGCATTGTCTTGGCGAAATAAAGCGTTTTTGAACAACTTCATATAAATCGCTGTAACTTTTGATAGAAGACTCAGACAAACATGTTTATGGCTTTATCTTATAGAACTCAATGTCCCCGTGCTGGGCAAACAGGTTTTGCAGCCGTTTGAGCTAAGATTTAAAAATTATTCACATAATGAAAACCTATACTTTGTTTCAGGCGAGTTTCCCATTCAAATGCATGTAACAGTGAGAAACGCATTGTCTTGGCGAAATAAAGCGTTTTTGAACAACTTCATATAAATCGCTGTAACTTTTGATAGAAGACTCAGACAAATATGTTTATGGCTTTATCTTATAGAACTCAATATCCCCGTGCTGGGCAAACAGAACAGGTTTTGCAGCCGTTTGAGCTAAGATTTTAAAATTATTCACATAATGAAAACCTATACTTTGTCTCGGGTGAGTTTCCCATTCAAATGCATGTAACAGTGAGAAACACACTGTCTTGGCGAAATAAAGCGATTTTCAACCACTTCATATAAATCGCTGTAACTTTTGATAGAAGACTCAGACAACCATGTTTATGGCTTTATCTTATAGAACTCAATATCCCCGTGCTGGGAAAACAGGTTTTGCAGCCGTTTGAGCTAAGATTTTAAAATTATTCACATAATGAAAACCTATACTTTGTTTCAGGCGAGTTTCCCATTCAAATGCATGTAACAGTGAGAAACGCATTGTCTTGGCGAAATAAAGCGTTTTTGAACAACTTCATATAAATCGCTGTAACTTTTGATAGAAGACTCAGACAAACATGTTTATGGCTTTATCTTATAGAACTCAATATCCCCGTGCTGGGCAAACAGGTTTTGCAGCCGTTTGAGCTAAGATTTTAAAATGATTCACATAATGAAAACCTATACTTTGTTTCAGGCGAGTTTCCCATTCAAATGCATGTAACAGTGAGAAACACACTGTCTTGGCGAAATAAAGCGTTTTTGTACAACTTCATATAAATCGCTGTAACCTTTGATAGAAGACTCAGACAAACATGTTTATGGCTTTATCTTATAGAACTCAATATCCCCGTGCTGGGCAAACAGGTTTTGCAGCCGTTTGAGCTAAGATTTTAAAATGATTCACATAATGAAAACCTATACTTTGTCTCGGGTGAGTTTCCCATTCAAATGCATGTAACAGTGAGAAACACACTGTCTTGGCGAAATAAAGCGATTTTCAACCACTTCATATAAATCGCTGTAACTTTTGATAGAAGACTCAGACAACCATGTTTATGGCTTTATCTTATAGAACTCAATATCCCCGTGCTGGGCAAACAGGTTTTGCAGCCGTTTGAGCTAAGATTTTAAAATGATTCACATAATGAAAACCTATACTTTGTTTCAGGCGAGTTTCCCATTCAAATGCATGTAACAGTGAGAAACGCATTGTCTTGGCGAAATAAAGCGTTTTTGAACAACTTCATATAAATCGCTGTAACTTTTGATAGAAGACTCAGACAAACATGTTTATGGCTTTATCTTATAGAACTCAATATCCCCGTGCTGGGCAAACAGGTTTTGCAGCCGTTTGAGCTAAGATTTTAAAATTATTCACATAATGAAAACCTATACTTTGTTTCAGGCGAGTTTCCCAGTCAAATTCATGTAACAGTGAGAAACGCATTGTCTTGGCGAAATAAAGCGTTTTTGAACAACTTCATATAAATCGCTGTAACTTTTGATAGAAGACTCAGACAAACATGTTTATGGCTTTATCTTATAGAACTCAATATCCCCGTGCTGGGCAAACAGAACAGGTTTTGCAGCCGTTTGAGCTAAGATTTTAAAATTATTCACATAATGAAAACCTATACTTTGTCTCGGGTGAGTTTCCCATTCAAATGCATGTAACAGTGAGAAACACACTGTCTTGGCGAAATAAAGCGATTTTCAACCACTTCATATAAATCGCTGTAACTTTTGATAGAAGACTCAGACAACCATGTTTATGGCTTTATCTTATAGAACTCAATATCCCCGTGCTGGGCAAACAGGTTTTGCAGCCGTTTGAGCTAAGATTTTAAAATTATTCACATAATGAAAACCTATACTTTGTTTCAGGCGAGTTTCCCATTCAAATGCATGTAACAGTGAGAAACGCATTGTCTTGGCGAAATAAAGCGTTTTTGAACAACTTCATATAAATCGCTGTAACTTTTGATAGAAGACTCAGACAAACATGTTTATGGCTTTATCTTATAGAACTCAATATCCCCGTGCTGGGCAAACAGGTTTTGCAGCCGTTTGAGCTAAGATTTTAAAATGATTCACATAATGAAAACCTATACTTTGCTTCAGGCGAGTTTCCCATTCAAATTCATGTAACAGTGAGAAACGCATTGTCTTGGCGAAATAAAGCGTTTTTGAACAACTTCATATAAATCGCTGTAACTTTTGATAGAAGACTCAGACAAACATGTTTATGGCTTTATCTTATAGAACTCAATATCCCCGTGCTGGGCAAACAGGTTTTGCAGCCGTTTGAGCTAAGATTTTAAAATGATTCACATAATGAAAACCTATACTTTGTCTCGGGTGAGTTTCCCATTCAAATGCATGTAACAGTGAGAAACACACTGTCTTGGCGAAATAAAGCGATTTTCAACCACTTCATATAAATCGCTGTAACTTTTGATAGAAGACTCAGACAACCATGTTTATGGCTTTATCTTATAGAACTCAATATCCCCGTGCTGGGCAAACAGGTTTTGCAGCCGTTTGAGCTAAGATTTTAAAATGATTCACATAATGAAAACCTATACTTTGTTTCAGGCGAGTTTCCCATTCAAATGCATGTAACAGTGAGAAACGCATTGTCTTGGCGAAATAAAGCGTTTTTGAACAACTTCATATAAATCGCTGTAACTTTTGATAGAAGACTCAGACAAACATGTTTATGGCTTTATCTTATAGAACTCAATATCCCCGTGCTGGGCAAACAGGTTTTGCAGCCGTTTGAGCTAAGATTTTAAAATTATTCACATAATGAAAACCTATACTTTGTTTCAGGCGAGTTTCCCATTCAAATTCATGTAACAGTGAGAAACGCATTGTCTTGGCGAAATAAAGCGTTTTTGAACAACTTCATATAAATCGCTGTAACTTTTGATAGAAGACTCAGACAAACATGTTTATGGCTTTATCTTATAGAACTCAATATCCCCGTGCTGGGCAAACAGAACAGGTTTTGCAGCCGTTTGAGCTAAGATTTTAAAATTATTCACATAATGAAAACCTATACTTTGTCTCGGGTGAGTTTCCCATTCAAATGCATGTAACAGTGAGAAACACACTGTCTTGGCGAAATAAAGCGATTTTCAACCACTTCATATAAATCGCTGTAACTTTTGATAGAAGACTCAGACAACCATGTTTATGGCTTTATCTTATAGAACTCAATATCCCCGTGCTGGGCAAACAGGTTTTGCAGCCGTTTGAGCTAAGATTTTAAAATTATTCACATAATGAAAACCTATACTTTGTTTCAGGCGAGTTTCCCATTCAAATGCATGTAACAGTGAGAAACGCATTGTCTTGGCGAAATAAAGCGTTTTTGAACAACTTCATATAAATCGCTGTAACTTTTGATAGAAGACTCAGACAAACATGTTTATGGCTTTATCTTATAGAACTCAATATCCCCGTGCTGGGCAAACAGGTTTTGCAGCCGTTTGAGCTAAGATTTTAAAATGATTCACATAATGAAAACCTATACTTTGCTTCAGGCGAGTTTCCCATTCAAATTCATGTAACAGTGAGAAACGCATTGTCTTGGCGAAATAAAGCGTTTTTGAACAACTTCATATAAATCGCTGTAACTTTTGATAGAAGACTCAGACAAACATGTTTATGGCTTTATCTTATAGAACTCAATATCCCCGTGCTGGGCAAACAGGTTTTGCAGCCGTTTGAGCTAAGATTTTAAAATGATTCACATAATGAAAACCTATACTTTGTCTCGGGTGAGTTTCCCATTCAAATGCATGTAACAGTGAGAAACACACTGTCTTGGCGAAATAAAGCGATTTTCAACCACTTCATATAAATCGCTGTAACTTTTGATAGAAGACTCAGACAACCATGTTTATGGCTTTATCTTATAGAACTCAATATCCCCGTGCTGGGCAAACAGGTTTTGCAGCCGTTTGAGCTAAGATTTAAAAATTATTCACATAATGAAAACCTATACTTTGTTTCAGGCGAGTTTCCCATTCAAATTCATGTAACAGTGAGAAACGCATTGTCTTGGCGAAATAAAGCGTTTTTGAACAACTTCATATAAATCGCTGTAACTTTTGATAGAAGACTCAGACAAACATGTTTATGGCTTTATCTTATAGAACTCAATATCCCCGTGCTGGGCAAACAGGTTTTGCAGCCGTTTGAGCTAAGATTTAAAAATTATTCACATAATGAAAACCTATACTTTGTTTCAGGCGAGTTTCCCATTCAAATTCATGTAACAGTGAGAAACGCATTGTCTTGGCGAAATAAAGCGTTTTTGAACAACTTCATATAAATCGCTGTAACTTTTGATAGAAGACTCAGACAAACATGTTTATGGCTTTATCTTATAGAACTCAATATCCCCGTGCTGGGCAAACAGGTTTTGCAGCCGTTTGAGCTAAGATTTTAAAATGATTCACATAATGAAAACCTATACTTTGTTTCAGGCGAGTTTCCCATTCAAATGCATGTAACAGTGAGAAACGCATTGTCTTGGCGAAATAAAGCGTTTTTGAACAACTTCATATAAATCGCTGTAACTTTTGATAGAAGACTCAGACAAACATGTTTATGGCTTTATCTTATAGAACTCAATATCCCCGTGCTGGGCAAACAGAACAGGTTTTGCAGCCGTTTGAGCTAAGATTTTAAAATTATTCACATAATGAAAACCTATACTTTGTCTCGGGTGAGTTTCCCATTCAAATGCATGTAACAGTGAGAAACACACTGTCTTGGCGAAATAAAGCGATTTTCAACCACTTCATATAAATCGCTGTAACTTTTGATAGAAGACTCAGACAAACATGTTTATGGCTTTATCTTATAGAACTCAATATCCCCGTGCTGGGCAAACAGGTTTTGCAGCCGTTTGAGCTAAGATTTTAAAATTATTCACATAATGAAAACCTATACTTTGTTTCAGGCGAGTTTCCCATTCAAATTCATGTAACAGTGAGAAACGCATTGTCTTGGCGAAATAAAGCGTTTTTGAACAACTTCATATAAATCGCTGTAACTTTTGATAGAAGACTCAGACAAACATGTTTATGGCTTTATCTTATAGAACTCAATATCCTCGTGCTGGGCAAACAGGTTTTGCAGCCGTTTGAGCTAAGATTTTAAAATTATTCACATAATGAAAACCTATACTTTGTTTCAGGCGAGTTTCCCATTCAAATGCATGTAACAGTGAGAAACGCATTGTCTTGGCGAAATAAAGCGTTTTTGAACAACTTCATATAAATCGCTGTAACTTTTGATAGAAGACTCAGACAAACATGTTTATGGCTTTATCTTATAGAACTCAATATCCCCGTGCTGGGCAAACAGGTTTTGCAGCCGTTTGAGCTAAGATTTTAAAATGATTCACATAATGAAAACCTATACTTTGCTTCAGGCGAGTTTCCCATTCAAATTCATGTAACAGTGAGAAACGCATTGTCTTGGCGAAATAAAGCGTTTTTGAACAACTTCATATAAATCGCTGTAACTTTTGATAGAAGACTCAGACAAACATGTTTATGGCTTTATCTTATAGAACTCAATATCCCCGTGCTGGGCAAACAGGTTTTGCAGCCGTTTGAGCTAAGATTTTAAAATGATTCACATAATGAAAACCTATACTTTGTCTCGGGTGAGTTTCCCATTCAAATGCATGTAACAGTGAGAAACACACTGTCTTGGCGAAATAAAGCGATTTTCAACCACTTCATATAAATCGCTGTAACTTTTGATAGAAGACTCAGACAACCATGTTTATGGCTTTATCTTATAGAACTCAATATCCCCGTGCTGGGCAAACAGGTTTTGCAGCCGTTTGAGCTAAGATTTAAAAATTATTCACATAATGAAAACCTATACTTTGTTTCAGGCGAGTTTCCCATTCAAATTCATGTAACAGTGAGAAACGCATTGTCTTGGCGAAATAAAGCGTTTTTGAACAACTTCATATAAATCGCTGTAACTTTTGATAGAAGACTCAGACAAACATGTTTATGGCTTTATCTTATAGAACTCAATATCCCCGTGCTGGGCAAACAGGTTTTGCAGCCGTTTGAGCTAAGATTTAAAAATTATTCACATAATGAAAACCTATACTTTGTTTCAGGCGAGTTTCCCATTCAAATTCATGTAACAGTGAGAAACGCATTGTCTTGGCGAAATAAAGCGTTTTTGAACAACTTCATATAAATCGCTGTAACTTTTGATAGAAGACTCAGACAAACATGTTTATGGCTTTATCTTATAGAACTCAATATCCCCGTGCTGGGCAAACAGGTTTTGCAGCCGTTTGAGCTAAGATTTTAAAATGATTCACATAATGAAAACCTATACTTTGTTTCAGGCGAGTTTCCCATTCAAATGCATGTAACAGTGAGAAACGCATTGTCTTGGCGAAATAAAGCGTTTTTGAACAACTTCATATAAATCGCTGTAACTTTTGATAGAAGACTCAGACAAACATGTTTATGGCTTTATCTTATAGAACTCAATATCCCCGTGCTGGGCAAACAGAACAGGTTTTGCAGCCGTTTGAGCTAAGATTTTAAAATTATTCACATAATGAAAACCTATACTTTGTCTCGGGTGAGTTTCCCATTCAAATGCATGTAACAGTGAGAAACACACTGTCTTGGCGAAATAAAGCGATTTTCAACCACTTCATATAAATCGCTGTAACTTTTGATAGAAGACTCAGACAAACATGTTTATGGCTTTATCTTATAGAACTCAATATCCCCGTGCTGGGCAAACAGGTTTTGCAGCCGTTTGAGCTAAGATTTAAAAATTATTCACATAATGAAAACCTATACTTTGTTTCAGGCGAGTTTCCCATTCAAATTCATGTAACAGTGAGAAACGCATTGTCTTGGCGAAATAAAGCGTTTTTGAACAACTTCATATAAATCGCTGTAACTTTTGATAGAAGACTCAGACAAACATGTTTATGGCTTTATCTTATAGAACTCAATATCCCCGTGCTGGGCAAACAGGTTTTGCAGCCGTTTGAGCTAAGATTTAAAAATTATTCACATAATGAAAACCTATACTTTGTTTCAGGCGAGTTTCCCATTCAAATTCATGTAACAGTGAGAAACGCATTGTCTTGGCGAAATAAAGCGTTTTTGAACAACTTCATATAAATCGCTGTAACTTTTGATAGAAGACTCAGACAAACATGTTTATGGCTTTATCTTATAGAACTCAATATCCCCGTGCTGGGCAAACAGGTTTTGCAGCCGTTTGAGCTAAGATTTTAAAATGATTCACATAATGAAAACCTATACTTTGTTTCAGGCGAGTTTCCCATTCAAATGCATGTAACAGTGAGAAACGCATTGTCTTGGCGAAATAAAGCGTTTTTGAACAACTTCATATAAATCGCTGTAACTTTTGATAGAAGACTCAGACAAACATGTTTATGGCTTTATCTTATAGAACTCAATATCCCCGTGCTGGGCAAACAGAACAGGTTTTGCAGCCGTTTGAGCTAAGATTTTAAAATTATTCACATAATGAAAACCTATACTTTGTCTCGGGTGAGTTTCCCATTCAAATGCATGTAACAGTGAGAAACACACTGTCTTGGCGAAATAAAGCGATTTTCAACCACTTCATATAAATCGCTGTAACTTTTGATAGAAGACTCAGACAAACATGTTTATGGCTTTATCTTATAGAACTCAATATCCCCGTGCTGGGCAAACAGGTTTTGCAGCCGTTTGAGCTAAGATTTTAAAATTATTCACATAATGAAAACCTATACTTTGTTTCAGGCGAGTTTCCCATTCAAATTCATGTAACAGTGAGAAACGCATTGTCTTGGCGAAATAAAGCGTTTTTGAACAACTTCATATAAATCGCTGTAACTTTTGATAGAAGACTCAGACAAACATGTTTATGGCTTTATCTTATAGAACTCAATATCCTCGTGCTGGGCAAACAGGTTTTGCAGCCGTTTGAGCTAAGATTTTAAAATGATTCACATAATGAAAACCTATACTTTGTTTCAGGCGAGTTTCCCATTCAAATGCATGTAACAGTGAGAAACGCATTGTCTTGGCGAAATAAAGCGTTTTTGAACAACTTCATATAAATCGCTGTAACTTTTGATAGAAGACTCAGACAAACATGTTTATGGCTTTATCTTATAGAACTCAATGTCCCCGTGCTGGGCAAACAGGTTTTGCAGCCGTTTGAGCTAAGATTTAAAAATTATTCACATAATGAAAACCTATACTTTGTTTCAGGCGAGTTTCCCATTCAAATGCATGTAACAGTGAGAAACGCATTGTCTTGGCGAAATAAAGCGTTTTTGAACAACTTCATATAAATCGCTGTAACTTTTGATAGAAGACTCAGACAACCATGTTTATGGCTTTATCTTATAGAACTCAATATCCCCGTGCTGGGCAAACAGGTTTTGCAGCCGTTTGAGCTAAGATTTTAAAATTATTCACATAATGAAAACCTATACTTTGTTTCAGGCGAGTTTCCCATTCAAATGCATGTAACAGTGAGAAACGCATTGTCTTGGCGAAATAAAGCGTTTTTGAACAACTTCATATAAATCGCTGTAACTTTTGATAGAAGACTCAGACAAACATGTTTATGGCTTTATCTTATAGAACTCAATATCCCCGTGCTGGGCAAACAGAACAGGTTTTGCAGCCGTTTGAGCTAAGATTTTAAAATTATTCACATAATGAAAACCTATACTTTGTCTCGGGTGAGTTTCCCATTCAAATGCATGTAACAGTGAGAAACACACTGTCTTGGCGAAATAAAGCGATTTTCAACCACTTCATATAAATCGCTGTAACTTTTGATAGAAGACTCAGACAAACATGTTTATGGCTTTATCTTATAGAACTCAATATCCCCGTGCTGGGCAAACAGGTTTTGCAGCCGTTTGAGCTAAGATTTTAAAATTATTCACATAATGAAAACCTATACTTTGTTTCAGGCGGGTTTCCCATTCAAATTCATGTAACAGTGAGAAACGCATTGTCTTGGCGAAATAAAGCGTTTTTGAACAACTTCATATAAATCGCTGTAACTTTTGATAGAAGACTCAGACAAACATGTTTATGGCTTTATCTTATAGAACTCAATATCCTCGTGCTGGGCAAACAGGTTTTGCAGCCGTTTGAGCTAAGATTTTAAAATGATTCACATAATGAAAACCTATACTTTGTTTCAGGCGAGTTTCCCATTCAAATGCATGTAACAGTGAGAAACGCATTGTCTTGGCGAAATAAAGCGTTTTTGAACAACTTCATATAAATCGCTGTAACTTTTGATAGAAGACTCAGACAAACATGTTTATGGCTTTATCTTATAGAACTCAATGTCCCCGTGCTGGGCAAACAGGTTTTGCAGCCGTTTGAGCTAAGATTTTAAAATTATTCACATAATGAAAACCTATACTTTGTTTCAGGCGAGTTTCCCATTCAAATGCATGTAACAGTGAGAAACGCACTGTCTTGGCGAAAGAAAGCGTTTTTGTACAACTTCATATAAATAGCTGTAACTTTTGATAGAAGACTCAGACAAACATGTTTATGGCTTTATCTTATAGAACTCAAGGTCCCCGTGCTGGGAAAACAGGATTTGCAGCTGTTTGAGCTAAGATTTCCAAGTTATACACATAATGAAAACCTATACTTTGTTTCGGTCGAGTTCCCCATTCAAATGCATGTAACAGTGAGAAACGCATTGTCTTGGCGAAATAAAGCGTTTTTGAACAACTTCATATAAATCGCTGTAACTTTTGATAGAAGACTCAGACAACCATGTTTATGGCTTTATCTTATAGAACTCAATATCCCCGTGCTGGGCAAACAGGTTTTGCAGCCGTTTGAGCTAAGATTTTAAAATGATTCACATAATGAAAACCTATACTTTGTTTCAGGCGAGTTTCCCATTCAAATGCATGTAACAGTGAGAAACGCATTGTCTTGGCGAAAGAAAGCGTTTTTGAACAACTTCATATAAATCGCTGTAACTTTTGATAGAAGACTCAGACAAACATGTTTATGGCTTTATCTTATAGAACTCAATATCCCCGTGCTGGGCAAACAGGTTTTGCAGCCGTTTGAGCTAAGATTTTAAAATGATTCACATAATGAAAACCTATACTTTGTTTCAGGCGAGTTTCCCATTCAAATTCATGTAACAGTGAGAAACGCATTGTCTTGGCGAAATAAAGCGTTTTTGAACAACTTCATATAAATCGCTGTAACTTTTGATAGAAGACTCAGACAAACATGTTTATGGCTTTATCTTATAGAACTCAATGTCCCCGTGCTGGGCAAACAGGTTTTGCAGCCGTTTGAGCTAAGATTTAAAAATTATTCACATAATGAAAACCTATACTTTGTTTCAGGCGAGTTTCCCATTCAAATGCATGTAACAGTGAGAAACGCATTGTCTTGGCGAAATAAAGCGTTTTTGAACAACTTCATATAAATCGCTGTAACTTTTGATAGAAGACTCAGACAAACATGTTTATGGCTTTATCTTATAGAACTCAATATCCCCGTGCTGGGCAAACAGGTTTTGCAGCCGTTTGAGCTAAGATTTAAAAATTATTCACATAATGAAAACCTATACTTTGTTTCAGGCGAGTTTCCCATTCAAATTCATGTAACAGTGAGAAACGCATTGTCTTGGCGAAATAAAGCGTTTTTGAACAACTTCATATAAATCGCTGTAACCTTTGATAGAAGACTCAGACAAACATGTTTATGGCTTTATCTTATAGAACTCAATATCCCCGTGCTGGGCAAACAGGTTTTGCAGCCGTTTGAGCTAAGATTTTAAAATGATTCACATAATGAAAACCTATACTTTGTTTCAGGCGAGTTTCCCATTCAAATGCATGTAACAGTGAGAAACGCATTGTCTTGGCGAAATAAAGCGTTTTTGAACAACTTCATATAAATCGCTGTAACTTTTGATAGAAGACTCAGACAACCATGTTTATGGCTTTATCTTATAGAACTCAATATCCCCGTGCTGGGCAAACAGGTTTTGCAGCCGTTTGAGCTAAGATTTAAAAATTATTCACATAATGAAAACCTATACTTTGTTTCAGGCGAGTTTCCCATTCAAATGCATGTAACAGTGAGAAACGCATTGTCTTGGCGAAATAAAGCGTTTTTGAACAACTTCATATAAATCGCTGTAACTTTTGATAGAAGACTCAGACAAACATGTTTATGGCTTTATCTTATAGAACTCAATATCCCCGTGCTGGGCAAACAGAACAGGTTTTGCAGCCGTTTGAGCTAAGATTTTAAAATTATTCACATAATGAAAACCTATACTTTGTCTCGGGTGAGTTTCCCATTCAAATGCATGTAACAGTGAGAAACACACTGTCTTGGCGAAATAAAGCGATTTTCAACCACTTCATATAAATCGCTGTAACTTTTGATAGAAGACTCAGACAAACATGTTTATGGCTTTATCTTATAGAACTCAATATCCCCGTGCTGGGCAAACAGGTTTTGCAGCCGTTTGAGCTAAGATTTTAAAATGATTCACATAATGAAAACCTATACTTTGTTTCAGGCGAGTTTCCCATTCAAATGCATGTAACAGTGAGAAACACACTGTCTTGGCGAAATAAAGCGTTTTTGTACAACTTCATATAAATCGCTGTAACCTTTGATAGAAGACTCAGACAAACATGTTTATGGCTTTATCTTATAGAACTCAATATCCCCGTGCTGGGCAAACAGGTTTTGCAGCCGTTTGAGCTAAGATTTTAAAATTATTCACATAATGAAAACCTATACTTTGTTTCAGGCGAGTTTCCCAGTCAAATTCATGTAACAGTGAGAAACGCATTGTCTTGGCGAAATAAAGCGTTTTTGAACAACTTCATATAAATCGCTGTAACTTTTGATAGAAGACTCAGACAAACATGTTTATGGCTTTATCTTATAGAACTCAATATCCCCGTGCTGGGCAAACAGGTTTTGCAGCCGTTTGAGCTAAGATTTTAAAATGATTCACATAATGAAAACCTATACTTTGTTTCAGGCGAGTTTCCCATTCAAATGCATGTAACAGTGAGAAACGCATTGTCTTGGCGAAATAAAGCGTTTTTGAACAACTTCATATAAATCGCTGTAACTTTTGATAGAAGACTCAGACAAACATGTTTATGGCTTTATCTTATAGAACTCAATATCCCCGTGCTGGGCAAACAGGTTTTGCAGCCGTTTGAGCTAAGATTTTAAAATTATTCACATAATGAAAACCTATACTTTGTTTCAGGCGAGTTTCCCATTCAAATGCATGTAACAGTGAGAAACGCATTGTCTTGGCGAAATAAAGCGTTTTTGAACAACTTCATATAAATCGCTGTAACTTTTGATAGAAGACTCAGACAAACATGTTTATGGCTTTATCTTATAGAACTCAATATCCCCGTGCTGGGCAAACAGGTTTTGCAGCCGTTTGAGCTAAGATTTTAAAATGATTCACATAATGAAAACCTATACTTTGTTTCAGGCGAGTTTCCCATTCAAATGCATGTAACAGTGAGAAACACACTGTCTTGGCGAAATAAAGCGTTTTTGTACAACTTCATATAAATCGCTGTAACCTTTGATAGAAGACTCAGACAAACATGTTTATGGCTTTATCTTATAGAACTCAATATCCCCGTGCTGGGCAAACAGGTTTTGCAGCCGTTTGAGCTAAGATTTTAAAATGATTCACATAATGAAAACCTATACTTTGTTTCAGGCGAGTTTCCCATTCAAATGCATGTAACAGTGAGAAACGCATTGTCTTGGCGAAATAAAGCGTTTTTGAACAACTTCATATAAATCGCTGTAACTTTTGATAGAAGACTCAGACAAATATGTTTATGGCTTTATCTTATAGAACTCAATATCCCCGTGCTGGGCAAACAGAACAGGTTTTGCAGCCGTTTGAGCTAAGATTTTAAAATTATTCACATAATGAAAACCTATACTTTGTCTCGGGTGAGTTTCCCATTCAAATGCATGTAACAGTGAGAAACACACTGTCTTGGCGAAATAAAGCGATTTTCAACCACTTCATATAAATCGCTGTAACTTTTGATAGAAGACTCAGACAACCATGTTTATGGCTTTATCTTATAGAACTCAATATCCCCGTGCTGGGAAAACAGGTTTTGCAGCCGTTTGAGCTAAGATTTTAAAATTATTCACATAATGAAAACCTATACTTTGTTTCAGGCGAGTTTCCCATTCAAATGCATGTAACAGTGAGAAACGCATTGTCTTGGCGAAATAAAGCGTTTTTGAACAACTTCATATAAATCGCTGTAACTTTTGATAGAAGACTCAGACAAACATGTTTATGGCTTTATCTTATAGAACTCAATATCCCCGTGCTGGGCAAACAGGTTTTGCAGCCGTTTGAGCTAAGATTTTAAAATGATTCACATAATGAAAACCTATACTTTGTTTCAGGCGAGTTTCCCATTCAAATGCATGTAACAGTGAGAAACACACTGTCTTGGCGAAATAAAGCGTTTTTGTACAACTTCATATAAATCGCTGTAACCTTTGATAGAAGACTCAGACAAACATGTTTATGGCTTTATCTTATAGAACTCAATATCCCCGTGCTGGGCAAACAGGTTTTGCAGCCGTTTGAGCTAAGATTTTAAAATGATTCACATAATGAAAACCTATACTTTGTCTCGGGTGAGTTTCCCATTCAAATGCATGTAACAGTGAGAAACACACTGTCTTGGCGAAATAAAGCGATTTTCAACCACTTCATATAAATCGCTGTAACTTTTGATAGAAGACTCAGACAACCATGTTTATGGCTTTATCTTATAGAACTCAATATCCCCGTGCTGGGCAAACAGGTTTTGCAGCCGTTTGAGCTAAGATTTTAAAATGATTCACATAATGAAAACCTATACTTTGTTTCAGGCGAGTTTCCCATTCAAATGCATGTAACAGTGAGAAACGCATTGTCTTGGCGAAATAAAGCGTTTTTGAACAACTTCATATAAATCGCTGTAACTTTTGATAGAAGACTCAGACAAACATGTTTATGGCTTTATCTTATAGAACTCAATATCCCCGTGCTGGGCAAACAGGTTTTGCAGCCGTTTGAGCTAAGATTTTAAAATTATTCACATAATGAAAACCTATACTTTGTTTCAGGCGAGTTTCCCAGTCAAATTCATGTAACAGTGAGAAACGCATTGTCTTGGCGAAATAAAGCGTTTTTGAACAACTTCATATAAATCGCTGTAACTTTTGATAGAAGACTCAGACAAACATGTTTATGGCTTTATCTTATAGAACTCAATATCCCCGTGCTGGGCAAACAGAACAGGTTTTGCAGCCGTTTGAGCTAAGATTTTAAAATTATTCACATAATGAAAACCTATACTTTGTCTCGGGTGAGTTTCCCATTCAAATGCATGTAACAGTGAGAAACACACTGTCTTGGCGAAATAAAGCGATTTTCAACCACTTCATATAAATCGCTGTAACTTTTGATAGAAGACTCAGACAACCATGTTTATGGCTTTATCTTATAGAACTCAATATCCCCGTGCTGGGCAAACAGGTTTTGCAGCCGTTTGAGCTAAGATTTTAAAATTATTCACATAATGAAAACCTATACTTTGTTTCAGGCGAGTTTCCCATTCAAATGCATGTAACAGTGAGAAACGCATTGTCTTGGCGAAATAAAGCGTTTTTGAACAACTTCATATAAATCGCTGTAACTTTTGATAGAAGACTCAGACAAACATGTTTATGGCTTTATCTTATAGAACTCAATATCCCCGTGCTGGGCAAACAGGTTTTGCAGCCGTTTGAGCTAAGATTTTAAAATGATTCACATAATGAAAACCTATACTTTGTCTCGGGTGAGTTTCCCATTCAAATGCATGTAACAGTGAGAAACACACTGTCTTGGCGAAATAAAGCGATTTTCAACCACTTCATATAAATCGCTGTAACTTTTGATAGAAGACTCAGACAAACATGTTTATGGCTTTATCTTATAGAACTCAATATCCCCGTGCTGGGCAAACAGGTTTTGCAGCCGTTTGAGCTAAGATTTTAAAATTATTCACATAATGAAAACCTATACTTTGCTTCAGGCGAGTTTCCCATTCAAATTCATGTAACAGTGAGAAACGCATTGTCTTGGCGAAATAAAGCGTTTTTGAACAACTTCATATAAATCGCTGTAACTTTTGATAGAAGACTCAGACAAACATGTTTATGGCTTTATCTTATAGAACTCAATATCCCCGTGCTGGGCAAACAGGTTTTGCAGCCGTTTGAGCTAAGATTTTAAAATGATTCACATAATGAAAACCTATACTTTGTCTCGGGTGAGTTTCCCATTCAAATGCATGTAACAGTGAGAAACACACTGTCTTGGCGAAATAAAGCGATTTTCAACCACTTCATATAAATCGCTGTAACTTTTGATAGAAGACTCAGACAACCATGTTTATGGCTTTATCTTATAGAACTCAATATCCCCGTGCTGGGCAAACAGGTTTTGCAGCCGTTTGAGCTAAGATTTTAAAATTATTCACATAATGAAAACCTATACTTTGTTTCAGGCGAGTTTCCCATT
Organism: Rhamphochromis sp. 'chilingali'; assembly: GCF_963969265.1. Lineage (NCBI taxonomy): Eukaryota > Metazoa > Chordata > Actinopteri > Cichliformes > Cichlidae > Rhamphochromis > Rhamphochromis sp. 'chilingali'. The sequence continues at coordinate 38,238,765 of NC_137948.1, read as the reverse complement.
CAAATGCATGTAACAGTGAGAAACGCATTGTCTTGGCGAAATAAAGCGTTTTTGAACAACTTCATATAAATCGCTGTAACTTTTGATAGAAGACTCAGACAAACATGTTTATGGCTTTATCTTATAGAACTCAATATCCCCGTGCTGGGCAAACAGGTTTTGCAGCCGTTTGAGCTAAGATTTTAAAATTATTCACATAATGAAAACCTATACTTTGTTTCAGGCGAGTTTCCCAGTCAAATTCATGTAACAGTGAGAAACGCATTGTCTTGGCGAAATAAAGCGTTTTTGAACAACTTCATATAAATCGCTGTAACTTTTGATAGAAGACTCAGACAAACATGTTTATGGCTTTATCTTATAGAACTCAATATCCCCGTGCTGGGCAAACAGAACAGGTTTTGCAGCCGTTTGAGCTAAGATTTTAAAATTATTCACATAATGAAAACCTATACTTTGTCTCGGGTGAGTTTCCCATTCAAATGCATGTAACAGTGAGAAACACACTGTCTTGGCGAAATAAAGCGATTTTCAACCACTTCATATAAATCGCTGTAACTTTTGATAGAAGACTCAGACAACCATGTTTATGGCTTTATCTTATAGAACTCAATATCCCCGTGCTGGGCAAACAGGTTTTGCAGCCGTTTGAGCTAAGATTTTAAAATTATTCACATAATGAAAACCTATACTTTGTTTCAGGCGAGTTTCCCATTCAAATGCATGTAACAGTGAGAAACGCATTGTCTTGGCGAAATAAAGCGTTTTTGAACAACTTCATATAAATCGCTGTAACTTTTGATAGAAGACTCAGACAAACATGTTTATGGCTTTATCTTATAGAACTCAATATCCCCGTGCTGGGCAAACAGGTTTTGCAGCCGTTTGAGCTAAGATTTTAAAATGATTCACATAATGAAAACCTATACTTTGTCTCGGGTGAGTTTCCCATTCAAATGCATGTAACAGTGAGAAACACACTGTCTTGGCGAAATAAAGCGATTTTCAACCACTTCATATAAATCGCTGTAACTTTTGATAGAAGACTCAGACAAACATGTTTATGGCTTTATCTTATAGAACTCAATATCCCCGTGCTGGGCAAACAGGTTTTGCAGCCGTTTGAGCTAAGATTTTAAAATTATTCACATAATGAAAACCTATACTTTGCTTCAGGCGAGTTTCCCATTCAAATTCATGTAACAGTGAGAAACGCATTGTCTTGGCGAAATAAAGCGTTTTTGAACAACTTCATATAAATCGCTGTAACTTTTGATAGAAGACTCAGACAAACATGTTTATGGCTTTATCTTATAGAACTCAATATCCCCGTGCTGGGCAAACAGGTTTTGCAGCCGTTTGAGCTAAGATTTTAAAATGATTCACATAATGAAAACCTATACTTTGTCTCGGGTGAGTTTCCCATTCAAATGCATGTAACAGTGAGAAACACACTGTCTTGGCGAAATAAAGCGATTTTCAACCACTTCATATAAATCGCTGTAACTTTTGATAGAAGACTCAGACAACCATGTTTATGGCTTTATCTTATAGAACTCAATATCCCCGTGCTGGGCAAACAGGTTTTGCAGCCGTTTGAGCTAAGATTTTAAAATTATTCACATAATGAAAACCTATACTTTGTTTCAGGCGAGTTTCCCATTCAAATGCATGTAACAGTGAGAAACGCATTGTCTTGGCGAAATAAAGCGTTTTTGAACAACTTCATATAAATCGCTGTAACTTTTGATAGAAGACTCAGACAAACATGTTTATGGCTTTATCTTATAGAACTCAATATCCCCGTGCTGGGCAAACAGGTTTTGCAGCCGTTTGAGCTAAGATTTAAAAATTATTCACATAATGAAAACCTATACTTTGTTTCAGGCGAGTTTCCCATTCAAATGCATGTAACAGTGAGAAACGCATTGTCTTGGCGAAATAAAGCGTTTTTGAACAACTTCATATAAATCGCTGTAACTTTTGATAGAAGACTCAGACAAACATGTTTATGGCTTTATCTTATAGAACTCAATATCCCCGTGCTGGGCAAACAGGTTTTGCAGCCGTTTGAGCTAAGATTTTAAAATGATTCACATAATGAAAACCTATACTTTGTTTCAGGCGAGTTTCCCATTCAAATGCATGTAACAGTGAGAAACACACTGTCTTGGCGAAATAAAGCGTTTTTGTACAACTTCATATAAATCGCTGTAACCTTTGATAGAAGACTCAGACAAACATGTTTATGGCTTTATCTTATAGAACTCAATATCCCCGTGCTGGGCAAACAGGTTTTGCAGCCGTTTGAGCTAAGATTTTAAAATGATTCACATAATGAAAACCTATACTTTGTTTCAGGCGAGTTTCCCATTCAAATGCATGTAACAGTGAGAAACGCATTGTCTTGGCGAAATAAAGCGTTTTTGAACAACTTCATATAAATCGCTGTAACTTTTGATAGAAGACTCAGACAAATATGTTTATGGCTTTATCTTATAGAACTCAATATCCCCGTGCTGGGCAAACAGAACAGGTTTTGCAGCCGTTTGAGCTAAGATTTTAAAATTATTCACATAATGAAAACCTATACTTTGTCTCGGGTGAGTTTCCCATTCAAATGCATGTAACAGTGAGAAACACACTGTCTTGGCGAAATAAAGCGATTTTCAACCACTTCATATAAATCGCTGTAACTTTTGATAGAAGACTCAGACAACCATGTTTATGGCTTTATCTTATAGAACTCAATATCCCCGTGCTGGGAAAACAGGTTTTGCAGCCGTTTGAGCTAAGATTTTAAAATTATTCACATAATGAAAACCTATACTTTGTTTCAGGCGAGTTTCCCATTCAAATGCATGTAACAGTGAGAAACGCATTGTCTTGGCGAAATAAAGCGTTTTTGAACAACTTCATATAAATCGCTGTAACTTTTGATAGAAGACTCAGACAAACATGTTTATGGCTTTATCTTATAGAACTCAATATCCCCGTGCTGGGCAAACAGGTTTTGCAGCCGTTTGAGCTAAGATTTTAAAATGATTCACATAATGAAAACCTATACTTTGTTTCAGGCGAGTTTCCCATTCAAATGCATGTAACAGTGAGAAACACACTGTCTTGGCGAAATAAAGCGTTTTTGTACAACTTCATATAAATCGCTGTAACCTTTGATAGAAGACTCAGACAAACATGTTTATGGCTTTATCTTATAGAACTCAATATCCCCGTGCTGGGCAAACAGGTTTTGCAGCCGTTTGAGCTAAGATTTTAAAATGATTCACATAATGAAAACCTATACTTTGTCTCGGGTGAGTTTCCCATTCAAATGCATGTAACAGTGAGAAACACACTGTCTTGGCGAAATAAAGCGATTTTCAACCACTTCATATAAATCGCTGTAACTTTTGATAGAAGACTCAGACAACCATGTTTATGGCTTTATCTTATAGAACTCAATATCCCCGTGCTGGGCAAACAGGTTTTGCAGCCGTTTGAGCTAAGATTTTAAAATGATTCACATAATGAAAACCTATACTTTGTTTCAGGCGAGTTTCCCATTCAAATGCATGTAACAGTGAGAAACGCATTGTCTTGGCGAAATAAAGCGTTTTTGAACAACTTCATATAAATCGCTGTAACTTTTGATAGAAGACTCAGACAAACATGTTTATGGCTTTATCTTATAGAACTCAATATCCCCGTGCTGGGCAAACAGGTTTTGCAGCCGTTTGAGCTAAGATTTTAAAATTATTCACATAATGAAAACCTATACTTTGTTTCAGGCGAGTTTCCCAGTCAAATTCATGTAACAGTGAGAAACGCATTGTCTTGGCGAAATAAAGCGTTTTTGAACAACTTCATATAAATCGCTGTAACTTTTGATAGAAGACTCAGACAAACATGTTTATGGCTTTATCTTATAGAACTCAATATCCCCGTGCTGGGCAAACAGGTTTTGCAGCCGTTTGAGCTAAGATTTTAAAATGATTCACATAATGAAAACCTATACTTTGTTTCAGGCGAGTTTCCCATTCAAATGCATGTAACAGTGAGAAACGCATTGTCTTGGCGAAATAAAGCGTTTTTGAACAACTTCATATAAATCGCTGTAACTTTTGATAGAAGACTCAGACAAACATGTTTATGGCTTTATCTTATAGAACTCAATATCCCCGTGCTGGGCAAACAGAACAGGTTTTGCAGCCGTTTGAGCTAAGATTTTAAAATTATTCACATAATGAAAACCTATACTTTGTCTCGGGTGAGTTTCCCATTCAAATGCATGTAACAGTGAGAAACACACTGTCTTGGCGAAATAAAGCGATTTTCAACCACTTCATATAAATCGCTGTAACTTTTGATAGAAGACTCAGACAACCATGTTTATGGCTTTATCTTATAGAACTCAATATCCCCGTGCTGGGCAAACAGGTTTTGCAGCCGTTTGAGCTAAGATTTTAAAATTATTCACATAATGAAAACCTATACTTTGTTTCAGGCGAGTTTCCCATTCAAATGCATGTAACAGTGAGAAACGCATTGTCTTGGCGAAATAAAGCGTTTTTGAACAACTTCATATAAATCGCTGTAACTTTTGATAGAAGACTCAGACAAACATGTTTATGGCTTTATCTTATAGAACTCAATATCCCCGTGCTGGGCAAACAGGTTTTGCAGCCGTTTGAGCTAAGATTTTAAAATGATTCACATAATGAAAACCTATACTTTGTCTCGGGTGAGTTTCCCATTCAAATGCATGTAACAGTGAGAAACACACTGTCTTGGCGAAATAAAGCGATTTTCAACCACTTCATATAAATCGCTGTAACTTTTGATAGAAGACTCAGACAAACATGTTTATGGCTTTATCTTATAGAACTCAATATCCCCGTGCTGGGCAAACAGGTTTTGCAGCCGTTTGAGCTAAGATTTTAAAATTATTCACATAATGAAAACCTATACTTTGCTTCAGGCGAGTTTCCCATTCAAATTCATGTAACAGTGAGAAACGCATTGTCTTGGCGAAATAAAGCGTTTTTGAACAACTTCATATAAATCGCTGTAACTTTTGATAGAAGACTCAGACAAACATGTTTATGGCTTTATCTTATAGAACTCAATATCCCCGTGCTGGGCAAACAGGTTTTGCAGCCGTTTGAGCTAAGATTTAAAAATTATTCACATAATGAAAACCTATACTTTGTTTCAGGCGAGTTTCCCATTCAAATGCATGTAACAGTGAGAAACGCATTGTCTTGGCGAAATAAAGCGTTTTTGAACAACTTCATATAAATCGCTGTAACTTTTGATAGAAGACTCAGACAAACATGTTTATGGCTTTATCTTATAGAACTCAATATCCCCGTGCTGGGCAAACAGGTTTTGCAGCCGTTTGAGCTAAGATTTTAAAATTATTCACATAATGAAAACCTATACTTTGTCTCGGGTGAGTTTCCCATTCAAATGCATGTAACAGTGAGAAACACACTGTCTTGGCGAAATAAAGCGATTTTCAACCACTTCATATAAATCGCTGTAACTTTTGATAGAAGACTCAGACAACCATGTTTATGGCTTTATCTTATAGAACTCAATATCCCCGTGCTGGGAAAACAGAACAGGTTTTGCAGCCGTTTGAGCTAAGATTTTAAAATTATTCACATAATGAAAACCTATACTTTGTCTCGGGTGAGTTTCCCATTCAAATGCATGTAACAGTGAGAAACACACTGTCTTGGCGAAATAAAGCGATTTTCAACCACTTCATATAAATCGCTGTAACTTTTGATAGAAGACTCAGACAAACATGTTTATGGCTTTATCTTATAGAACTCAATATCCCCGTGCTGGGCAAACAGGTTTTGCAGCCGTTTGAGCTAAGATTTTAAAATTATTCACATAATGAAAACCTATACTTTGTCTCGGGTGAGTTTCCCATTCAAATGCATGTAACAGTGAGAAACACACTGTCTTGGCGAAATAAAGCGATTTTCAACCACTTCATATAAATCGCTGTAACTTTTGATAGAAGACTCAGACAACCATGTTTATGGCTTTATCTTATAGAACTCAATATCCCCGTGCTGGGCAAACAGGTTTTGCAGCCGTTTGAGCTAAGATTTTAAAATGATTCACATAATGAAAACCTATACTTTGTTTCAGGCGAGTTTCCCATTCAAATGCATGTAACAGTGAGAAACGCATTGTCTTGGCGAAATAAAGCGTTTTTGAACAACTTCATATAAATCGCTGTAACTTTTGATAGAAGACTCAGACAAACATGTTTATGGCTTTATCTTATAGAACTCAATATCCCCGTGCTGGGCAAACAGGTTTTGCAGCCGTTTGAGCTAAGATTTTAAAATTATTCACATAATGAAAACCTATACTTTGTTTCAGGCGAGTTTCCCAGTCAAATTCATGTAACAGTGAGAAACGCATTGTCTTGGCGAAATAAAGCGTTTTTGAACAACTTCATATAAATCGCTGTAACTTTTGATAGAAGACTCAGACAAACATGTTTATGGCTTTATCTTATAGAACTCAATATCCCCGTGCTGGGCAAACAGGTTTTGCAGCCGTTTGAGCTAAGATTTTAAAATGATTCACATAATGAAAACCTATACTTTGTTTCAGGCGAGTTTCCCATTCAAATGCATGTAACAGTGAGAAACGCATTGTCTTGGCGAAATAAAGCGTTTTTGAACAACTTCATATAAATCGCTGTAACTTTTGATAGAAGACTCAGACAAACATGTTTATGGCTTTATCTTATAGAACTCAATATCCCCGTGCTGGGCAAACAGGTTTTGCAGCCGTTTGAGCTAAGATTTTAAAATTATTCACATAATGAAAACCTATACTTTGTTTCAGGCGAGTTTCCCATTCAAATGCATGTAACAGTGAGAAACGCATTGTCTTGGCGAAATAAAGCGTTTTTGAACAACTTCATATAAATCGCTGTAACTTTTGATAGAAGACTCAGACAAACATGTTTATGGCTTTATCTTATAGAACTCAATATCCCCGTGCTGGGCAAACAGGTTTTGCAGCCGTTTGAGCTAAGATTTTAAAATGATTCACATAATGAAAACCTATACTTTGTTTCAGGCGAGTTTCCCATTCAAATGCATGTAACAGTGAGAAACGCATTGTCTTGGCGAAATAAAGCGTTTTTGAACAACTTCATATAAATCGCTGTAACTTTTGATAGAAGACTCAGACAAACATGTTTATGGCTTTATCTTATAGAACTCAATATCCCCGTGCTGGGCAAACAGGTTTTGCAGCCGTTTGAGCTAAGATTTAAAAATTATTCACATAATGAAAACCTATACTTTGTTTCAGGCGAGTTTCCCATTCAAATGCATGTAACAGTGAGAAACGCATTGTCTTGGCGAAATAAAGCGTTTTTGAACAACTTCATATAAATCGCTGTAACTTTTGATAGAAGACTCAGACAAATATGTTTATGGCTTTATCTTATAGAACTCAATATCCCCGTGCTGGGCAAACAGAACAGGTTTTGCAGCCGTTTGAGCTAAGATTTTAAAATTATTCACATAATGAAAACCTATACTTTGTTTCAGGCGAGTTTCCCATTCAAATGCATGTAACAGTGAGAAACGCATTGTCTTGGCGAAATAAAGCGTTTTTGAACAACTTCATATAAATCGCTGTAACTTTTGATAGAAGACTCAGACAAACATGTTTATGGCTTTATCTTATAGAACTCAATATCCCCGTGCTGGGCAAACAGGTTTTGCAGCCGTTTGAGCTAAGATTTTAAAATGATTCACATAATGAAAACCTATACTTTGTTTCAGGCGAGTTTCCCATTCAAATGCATGTAACAGTGAGAAACACACTGTCTTGGCGAAATAAAGCGTTTTTGTACAACTTCATATAAATCGCTGTAACCTTTGATAGAAGACTCAGACAAACATGTTTATGGCTTTATCTTATAGAACTCAATATCCCCGTGCTGGGCAAACAGGTTTTGCAGCCGTTTGAGCTAAGATTTTAAAATGATTCACATAATGAAAACCTATACTTTGTCTCGGGTGAGTTTCCCATTCAAATGCATGTAACAGTGAGAAACACACTGTCTTGGCGAAATAAAGCGATTTTCAACCACTTCATATAAATCGCTGTAACTTTTGATAGAAGACTCAGACAACCATGTTTATGGCTTTATCTTATAGAACTCAATATCCCCGTGCTGGGCAAACAGGTTTTGCAGCCGTTTGAGCTAAGATTTTAAAATTATTCACATAATGAAAACCTATACTTTGTTTCAGGCGAGTTTCCCATTCAAATGCATGTAACAGTGAGAAACGCATTGTCTTGGCGAAATAAAGCGTTTTTGAACAACTTCATATAAATCGCTGTAACTTTTGATAGAAGACTCAGACAAACATGTTTATGGCTTTATCTTATAGAACTCAATATCCCCGTGCTGGGCAAACAGGTTTTGCAGCCGTTTGAGCTAAGATTTTAAAATGATTCACATAATGAAAACCTATACTTTGTTTCAGGCGAGTTTCCCATTCAAATGCATGTAACAGTGAGAAACACACTGTCTTGGCGAAATAAAGCGTTTTTGTACAACTTCATATAAATCGCTGTAACCTTTGATAGAAGACTCAGACAAACATGTTTATGGCTTTATCTTATAGAACTCAATATCCCCGTGCTGGGCAAACAGGTTTTGCAGCCGTTTGAGCTAAGATTTTAAAATGATTCACATAATGAAAACCTATACTTTGTTTCAGGCGAGTTTCCCATTCAAATGCATGTAACAGTGAGAAACGCATTGTCTTGGCGAAATAAAGCGTTTTTGAACAACTTCATATAAATCGCTGTAACTTTTGATAGAAGACTCAGACAAACATGTTTATGGCTTTATCTTATAGAACTCAATATCCCCGTGCTGGGCAAACAGGTTTTGCAGCCGTTTGAGCTAAGATTTTAAAATTATTCACATAATGAAAACCTATACTTTGTTTCAGGCGAGTTTCCCAGTCAAATTCATGTAACAGTGAGAAACGCATTGTCTTGGCGAAATAAAGCGTTTTTGAACAACTTCATATAAATCGCTGTAACTTTTGATAGAAGACTCAGACAAACATGTTTATGGCTTTATCTTATAGAACTCAATATCCCCGTGCTGGGCAAACAGGTTTTGCAGCCGTTTGAGCTAAGATTTTAAAATTATTCACATAATGAAAACCTATACTTTGTTTCAGGCGAGTTTCCCATTCAAATGCATGTAACAGTGAGAAACGCATTGTCTTGGCGAAATAAAGCGTTTTTGAACAACTTCATATAAATCGCTGTAACTTTTGATAGAAGACTCAGACAAACATGTTTATGGCTTTATCTTATAGAACTCAATATCCCCGTGCTGGGCAAACAGGTTTTGCAGCCGTTTGAGCTAAGATTTTAAAATTATTCACATAATGAAAACCTATACTTTGTTTCAGGCGAGTTTCCCATTCAAATGCATGTAACAGTGAGAAACACACTGTCTTGGCGAAATAAAGCGTTTTTGTACAACTTCATATAAATCGCTGTAACCTTTGATAGAAGACTCAGACAAACATGTTTATGGCTTTATCTTATAGAACTCAATATCCCCGTGCTGGGCAAACAGAACAGGTTTTGCAGCCGTTTGAGCTAAGATTTTAAAATTATTCACATAATGAAAACCTATACTTTGTTTCAGGCGAGTTTCCCATTCAAATGCATGTAACAGTGAGAAACGCATTGTCTTGGCGAAATAAAGCGTTTTTGAACAACTTCATATAAATCGCTGTAACTTTTGATAGAAGACTCAGACAAATATGTTTATGGCTTTATCTTATAGAACTCAATATCCCCGTGCTGGGCAAACAGAACAGGTTTTGCAGCCGTTTGAGCTAAGATTTTAAAATTATTCACATAATGAAAACCTATACTTTGTCTCGGGTGAGTTTCCCATTCAAATGCATGTAACAGTGAGAAACACACTGTCTTGGCGAAATAAAGCGATTTTCAACCACTTCATATAAATCGCTGTAACTTTTGATAGAAGACTCAGACAACCATGTTTATGGCTTTATCTTATAGAACTCAATATCCCCGTGCTGGGAAAACAGGTTTTGCAGCCGTTTGAGCTAAGATTTTAAAATGATTCACATAATGAAAACCTATACTTTGTTTCAGGCGAGTTTCCCATTCAAATGCATGTAACAGTGAGAAACACACTGTCTTGGCGAAATAAAGCGTTTTTGTACAACTTCATATAAATCGCTGTAACCTTTGATAGAAGACTCAGACAAACATGTTTATGGCTTTATCTTATAGAACTCAATATCCCCGTGCTGGGCAAACAGGTTTTGCAGCCGTTTGAGCTAAGATTTTAAAATGATTCACATAATGAAAACCTATACTTTGTCTCGGGTGAGTTTCCCATTCAAATGCATGTAACAGTGAGAAACACACTGTCTTGGCGAAATAAAGCGATTTTCAACCACTTCATATAAATCGCTGTAACTTTTGATAGAAGACTCAGACAACCATGTTTATGGCTTTATCTTATAGAACTCAATATCCCCGTGCTGGGCAAACAGGTTTTGCAGCCGTTTGAGCTAAGATTTTAAAATGATTCACATAATGAAAACCTATACTTTGTTTCAGGCGAGTTTCCCATTCAAATGCATGTAACAGTGAGAAACGCATTGTCTTGGCGAAATAAAGCGTTTTTGAACAACTTCATATAAATCGCTGTAACTTTTGATAGAAGACTCAGACAAACATGTTTATGGCTTTATCTTATAGAACTCAATATCCCCGTGCTGGGCAAACAGGTTTTGCAGCCGTTTGAGCTAAGATTTTAAAATTATTCACATAATGAAAACCTATACTTTGTTTCAGGCGAGTTTCCCAGTCAAATTCATGTAACAGTGAGAAACGCATTGTCTTGGCGAAATAAAGCGTTTTTGAACAACTTCATATAAATCGCTGTAACTTTTGATAGAAGACTCAGACAAACATGTTTATGGCTTTATCTTATAGAACTCAATATCCCCGTGCTGGGCAAACAGGTTTTGCAGCCGTTTGAGCTAAGATTTTAAAATGATTCACATAATGAAAACCTATACTTTGTTTCAGGCGAGTTTCCCATTCAAATGCATGTAACAGTGAGAAACGCATTGTCTTGGCGAAATAAAGCGTTTTTGAACAACTTCATATAAATCGCTGTAACTTTTGATAGAAGACTCAGACAAACATGTTTATGGCTTTATCTTATAGAACTCAATATCCCCGTGCTGGGCAAACAGAACAGGTTTTGCAGCCGTTTGAGCTAAGATTTTAAAATTATTCACATAATGAAAACCTATACTTTGTCTCGGGTGAGTTTCCCATTCAAATGCATGTAACAGTGAGAAACACACTGTCTTGGCGAAATAAAGCGATTTTCAACCACTTCATATAAATCGCTGTAACTTTTGATAGAAGACTCAGACAACCATGTTTATGGCTTTATCTTATAGAACTCAATATCCCCGTGCTGGGCAAACAGGTTTTGCAGCCGTTTGAGCTAAGATTTTAAAATTATTCACATAATGAAAACCTATACTTTGTTTCAGGCGAGTTTCCCATTCAAATGCATGTAACAGTGAGAAACGCATTGTCTTGGCGAAATAAAGCGTTTTTGAACAACTTCATATAAATCGCTGTAACTTTTGATAGAAGACTCAGACAAACATGTTTATGGCTTTATCTTATAGAACTCAATATCCCCGTGCTGGGCAAACAGGTTTTGCAGCCGTTTGAGCTAAGATTTTAAAATGATTCACATAATGAAAACCTATACTTTGTCTCGGGTGAGTTTCCCATTCAAATGCATGTAACAGTGAGAAACACACTGTCTTGGCGAAATAAAGCGATTTTCAACCACTTCATATAAATCGCTGTAACTTTTGATAGAAGACTCAGACAACCATGTTTATGGCTTTATCTTATAGAACTCAATATCCCCGTGCTGGGCAAACAGGTTTTGCAGCCGTTTGAGCTAAGATTTTAAAATTATTCACATAATGAAAACCTATACTTTGTTTCAGGCGAGTTTCCCATTCAAATGCATGTAACAGTGAGAAACGCATTGTCTTGGCGAAATAAAGCGTTTTTGAACAACTTCATATAAATCGCTGTAACTTTTGATAGAAGACTCAGACAAACATGTTTATGGCTTTATCTTATAGAACTCAATATCCCCGTGCTGGGCAAACAGGTTTTGCAGCCGTTTGAGCTAAGATTTAAAAATTATTCACATAATGAAAACCTATACTTTGTTTCAGGCGAGTTTCCCATTCAAATGCATGTAACAGTGAGAAACGCATTGTCTTGGCGAAATAAAGCGTTTTTGAACAACTTCATATAAATCGCTGTAACTTTTGATAGAAGACTCAGACAAACATGTTTATGGCTTTATCTTATAGAACTCAATATCCCCGTGCTGGGCAAACAGAACAGGTTTTGCAGCCGTTTGAGCTAAGATTTTAAAATTATTCACATAATGAAAACCTATACTTTGTCTCGGGTGAGTTTCCCATTCAAATGCATGTAACAGTGAGAAACACACTGTCTTGGCGAAATAAAGCGATTTTCAACCACTTCATATAAATCGCTGTAACTTTTGATAGAAGACTCAGACAAACATGTTTATGGCTTTATCTTATAGAACTCAATATCCCCGTGCTGGGCAAACAGGTTTTGCAGCCGTTTGAGCTAAGATTTAAAAATTATTCACATAATGAAAACCTATACTTTGTTTCAGGCGAGTTTCCCATTCAAATGCATGTAACAGTGAGAAACGCATTGTCTTGGCGAAATAAAGCGTTTTTGAACAACTTCATATAAATCGCTGTAACTTTTGATAGAAGACTCAGACAAACATGTTTATGGCTTTATCTTATAGAACTCAATATCCCCGTGCTGGGCAAACAGGTTTTGCAGCCGTTTGAGCTAAGATTTTAAAATTATTCACATAATGAAAACCTATACTTTGTCTCGGGTGAGTTTCCCATTCAAATGCATGTAACAGTGAGAAACACACTGTCTTGGCGAAATAAAGCGATTTTCAACCACTTCATATAAATCGCTGTAACTTTTGATAGAAGACTCAGACAACCATGTTTATGGCTTTATCTTATAGAACTCAATATCCCCGTGCTGGGCAAACAGAACAGGTTTTGCAGCCGTTTGAGCTAAGATTTTAAAATTATTCACATAATGAAAACCTATACTTTGTCTCGGGTGAGTTTCCCATTCAAATGCATGTAACAGTGAGAAACACACTGTCTTGGCGAAATAAAGCGATTTTCAACCACTTCATATAAATCGCTGTAACTTTTGATAGAAGACTCAGACAACCATGTTTATGGCTTTATCTTATAGAACTCAATATCCCCGTGCTGGGCAAACAGGTTTTGCAGCCGTTTGAGCTAAGATTTTAAAATGATTCACATAATGAAAACCTATACTTTGTTTCAGGCGAGTTTCCCATTCAAATGCATGTAACAGTGAGAAACACACTGTCTTGGCGAAATAAAGCGTTTTTGTACAACTTCATATAAATCGCTGTAACCTTTGATAGAAGACTCAGACAAACATGTTTATGGCTTTATCTTATAGAACTCAATATCCCCGTGCTGGGCAAACAGGTTTTGCAGCCGTTTGAGCTAAGATTTTAAAATGATTCACATAATGAAAACCTATACTTTGTCTCGGGTGAGTTTCCCATTCAAATGCATGTAACAGTGAGAAACACACTGTCTTGGCGAAATAAAGCGATTTTCAACCACTTCATATAAATCGCTGTAACTTTTGATAGAAGACTCAGACAACCATGTTTATGGCTTTATCTTATAGAACTCAATATCCCCGTGCTGGGCAAACAGGTTTTGCAGCCGTTTGAGCTAAGATTTTAAAATTATTCACATAATGAAAACCTATACTTTGTTTCAGGCGAGTTTCCCATTCAAATGCATGTAACAGTGAGAAACGCATTGTCTTGGCGAAATAAAGCGTTTTTGAACAACTTCATATAAATCGCTGTAACTTTTGATAGAAGACTCAGACAAACATGTTTATGGCTTTATCTTATAGAACTCAATATCCCCGTGCTGGGCAAACAGGTTTTGCAGCCGTTTGAGCTAAGATTTTAAAATGATTCACATAATGAAAACCTATACTTTGTTTCAGGCGAGTTTCCCATTCAAATGCATGTAACAGTGAGAAACACACTGTCTTGGCGAAATAAAGCGTTTTTGTACAACTTCATATAAATCGCTGTAACCTTTGATAGAAGACTCAGACAAACATGTTTATGGCTTTATCTTATAGAACTCAATATCCCCGTGCTGGGCAAACAGGTTTTGCAGCCGTTTGAGCTAAGATTTTAAAATGATTCACATAATGAAAACCTATACTTTGTCTCGGGTGAGTTTCCCATTCAAATGCATGTAACAGTGAGAAACACACTGTCTTGGCGAAATAAAGCGATTTTCAACCACTTCATATAAATCGCTGTAACTTTTGATAGAAGACTCAGACAACCATGTTTATGGCTTTATCTTATAGAACTCAATATCCCCGTGCTGGGCAAACAGGTTTTGCAGCCGTTTGAGCTAAGATTTTAAAATGATTCACATAATGAAAACCTATACTTTGTTTCAGGCGAGTTTCCCATTCAAATGCATGTAACAGTGAGAAACGCATTGTCTTGGCGAAATAAAGCGTTTTTGAACAACTTCATATAAATCGCTGTAACTTTTGATAGAAGACTCAGACAAACATGTTTATGGCTTTATCTTATAGAACTCAATATCCCCGTGCTGGGCAAACAGGTTTTGCAGCCGTTTGAGCTAAGATTTAAAAATTATTCACATAATGAAAACCTATACTTTGTTTCAGGCGAGTTTCCCATTCAAATGCATGTAACAGTGAGAAACGCATTGTCTTGGCGAAATAAAGCGTTTTTGAACAACTTCATATAAATCGCTGTAACTTTTGATAGAAGACTCAGACAAACATGTTTATGGCTTTATCTTATAGAACTCAATATCCCCGTGCTGGGCAAACAGGTTTTGCAGCCGTTTGAGCTAAGATTTTAAAATGATTCACATAATGAAAACCTATACTTTGTTTCAGGCGAGTTTCCCATTCAAATGCATGTAACAGTGAGAAACGCATTGTCTTGGCGAAATAAAGCGTTTTTGAACAACTTCATATAAATCGCTGTAACTTTTGATAGAAGACTCAGACAAACATGTTTATGGCTTTATCTTATAGAACTCAATATCCCCGTGCTGGGCAAACAGGTTTTGCAGCCGTTTGAGCTAAGATTTTAAAATGATTCACATAATGAAAACCTATACTTTGTTTCAGGCGAGTTTCCCATTCAAATGCATGTAACAGTGAGAAACACACTGTCTTGGCGAAATAAAGCGTTTTTGTACAACTTCATATAAATCGCTGTAACCTTTGATAGAAGACTCAGACAAACATGTTTATGGCTTTATCTTATAGAACTCAATATCCCCGTGCTGGGCAAACAGGTTTTGCAGCCGTTTGAGCTAAGATTTTAAAATGATTCACATAATGAAAACCTATACTTTGTCTCGGGTGAGTTTCCCATTCAAATGCATGTAACAGTGAGAAACACACTGTCTTGGCGAAATAAAGCGATTTTCAACCACTTCATATAAATCGCTGTAACTTTTGATAGAAGACTCAGACAACCATGTTTATGGCTTTATCTTATAGAACTCAATATCCCCGTGCTGGGCAAACAGGTTTTGCAGCCGTTTGAGCTAAGATTTTAAAATGATTCACATAATGAAAACCTATACTTTGTTTCAGGCGAGTTTCCCATTCAAATGCATGTAACAGTGAGAAACGCATTGTCTTGGCGAAATAAAGCGTTTTTGAACAACTTCATATAAATCGCTGTAACTTTTGATAGAAGACTCAGACAAACATGTTTATGGCTTTATCTTATAGAACTCAATATCCCCGTGCTGGGCAAACAGGTTTTGCAGCCGTTTGAGCTAAGATTTAAAAATTATTCACATAATGAAAACCTATACTTTGTTTCAGGCGAGTTTCCCATTCAAATGCATGTAACAGTGAGAAACACATTGTCTTGGCGAAATAAAGCGTTTTTGAACAACTTCATATAAATCGCTGTAACTTTTGATAGAAGACTCAGACAAACATGTTTATGGCTTTATCTTATAGAACTCAATATCCCCGTGCTGGGCAAACAGGTTTTGCAGCCGTTTGAGCTAAGATTTTAAAATTATTCACATAATGAAAACCTATACTTTGTTTCAGGCGAGTTTCCCAGTCAAATTCATGTAACAGTGAGAAACGCATTGTCTTGGCGAAATAAAGCGTTTTTGAACAACTTCATATAAATCGCTGTAACTTTTGATAGAAGACTCAGACAAACATGTTTATGGCTTTATCTTATAGAACTCAATATCCCCGTGCTGGGCAAACAGGTTTTGCAGCCGTTTGAGCTAAGATTTTAAAATGATTCACATAATGAAAACCTATACTTTGTTTCAGGCGAGTTTCCCATTCAAATGCATGTAACAGTGAGAAACGCATTGTCTTGGCGAAATAAAGCGTTTTTGAACAACTTCATATAAATCGCTGTAACTTTTGATAGAAGACTCAGACAAACATGTTTATGGCTTTATCTTATAGAACTCAATATCCCCGTGCTGGGCAAACAGGTTTTGCAGCCGTTTGAGCTAAGATTTTAAAATGATTCAAATAATGAAAACCTATACTTTGTTTCAGGCGAGTTTCCCATTCAAATGCATGTAACAGTGAGAAACGCATTGTCTTGGCGAAATAAAGCGTTTTTGAACAACTTCATATAAATCGCTGTAACTTTTGATAGAAGACTCAGACAAACATGTTTATGGCTTTATCTTATAGAACTCAATATCCCCGTGCTGGGCAAACAGAACAGGTTTTGCAGCCGTTTGAGCTAAGATTTTAAAATTATTCACATAATGAAAACCTATACTTTGTCTCGGGTGAGTTTCCCATTCAAATGCATGTAACAGTGAGAAACACACTGTCTTGGCGAAATAAAGCGATTTTCAACCACTTCATATAAATCGCTGTAACTTTTGATAGAAGACTCAGACAACCATGTTTATGGCTTTATCTTATAGAACTCAATATCCCCGTGCTGGGCAAACAGGTTTTGCAGCCGTTTGAGCTAAGATTTTAAAATGATTCACATAATGAAAACCTATACTTTGTTTCAGGCGAGTTTCCCATTCAAATGCATGTAACAGTGAGAAACGCATTGTCTTGGCGAAATAAAGCGTTTTTGAACAACTTCATATAAATCGCTGTAACTTTTGATAGAAGACTCAGACAAACATGTTTATGGCTTTATCTTATAGAACTCAATATCCCCGTGCTGGGCAAACAGGTTTTGCAGCCGTTTGAGCTAAGATTTTAAAATTATTCACATAATGAAAACCTATACTTTGTTTCAGGCGAGTTTCCCAGTCAAATTCATGTAACAGTGAGAAACGCATTGTCTTGGCGAAATAAAGCGTTTTTGAACAACTTCATATAAATCGCTGTAACTTTTGATAGAAGACTCAGACAAACATGTTTATGGCTTTATCTTATAGAACTCAATATCCCCGTGCTGGGCAAACAGGTTTTGCAGCCGTTTGAGCTAAGATTTTAAAATGATTCACATAATGAAAACCTATACTTTGTTTCAGGCGAGTTTCCCATTCAAATGCATGTAACAGTGAGAAACGCATTGTCTTGGCGAAATAAAGCGTTTTTGAACAACTTCATATAAATCGCTGTAACTTTTGATAGAAGACTCAGACAAACATGTTTATGGCTTTATCTTATAGAACTCAATATCCCCGTGCTGGGCAAACAGAACAGGTTTTGCAGCCGTTTGAGCTAAGATTTTAAAATTATTCACATAATGAAAACCTATACTTTGTTTCAGGCGAGTTTCCCATTCAAATGCATGTAACAGTGAGAAACGCATTGTCTTGGCGAAATAAAGCGTTTTTGAACAACTTCATATAAATCGCTGTAACTTTTGATAGAAGACTCAGACAAACATGTTTATGGCTTTATCTTATAGAACTCAATATCCCCGTGCTGGGCAAACAGGTTTTGCAGCCGTTTGAGCTAAGATTTTAAAATTATTCACATAATGAAAACCTATACTTTGTTTCAGGCGAGTTTCCCAGTCAAATTCATGTAACAGTGAGAAACGCATTGTCTTGGCGAAATAAAGCGTTTTTGAACAACTTCATATAAATCGCTGTAACTTTTGATAGAAGACTCAGACAAACATGTTTATGGCTTTATCTTATAGAACTCAATATCCCCGTGCTGGGCAAACAGGTTTTGCAGCCGTTTGAGCTAAGATTTAAAAATTATTCACATAATGAAAACCTATACTTTGTTTCAGGCGAGTTTCCCATTCAAATGCATGTAACAGTGAGAAACGCATTGTCTTGGCGAAATAAAGCGTTTTTGAACAACTTCATATAAATCGCTGTAACTTTTGATAGAAGACTCAGACAAACATGTTTATGGCTTTATCTTATAGAACTCAATATCCCCGTGCTGGGCAAACAGAACAGGTTTTGCAGCCGTTTGAGCTAATATTTTAAAATTATTCACATAATGAAAACCTATACTTTGTCTCGGGTGAGTTTCCCATTCAAATGCATGTAACAGTGAGAAACACACTGTCTTGGCGAAATAAAGCGATTTTCAACCACTTCATATAAATCGCTGTAACTTTTGATAGAAGACTCAGACAACCATGTTTATGGCTTTATCTTATAGAACTCAATATCCCCGTGCTGGGAAAACAGGTTTTGCAGCCGTTTGAGCTAAGATTTTAAAATTATTCACATAATGAAAACCTATACTTTGTTTCAGGCGAGTTTCCCATTCAAATGCATGTAACAGTGAGAAACACACTGTCTTGGCGAAATAAAGCGTTTTTGTACAACTTCATATAAATCGCTGTAACCTTTGATAGAAGACTCAGACAAACATGTTTATGGCTTTATCTTATAGAACTCAATATCCCCGTGCTGGGCAAACAGGTTTTGCAGCCGTTTGAGCTAAGATTTTAAAATGATTCACATAATGAAAACCTATACTTTGTCTCGGGTGAGTTTCCCATTCAAATGCATGTAACAGTGAGAAACACACTGTCTTGGCGAAATAAAGCGATTTTCAACCACTTCATATAAATCGCTGTAACTTTTGATAGAAGACTCAGACAACCATGTTTATGGCTTTATCTTATAGAACTCAATATCCCCGTGCTGGGCAAACAGGTTTTGCAGCCGTTTGAGCTAAGATTTTAAAATGATTCACATAATGAAAACCTATACTTTGTTTCAGGCGAGTTTCCCATTCAAATGCATGTAACAGTGAGAAACGCATTGTCTTGGCGAAATAAAGCGTTTTTGAACAACTTCATATAAATCGCTGTAACTTTTGATAGAAGACTCAGACAAACATGTTTATGGCTTTATCTTATAGAACTCAATATCCCCGTGCTGGGCAAACAGGTTTTGCAGCCGTTTGAGCTAAGATTTTAAAATTATTCACATAATGAAAACCTATACTTTGTTTCAGGCGAGTTTCCCAGTCAAATTCATGTAACAGTGAGAAACGCATTGTCTTGGCGAAATAAAGCGTTTTTGAACAACTTCATATAAATCGCTGTAACTTTTGATAGAAGACTCAGACAAACATGTTTATGGCTTTATCTTATAGAACTCAATATCCCCGTGCTGGGCAAACAGGTTTTGCAGCCGTTTGAGCTAAGATTTTAAAATGATTCACATAATGAAAACCTATACTTTGTTTCAGGCGAGTTTCCCATTCAAATGCATGTAACAGTGAGAAACGCATTGTCTTGGCGAAATAAAGCGTTTTTGAACAACTTCATATAAATCGCTGTAACTTTTGATAGAAGACTCAGACAAACATGTTTATGGCTTTATCTTATAGAACTCAATATCCCCGTGCTGGGCAAACAGAACAGGTTTTGCAGCCGTTTGAGCTAAGATTTTAAAATTATTCACATAATGAAAACCTATACTTTGTCTCGGGTGAGTTTCCCATTCAAATGCATGTAACAGTGAGAAACACACTGTCTTGGCGAAATAAAGCGATTTTCAACCACTTCATATAAATCGCTGTAACTTTTGATAGAAGACTCAGACAACCATGTTTATGGCTTTATCTTATAGAACTCAATATCCCCGTGCTGGGCAAACAGGTTTTGCAGCCGTTTGAGCTAAGATTTTAAAATTATTCACATAATGAAAACCTATACTTTGTTTCAGGCGAGTTTCCCATTCAAATGCATGTAACAGTGAGAAACGCATTGTCTTGGCGAAATAAAGCGTTTTTGAACAACTTCATATAAATCGCTGTAACTTTTGATAGAAGACTCAGACAAACATGTTTATGGCTTTATCTTATAGAACTCAATATCCCCGTGCTGGGCAAACAGGTTTTGCAGCCGTTTGAGCTAAGATTTTAAAATGATTCACATAATGAAAACCTATACTTTGTCTCGGGTGAGTTTCCCATTCAAATGCATGTAACAGTGAGAAACACACTGTCTTGGCGAAATAAAGCGATTTTCAACCACTTCATATAAATCGCTGTAACTTTTGATAGAAGACTCAGACAAACATGTTTATGGCTTTATCTTATAGAACTCAATATCCCCGTGCTGGGCAAACAGGTTTTGCAGCCGGTTGAGCTAAGATTTTAAAATGATTCACATAATGAAAACCTATACTTTGTCTCGGGTGAGTTTCCCATTCAAATGCATGTAACAGTGAGAAACACACTGTCTTGGCGAAATAAAGCGATTTTCAACCACTTCATATAAATCGCTGTAACTTTTGATAGAAGACTCAGACAACCATGTTTATGGCTTTATCTTATAGAACTCAATATCCCCGTGCTGGGCAAACAGGTTTTGCAGCCGTTTGAGCTAAGATTTTAAAATTATTCACATAATGAAAACCTATACTTTGTTTCAGGCGAGTTTCCCATTCAAATGCATGTAACAGTGAGAAACGCATTGTCTTGGCGAAATAAAGCGTTTTTGAACAACTTCATATAAATCGCTGTAACTTTTGATAGAAGACTCAGACAAACATGTTTATGGCTTTATCTTATAGAACTCAATATCCCCGTGCTGGGCAAACAGGTTTTGCAGCCGTTTGAGCTAAGATTTAAAAATTATTCACATAATGAAAACCTATACTTTGTTTCAGGCGAGTTTCCCATTCAAATGCATGTAACAGTGAGAAACGCATTGTCTTGGCGAAATAAAGCGTTTTTGAACAACTTCATATAAATCGCTGTAACTTTTGATAGAAGACTCAGACAAACATGTTTATGGCTTTATCTTATAGAACTCAATATCCCCGTGCTGGGCAAACAGAACAGGTTTTGCAGCCGTTTGAGCTAAGATTTTAAAATTATTCACATAATGAAAACCTATACTTTGTCTCGGGTGAGTTTCCCATTCAAATGCATGTAACAGTGAGAAACACACTGTCTTGGCGAAATAAAGCGATTTTCAACCACTTCATATAAATCGCTGTAACTTTTGATAGAAGACTCAGACAAACATGTTTATGGCTTTATCTTATAGAACTCAATATCCCCGTGCTGGGCAAACAGGTTTTGCAGCCGTTTGAGCTAAGATTTAAAAATTATTCACATAATGAAAACCTATACTTTGTTTCAGGCGAGTTTCCCATTCAAATGCATGTAACAGTGAGAAACGCATTGTCTTGGCGAAATAAAGCGTTTTTGAACAACTTCATATAAATCGCTGTAACTTTTGATAGAAGACTCAGACAAACATGTTTATGGCTTTATCTTATAGAACTCAATATCCCCGTGCTGGGCAAACAGGTTTTGCAGCCGTTTGAGCTAAGATTTTAAAATTATTCACATAATGAAAACCTATACTTTGTCTCGGGTGAGTTTCCCATTCAAATGCATGTAACAGTGAGAAACACACTGTCTTGGCGAAATAAAGCGATTTTCAACCACTTCATATAAATCGCTGTAACTTTTGATAGAAGACTCAGACAACCATGTTTATGGCTTTATCTTATAGAACTCAATATCCCCGTGCTGGGCAAACAGAACAGGTTTTGCAGCCGTTTGAGCTAAGATTTTAAAATTATTCACATAATGAAAACCTATACTTTGTCTCGGGTGAGTTTCCCATTCAAATGCATGTAACAGTGAGAAACACACTGTCTTGGCGAAATAAAGCGATTTTCAACCACTTCATATAAATCGCTGTAACTTTTGATAGAAGACTCAGACAAACATGTTTATGGCTTTATCTTATAGAACTCAATATCCCCGTGCTGGGCAAACAGGTTTTGCAGCCGTTTGAGCTAAGATTTTAAAATGATTCACATAATGAAAACCTATACTTTGTCTCGGGTGAGTTTCCCATTCAAATGCATGTAACAGTGAGAAACACACTGTCTTGGCGAAATAAAGCGATTTTCAACCACTTCATATAAATCGCTGTAACTTTTGATAGAAGACTCAGACAACCATGTTTATGGCTTTATCTTATAGAACTCAATATCCCCGTGCTGGGCAAACAGGTTTTGCAGCCGTTTGAGCTAAGATTTTAAAATGATTCACATAATGAAAACCTATACTTTGTTTCAGGCGAGTTTCCCATTCAAATGCATGTAACAGTGAGAAACGCATTGTCTTGGCGAAATAAAGCGTTTTTGAACAACTTCATATAAATCGCTGTAACTTTTGATAGAAGACTCAGACAAACATGTTTATGGCTTTATCTTATAGAACTCAATATCCCCGTGCTGGGCAAACAGGTTTTGCAGCCGTTTGAGCTAAGATTTAAAAATTATTCACATAATGAAAACCTATACTTTGTTTCAGGCGAGTTTCCCATTCAAATGCATGTAACAGTGAGAAACGCATTGTCTTGGCGAAATAAAGCGTTTTTGAACAACTTCATATAAATCGCTGTAACTTTTGATAGAAGACTCAGACAAACATGTTTATGGCTTTATCTTATAGAACTCAATATCCCCGTGCTGGGCAAACAGGTTTTGCAGCCGTTTGAGCTAAGATTTTAAAATGATTCACATAATGAAAACCTATACTTTGTTTCAGGCGAGTTTCCCAGTCAAATTCATGTAACAGTGAGAAAACACATTGTCTTGGCGAAATAAAGCGTTTTTGTACAACTTCATATAAATCGCTGTAACCTTTGATAGAAGACTCAGACAAACATGTTTATGGCTTTATCTTATAGAACTCAATATCCCCGTGCTGGGCAAACAGGTTTTGCAGCCGTTTGAGCTAAGATTTTAAAATGATTCACATAATGAAAACCTATACTTTGTTTCAGGCGAGTTTCCCATTCAAATGCATGTAACAGTGAGAAACGCATTGTCTTGGCGAAATAAAGCGTTTTTGAACAACTTCATATAAATCGCTGTAACTTTTGATAGAAGACTCAGACAAACATGTTTATGGCTTTATCTTATAGAACTCAATATCCCCGTGCTGGGCAAACAGGTTTTGCAGCCGTTTGAGCTAAGATTTAAAAATTATTCACATAATGAAAACCTATACTTTGTTTCAGGCGAGTTTCCCATTCAAATGCATGTAACAGTGAGAAACGCATTGTCTTGGCGAAATAAAGCGTTTTTGAACAACTTCATATAAATCGCTGTAACTTTTGATAGAAGACTCAGACAAATATGTTTATGGCTTTATCTTATAGAACTCAATATCCCCGTGCTGGGCAAACAGAACAGGTTTTGCAGCCGTTTGAGCTAAGATTTTAAAATTATTCACATAATGAAAACCTATACTTTGTCTCGGGTGAGTTTCCCATTCAAATGCATGTAACAGTGAGAAACACACTGTCTTGGCGAAATAAAGCGATTTTCAACCACTTCATATAAATCGCTGTAACTTTTGATAGAAGACTCAGACAACCATGTTTATGGCTTTATCTTATAGAACTCAATATCCCCGTGCTGGGAAAACAGGTTTTGCAGCCGTTTGAGCTAAGATTTTAAAATTATTCACATAATGAAAACCTATACTTTGTTTCAGGCGAGTTTCCCATTCAAATGCATGTAACAGTGAGAAACGCATTGTCTTGGCGAAATAAAGCGTTTTTGAACAACTTCATATAAATCGCTGTAACTTTTGATAGAAGACTCAGACAAACATGTTTATGGCTTTATCTTATAGAACTCAATATCCCCGTGCTGGGCAAACAGGTTTTGCAGCCGTTTGAGCTAAGATTTTAAAATGATTCACATAATGAAAACCTATACTTTGTTTCAGGCGAGTTTCCCATTCAAATGCATGTAACAGTGAGAAACACACTGTCTTGGCGAAATAAAGCGTTTTTGTACAACTTCATATAAATCGCTGTAACCTTTGATAGAAGACTCAGACAAACATGTTTATGGCTTTATCTTATAGAACTCAATATCCCCGTGCTGGGCAAACAGGTTTTGCAGCCGTTTGAGCTAAGATTTTAAAATGATTCACATAATGAAAACCTATACTTTGTTTCAGGCGAGTTTCCCATTCAAATGCATGTAACAGTGAGAAACGCATTGTCTTGGCGAAATAAAGCGTTTTTGAACAACTTCATATAAATCGCTGTAACTTTTGATAGAAGACTCAGACAAACATGTTTATGGCTTTATCTTATAGAACTCAATATCCCCGTGCTGGGCAAACAGAACAGGTTTTGCAGCCGTTTGAGCTAAGATTTTAAAATTATTCACATAATGAAAACCTATACTTTGTCTCGGGTGAGTTTCCCATTCAAATGCATGTAACAGTGAGAAACACACTGTCTTGGCGAAATAAAGCGATTTTCAACCACTTCATATAAATCGCTGTAACTTTTGATAGAAGACTCAGACAAACATGTTTATGGCTTTATCTTATAGAACTCAATATCCCCGTGCTGGGCAAACAGGTTTTGCAGCCGTTTGAGCTAAGATTTTAAAATGATTCACATAATGAAAACCTATACTTTGTTTCAGGCGAGTTTCCCATTCAAATGCATGTAACAGTGAGAAACACACTGTCTTGGCGAAATAAAGCGTTTTTGTACAACTTCATATAAATCGCTGTAACCGTTGATAGAAGACTCAGACAAACATGTTTATGGCTTTATCTTATAGAACTCAATATCCCCGTGCTGGGCAAACAGGTTTTGCAGCCGTTTGAGCTAAGATTTTAAAATGATTCACATAATGAAAACCTATACTTTGTTTCAGGCGAGTTTCCCATTCAAATGCATGTAACAGTGAGAAACGCATTGTCTTGGCGAAATAAAGCGTTTTTGAACAACTTCATATAAATCGCTGTAACTTTTGATAGAAGACTCAGACAAACATGTTTATGGCTTTATCTTATAGAACTCAATGTCCCCGTGCTGGGCAAACAGGTTTTGCAGCCGTTTGAGCTAAGATTTAAAAATGATTCACATAATGAAAACCTATACTTTGTTTCAGGCGAGTTTCCCATTCAAATGCATGTAACAGTGAGAAACGCATTGTCTTGGCGAAATAAAGCGTTTTTGAACAACTTCATATAAATCGCTGTAACTTTTGATAGAAGACTCAGACAAACATGTTTATGGCTTTATCTTATAGAACTCAATATCCCCGTGCTGGGCAAACAGAACAGGTTTTGCAGCCGTTTGAGCTAAGATTTTAAAATTATTCACATAATGAAAACCTATACTTTGTCTCGGGTGAGTTTCCCATTCAAATGCATGTAACAGTGAGAAACACACTGTCTTGGCGAAATAAAGCGATTTTCAACCACTTCATATAAATCGCTGTAACTTTTGATAGAAGACTCAGACAACCATGTTTATGGCTTTATCTTATAGAACTCAATATCCCCGTGCTGGGCAAACAGGTTTTGCAGCCGTTTGAGCTAAGATTTTAAAATTATTCACATAATGAAAACCTATACTTTGTTTCAGGCAAGTTTCCCATTCAAATGCATGTAACAGTGAGAAACGCATTGTCTTGGCGAAATAAAGCGTTTTTGAACAACTTCATATAAATCGCTGTAACTTTTGATAGAAGACTCAGACAAACATGTTTATGGCTTTATCTTATAGAACTCAATATCCCCGTGCTGGGCAAACAGGTTTTGCAGCCGTTTGAGCTAAGATTTTAAAATGATTCACATAATGAAAACCTATACTTTGTTTCAGGCGAGTTTCCCATTCAAATGCATGTAACAGTGAGAAACACACTGTCTTGGCGAAATAAAGCGTTTTTGTACAACTTCATATAAATCGCTGTAACCTTTGATAGAAGACTCAGACAAACATGTTTATGGCTTTATCTTATAGAACTCAATATCCCCGTGCTGGGCAAACAGGTTTTGCAGCCGTTTGAGCTAAGATTTTAAAATGATTCACATAATGAAAACCTATACTTTGTCTCGGGTGAGTTTCCCATTCAAATGCATGTAACAGTGAGAAACACACTGTCTTGGCGAAATAAAGCGATTTTCAACCACTTCATATAAATCGCTGTAACTTTTGATAGAAGACTCAGACAACCATGTTTATGGCTTTATCTTATAGAACTCAATATCCCCGTGCTGGGCAAACAGGTTTTGCAGCCGTTTGAGCTAAGATTTTAAAATGATTCACATAATGAAAACCTATACTTTGTTTCAGGCAAGTTTCCCATTCAAATGCATGTAACAGTGAGAAACGCATTGTCTTGGCGAAATAAAGCGTTTTTGAACAACTTCATATAAATCGCTGTAACTTTTGATAGAAGACTCAGACAAACATGTTTATGGCTTTATCTTATAGAACTCAATATCCCCGTGCTGGGCAAACAGGTTTTGCAGCCGTTTGAGCTAAGATTTTAAAATGATTCACATAATGAAAACCTATACTTTGTTTCAGGCGAGTTTCCCATTCAAATGCATGTAACAGTGAGAAACACACTGTCTTGGCGAAATAAAGCGTTTTTGTACAACTTCATATAAATCGCTGTAACTTTTGATAGAAGACTCAGACAACCATGTTTATGGCTTTATCTTATAGAACTCAATATCCCCGTGCTGGGCAAACAGGTTTTGCAGCCGTTTGAGCTAAGATTTTAAAATTATTCACATAATGAAAACCTATACTTTGTTTCAGGCAAGTTTCCCATTCAAATGCATGTAACAGTGAGAAACGCATTGTCTTGGCGAAATAAAGCGTTTTTGAACAACTTCATATAAATCGCTGTAACTTTTGATAGAAGACTCAGACAAACATGTTTATGGCTTTATCTTATAGAACTCAATATCCCCGTGCTGGGCAAACAGGTTTTGCAGCCGTTTGAGCTAAGATTTTAAAATGATTCACATAATGAAAACCTATACTTTGTTTCAGGCGAGTTTCCCATTCAAATGCATGTAACAGTGAGAAACACACTGTCTTGGCGAAATAAAGCGTTTTTGTACAACTTCATATAAATCGCTGTAACCTTTGATAGAAGACTCAGACAAACATGTTTATGGCTTTATCTTATAGAACTCAATATCCCCGTGCTGGGCAAACAGGTTTTGCAGCCGTTTGAGCTAAGATTTTAAAATGATTCACATAATGAAAACCTATACTTTGTCTCGGGTGAGTTTCCCATTCAAATGCATGTAACAGTGAGAAACACACTGTCTTGGCGAAATAAAGCGATTTTCAACCACTTCATATAAATCGCTGTAACTTTTGATAGAAGACTCAGACAAACATGTTTATGGCTTTATCTTATAGAACTCAATATCCCCGTGCTGGGCAAACAGGTTTTGCAGCCGTTTGAGCTAAGATTTTAAAATGATTCACATAATGAAAACCTATACTTTGTCTCGGGCGAGTTTCCCATTCAAATGCATGTAACAGTGAGAAACACACTGTCTTGGCGAAATAAAGCGATTTTCAACCACTTCATATAAATCGCTGTAACTTTTGATAGAAGACTCAGACAAACATGTTTATGGCTTTATCTTATAAAACTCAATATCCCCGTGCTGGGCAAACAGGTTTTGCAGCCGTTTGAGCTAAGATTTAAAAATTATTCACATAATGAAAACCTATACTTTGTTTCAGGCGAGTTTCCCATTCAAATGCATGTAACAGTGAGAAACGCATTGTCTTGGCGAAATAAAGCGTTTTTGAACAACTTCATATAAATCGCTGTAACTTTTGATAGAAGACTCAGACAAACATGTTTATGGCTTTATCTTATAGAACTCAATATCCCCGTGCTGGGCAAACAGAACAGGTTTTGCAGCCGTTTGAGCTAAGATTTTAAAATTATTCACATAATGAAAACCTATACTTTGTCTCGGGTGAGTTTCCCATTCAAATGCATGTAACAGTGAGAAACACACTGTCTTGGCGAAATAAAGCGATTTTCAACCACTGCATATAAATCGCTGTAACTTTTGATAGAAGACTCAGACAAACATGTTTATGGCTTTATCTTATAGAACTCAATGTCCCCGTGCTGGGCAAACAGGTTTTGCAGCCGTTTGAGCTAAGATTTAAAAATTATTCACATAATGAAAACCTATACTTTGTTTCAGGCGAGTTTCCCATTCAAATGCATGTAACAGTGAGAAACGCATTGTCTTGGCGAAATAAAGCGTTTTTGAACAACTTCATATAAATCGCTGTAACTTTTGATAGAAGACTCAGACAAACATGTTTATGGCTTTATCTTATAGAACTCAATATCCCCGTGCTGGGCAAACAGGTTTTGCAGCCGTTTGAGCTAAGATTTAAAAATTATTCACATAATGAAAACCTATACTTTGTTTCAGGCGAGTTTCCCATTCAAATGCATGTAACAGTGAGAAACGCATTGTCTTGGCGAAATAAAGCGTTTTTGAACAACTTCATATAAATCGCTGTAACTTTTGATAGAAGACTCAGACAAACATGTTTATGGCTTTATCTTATAGAACTCAATATCCCCGTGCTGGGCAAACAGAACAGGTTTTGCAGCCGTTTGAGCTAAGATTTTAAAATTATTCACATAATGAAAACCTATACTTTGTCTCGGGTGAGTTTCCCATTCAAATGCATGTAACAGTGAGAAACACACTGTCTTGGCGAAATAAAGCGATTTTCAACCACTTCATATAAATCGCTGTAACTTTTGATAGAAGACTCAGACAACCATGTTTATGGCTTTATCTTATAGAACTCAATATCCCCGTGCTGGGCAAACAGGTTTTGCAGCCGTTTGAGCTAAGATTTTAAAATTATTCACATAATGAAAACCTATACTTTGTTTCAGGCAAGTTTCCCATTCAAATGCATGTAACAGTGAGAAACGCATTGTCTTGGCGAAATAAAGCGTTTTTGAACAACTTCATATAAATCGCTGTAACTTTTGATAGAAGACTCAGACAAACATGTTTATGGCTTTATCTTATAGAACTCAATATCCCCGTGCTGGGCAAACAGGTTTTGCAGCCGTTTGAGCTAAGATTTTAAAATGATTCACATAATGAAAACCTATACTTTGTTTCAGGCGAGTTTCCCATTCAAATGCATGTAACAGTGAGAAACACACTGTCTTGGCGAAATAAAGCGTTTTTGTACAACTTCATATAAATCGCTGTAACCTTTGATAGAAGACTCAGACAAACATGTTTATGGCTTTATCTTATAGAACTCAATATCCCCGTGCTGGGCAAACAGGTTTTGCAGCCGTTTGAGCTAAGATTTTAAAATGATTCACATAATGAAAACCTATACTTTGTCTCGGGTGAGTTTCCCATTCAAATGCATGTAACAGTGAGAAACACACTGTCTTGGCGAAATAAAGCGATTTTCAACCACTTCATATAAATCGCTGTAACTTTTGATAGAAGACTCAGACAAACATGTTTATGGCTTTATCTTATAGAACTCAATATCCCCGTGCTGGGCAAACAGAACAGGTTTTGCAGCCGTTTGAGCTAAGATTTTAAAATTATTCACATAATGAAAACCTATACTTTGTCTCGGGTGAGTTTCCCATTCAAATGCATGTAACAGTGAGAAACACACTGTCTTGGCGAAATAAAGCGATTTTCAACCACTTCATATAAATCGCTGTAACTTTTGATAGAAGACTCAGACAACCATGTTTATGGCTTTATCTTATAGAACTCAATATCCCCGTGCTGGGCAAACAGGTTTTGCAGCCGTTTGAGCTAAGATTTTAAAATGATTCACATAATGAAAACCTATACTTTGTTTCAGGCAAGTTTCCCATTCAAATGCATGTAACAGTGAGAAACGCATTGTCTTGGCGAAATAAAGCGTTTTTGAACAACTTCATATAAATCGCTGTAACTTTTGATAGAAGACTCAGACAAACATGTTTATGGCTTTATCTTATAGAACTCAATATCCCCGTGCTGGGCAAACAGGTTTTGCAGCCGTTTGAGCTAAGATTTTAAAATGATTCACATAATGAAAACCTATACTTTGTTTCAGGCGAGTTTCCCATTCAAATGCATGTAACAGTGAGAAACACACTGTCTTGGCGAAATAAAGCGTTTTTGTACAACTTCATATAAATCGCTGTAACCTTTGATAGAAGACTCAGACAAACATGTTTATGGCTTTATCTTATAGAACTCAATATCCCCGTGCTGGGCAAACAGGTTTTGCAGCCGTTTGAGCTAAGATTTTAAAATGATTCACATAATGAAAACCTATACTTTGTCTCGGGTGAGTTTCCCATTCAAATGCATGTAACAGTGAGAAACACACTGTCTTGGCGAAATAAAGCGATTTTCAACCACTTCATATAAATCGCTGTAACTTTTGATAGAAGACTCAGACAAACATGTTTATGGCTTTATCTTATAGAACTCAATATCCCCGTGCTGGGCAAACAGGTTTTGCAGCCGTTTGAGCTAAGATTTTAAAATGATTCACATAATGAAAACCTATACTTTGTCTCGGGCGAGTTTCCCATTCAAATGCATGTAACAGTGAGAAACACACTGTCTTGGCGAAATAAAGCGATTTTCAACCACTTCATATAAATCGCTGTAACTTTTGATAGAAGACTCAGACAAACATGTTTATGGCTTTATCTTATAAAACTCAATATCCCCGTGCTGGGCAAACAGGTTTTGCAGCCGTTTGAGCTAAGATTTTCAAGTTATTCACATAATGAAAACCTATACTTTGTTTCAGGCGAGTTCCCCATTCAAATGCATGTAATCGTCAGAAACGCACTGTCTTGGCGAAATAAAGCCTTTTTGTACAACTTCATGAAGACAGCTGTAGTTTTTGATAGAAAACTCAGAAATACATATTTATGGCTTTATCTTATAGAACTCAATATCCCCGTGCTGGGCAAACAGAACAGGTTTTGCAGCCGTTTGAGCTAAGATTTTAAAATTATTCACATAATGAAAACCTATACTTTGTCTCGGGTGAGTTTCCCATTCAAATGCATGTAACAGTGAGAAACACACTGTCTTGGCGAAATAAAGCGATTTTCAACCACTTCATATAAATCGCTGTAACTTTTGATAGAAGACTCAGACAAACATGTTTATGGCTTTATCTTATAGAACTCAATGTCCCCGTGCTGGGCAAACAGGTTTTGCAGCCGTTTGAGCTAAGATTTAAAAATTATTCACATAATGAAAACCTATACTTTGTTTCAGGCGAGTTTCCCATTCAAATGCATGTAACAGTGAGAAACGCATTGTCTTGGCGAAATAAAGCGTTTTTGAACAACTTCATATAAATAGCTGTAACTTTTGATAGAAGACTCAGACAAACATGTTTATGGCTTTATCTTATAGAACTCAATATCCCCGTGCTGGGCAAACAGGTTTTGCAGCCGTTTGAGCTAAGATTTAAAAATTATTCACATAATGAAAACCTATACTTTGTTTCAGGCGAGTTTCCCATTCAAATGCATGTAACAGTGAGAAACGCATTGTCTTGGCGAAATAAAGCGTTTTTGAACAACTTCATATAAATCGCTGTAACTTTTGATAGAAGACTCAGACAAACATGTTTATGGCTTTATCTTATAGAACTCAATATCCCCGTGCTGGGCAAACAGGTTTTGCAGCCGTTTGAGCTAAGATTTTAAAATTATTCACATAATGAAAACCTATACTTTTTCTCAGGCGAGTTTCCCATTCAAATGCATGTAACAGTGAGAAACGCATTGTCTTGGCGAAATAAAGCGTTTTTGAACAACTTCATATAAATCGCTGTAACTTTTGATAGAAGACTCAGACAAACATGTTTATGGCTTTATCTTATAGAACTCAATATCCCCGTGCTGGGCAAACAGAACAGGTTTTGCAGCCGATTGAGCTAATATTTAAAAATTATTCACATAATGAAAACCTATACTTTGTTTCAGGCGAGTTTCCCATTCAAATGCATGTAACAGTGAGAAACACACTGTCTTGGCGAAATAAAGCGTTTTTGTACAACTTCATATAAATCGCTGTAACCTTTGATAGAAGACTCAGACAAACATGTTTATGGCTTTATCTTATAGAACTCAATATCCCCGTGCTGGGCAAACAGGTTTTGCAGCCGTTTGAGCTAAGATTTTAAAATGATTCACATAATGAAAACCTATACTTTGTCTCGGGTGAGTTTCCCATTCAAATGCATGTAACAGTGAGAAACACACTGTCTTGGCGAAATAAAGCGATTTTCAACCACTTCATATAAATCGCTGTAACTTTTGATAGAAGACTCAGACAAACATGTTTATGGCTTTATCTTATAGAACTCAATATCCCCGTGCTGGGCAAACAGGTTTTGCAGCCGTTTGAGCTAAGATTTTAAAATGATTCACATAATGAAAACCTATACTTTGTCTCGGGCGAGTTTCCCATTCAAATGCATGTAACAGTGAGAAACACACTGTCTTGGCGAAATAAAGCGATTTTCAACCACTTCATATAAATCGCTGTAACTTTTGATAGAAGACTCAGACAACCATGTTTATGGCTTTATCTTATAAAACTCAATATCCCCGTGCTGGGCAAACAGGTTTTGCAGCCGTTTGAGCTAAGATTTTAAAATTATTCACATAATGAAAACCTATACTTTGTCTCGGGTGAGTTTCCCATTCAAATGCATGTAACAGTGAGAAACACACTGTCTTGGCGAAATAAAGCGATTTTCAACCACTTCATATAAATCGCTGTAACTTTTGATAGAAGACTCAGACAACCATGTTTATGGCTTTATCTTATAGAACTCAATATCCCCGTGCTGGGCAAACAGGTTTTGCAGCCGTTTGAGCTAAGATTTTAAAATGATTCACATAATGAAAACCTATACTTTGTTTCAGGCAAGTTTCCCATTCAAATGCATGTAACAGTGAGAAACGCATTGTCTTGGCGAAATAAAGCGTTTTTGAACAACTTCATATAAATCGCTGTAACTTTTGATAGAAGACTCAGACAAACATGTTTATGGCTTTATCTTATAGAACTCAATATCCCCGTGCTGGGCAAACAGGTTTTGCAGCCGTTTGAGCTAAGATTTTAAAATGATTCACATAATGAAAACCTATACTTTGTTTCAGGCGAGTTTCCCATTCAAATGCATGTAACAGTGAGAAACACACTGTCTTGGCGAAATAAAGCGTTTTTGTACAACTTCATATAAATCGCTGTAACCTTTGATAGAAGACTCAGACAAACATGTTTATGGCTTTATCTTATAGAACTCAATATCCCCGTGCTGGGCAAACAGGTTTTGCAGCCGTTTGAGCTAAGATTTTAAAATGATTCACATAATGAAAACCTATACTTTGTCTCGGGTGAGTTTCCCATTCAAATGCATGTAACAGTGAGAAACACACTGTCTTGGCGAAATAAAGCGATTTTCAACCACTTCATATAAATCGCTGTAACTTTTGATAGAAGACTCAGACAAACATGTTTATGGCTTTATCTTATAGAACTCAATATCCCCGTGCTGGGCAAACAGAACAGGTTTTGCAGCCGTTTGAGCTAAGATTTTAAAATTATTCACATAATGAAAACCTATACTTTGTCTCGGGTGAGTTTCCCATTCAAATGCATGTAACAGTGAGAAACACACTGTCTTGGCGAAATAAAGCGATTTTCAACCACTTCATATAAATCGCTGTAACTTTTGATAGAAGACTCAGACAACCATGTTTATGGCTTTATCTTATAGAACTCAATATCCCCGTGCTGGGCAAACAGGTTTTGCAGCCGTTTGAGCTAAGATTTTAAAATGATTCACATAATGAAAACCTATACTTTGTTTCAGGCAAGTTTCCCATTCAAATGCATGTAACAGTGAGAAACGCATTGTCTTGGCGAAATAAAGCGTTTTTGAACAACTTCATATAAATCGCTGTAACTTTTGATAGAAGACTCAGACAAACATGTTTATGGCTTTATCTTATAGAACTCAATATCCCCGTGCTGGGCAAACAGGTTTTGCAGCCGTTTGAGCTAAGATTTTAAAATGATTCACATAATGAAAACCTATACTTTGTTTCAGGCGAGTTTCCCATTCAAATGCATGTAACAGTGAGAAACACACTGTCTTGGCGAAATAAAGCGTTTTTGTACAACTTCATATAAATCGCTGTAACCTTTGATAGAAGACTCAGACAAACATGTTTATGGCTTTATCTTATAGAACTCAATATCCCCGTGCTGGGCAAACAGGTTTTGCAGCCGTTTGAGCTAAGATTTTAAAATGATTCACATAATGAAAACCTATACTTTGTCTCGGGTGAGTTTCCCATTCAAATGCATGTAACAGTGAGAAACACACTGTCTTGGCGAAATAAAGCGATTTTCAACCACTTCATATAAATCGCTGTAACTTTTGATAGAAGACTCAGACAAACATGTTTATGGCTTTATCTTATAGAACTCAATATCCCCGTGCTGGGCAAACAGAACAGGTTTTGCAGCCGTTTGAGCTAAGATTTTAAAATTATTCACATAATGAAAACCTATACTTTGTCTCGGGTGAGTTTCCCATTCAAATGCATGTAACAGTGAGAAACACACTGTCTTGGCGAAATAAAGCGATTTTCAACCACTTCATATAAATCGCTGTAACTTTTGATAGAAGACTCAGACAACCATGTTTATGGCTTTATCTTA
This sequence comes from Rhamphochromis sp. 'chilingali', assembly GCF_963969265.1. Lineage (NCBI taxonomy): Eukaryota > Metazoa > Chordata > Actinopteri > Cichliformes > Cichlidae > Rhamphochromis > Rhamphochromis sp. 'chilingali'. The sequence goes on along the minus strand of NC_137948.1, from coordinate 38,203,434 downwards.
TAGAACTCAATATCCCCGTGCTGGGCAAACAGGTTTTGCAGCCGTTTGAGCTAAGATTTTAAAATGATTCACATAATGAAAACCTATACTTTGTTTCAGGCAAGTTTCCCATTCAAATGCATGTAACAGTGAGAAACGCATTGTCTTGGCGAAATAAAGCGTTTTTGAACAACTTCATATAAATCGCTGTAACTTTTGATAGAAGACTCAGACAAACATGTTTATGGCTTTATCTTATAGAACTCAATATCCCCGTGCTGGGCAAACAGGTTTTGCAGCCGTTTGAGCTAAGATTTTAAAATGATTCACATAATGAAAACCTATACTTTGTTTCAGGCGAGTTTCCCATTCAAATGCATGTAACAGTGAGAAACACACTGTCTTGGCGAAATAAAGCGTTTTTGTACAACTTCATATAAATCGCTGTAACCTTTGATAGAAGACTCAGACAAACATGTTTATGGCTTTATCTTATAGAACTCAATATCCCCGTGCTGGGCAAACAGGTTTTGCAGCCGTTTGAGCTAAGATTTTAAAATGATTCACATAATGAAAACCTATACTTTGTCTCGGGTGAGTTTCCCATTCAAATGCATGTAACAGTGAGAAACACACTGTCTTGGCGAAATAAAGCGATTTTCAACCACTTCATATAAATCGCTGTAACTTTTGATAGAAGACTCAGACAAACATGTTTATGGCTTTATCTTATAGAACTCAATATCCCCGTGCTGGGCAAACAGGTTTTGCAGCCGTTTGAGCTAAGATTTTAAAATGATTCACATAATGAAAACCTATACTTTGTCTCGGGCGAGTTTCCCATTCAAATGCATGTAACAGTGAGAAACACACTGTCTTGGCGAAATAAAGCGATTTTCAACCACTTCATATAAATCGCTGTAACTTTTGATAGAAGACTCAGACAACCATGTTTATGGCTTTATCTTATAAAACTCAATATCCCCGTGCTGGGCAAACAGGTTTTGCAGCCGTTTGAGCTAAGATTTAAAAATTATTCACATAATGAAAACCTATACTTTGTTTCAGGCGAGTTTCCCATTCAAATGCATGTAACAGTGAGAAACGCATTGTCTTGGCGAAATAAAGCGTTTTTGAACAACTTCATATAAATCGCTGTAACTTTTGATAGAAGACTCAGACAAACATGTTTATGGCTTTATCTTATAGAACTCAATATCCCCGTGCTGGGCAAACAGAACAGGTTTTGCAGCCGTTTGAGCTAAGATTTTAAAATTATTCACATAATGAAAACCTATACTTTGTCTCGGGTGAGTTTCCCATTCAAATGCATGTAACAGTGAGAAACACACTGTCTTGGCGAAATAAAGCGATTTTCAACCACTTCATATAAATCGCTGTAACTTTTGATAGAAGACTCAGACAAACATGTTTATGGCTTTATCTTATAGAACTCAATGTCCCCGTGCTGGGCAAACAGGTTTTGCAGCCGTTTGAGCTAAGATTTAAAAATTATTCACATAATGAAAACCTATACTTTGTTTCAGGCGAGTTTCCCATTCAAATGCATGTAACAGTGAGAAACGCATTGTCTTGGCGAAATAAAGCGTTTTTGAACAACTTCATATAAATAGCTGTAACTTTTGATAGAAGACTCAGACAAACATGTTTATGGCTTTATCTTATAGAACTCAATATCCCCGTGCTGGGCAAACAGGTTTTGCAGCCGTTTGAGCTAAGATTTAAAAATTATTCACATAATGAAAACCTATACTTTGTTTCAGGCGAGTTTCCCATTCAAATGCATGTAACAGTGAGAAACGCATTGTCTTGGCGAAATAAAGCGTTTTTGAACAACTTCATATAAATCGCTGTAACTTTTGATAGAAGACTCAGACAAACATGTTTATGGCTTTATCTTATAGAACTCAATATCCCCGTGCTGGGCAAACAGAACAGGTTTTGCAGCCGATTGAGCTAATATTTAAAAATTATTCACATAATGAAAACCTATACTTTGTTTCAGGCGAGTTTCCCATTCAAATGCATGTAACAGTGAGAAACACACTGTCTTGGCGAAATAAAGCGTTTTTGAACAACTTCATATAAATCGCTGTAACTTTTGATAGAAGACTCAGACAAACATGTTTATGGCTTTATCTTATAGAACTCAATATCCCCGTGCTGGGCAAACAGAACAGGTTTTGCAGCCGTTTGAGCTAAGATTTTAAAATGATTCACATAATGAAAACCTATACTTTGTCTCGGGTGAGTTTCCCATTCAAATGCATGTAACAGTGAGAAACACACTGTCTTGGCGAAATAAAGCGATTTTCAACCACTTCATATAAATAGCTGTAACTTTTGATAGAAGACTCAGACAAACATGTTTATGGCTTTATCTTATAGAACTCAATATCCCCGTGCTGGGCAAACAGGTTTTGCAGCCGTTTGAGCTAAGATTTTAAAATGATTCACATAATGAAAACCTATACTTTGTCTCGGGTGAGTTTCCCATTCAAATGCATGTAACAGTGAGAAACACACTGTCTTGGCGAAATAAAGCGATTTTCAACCACTTCATATAAATCGCTGTAACTTTTGATAGAAGACTCAGACAAACATGTTTATGGCTTTATCTTATAGAACTCAATATCCCCGTGCTGGGCAAACAGAACAGGTTTTGCAGCCGTTTGAGCTAAGATTTTAAAATTATTCACATAATGAAAACCTATACTTTGTCTCGGGTGAGTTTCCCATTCAAATGCATGTAACAGTGAGAAACACACTGTCTTGGCGAAATAAAGCGATTTTCAACCACTTCATATAAATCGCTGTAACTTTTGATAGAAGACTCAGACAACCATGTTTATGGCTTTATCTTATAGAACTCAATATCCCCGTGCTGGGCAAACAGGTTTTGCAGCCGTTTGAGCTAAGATTTTAAAATGATTCACATAATGAAAACCTATACTTTGTTTCAGGCAAGTTTCCCATTCAAATGCATGTAACAGTGAGAAACGCATTGTCTTGGCGAAATAAAGCGTTTTTGAACAACTTCATATAAATCGCTGTAACTTTTGATAGAAGACTCAGACAAACATGTTTATGGCTTTATCTTATAGAACTCAATATCCCCGTGCTGGGCAAACAGGTTTTGCAGCCGTTTGAGCTAAGATTTTAAAATGATTCACATAATGAAAACCTATACTTTGTTTCAGGCGAGTTTCCCATTCAAATGCATGTAACAGTGAGAAACACACTGTCTTGGCGAAATAAAGCGTTTTTGTACAACTTCATATAAATCGCTGTAACCTTTGATAGAAGACTCAGACAAACATGTTTATGGCTTTATCTTATAGAACTCAATATCCCCGTGCTGGGCAAACAGGTTTTGCAGCCGTTTGAGCTAAGATTTTAAAATGATTCACATAATGAAAACCTATACTTTGTCTCGGGTGAGTTTCCCATTCAAATGCATGTAACAGTGAGAAACACACTGTCTTGGCGAAATAAAGCGATTTTCAACCACTTCATATAAATCGCTGTAACTTTTGATAGAAGACTCAGACAAACATGTTTATGGCTTTATCTTATAGAACTCAATATCCCCGTGCTGGGCAAACAGGTTTTGCAGCCGTTTGAGCTAAGATTTTAAAATGATTCACATAATGAAAACCTATACTTTTTCTCAGGCGAGTTTCCCATTCAAATGCATGTAACAGTGAGAAACGCATTGTCTTGGCGAAATAAAGCGTTTTTGAACAACTTCATATAAATCGCTGTAACTTTTGATAGAAGACTCAGACAAACATGTTTATGGCTTTATCTTATAGAACTCAATATCCCCGTGCTGGGCAAACAGAACAGGTTTTGCAGCCGATTGAGCTAATATTTAAAAATTATTCACATAATGAAAACCTATACTTTGTTTCAGGCGAGTTTCCCATTCAAATGCATGTAACAGTGAGAAACACACTGTCTTGGCGAAATAAAGCGTTTTTGAACAACTTCATATAAATCGCTGTAACTTTTGATAGAAGACTCAGACAAACATGTTTATGGCTTTATCTTATAGAACTCAATATCCCCGTGCTGGGCAAACAGAACAGGTTTTGCAGCCGTTTGAGCTAAGATTTTAAAATGATTCACATAATGAAAACCTATACTTTGTCTCGGGTGAGTTTCCCATTCAAATGCATGTAACAGTGAGAAACACACTGTCTTGGCGAAATAAAGCGATTTTCAACCACTTCATATAAATAGCTGTAACTTTTGATAGAAGACTCAGACAAACATGTTTATGGCTTTATCTTATAGAACTCAATATCCCCGTGCTGGGCAAACAGGTTTTGCAGCCGTTTGAGCTAAGATTTTAAAATGATTCACATAATGAAAACCTATACTTTGTCTCGGGTGAGTTTCCCATTCAAATGCATGTAACAGTGAGAAACACACTGTCTTGGCGAAATAAAGCGATTTTCAACCACTTCATATAAATCGCTGTAACTTTTGATAGAAGACTCAGACAAACATGTTTATGGCTTTATCTTATAGAACTCAATATCCCCGTGCTGGGCAAACAGAACAGGTTTTGCAGCCGTTTGAGCTAAGATTTTAAAATTATTCACATAATGAAAACCTATACTTTGTCTCGGGTGAGTTTCCCATTCAAATGCATGTAACAGTGAGAAACACACTGTCTTGGCGAAATAAAGCGATTTTCAACCACTTCATATAAATCGCTGTAACTTTTGATAGAAGACTCAGACAACCATGTTTATGGCTTTATCTTATAGAACTCAATATCCCCGTGCTGGGCAAACAGGTTTTGCAGCCGTTTGAGCTAAGATTTTAAAATGATTCACATAATGAAAACCTATACTTTGTTTCAGGCAAGTTTCCCATTCAAATGCATGTAACAGTGAGAAACGCATTGTCTTGGCGAAATAAAGCGTTTTTGAACAACTTCATATAAATCGCTGTAACTTTTGATAGAAGACTCAGACAAACATGTTTATGGCTTTATCTTATAGAACTCAATATCCCCGTGCTGGGCAAACAGGTTTTGCAGCCGTTTGAGCTAAGATTTTAAAATGATTCACATAATGAAAACCTATACTTTGTTTCAGGCGAGTTTCCCATTCAAATGCATGTAACAGTGAGAAACACACTGTCTTGGCGAAATAAAGCGTTTTTGTACAACTTCATATAAATCGCTGTAACCTTTGATAGAAGACTCAGACAAACATGTTTATGGCTTTATCTTATAGAACTCAATATCCCCGTGCTGGGCAAACAGGTTTTGCAGCCGTTTGAGCTAAGATTTTAAAATGATTCACATAATGAAAACCTATACTTTGTCTCGGGTGAGTTTCCCATTCAAATGCATGTAACAGTGAGAAACACACTGTCTTGGCGAAATAAAGCGATTTTCAACCACTTCATATAAATCGCTGTAACTTTTGATAGAAGACTCAGACAAACATGTTTATGGCTTTATCTTATAGAACTCAATATCCCCGTGCTGGGCAAACAGGTTTTGCAGCCGTTTGAGCTAAGATTTTAAAATGATTCACATAATGAAAACCTATACTTTGTCTCGGGCGAGTTTCCCATTCAAATGCATGTAACAGTGAGAAACACACTGTCTTGGCGAAATAAAGCGATTTTCAACCACTTCATATAAATCGCTGTAACTTTTGATAGAAGACTCAGACAACCATGTTTATGGCTTTATCTTATAAAACTCAATATCCCCGTGCTGGGCAAACAGGTTTTGCAGCCGTTTGAGCTAAGATTTAAAAATTATTCACATAATGAAAACCTATACTTTGTTTCAGGCGAGTTTCCCATTCAAATGCATGTAACAGTGAGAAACGCATTGTCTTGGCGAAATAAAGCGTTTTTGAACAACTTCATATAAATCGCTGTAACTTTTGATAGAAGACTCAGACAAACATGTTTATGGCTTTATCTTATAGAACTCAATATCCCCGTGCTGGGCAAACAGAACAGGTTTTGCAGCCGTTTGAGCTAAGATTTTAAAATTATTCACATAATGAAAACCTATACTTTGTCTCGGGTGAGTTTCCCATTCAAATGCATGTAACAGTGAGAAACACACTGTCTTGGCGAAATAAAGCGATTTTCAACCACTTCATATAAATCGCTGTAACTTTTGATAGAAGACTCAGACAAACATGTTTATGGCTTTATCTTATAGAACTCAATATCCCCGTGCTGGGCAAACAGAACAGGTTTTGCAGCCGTTTGAGCTAAGATTTTAAAATGATTCACATAATGAAAACCTATACTTTGTTTCAGGCGAGTTTCCCATTCAAATGCATGTAACAGTGAGAAACGCATTGTCTTGGCGAAATAAAGCGTTTTTGAACAACTTCATATAAATCGCTGTAACTTTTGATAGAAGACTCAGACAAACATGTTTATGGCTTTATCTTATAGAACTCAATATCCCCGTGCTGGGCAAACAGGTTTTGCAGCCGTTTGAGCTAAGATTTTAAAATTATTCACATAATGAAAACCTATACTTTTTCTCAGGCGAGTTTCCCATTCAAATGCATGTAACAGTGAGAAACGCATTGTCTTGGCGAAATAAAGCGTTTTTGAACAACTTCATATAAATCGCTGTAACTTTTGATAGAAGACTCAGACAAACATGTTTATGGCTTTATCTTATAGAACTCAATATCCCCGTGCTGGGCAAACAGAACAGGTTTTGCAGCCGATTGAGCTAATATTTTAAAATGATTCACATAATGAAAACCTATACTTTGTTTCAGGCGAGTTTCCCATTCAAATGCATGTAACAGTGAGAAACACACTGTCTTGGCGAAATAAAGCGTTTTTGTACAACTTCATATAAATCGCTGTAACCTTTGATAGAAGACTCAGACAAACATGTTTATGGCTTTATCTTATAGAACTCAATATCCCCGTGCTGGGCAAACAGGTTTTGCAGCCGTTTGAGCTAAGATTTTAAAATGATTCACATAATGAAAACCTATACTTTGTCTCGGGTGAGTTTCCCATTCAAATGCATGTAACAGTGAGAAACACACTGTCTTGGCGAAATAAAGCGATTTTCAACCACTTCATATAAATCGCTGTAACTTTTGATAGAAGACTCAGACAAACATGTTTATGGCTTTATCTTATAGAACTCAATATCCCCGTGCTGGGCAAACAGGTTTTGCAGCCGTTTGAGCTAAGATTTTAAAATGATTCACATAATGAAAACCTATACTTTGTCTCGGGCGAGTTTCCCATTCAAATGCATGTAACAGTGAGAAACACACTGTCTTGGCGAAATAAAGCGATTTTCAACCACTTCATATAAATCGCTGTAACTTTTGATAGAAGACTCAGACAACCATGTTTATGGCTTTATCTTATAAAACTCAATATCCCCGTGCTGGGCAAACAGGTTTTGCAGCCGTTTGAGCTAAGATTTAAAAATTATTCACATAATGAAAACCTATACTTTGTTTCAGGCGAGTTTCCCATTCAAATGCATGTAACAGTGAGAAACGCATTGTCTTGGCGAAATAAAGCGTTTTTGAACAACTTCATATAAATCGCTGTAACTTTTGATAGAAGACTCAGACAAACATGTTTATGGCTTTATCTTATAGAACTCAATATCCCCGTGCTGGGCAAACAGAACAGGTTTTGCAGCCGTTTGAGCTAAGATTTTAAAATTATTCACATAATGAAAACCTATACTTTGTCTCGGGTGAGTTTCCCATTCAAATGCATGTAACAGTGAGAAACACACTGTCTTGGCGAAATAAAGCGATTTTCAACCACTTCATATAAATCGCTGTAACTTTTGATAGAAGACTCAGACAAACATGTTTATGGCTTTATCTTATAGAACTCAATATCCCCGTGCTGGGCAAACAGAACAGGTTTTGCAGCCGTTTGAGCTAAGATTTTAAAATGATTCACATAATGAAAACCTATACTTTGTTTCAGGCGAGTTTCCCATTCAAATGCATGTAACAGTGAGAAACGCATTGTCTTGGCGAAATAAAGCGTTTTTGAACAACTTCATATAAATCGCTGTAACTTTTGATAGAAGACTCAGACAAACATGTTTATGGCTTTATCTTATAGAACTCAATATCCCCGTGCTGGGCAAACAGGTTTTGCAGCCGTTTGAGCTAAGATTTTAAAATTATTCACATAATGAAAACCTATACTTTTTCTCAGGCGAGTTTCCCATTCAAATGCATGTAACAGTGAGAAACGCATTGTCTTGGCGAAATAAAGCGTTTTTGAACAACTTCATATAAATCGCTGTAACTTTTGATAGAAGACTCAGACAAACATGTTTATGGCTTTATCTTATAGAACTCAATATCCCCGTGCTGGGCAAACAGAACAGGTTTTGCAGCCGATTGAGCTAATATTTTAAAATGATTCACATAATGAAAACCTATACTTTGTTTCAGGCGAGTTTCCCATTCAAATGCATGTAACAGTGAGAAACACACTGTCTTGGCGAAATAAAGCGTTTTTGAACAACTTCATATAAATCGCTGTAACTTTTGATAGAAGACTCAGACAAACATGTTTATGGCTTTATCTTATAGAACTCAATATCCCCGTGCTGGGCAAACAGAACAGGTTTTGCAGCCGTTTGAGCTAAGATTTTAAAATGATTCACATAATGAAAACCTATACTTTGTCTCGGGTGAGTTTCCCATTCAAATGCATGTAACAGTGAGAAACACACTGTCTTGGCGAAATAAAGCGATTTTCAACCACTTCATATAAATCGCTGTAACTTTTGATAGAAGACTCAGACAAACATGTTTATGGCTTTATCTTATAGAACTCAATATCCCCGTGCTGGGCAAACAGAACAGGTTTTGCAGCCGTTTGAGCTAAGATTTTAAAATTATTCACATAATGAAAACCTATACTTTGTTTCAGGCGAGTTTCCTATTCAAATGCATGTAACAGTGAGAAACGCATTGTCTTGGCGAAATAAAGCGTTTTTGAACAACTTCATATAAATCGCTGTAACTTTTGATAGAAGACTCAGACAAACATGTTTATGGCTTTATCTTATAGAACTCAATATCCCCGTGCTGGGCAAACAGAACAGGTTTTGCAGCCGTTTGAGCTAAGATTTTAAAATTATTCACATAATGAAAACCTATACTTTGTTTCAGGCGAGTTTCCCATTCAAATGCATGTAACAGTGAGAAACGCATTGTCTTGGCGAAATAAAGCGTTTTTGAACAACTTCATATAAATCGCTGTAACTTTTGATAGAAGACTCAGACAACCATGTTTATGGCTTTATCTTATAGAACTCAATATCCCCGTGCTGGGCAAACAGAACAGGTTTTGCAGCCGTTTGAGCTAAGATTTTAAAATTATTCACATAATGAAAACCTATACTTTGTTTCAGGCGAGTTTCCCATTCAAATGCATGTAACAGTGAGAAACACACTGTCTTGGCGAAATAAAGCGTTTTTGAACAACTTCATATAAATCGCTGTAACCTTTGATAGAAGACTCAGACAAACATGTTTATGGCTTTATCTTATAGAACTCAATATCCCCGTGCTGGGCAAACAGGTTTTGCAGCCGTTTGAGCTAAGATTTTAAAATTATTCACATAATGAAAACCTATACTTTTTCTCAGGCGAGTTTCCCATTCAAATGCATGTAACAGTGAGAAACGCATTGTCTTGGCGAAATAAAGCGTTTTTGAACAACTTCATATAAATCGCTGTAACTTTTGATAGAAGACTCAGACAAACATGTTTATGGCTTTATCTTATAGAACTCAATATCCCCGTGCTGGGCAAACAGAACAGGTTTTGCAGCCGATTGAGCTAATATTTAAAAATTATTCACATAATGAAAACCTATACTTTGTCTCAGGTGAGTTTCCCATTCAAATGCATGTAACAGTGAGAAACACACTGTCTTGGCGAAATAAAGCGATTTTCAACCACTTCATATAAATCGCTGTAACTTTTGATAGAAGACTCAGACAAACATGTTTATGGCTTTATCTTATAGAACTCAATATCCCCGTGCTGGGCAAACAGGTTTTGCAGCCGTTTGAGCTAAGATTTTAAAATGATTCACATAATGAAAACCTATACTTTGTCTCGGGCGAGTTTCCCATTCAAATGCATGTAACAGTGAGAAACACACTGTCTTGGCGAAATAAAGCGATTTTCAACCACTTCATATAAATCGCTGTAACTTTTGATAGAAGACTCAGACAACCATGTTTATGGCTTTATCTTATAAAACTCAATATCCCCGTGCTGGGCAAACAGGTTTTGCAGCCGTTTGAGCTAAGATTTAAAAATTATTCACATAATGAAAACCTATACTTTGTTTCAGGCGAGTTTCCCATTCAAATGCATGTAACAGTGAGAAACGCATTGTCTTGGCGAAATAAAGCGTTTTTGAACAACTTCATATAAATCGCTGTAACTTTTGATAGAAGACTCAGACAAACATGTTTATGGCTTTATCTTATAGAACTCAATATCCCCGTGCTGGGCAAACAGAACAGGTTTTGCAGCCGTTTGAGCTAAGATTTTAAAATTATTCACATAATGAAAACCTATACTTTGTCTCGGGTGAGTTTCCCATTCAAATGCATGTAACAGTGAGAAACACACTGTCTTGGCGAAATAAAGCGATTTTCAACCACTTCATATAAATCGCTGTAACTTTTGATAGAAGACTCAGACAAACATGTTTATGGCTTTATCTTATAGAACTCAATGTCCCCGTGCTGGGCAAACAGGTTTTGCAGCCGTTTGAGCTAAGATTTAAAAATTATTCACATAATGAAAACCTATACTTTGTTTCAGGCGAGTTTCCCATTCAAATGCATGTAACAGTGAGAAACGCATTGTCTTGGCGAAATAAAGCGTTTTTGAACAACTTCATATAAATAGCTGTAACTTTTGATAGAAGACTCAGACAAACATGTTTATGGCTTTATCTTATAGAACTCAATATCCCCGTGCTGGGCAAACAGAACAGGTTTTGCAGCCGTTTGAGCTAAGATTTAAAAATGATTCACATAATGAAAACCTATACTTTGTTTCAGGCGAGTTTCCCATTCAAATGCATGTAACAGTGAGAAACGCATTGTCTTGGCGAAATAAAGCGTTTTTGAACAACTTCATATAAATCGCTGTAACTTTTGATAGAAGACTCAGACAAACATGTTTATGGCTTTATCTTATAGAACTCAATATCCCCGTGCTGGGCAAACAGGTTTTGCAGCCGTTTGAGCTAAGATTTTAAAATTATTCACATAATGAAAACCTATACTTTTTCTCAGGCGAGTTTCCCATTCAAATGCATGTAACAGTGAGAAACGCATTGTCTTGGCGAAATAAAGCGTTTTTGAACAACTTCATATAAATCGCTGTAACTTTTGATAGAAGACTCAGACAAACATGTTTATGGCTTTATCTTATAGAACTCAATATCCCCGTGCTGGGCAAACAGAACAGGTTTTGCAGCCGATTGAGCTAATATTTAAAAATTATTCACATAATGAAAACCTATACTTTGTTTCAGGCGAGTTTCCCATTCAAATGCATGTAACAGTGAGAAACACACTGTCTTGGCGAAATAAAGCGTTTTTGAACAACTTCATATAAATCGCTGTAACTTTTGATAGAAGACTCAGACAAACATGTTTATGGCTTTATCTTATAGAACTCAATATCCCCGTGCTGGGCAAACAGAACAGGTTTTGCAGCCGTTTGAGCTAAGATTTTAAAATGATTCACATAATGAAAACCTATACTTTGTCTCGGGTGAGTTTCCCATTCAAATGCATGTAACAGTGAGAAACACACTGTCTTGGCGAAATAAAGCGATTTTCAACCACTTCATATAAATCGCTGTAACTTTTGATAGAAGACTCAGACAAACATGTTTATGGCTTTATCTTATAGAACTCAATATCCCCGTGCTGGGCAAACAGAACAGGTTTTGCAGCCGTTTGAGCTAAGATTTTAAAATTATTCACATAATGAAAACCTATACTTTGTTTCAGGCGAGTTTCCTATTCAAATGCATGTAACAGTGAGAAACGCATTGTCTTGGCGAAATAAAGCGTTTTTGAACAACTTCATATAAATCGCTGTAACTTTTGATAGAAGACTCAGACAAACATGTTTATGGCTTTATCTTATAGAACTCAATATCCCCGTGCTGGGCAAACAGAACAGGTTTTGCAGCCGTTTGAGCTAAGATTTTAAAATTATTCACATAATGAAAACCTATACTTTGTTTCAGGCGAGTTTCCCATTCAAATGCATGTAACAGTGAGAAACGCATTGTCTTGGCGAAATAAAGCGTTTTTGAACAACTTCATATAAATCGCTGTAACTTTTGATAGAAGACTCAGACAACCATGTTTATGGCTTTATCTTATAGAACTCAATATCCCCGTGCTGGGCAAACAGAACAGGTTTTGCAGCCGTTTGAGCTAAGATTTTAAAATTATTCACATAATGAAAACCTATACTTTGTTTCAGGCGAGTTTCCCATTCAAATGCATGTAACAGTGAGAAACACACTGTCTTGGCGAAATAAAGCGTTTTTGAACAACTTCATATAAATCGCTGTAACCTTTGATAGAAGACTCAGACAAACATGTTTATGGCTTTATCTTATAGAACTCAATATCCCCGTGCTGGGCAAACAGGTTTTGCAGCCGTTTGAGCTAAGATTTTAAAATTATTCACATAATGAAAACCTATACTTTTTCTCAGGCGAGTTTCCCATTCAAATGCATGTAACAGTGAGAAACGCATTGTCTTGGCGAAATAAAGCGTTTTTGAACAACTTCATATAAATCGCTGTAACTTTTGATAGAAGACTCAGACAAACATGTTTATGGCTTTATCTTATAGAACTCAATATCCCCGTGCTGGGCAAACAGAACAGGTTTTGCAGCCGATTGAGCTAATATTTAAAAATTATTCACATAATGAAAACCTATACTTTGTTTCAGGCGAGTTTCCCATTCAAATGCATGTAACAGTGAGAAACGCATTGTCTTGGCGAAATAAAGCGTTTTTGAACAACTTCATATAAATCGCTGTAACTTTTGATAGAAGACTCAGACAAACATGTTTATGGCTTTATCTTATAGAACTCAATATCCCCGTGCTGGGCAAACAGGTTTTGCAGCCGTTTGAGCTAAGATTTTAAAATGATTCACATAATGAAAACCTATACTTTGTCTCGGGTGAGTTTCCCATTCAAATGCATGTAACAGTGAGAAACACACTGTCTTGGCGAAATAAAGCGATTTTCAACCACTTCATATAAATCGTTGTAACTTTTGATAGAAGACTCAGACAAACATGTTTATGGCTTTATCTTATAGAACTCAATATCCCCGTGCTGGGCAAACAGAACAGGTTTTGCAGCCGTTTGAGCTAAGATTTAAAAATTATTCACATAATGAAAACCTATACTTTGTCTCGGGTGAGTTTCCCATTCAAATGCATGTAACAGTGAGAAACACACTGTCTTGGCGAAATAAAGCGATTTTCAACCACTTCATATAAATCGCTGTAACTTTTGATAGAAGACTCAGACAAACATGTTTATGGCTTTATCTTATAGAACTCAATATCCCCGTGCTGGGCAAACAGAACAGGTTTTGCAGCCGTTTGAGCTAAGATTTTAAAATTATTCACATAATGAAAACCTATACTTTGTTTCAGGCGAGTTTCCCATTCAAATGCATGTAACAGTGAGAAACGCATTGTCTTGGCGAAATAAAGCGTTTTTGAACAACTTCATATAAATCGCTGTAACTTTTGATAGAAGACTCAGACAACCATGTTTATGGCTTTATCTTATAGAACTCAATATCCCCGTGCTGGGCAAACAGAACAGGTTTTGCAGCCGTTTGAGCTAAGATTTTAAAATGATTCACATAATGAAAACCTATACTTTGTTTCAGGCGAGTTTCCCATTCAAATGCATGTAACAGTGAGAAACGCATTGTCTTGGCGAAATAAAGCGTTTTTGAACAACTTCATATAAATCGCTGTAACTTTTGATAGAAGACTCAGACAAACATGTTTATGGCTTTATCTTATAGAACTCAATATCCCCGTGCTGGGCAAACAGGTTTTGCAGCCGTTTGAGCTAAGATTTTAAAATTATTCACATAATGAAAACCTATACTTTTTCTTAGGCGAGTTTCCCATTCAAATGCATGTAACAGTGAGAAACGCATTGTCTTGGCGAAATAAAGCGTTTTTGAACAACTTCATATAAATCGCTGTAACTTTTGATAGAAGACCTAGACAAACATGTTTATGGCTTTATCTTATAGAACTCAATATCCCCGTGCTGGGCAAACAGAACAGGTTTTGCAGCCGTTTGAGCTAAGATTTTAAAATTATTCACATAATGAAAACCTATACTTTGTTTCAGGCGAGTTTCCCATTCAAATGCATGTAACAGTGAGAAACGCATTGTCTTGGCGAAATAAAGCGTTTTTGAACAACTTCATATAAATCGCTGTAACTTTTGATAGAAGACTCAGACAAACATGTTTATGGCTTTATCTTATAGAACTCAATATCCCCGTGCTGGGCAAACAGGTTTTGCAGCCGTTTGAGCTAAGATTTAAAAATTATTCACATAATGAAAACCTATACTTTGTTTCAGGCGAGTTTCCCATTCAAATGCATGTAACAGTGAGAAACGCATTGTCTTGGCGAAATAAAGCGTTTTTGAACAACTTCATATAAATCGCTGTAACTTTTGATAGAAGACTCAGACAAACATGTTTATGGCTTTATCTTATAGAACTCAATATCCCCGTGCTGGGCAAACAGGTTTTGCAGCCGTTTGAGCTAAGATTTTAAAATTATTCACATAATGAAAACCTATACTTTGTCTCGGGTGAGTTTCCCATTCAAATGCATGTAACAGTGAGAAACACACTGTCTTGGCGAAATAAAGCGATTTTCAACCACTTCATATAAATCGCTGTAACTTTTGATAGAAGACTCAGACAAACATGTTTATGGCTTTATCTTATAGAACTCAATATCCCCGTGCTGGGCAAACAGGTTTTGCAGCCGTTTGAGCTAAGATTTTAAAATTATTCACATAATGAAAACCTATACTTTGTTTCAGGCGAGTTTCCCATTCAAATTCATGTAACAGTGAGAAACGCATTGTCTTGGCGAAATAAAGCGTTTTTGAACAACTTCATATAAATCGCTGTAACTTTTGATAGAAGACTCAGACAAACATGTTTATGGCTTTATCTTATAGAACTCAATATCCCCGTGCTGGGCAAACAGGTTTTGCAGCCGTTTGAGCTAAGATTTTAAAATGATTCACATAATGAAAACCTATACTTTGTCTCGGGTGAGTTTCCCATTCAAATGCATGTAACAGTGAGAAACACACTGTCTTGGCGAAATAAAGCGATTTTCAACCACTTCATATAAATCGCTGTAACTTTTGATAGAAGACTCAGACAACCATGTTTATGGCTTTATCTTATAGAACTCAATATCCCCGTGCTGGGCAAACAGGTTTTGCAGCCGTTTGAGCTAAGATTTTAAAATTATTCACATAATGAAAACCTATACTTTGTTTCAGGCGAGTTTCCCATTCAAATGCATGTAACAGTGAGAAACGCATTGTCTTGGCGAAATAAAGCGTTTTTGAACAACTTCATATAAATCGCTGTAACTTTTGATAGAAGACTCAGACAAACATGTTTATGGCTTTATCTTATAGAACTCAATATCCCCGTGCTGGGCAAACAGGTTTTGCAGCCGTTTGAGCTAAGATTTAAAAATGATTCACATAATGAAAACCTATACTTTGTTTCAGGCGAGTTTCCCATTCAAATGCATGTAACAGTGAGAAACACACTGTCTTGGCGAAATAAAGCGTTTTTGTACAACTTCATATAAATCGCTGTAACCTTTGATAGAAGACTCAGACAAACATGTTTATGGCTTTATCTTATAGAACTCAATATCCCCGTGCTGGGCAAACAGGTTTTGCAGCCGTTTGAGCTAAGATTTTAAAATTATTCACATAATGAAAACCTATACTTTGTCTCGGGTGAGTTTCCCATTCAAATGCATGTAACAGTGAGAAACACACTGTCTTGGCGAAATAAAGCGATTTTAAGCCACTTCATATAAATCGCTGTAACTTTTGATAGAAGACTCAGACAACCATGTTTATGGCTTTATCTTATAGAACTCAATATCCCCGTGCTGGGCAAACAGGTTTTGCAGCCGTTTGAGCTAAGATTTTAAAATGATTCACATAATGAAAACCTATACTTTGTTTCAGGCGAGTTTCCCATTCAAATGCATGTAACAGTGAGAAACGCATTGTCTTGGCGAAATAAAGCGTTTTTGAACAACTTCATATAAATCGCTGTAACTTTTGATAGAAGACTCAGACAAACATGTTTATGGCTTTATCTTATAGAACTCAATATCCCCGTGCTGGGCAAACAGGTTTTGCAGCCGTTTGAGCTAAGATTTTAAAATTATTCACATAATGAAAACCTATACTTTGTTTCAGGCGAGTTTCCCATTCAAATGCATGTAACAGTGAGAAACGCATTGTCTTGGCGAAATAAAGCGTTTTTGAACAACTTCATATAAATCGCTGTAACTTTTGATAGAAGACTCAGACAAACATGTTTATGGCTTTATCTTATAGAACTCAATATCCCCGTGCTGGGCAAACAGGTTTTGCAGCCGTTTGAGCTAAGATTTTAAAATGATTCACATAATGAAAACCTATACTTTGTCTCGGGCGAGTTTCCCATTCAAATGCATGTAACAGTGAGAAACACACTGTCTTGGCGAAATAAAGCGATTTTCAACCACTTCATATAAATCGCTGTAACTTTTGATAGAAGACTCAGACAACCATGTTTATGGCTTTATCTTATAAAACTCAATATCCCCGTGCTGGGCAAACAGGTTTTGCAGCCGTTTGAGCTAAGATTTAAAAATTATTCACATAATGAAAACCTATACTTTGTTTCAGGCGAGTTTCCCATTCAAATGCATGTAACAGTGAGAAACGCATTGTCTTGGCGAAATAAAGCGTTTTTGAACAACTTCATATAAATCGCTGTAACTTTTGATAGAAGACTCAGACAAACATGTTTATGGCTTTATCTTATAGAACTCAATATCCCCGTGCTGGGCAAACAGAACAGGTTTTGCAGCCGTTTGAGCTAAGATTTTAAAATTATTCACATAATGAAAACCTATACTTTGTCTCGGGTGAGTTTCCCATTCAAATGCATGTAACAGTGAGAAACACACTGTCTTGGCGAAATAAAGCGATTTTCAACCACTTCATATAAATCGCTGTAACTTTTGATAGAAGACTCAGACAAACATGTTTATGGCTTTATCTTATAGAACTCAATGTCCCCGTGCTGGGCAAACAGGTTTTGCAGCCGTTTGAGCTAAGATTTAAAAATTATTCACATAATGAAAACCTATACTTTGTTTCAGGCGAGTTTCCCATTCAAATGCATGTAACAGTGAGAAACGCATTGTCTTGGCGAAATAAAGCGTTTTTGAACAACTTCATATAAATAGCTGTAACTTTTGATAGAAGACTCAGACAAACATGTTTATGGCTTTATCTTATAGAACTCAATATCCCCGTGCTGGGCAAACAGGTTTTGCAGCCGTTTGAGCTAAGATTTAAAAATTATTCACATAATGAAAACCTATACTTTGTTTCAGGCGAGTTTCCCATTCAAATGCATGTAACAGTGAGAAACGCATTGTCTTGGCGAAATAAAGCGTTTTTGAACAACTTCATATAAATCGCTGTAACTTTTGATAGAAGACTCAGACAAACATGTTTATGGCTTTATCTTATAGAACTCAATATCCCCGTGCTGGGCAAACAGAACAGGTTTTGCAGCCGTTTGAGCTAAGATTTTAAAATGATTCACATAATGAAAACCTATACTTTGTTTCAGGCGAGTTTCCCATTCAAATGCATGTAACAGTGAGAAACGCATTGTCTTGGCGAAATAAAGCGTTTTTGAACAACTTCATATAAATCGCTGTAACTTTTGATAGAAGACTCAGACAAACATGTTTATGGCTTTATCTTATAGAACTCAATATCCCCGTGCTGGGCAAACAGAACAGGTTTTGCAGCCGTTTGAGCTAAGATTTTAAAATTATTCACATAATGAAAACCTATACTTTGTTTCAGGCGAGTTTCCCATTCAAATGCATGTAACAGTGAGAAACGCATTGTCTTGGCGAAATAAAGCGTTTTTGAACAACTTCATATAAATCGCTGTAACTTTTGATAGAAGACTCAGACAACCATGTTTATGGCTTTATCTTATAGAACTCAATATCCCCGTGCTGGGCAAACAGAACAGGTTTTGCAGCCGTTTGAGCTAAGATTTTAAAATTATTCACATAATGAAAACCTATACTTTGTTTCAGGCGAGTTTCCCATTCAAATGCATGTAACAGTGAGAAACACACTGTCTTGGCGAAATAAAGCGTTTTTGAACAACTTCATATAAATCGCTGTAACTTTTGATAGAAGACTCAGACAAACATGTTTATGGCTTTATCTTATAGAACTCAATATCCCCGTGCTGGGCAAACAGAACAGGTTTTGCAGCCGTTTGAGCTAAGATTTTAAAATTATTCACATAATGAAAACCTATACTTTGTTTCAGGCGAGTTTCCCATTCAAATGCATGTAACAGTGAGAAACGCATTGTCTTGGCGAAATAAAGCGTTTTTGAACAACTTCATATAAATCGCTGTAACTTTTGATAGAAGACTCAGACAACCATGTTTATGGCTTTATCTTATAGAACTCAATATCCCCGTGCTGGGCAAACAGAACAGGTTTTGCAGCCGTTTGAGCTAAGATTTTAAAATTATTCACATAATGAAAACCTATACTTTGTTTCAGGCGAGTTTCCCATTCAAATGCATGTAACAGTGAGAAACACACTGTCTTGGCGAAATAAAGCGTTTTTGAACAACTTCATATAAATCGCTGTAACCTTTGATAGAAGACTCAGACAAACATGTTTATGGCTTTATCTTATAGAACTCAATATCCCCGTGCTGGGCAAACAGGTTTTGCAGCCGTTTGAGCTAAGATTTTAAAATTATTCACATAATGAAAACCTATACTTTTTCTCAGGCGAGTTTCCCATTCAAATGCATGTAACAGTGAGAAACGCATTGTCTTGGCGAAATAAAGCGTTTTTGAACAACTTCATATAAATCGCTGTAACTTTTGATAGAAGACTCAGACAAACATGTTTATGGCTTTATCTTATAGAACTCAATATCCCCGTGCTGGGCAAACAGAACAGGTTTTGCAGCCGATTGAGCTAATATTTAAAAATTATTCACATAATGAAAACCTATACTTTGTTTCAGGCGAGTTTCCCATTCAAATGCATGTAACAGTGAGAAACGCATTGTCTTGGCGAAATAAAGCGTTTTTGAACAACTTCATATAAATCGCTGTAACTTTTGATAGAAGACTCAGACAAACATGTTTATGGCTTTATCTTATAGAACTCAATATCCCCGTGCTGGGCAAACAGGTTTTGCAGCCGTTTGAGCTAAGATTTTAAAATGATTCACATAATGAAAACCTATACTTTGTCTCGGGTGAGTTTCCCATTCAAATGCATGTAACAGTGAGAAACACACTGTCTTGGCGAAATAAAGCGATTTTCAACCACTTCATATAAATCGTTGTAACTTTTGATAGAAGACTCAGACAAACATGTTTATGGCTTTATCTTATAGAACTCAATATCCCCGTGCTGGGCAAACAGAACAGGTTTTGCAGCCGTTTGAGCTAAGATTTAAAAATTATTCACATAATGAAAACCTATACTTTGTCTCGGGTGAGTTTCCCATTCAAATGCATGTAACAGTGAGAAACACACTGTCTTGGCGAAATAAAGCGATTTTCAACCACTTCATATAAATCGCTGTAACTTTTGATAGAAGACTCAGACAAACATGTTTATGGCTTTATCTTATAGAACTCAATATCCCCGTGCTGGGCAAACAGAACAGGTTTTGCAGCCGTTTGAGCTAAGATTTTAAAATTATTCACATAATGAAAACCTATACTTTGTTTCAGGCGAGTTTCCCATTCAAATGCATGTAACAGTGAGAAACGCATTGTCTTGGCGAAATAAAGCGTTTTTGAACAACTTCATATAAATCGCTGTAACTTTTGATAGAAGACTCAGACAACCATGTTTATGGCTTTATCTTATAGAACTCAATATCCCCGTGCTGGGCAAACAGAACAGGTTTTGCAGCCGTTTGAGCTAAGATTTTAAAATGATTCACATAATGAAAACCTATACTTTGTTTCAGGCGAGTTTCCCATTCAAATGCATGTAACAGTGAGAAACGCATTGTCTTGGCGAAATAAAGCGTTTTTGAACAACTTCATATAAATCGCTGTAACTTTTGATAGAAGACTCAGACAAACATGTTTATGGCTTTATCTTATAGAACTCAATATCCCCGTGCTGGGCAAACAGGTTTTGCAGCCGTTTGAGCTAAGATTTTAAAATTATTCACATAATGAAAACCTATACTTTTTCTTAGGCGAGTTTCCCATTCAAATGCATGTAACAGTGAGAAACGCATTGTCTTGGCGAAATAAAGCGTTTTTGAACAACTTCATATAAATCGCTGTAACTTTTGATAGAAGACCTAGACAAACATGTTTATGGCTTTATCTTATAGAACTCAATATCCCCGTGCTGGGCAAACAGAACAGGTTTTGCAGCCGTTTGAGCTAAGATTTTAAAATTATTCACATAATGAAAACCTATACTTTGTTTCAGGCGAGTTTCCCATTCAAATGCATGTAACAGTGAGAAACGCATTGTCTTGGCGAAATAAAGCGTTTTTGAACAACTTCATATAAATCGCTGTAACTTTTGATAGAAGACTCAGACAAACATGTTTATGGCTTTATCTTATAGAACTCAATATCCCCGTGCTGGGCAAACAGGTTTTGCAGCCGTTTGAGCTAAGATTTAAAAATTATTCACATAATGAAAACCTATACTTTGTTTCAGGCGAGTTTCCCATTCAAATGCATGTAACAGTGAGAAACGCATTGTCTTGGCGAAATAAAGCGTTTTTGAACAACTTCATATAAATCGCTGTAACTTTTGATAGAAGACTCAGACAAACATGTTTATGGCTTTATCTTATAGAACTCAATATCCCCGTGCTGGGCAAACAGGTTTTGCAGCCGTTTGAGCTAAGATTTTAAAATTATTCACATAATGAAAACCTATACTTTGTCTCGGGTGAGTTTCCCATTCAAATGCATGTAACAGTGAGAAACACACTGTCTTGGCGAAATAAAGCGATTTTCAACCACTTCATATAAATCGCTGTAACTTTTGATAGAAGACTCAGACAAACATGTTTATGGCTTTATCTTATAGAACTCAATATCCCCGTGCTGGGCAAACAGGTTTTGCAGCCGTTTGAGCTAAGATTTTAAAATTATTCACATAATGAAAACCTATACTTTGTTTCAGGCGAGTTTCCCATTCAAATTCATGTAACAGTGAGAAACGCATTGTCTTGGCGAAATAAAGCGTTTTTGAACAACTTCATATAAATCGCTGTAACTTTTGATAGAAGACTCAGACAAACATGTTTATGGCTTTATCTTATAGAACTCAATATCCCCGTGCTGGGCAAACAGGTTTTGCAGCCGTTTGAGCTAAGATTTTAAAATGATTCACATAATGAAAACCTATACTTTGTTTCAGGCGAGTTTCCCATTCAAATGCATGTAACAGTGAAAAACGCATTGTCTTGGCGAAATAAAGCGTTTTTGAACAACTTCATATAAATCGCTGTAACTTTTGATAGAAGACTCAGACAAACATGTTTATGGCTTTATCTTATAGAACTCAATATCCCCGTGCTGGGCAAACAGGTTTTGCAGCCGTTTGAGCTAAGATTTTAAAATGATTCACATAATGAAAACCTATACTTTGTCTCGGGTGAGTTTCCCATTCAAATGCATGTAACAGTGAGAAACACACTGTCTTGGCGAAATAAAGCGATTTTCAACCACTTCATATAAATCGCTGTAACTTTTGATAGAAGACTCAGACAACCATGTTTATGGCTTTATCTTATAGAACTCAATATCCCCGTGCTGGGCAAACAGGTTTTGCAGCCGTTTGAGCTAAGATTTTAAAATGATTCACATAATGAAAACCTATACTTTGTTTCAGGCGAGTTTCCCATTCAAATGCATGTAACAGTGAGAAACGCATTGTCTTGGCGAAATAAAGCGTTTTTGAACAACTTCATATAAATCGCTGTAACTTTTGATAGAAGACTCAGACAAACATGTTTATGGCTTTATCTTATAGAACTCAATATCCCCGTGCTGGGCAAACAGGTTTTGCAGCCGTTTGAGCTAAGATTTAAAAATGATTCACATAATGAAAACCTATACTTTGTTTCAGGCGAGTTTCCCATTCAAATGCATGTAACAGTGAGAAACACACTGTCTTGGCGAAATAAAGCGTTTTTGTACAACTTCATATAAATCGCTGTAACCTTTGATAGAAGACTCAGACAAACATGTTTATGGCTTTATCTTATAGAACTCAATATCCCCGTGCTGGGCAAACAGGTTTTGCAGCCGTTTGAGCTAAGATTTTAAAATTATTCACATAATGAAAACCTATACTTTGTCTCGGGTGAGTTTCCCATTCAAATGCATGTAACAGTGAGAAACACACTGTCTTGGCGAAATAAAGCGATTTTCAGCCACTTCATATAAATCGCTGTAACTTTTGATAGAAGACTCAGACAAACATGTTTATGGCTTTATCTTATAGAACTCAATATCCCCGTGCTGGGCAAACAGGTTTTGCAGCCGTTTGAGCTAAGATTTTAAAATGATTCACATAATGAAAACCTATACTTTGTTTCAGGCGAGTTTCCCATTCAAATGCATGTAACAGTGAGAAACGCATTGTCTTGGCGAAATAAAGCGTTTTTGAACAACTTCATATAAATCGCTGTAACTTTTGATAGAAGACTCAGACAAACATGTTTATGGCTTTATCTTATAGAACTCAATATCCCCGTGCTGGGCAAACAGAACAGGTTTTGCAGCCGTTTGAGCTAAGATTTTAAAATGATTCACATAATGAAAACCTATACTTTGTCTCGGGTGAGTTTCCCATTCAAATGCATGTAACAGTGAGAAACACACTGTCTTGGCGAAATAAAGCGATTTTCAACCACTTCATATAAATCGCTGTAACTTTTGATAGAAGACTCAGACAACCATGTTTATGGCTTTATCTTATAGAACTCAATATCCCCGTGCTGGGCAAACAGGTTTTGCAGCCGTTTGAGCTAAGATTTTAAAATTATTCACATAATGAAAACCTATACTTTGTTTCAGGCGAGTTTCCCATTCAAATGCATGTAACAGTGAGAAACGCATTGTCTTGGCGAAATAAAGCGTTTTTGAACAACTTCATATAAATCGCTGTAACTTTTGATAGAAGACTCAGACAAACATGTTTATGGCTTTATCTTATAGAACTCAATATCCCCGTGCTGGGCAAACAGAACAGGTTTTGCAGCCGTTTGAGCTAAGATTTTAAAATTATTCACATAATGAAAACCTATACTTTGTCTCGGGTGAGTTTCCCATTCAAATGCATGTAACAGTGAGAAACACACTGTCTTGGCGAAATAAAGCGATTTTCAACCACTTCATATAAATCGCTGTAACTTTTGATAGAAGACTCAGACAAACATGTTTATGGCTTTATCTTATAGAACTCAATATCCCCGTGCTGGGCAAACAGAACAGGTTTTGCAGCCGTTTGAGCTAAGATTTTAAAATTATTCACATAATGAAAACCTATACTTTGTCTCGGGTGAGTTTCCCATTCAAATGCATGTAACAGTGAGAAACACACTGTCTTGCCGAAATAAAGCGATTTTCAACCACTTCATATAAATCGCTGTAACTTTTGATAGAAGACTCAGACAACCATGTTTATGGCTTTATCTTATAGAACTCAATATCCCCGTGCTGGGCAAACAGGTTTTGCAGCCGTTTGAGCTAAGATTTTAAAATTATTCACATAATGAAAACCTATACTTTGTTTCAGGCGAGTTTCCCATTCAAATGCATGTAACAGTGAGAAACGCATTGTCTTGGCGAAATAAAGCGTTTTTGAACAACTTCATATAAATCGCTGTAACTTTTGATAGAAGACTCAGACAAACATGTTTATGGCTTTATCTTATAGAACTCAATATCCCCGTGCTGGGCAAACAGAACAGGTTTTGCAGCCGTTTGAGCTAAGATTTTAAAATTATTCACATAATGAAAACCTATACTTTGTCTCGGGTGAGTTTCCCATTCAAATGCATGTAACAGTGAGAAACACACTGTCTTGGCGAAATAAAGCGATTTTCAACCACTTCATATAAATCGCTGTAACTTTTGATAGAAGACTCAGACAACCATGTTTATGGCTTTATCTTATAGAACTCAATATCCCCGTGCTGGGCAAACAGGTTTTGCAGCCGTTTGAGCTAAGATTTTAAAATGATTCACATAATGAAAACCTATACTTTGTTTCAGGCGAGTTTCCCATTCAAATGCATGTAACAGTGAGAAACGCATTGTCTTGGCGAAATAAAGCGTTTTTGAACAACTTCATATAAATCGCTGTAACTTTTGATAGAAGACTCAGACAAACATGTTTATGGCTTTATCTTATAGAACTCAATATCCCCGTGCTGGGCAAACAGAACAGGTTTTGCAGCCGTTTGAGCTAAGATTTTAAAATTATTCACATAATGAAAACCTATACTTTGTTTCAGGCGAGTTTCCCATTCAAATGCATGTAACAGTGAGAAACGCATTGTCTTGGCGAAAGAAAGCGTTTTTGAACAACTTCATATAAATCGCTGTAACTTTTGATAGAAGACTCAGACAAACATGTTTATGGCTTTAGCTTATAGAACTCAATATCCCCGTGCTGGGCAAACAGAACAGGTTTTGAAGCCGTTTGAGCTAAGATTTTAAAATTATTCACATAATGAAAACCTATACTTTGTTTCAGGCGAGTTTCCCATTCAAATGCATGTAACAGTGAGAAACGCATTGTCTTGGCGAAATAAAGCGTTTTTGAACAACTTCATATAAATCGCTGTAACTTTTGATAGAAGACTCAGACAACCATGTTTATGGCTTTATCTTATAGAACTCAATATCCCCGTGCTGGGCAAACAGGTTTTGCAGCCGTTTGAGCTAAGATTTTAAAATTATTCACATAATGAAAACCTATACTTTGTTTCAGGCGAGTTTCCCATTCAAATGCATGTAACAGTGAGAAACGCATTGTCTTGGCGAAATAAAGCGTTTTTGAACAACTTCATATAAATCGCTGTAACTTTTGATAGAAGACTCAGACAACCATGTTTATGGCTTTATCTTATAGAACTCAATATCCCCGTGCTGGGCAAACAGAACAGGTTTTGCAGCCGTTTGAGCTAAGATTTTAAAATTATTCACATAATGAAAACCTATACTTTGTCTCGGGTGAGTTTCCCATTCAAATGCATGTAACAGTGAGAAACACACTGTCTTGGCGAAATAAAGCGATTTTCAACCACTTCATATAAATCGCTGTAACTTTTGATAGAAGACTCAGACAACCATGTTTATGGCTTTATCTTATAGAACTCAATATCCCCGTGCTGGGCAAACAGGTTTTGCAGCCGTTTGAGCTAAGATTTTAAAATTATTCACATAATTAAAACCTATACTTTGTTTCAGGCGAGTTTCCCATTCAAATGCATGTAACAGTGAGAAACGCATTGTCTTGGCGAAATAAAGCGTTTTTGAACAACTTCATATAAATCGCTGTAACTTTTGATAGAAGACTCAGACAAACATGTTTATGGCTTTATCTTATAGAACTCAATATCCCCGTGCTGGGCAAACAGAACAGGTTTTGCAGCCGTTTGAGCTAAGATTTTAAAATTATTCACATAATGAAAACCTATACTTTGTCTCGGGTGAGTTTCCCATTCAAATGCATGTAACAGTGAGAAACACACTGTCTTGGCGAAATAAAGCGATTTTCAACCACTTCATATAAATCGCTGTAACTTTTGATAGAAGACTCAGACAACCATGTTTATGGCTTTATCTTATAGAACTCAATATCCCCGTGCTGGGCAAACAGGTTTTGCAGCCGTTTGAGCTAAGATTTTAAAATTATTCACATAATGAAAACCTATACTTTGTTTCAGGCGAGTTTCCCATTCAAATGCATGTAACAGTGAGAAACGCATTGTCTTGGCGAAATAAAGCGTTTTTGAACAACTTCATATAAATCGCTGTAACTTTTGATAGAAGACTCAGACAAACATGTTTATGGCTTTATCTTATAGAACTCAATATCCCCGTGCTGGGCAAACAGAACAGGTTTTGCAGCCGTTTGAGCTAAGATTTTAAAATTATTCACATAATGAAAACCTATACTTTGTCTCGGGTGAGTTTCCCATTCAAATGCATGTAACAGTGAGAAACACACTGTCTTGGCGAAATAAAGCGATTTTCAACCACTTCATATAAATCGCTGTAACTTTTGATAGAAGACTCAGACAACCATGTTTATGGCTTTATCTTATAGAACTCAATATCCCCGTGCTGGGCAAACAGGTTTTGCAGCCGTTTGAGCTAAGATTTTAAAATGATTCACATAATGAAAACCTATACTTTGTTTCAGGCGAGTTTCCCATTCAAATGCATGTAACAGTGAGAAACGCATTGTCTTGGCGAAATAAAGCGTTTTTGAACAACTTCATATAAATCGCTGTAACTTTTGATAGAAGACTCAGACAAACATGTTTATGGCTTTATCTTATAGAACTCAATATCCCCGTGCTGGGCAAACAGAACAGGTTTTGCAGCCGTTTGAGCTAAGATTTTAAAATTATTCACATAATGAAAACCTATACTTTGTTTCAGGCGAGTTTCCCATTCAAATGCATGTAACAGTGAGAAACGCATTGTCTTGGCGAAAGAAAGCGTTTTTGAACAACTTCATATAAATCGCTGTAACTTTTGATAGAAGACTCAGACAAACATGTTTATGGCTTTAGCTTATAGAACTCAATATCCCCGTGCTGGGCAAACAGAACAGGTTTTGAAGCCGTTTGAGCTAAGATTTTAAAATTATTCACATAATGAAAACCTATACTTTGTTTCAGGCGAGTTTCCCATTCAAATGCATGTAACAGTGAGAAACGCATTGTCTTGGCGAAATAAAGCGTTTTTGAACAACTTCATATAAATCGCTGTAACTTTTGATAGAAGACTCAGACAACCATGTTTATGGCTTTATCTTATAGAACTCAATATCCCCGTGCTGGGCAAACAGGTTTTGCAGCCGTTTGAGCTAAGATTTTAAAATTATTCACATAATGAAAACCTATACTTTGTTTCAGGCGAGTTTCCCATTCAAATGCATGTAACAGTGAGAAACGCATTGTCTTGGCGAAATAAAGCGTTTTTGAACAACTTCATATAAATCGCTGTAACTTTTGATAGAAGACTCAGACAACCATGTTTATGGCTTTATCTTATAGAACTCAATATCCCCGTGCTGGGCAAACAGAACAGGTTTTGCAGCCGTTTGAGCTAAGATTTTAAAATTATTCACATAATGAAAACCTATACTTTGTCTCGGGTGAGTTTCCCATTCAAATGCATGTAACAGTGAGAAACACACTGTCTTGGCGAAATAAAGCGATTTTCAACCACTTCATATAAATCGCTGTAACTTTTGATAGAAGACTCAGACAACCATGTTTATGGCTTTATCTTATAGAACTCAATATCCCCGTGCTGGGCAAACAGGTTTTGCAGCCGTTTGAGCTAAGATTTTAAAATTATTCACATAATTAAAACCTATACTTTGTTTCAGGCGAGTTTCCCATTCAAATGCATGTAACAGTGAGAAACGCATTGTCTTGGCGAAATAAAGCGTTTTTGAACAACTTCATATAAATCGCTGTAACTTTTGATAGAAGACTCAGACAAACATGTTTATGGCTTTATCTTATAGAACTCAATATCCCCGTGCTGGGCAAACAGAACAGGTTTTGCAGCCGTTTGAGCTAAGATTTTAAAATTATTCACATAATGAAAACCTATACTTTGTCTCGGGTGAGTTTCCCATTCAAATGCATGTAACAGTGAGAAACACACTGTCTTGGCGAAATAAAGCGATTTTCAACCACTTCATATAAATCGCTGTAACTTTTGATAGAAGACTCAGACAACCATGTTTATGGCTTTATCTTATAGAACTCAATATCCCCGTGCTGGGCAAACAGGTTTTGCAGCCGTTTGAGCTAAGATTTTAAAATGATTCACATAATGAAAACCTATACTTTGTTTCAGGCGAGTTTCCCATTCAAATGCATGTAACAGTGAGAAACGCATTGTCTTGGCGAAATAAAGCGTTTTTGAACAACTTCATATAAATCGCTGTAACTTTTGATAGAAGACTCAGACAAACATGTTTATGGCTTTATCTTATAGAACTCAATATCCCCGTGCTGGGCAAACAGAACAGGTTTTGCAGCCGTTTGAGCTAAGATTTTAAAATTATTCACATAATGAAAACCTATACTTTGTTTCAGGCGAGTTTCCCATTCAAATGCATGTAACAGTGAGAAACGCATTGTCTTGGCGAAAGAAAGCGTTTTTGAACAACTTCATATAAATCGCTGTAACTTTTGATAGAAGACTCAGACAAACATGTTTATGGCTTTATCTTATAGAACTCAATATCCCCGTGCTGGGCAAACAGAACAGGTTTTGAAGCCGTTTGAGCTAAGATTTTAAAATTATTCACATAATGAAAACCTATACTTTGTTTCAGGCGAGTTTCCCATTCAAATGCATGTAACAGTGAGAAACGCATTGTCTTGGCGAAATAAAGCGTTTTTGAACAACTTCATATAAATCGCTGTAACTTTTGATAGAAGACTCAGACAACCATGTTTATGGCTTTATCTTATAGAACTCAATATCCCCGTGCTGGGCAAACAGAACAGGTTTTGAAGCCGTTTGAGCTAAGATTTTAAAATTATTCACATAATGAAAACCTATACTTTGTCTCGGGTGAGTTTCCCATTCAAATGCATGTAACAGTGAGAAACACACTGTCTTGGCGAAATAAAGCGATTTTCAACCACTTCATATAAATCGCTGTAACTTTTGATAGAAGACTCAGACAACCATGTTTATGGCTTTATCTTATAGAACTCAATATCCCCGTGCTGGGCAAACAGGTTTTGCAGCCGTTTGAGCTAAGATTTTAAAATTATTCACATAATGAAAACCTATACTTTGTCTCGGGTGAGTTTCCCATTCAAATGCATGTAACAGTGAGAAACACACTGTCTTGGCGAAATAAAGCGATTTTCAACCACTTCATATAAATCGCTGTAACTTTTGATAGAAGACTCAGACAAACATGTTTATGGCTTTATCTTATAGAACTCAATATCCCCGTGCTGGGCAAACAGGTTTTGCAGCCGTTTGAGCTAAGATTTAAAAATTATTCACATAATGAAAACCTATACTTTGTTTCAGGCGAGTTTCCCATTCAAATGCATGTAACAGTGAGAAACGCATTGTCTTGGCGAAATAAAGCGTTTTTGAACAACTTCATATAAATCGCTGTAACTTTTGATAGAAGACTCAGACAAACATGTTTATGGCTTTATCTTATAGAACTCAATATCCCCGTGCTGGGCAAACAGGTTTTGCAGCCGTTTGAGCTAAGATTTTAAAATGATTCACATAATGAAAACCTATACTTTGTCTCGGGTGAGTTTCCCATTCAAATGCATGTAACAGTGAGAAACACACTGTCTTGGCGAAATAAAGCGATTTTCAACCACTTCATATAAATCGCTGTAACTTTTGGTAGAAGACTCAGACAACCATGTTTATGGCTTTATCTTATAGAACTCAATATCCCCGTGCTGGGCAAACAGAACAGGTTTTGCAGCCGTGTGAGCTAAGATTTTAAAATTATTCACATAATGAAAACCTATACTTTGTCTCGGGTGAGTTTCCCATTCAAATGCATGTAACAGTGAGAAACACACTGTCTTGGCGAAATAAAGCGATTTTCAACCACTTCATATAAATCGCTGTAACTTTTGATAGAAGACTCAGACAACCATGTTTATGGCTTTATCTTATAGAACTCAATATCCCCGTGCTGGGCAAACAGGTTTTGCAGCCGTTTGAGCTAAGATTTAAAAATTATTCACATAATGAAAACCTATACTTTGTTTCAGGCGAGTTTCCCATTCAAATGCATGTAACAGTGAGAAACGCATTGTCTTGGCGAAATAAAGCGTTTTTGAACAACTTCATATAAATCGCTGTAACTTTTGATAGAAGACTCAGACAAACATGTTTATGGCTTTATCTTATAGAACTCAATATCCCCGTGCTGGGCAAACAGAACAGGTTTTGCAGCCGTTTGAGCTAAGATTTTAAAATTATTCACATAATGAAAACCTATACTTTGTCTCGGGTGAGTTTCCCATTCAAATGCATGTAACAGTGAGAAACACACTGTCTTGGCGAAATAAAGCGATTTTCAACCACTTCATATAAATCGCTGTAACTTTTGGTAGAAGACTCAGACAACCATGTTTATGGCTTTATCTTATAGAACTCAATATCCCCGTGCTGGGCAAACAGGTTTTGCAGCCGTTTGAGCTAAGATTTAAAAATTATTCACATAATGAAAACCTATACTTTGTTTCAGGCGAGTTTCCCATTCAAATGCATGTAACAGTGAGAAACGCATTGTCTTGGCGAAATAAAGCGTTTTTGAACAACTTCATATAAATCGCTGTAACTTTTGATAGAAGACTCAGACAAACATGTTTATGGCTTTATCTTATAGAACTCAATATCCCCGTGCTGGGCAAACAGGTTTTGCAGCCGTTTGAGCTAAGATTTTAAAATTATTCACATAATGAAAACCTATACTTTGTCTCGGGTGAGTTTCCCATTCAAATGCATGTAACAGTGAGAAACACACTGTCTTGGCGAAATAAAGCGATTTTCAACCACTTCATATAAATCGCTGTAACTTTTGATAGAAGACTCAGACAACCATGTTTATGGCTTTATCTTATAGAACTCAATATCCCCGTGCTGGGCAAACAGGTTTTGCAGCCGTTTGAGCTAAGATTTTAAAATTATTCACATAATGAAAACCTATACTTTGTCTCGGGTGAGTTTCCCATTCAAATGCATGTAACAGTGAGAAACACACTGTCTTGGCGAAATAAAGCGATTTTCAACCACTTCATATAAATCGCTGTAACTTTTGGTAGAAGACTCAGACAACCATGTTTATGGCTTTATCTTATAGAACTCAATATCCCCGTGCTGGGCAAACAGGTTTTGCAGCCGTTTGAGCTAAGATTTAAAAATTATTCACATAATGAAAACCTATACTTTGTTTCAGGCGAGTTTCCCATTCAAATGCATGTAACAGTGAGAAACGCATTGTCTTGGCGAAATAAAGCGTTTTTGAACAACTTCATATAAATCGCTGTAACTTTTGATAGAAGACTCAGACAAACATGTTTATGGCTTTATCTTATAGAACTCAATATCCCCGTGCTGGGCAAACAGGTTTTGCAGCCGTTTGAGCTAAGATTTTAAAATTATTCACATAATGAAAACCTATACTTTGTCTCGGGTGAGTTTCCCATTCAAATGCATGTAACAGTGAGAAACACACTGTCTTGGCGAAATAAAGCGATTTTCAACCACTTCATATAAATCGCTGTAACTTTTGGTAGAAGACTCAGACAACCATGTTTATGGCTTTATCTTATAGAACTCAATATCCCCGTGCTGGGCAAACAGAACAGGTTTTGCAGCCGTTTGAGCTAAGATTTTAAAATTATTCACATAATGAAAACCTATACTTTGTCTCGGGTGAGTTTCCCATTCAAATGCATGTAACAGTGAGAAACACACTGTCTTGGCGAAATAAAGCGATTTTCAACCACTTCATATAAATCGCTGTAACTTTTGGTAGAAGACTCAGACAACCATGTTTATGGCTTTATCTTATAGAACTCAATATCCCCGTGCTGGGCAAACAGGTTTTGCAGCCGTTTGAGCTAAGATTTAAAAATTATTCACATAATGAAAACCTATACTTTGTTTCAGGCGAGTTTCCCATTCAAATGCATGTAACAGTGAGAAACGCATTGTCTTGGCGAAATAAAGCGTTTTTGAACAACTTCATATAAATCGCTGTAACTTTTGATAGAAGACTCAGACAAACATGTTTATGGCTTTATCTTATAGAACTCAATATCCCCGTGCTGGGCAAACAGGTTTTGCAGCCGTTTGAGCTAAGATTTAAAAATTATTCACATAATGAAAACCTATACTTTGTTTCAGGCGAGTTTCCCATTCAAATGCATGTAACAGTGAGAAACGCATTGTCTTGGCGAAATAAAGCGTTTTTGAACAACTTCATATAAATCGCTGTAACTTTTGATAGAAGACTCAGACAAACATGTTTATGGCTTTATCTTATAGAACTCAATATCCCCGTGCTGGGCAAACAGGTTTTGCAGCCGTTTGAGCTAAGATTTTAAAATTATTCACATAATGAAAACCTATACTTTGTCTCGGGTGAGTTTCCCATTCAAATGCATGTAACAGTGAGAAACACACTGTCTTGGCGAAATAAAGCGATTTTCAACCACTTCATATAAATCGCTGTAACTTTTGATAGAAGACTCAGACAAACATGTTTATGGCTTTATCTTATAGAACTCAATATCCCCGTGCTGGGCAAACAGGTTTTGCAGCCGTTTGAGCTAAGATTTTAAAATTATTCACATAATGAAAACCTATACTTTGTCTCGGGTGAGTTTCCCATTCAAATGCATGTAACAGTGAGAAACACACTGTCTTGGCGAAATAAAGCGATTTTCAACCACTTCATATAAATCGCTGTAACTTTTGATAGAAGACTCAGACAACCATGTTTATGGCTTTATCTTATAGAACTCAATATCCCCGTGCTGGGCAAACAGAACAGGTTTTGCAGCCGTTTGAGCTAAGATTTTAAAATTATTCACATAATGAAAACCTATACTTTGTTTCAGGCGAGTTTCCCATTCAAATGCATGTAACAGTGAGAAACGCATTGTCTTGGCGAAATAAAGCGTTTTTGAACAACTTCATATAAATCGCTGTAACTTTTGATAGAAGACTCAGACAACCATGTTTATGGCTTTATCTTATAGAACTCAATATCCCCGTGCTGGGCAAACAGGTTTTGCAGCCGTTTGAGCTAAGATTTAAAAATTATTCACATAATGAAAACCTATACTTTGTTTCAGGCGAGTTTCCCATTCAAATGCATGTAAGAGTGAGAAACGCATTGTCTTGGCGAAATAAAGCGTTTTTGAACAACTTCATATAAATCGCTGTAACTTTTGATAGAAGACTCAGACAAACATGTTTATGGCTTTATCTTATAGAACTCAATATCCCCGTGCTGGGCAAACAGGTTTTGCAGCCGTTTGAGCTAAGATTTTAAAATTATTCACATAATGAAAACCTATACTTTGTCTCGGGTGAGTTTCCCATTCAAATGCATGTAACAGTGAGAAACACACTGTCTTGGCGAAATAAAGCGATTTTCAACCACTTCATATAAATCGCTGTAACTTTTGATAGAAGACTCAGACAACCATGTTTATGGCTTTATCTTATAGAACTCAATATCCCCGTGCTGGGCAAACAGAACAGGTTTTGCAGCCGTTTGAGCTAAGATTTAAAAATTATTCACATAATGAAAACCTATACTTTGTTTCAGGCGAGTTTCCCATTCAAATGCATGTAACAGTGAGAAACGCATTGTCTTGGCGAAATAAAGCGTTTTTGAACAACTTCATATAAATCGCTGTAACTTTTGATAGAAGACTCAGACAACCATGTTTATGGCTTTATCTTATAGAACTCAATATCCCCGTGCTGGGCAAACAGGTTTTGCAGCCGTTTGAGCTAAGATTTAAAAATTATTCACATAATGAAAACCTATACTTTGTTTCAGGCGAGTTTCCCATTCAAATGCATGTAAGAGTGAGAAACGCATTGTCTTGGCGAAATAAAGCGTTTTTGAACAACTTCATATAAATCGCTGTAACTTTTGATAGAAGACTCAGACAAACATGTTTATGGCTTTATCTTATAGAACTCAATATCCCCGTGCTGGGCAAACAGGTTTTGCAGCCGTTTGAGCTAAGATTTTAAAATTATTCACATAATGAAAACCTATACTTTGTCTCGGGTGAGTTTCCCATTCAAATGCATGTAACAGTGAGAAACACACTGTCTTGGCGAAATAAAGCGATTTTCAACCACTTCATATAAATCGCTGTAACTTTTGGTAGAAGACTCAGACAACCATGTTTATGGCTTTATCTTATAGAACTCAATATCCCCGTGCTGGGCAAACAGAACAGGTTTTGCAGCCGTTTGAGCTAAGATTTTAAAATTATTCACATAATGAAAACCTATACTTTGTCTCGGGTGAGTTTCCCATTCAAATGCATGTAACAGTGAGAAACACACTGTCTTGGCGAAATAAAGCGATTTTCAACCACTTCATATAAATCGCTGTAACTTTTGGTAGAAGACTCAGACAACCATGTTTATGGCTTTATCTTATAGAACTCAATATCCCCGTGCTGGGCAAACAGGTTTTGCAGCCGTTTGAGCTAAGATTTAAAAATTATTCACATAATGAAAACCTATACTTTGTTTCAGGCGAGTTTCCCATTCAAATGCATGTAAGAGTGAGAAACGCATTGTCTTGGCGAAATAAAGCGTTTTTGAACAACTTCATATAAATCGCTGTAACTTTTGATAGAAGACTCAGACAAACATGTTTATGGCTTTATCTTATAGAACTCAATATCCCCGTGCTGGGCAAACAGGTTTTGCAGCCGTTTGAGCTAAGATTTTAAAATTATTCACATAATGAAAACCTATACTTTGTCTCGGGTGAGTTTCCCATTCAAATGCATGTAACAGTGAGAAACACACTGTCTTGGCGAAATAAAGCGATTTTCAACCACTTCATATAAATCGCTGTAACTTTTGATAGAAGACTCAGACAACCATGTTTATGGCTTTATCTTATAGAACTCAATATCCCCGTGCTGGGCAAACAGGTTTTGCAGCCGTTTGAGCTAAGATTTTAAAATTATTCACATAATGAAAACCTATACTTTGTCTCGGGTGAGTTTCCCATTCAAATGCATGTAACAGTGAGAAACACACTGTCTTGGCGAAATAAAGCGATTTTCAACCACTTCATATAAATCGCTGTAACTTTTGATAGAAGACTCAGACAACCATGTTTATGGCTTTATCTTATAGAACTCAATATCCCCGTGCTGGGCAAACAGAACAGGTTTTGCAGCCGTTTGAACTAAGATTTAAAAATTATTCACATAATGAAAACCTATACTTTGTTTCAGGCGAGTTTCCCATTCAAATGCATGTAACAGTGAGAAACGCATTGTCTTGGCGAAATAAAGCGTTTTTGAACAACTTCATATAAATCGCTGTAACTTTTGATAGAAGACTCAGACAACCATGTTTATGGCTTTATCTTATAGAACTCAATATCCCCGTGCTGGGCAAACAGGTTTTGCAGCCGTTTGAGCTAAGATTTAAAAATTATTCACATAATGAAAACCTATACTTTGTTTCAGGCGAGTTTCCCATTCAAATGCATGTAAGAGTGAGAAACGCATTGTCTTGGCGAAATAAAGCGTTTTTGAACAACTTCATATAAATCGCTGTAACTTTTGATAGAAGACTCAGACAAACATGTTTATGGCTTTATCTTATAGAACTCAATATCCCCGTGCTGGGCAAACAGGTTTTGCAGCCGTTTGAGCTAAGATTTTAAAATTATTCACATAATGAAAACCTATACTTTGTCTCGGGTGAGTTTCCCATTCAAATGCATGTAACAGTGAGAAACACACTGTCTTGGCGAAATAAAGCGATTTTCAACCACTTCATATAAATCGCTGTAACTTTTGGTAGAAGACTCAGACAACCATGTTTATGGCTTTATCTTATAGAACTCAATATCCCCGTGCTGGGCAAACAGAACAGGTTTTGCAGCCGTTTGAGCTAAGATTTAAAAATTATTCACATAATGAAAACCTATACTTTGTCTCGGGTGAGTT
The DNA here is from genome assembly GCF_963969265.1 of Rhamphochromis sp. 'chilingali'. Taxonomy (NCBI): domain Eukaryota; kingdom Metazoa; phylum Chordata; class Actinopteri; order Cichliformes; family Cichlidae; genus Rhamphochromis; species Rhamphochromis sp. 'chilingali'. Next base: position 38,166,979 of record NC_137948.1, on the reverse strand, counting down.
TCCCATTCAAATGCATGTAACAGTGAGAAACACACTGTCTTGGCGAAATAAAGCGATTTTCAACCACTTCATATAAATCGCTGTAACTTTTGGTAGAAGACTCAGACAACCATGTTTATGGCTTTATCTTATAGAACTCAATATCCCCGTGCTGGGCAAACAGAACAGGTTTTGCAGCCGTTTGAGCTAAGATTTTAAAATTATTCACATAATGAAAACCTATACTTTGTCTCGGGTGAGTTTCCCATTCAAATGCATGTAACAGTGAGAAACACACTGTCTTGGCGAAATAAAGCGATTTTCAACCACTTCATATAAATCGCTGTAACTTTTGATAGAAGACTCAGACAACCATGTTTATGGCTTTATCTTATAGAACTCAATATCCCCGTGCTGGGCAAACAGGTTTTGCAGCCGTTTGAGCTAAGATTTAAAAATTATTCACATAATGAAAACCTATACTTTGTTTCAGGCGAGTTTCCCATTCAAATGCATGTAACAGTGAGAAACGCATTGTCTTGGCGAAATAAAGCGTTTTTGAACAACTTCATATAAATCGCTGTAACTTTTGATAGAAGACTCAGACAACCATGTTTATGGCTTTATCTTATAGAACTCAATATCCCCGTGCTGGGCAAACAGGTTTTGCAGCCGTTTGAGCTAAGATTTAAAAATTATTCACATAATGAAAACCTATACTTTGTCTCGGGTGAGTTTCCCATTCAAATGCATGTAACAGTGAGAAACACACTGTCTTGGCGAAATAAAGCGATTTTCAACCACTTCATATAAATCGCTGTAACTTTTGGTAGAAGACTCAGACAACCATGTTTATGGCTTTATCTTATAGAACTCAATATCCCCGTGCTGGGCAAACAGAACAGGTTTTGCAGCCGTTTGAGCTAAGATTTTAAAATTATTCACATAATGAAAACCTATACTTTGTCTCGGGTGAGTTTCCCATTCAAATGCATGTAACAGTGAGAAACACACTGTCTTGGCGAAATAAAGCGATTTTCAACCACTTCATATAAATCGCTGTAACTTTTGATAGAAGACTCAGACAACCATGTTTATGGCTTTATCTTATAGAACTCAATATCCCCGTGCTGGGCAAACAGGTTTTGCAGCCGTTTGAGCTAAGATTTTAAAATTATTCACATAATGAAAACCTATACTTTGTCTCGGGTGAGTTTCCCATTCAAATGCATGTAACAGTGAGAAACACACTGTCTTGGCGAAATAAAGCGATTTTCAACCACTTCATATAAATCGCTGTAACTTTTGATAGAAGACTCAGACAACCATGTTTATGGCTTTATCTTATAGAACTCAATATCCCCGTGCTGGGCAAACAGAACAGGTTTTGCAGCCGTTTGAGCTAAGATTTTAAAATTATTCACATAATGAAAACCTATACTTTGTTTCAGGCGAGTTTCCCATTCAAATGCATGTAACAGTGAGAAACGCATTGTCTTGGCGAAATAAAGCGTTTTTGAACAACTTCATATAAATCGCTGTAACTTTTGATAGAAGACTCAGACAAACATGTTTATGGCTTTATCTTATAGAACTCAATATCCCCGTGCTGGGCAAACAGGTTTTGCAGCCGTTTGAGCTAAGATTTAAAAATTATTCACATAATGAAAACCTATACTTTGTTTCAGGCGAGTTTCCCATTCAAATGCATGTAACAGTGAGAAACGCATTGTCTTGGCGAAATAAAGCGTTTTTGAACAACTTCATATAAATCGCTGTAACTTTTGATAGAAGACTCAGACAAACATGTTTATGGCTTTATCTTATAGAACTCAATATCCCCGTGCTGGGCAAACAGGTTTTGCAGCCGTTTGAGCTAAGATTTTAAAATTATTCACATAATGAAAACCTATACTTTGTTTCAGGCGAGTTTCCCATTCAAATTCATGTAACAGTGAGAAACGCATTGTCTTGGCGAAATAAAGCGTTTTTGAACAACTTCATATAAATCGCTGTAACTTTTGATAGAAGACTCAGACAAACATGTTTATGGCTTTATCTTATAGAACTCAATATCCCCGTGCTGGGCAAACAGGTTTTGCAGCCGTTTGAGCTAAGATTTAAAAATTATTCACATAATGAAAACCTATACTTTGTTTCAGGCGAGTTTCCCATTCAAATGCATGTAACAGTGAGAAACGCATTGTCTTGGCGAAATAAAGCGTTTTTGAACAACTTCATATAAATCGCTGTAACTTTTGATAGAAGACTCAGACAAACATGTTTATGGCTTTATCTTATAGAACTCAATATCCCCGTGCTGGGCAAACAGAACAGGTTTTGCAGCCGTTTGAGCTAAGATTTAAAAATTATTCACATAATGAAAACCTATACTTTGTCTCGGGTGAGTTTCCCATTCAAATGCATGTAACAGTGAGAAACACACTGTCTTGCCGAAATAAAGCGATTTTCAACCACTTCATATAAATCGCTGTAACTTTTGATAGAAGACTCAGACAACCATGTTTATGGCTTTATCTTATAGAACTCAATATCCCCGTGCTGGGCAAACAGGTTTTGCAGCCGTTTGAGCTAAGATTTAAAAATTATTCACATAATGAAAACCTATACTTTGTTTCAGGCGAGTTTCCCATTCAAATGCATGTAACAGTGAGAAACACACTGTCTTGGCGAAATAAAGCGTTTTTGAACAACTTCATATAAATCGCTGTAACTTTTGATAGAAGACTCAGACAAACATGTTTATGGCTTTATCTTATAGAACTCAATATCCCCGTGCTGGGCAAACAGAACAGGTTTTGCAGCCGTTTGAGCTAAGATTTTAAAATTATTCACATAATGAAAACCTATACTTTGGCTCGGGTGAGTTTCCCATTCAAATGCATGTAACAGTGAGAAACACACTGTCTTGGCGAAATAAAGCGATTTTCAACCACTTCATATAAATCGCTGTAACTTTTGATAGAAGACTCAGACAACCATGTTTATGGCTTTATCTTATAGAACTCAATATCCCCGTGCTGGGCAAACAGAACAGGTTTTGCAGCCGTTTGAGCTAAGATTTAAAAATTATTCACATAATGAAAACCTATACTTTGTTTCAGGCGAGTTTCCCATTCAAATGCATGTAACAGTGAGAAACGCATTGTCTTGGCGAAATAAAGCGTTTTTGAACAACTTCATATAAATCGCTGTAACTTTTGATAGAAGACTCAGACAAACATGTTTATGGCTTTATCTTATAGAACTCAATATCCCCGTGCTGGGCAAACAGGTTTTGCAGCCGTTTGAGCTAAGATTTTAAAATTATTCACATAATGAAAACCTATACTTTGTTTCAGGCGAGTTTCCCATTCAAATGCATGTAACAGTGAGAAACGCATTGTCTTGGCGAAATAAAGCGTTTTTGAACAACTTCATATAAATCGCTGTAACTTTTGATAGAAGACTCAGACAAACATGTTTATGGCTTTATCTTATAGAACTCAATATCCCCGTGCTGGGCAAACAGGTTTTGCAGCCGTTTGAGCTAAGATTTTAAAATTATTCACATAATGAAAACCTATACTTTGTCTCGGGTGAGTTTCCCATTCAAATGCATGTAACAGTGAGAAACACACTGTCTTGGCGAAATAAAGCGATTTTCAACCACTTCATATAAATCGCTGTAACTTTTGGTAGAAGACTCAGACAACCATGTTTATGGCTTTATCTTATAGAACTCAATATCCCCGTGCTGGGCAAACAGAACAGGTTTTGCAGCCGTTTGAGCTAAGATTTTAAAATTATTCACATAATGAAAACCTATACTTTGTCTCGGGTGAGTTTCCCATTCAAATGCATGTAACAGTGAGAAACACACTGTCTTGGCGAAATAAAGCGATTTTCAACCACTTCATATAAATCGCTGTAACTTTTGATAGAAGACTCAGACAACCATGTTTATGGCTTTATCTTATAGAACTCAATATCCCCGTGCTGGGCAAACAGGTTTTGCAGCCGTTTGAGCTAAGATTTTAAAATTATTCACATAATGAAAACCTATACTTTGTCTCGGGTGAGTTTCCCATTCAAATGCATGTAACAGTGAGAAACACACTGTCTTGGCGAAATAAAGCGATTTTCAACCACTTCATATAAATCGCTGTAACTTTTGGTAGAAGACTCAGACAACCATGTTTATGGCTTTATCTTATAGAACTCAATATCCCCGTGCTGGGCAAACAGGTTTTGCAGCCGTTTGAGCTAAGATTTTAAAATTATTCACATAATGAAAACCTATACTTTGTCTCGGGTGAGTTTCCCATTCAAATGCATGTAACAGTGAGAAACACACTGTCTTGGCGAAATAAAGCGATTTTCAACCACTTCATATAAATCGCTGTAACTTTTGGTAGAAGACTCAGACAACCATGTTTATGGCTTTATCTTATAGAACTCAATATCCCCGTGCTGGGCAAACAGAACAGGTTTTGCAGCCGTTTGAGCTAAGATTTTAAAATTATTCACATAATGAAAACCTATACTTTGTCTCGGGTGAGTTTCCCATTCAAATGCATGTAACAGTGAGAAACACACTGTCTTGGCGAAATAAAGCGATTTTCAACCACTTCATATAAATCGCTGTAACTTTTGGTAGAAGACTCAGACAACCATGTTTATGGCTTTATCTTATAGAACTCAATATCCCCGTGCTGGGCAAACAGGTTTTGCAGCCGTTTGAGCTAAGATTTAAAAATTATTCACATAATGAAAACCTATACTTTGTTTCAGGCGAGTTTCCCATTCAAATGCATGTAACAGTGAGAAACGCATTGTCTTGGCGAAATAAAGCGTTTTTGAACAACTTCATATAAATCGCTGTAACTTTTGATAGAAGACTCAGACAAACATGTTTATGGCTTTATCTTATAGAACTCAATATCCCCGTGCTGGGCAAACAGGTTTTGCAGCCGTTTGAGCTAAGATTTTAAAATTATTCACATAATGAAAACCTATACTTTGTTTCAGGCGAGTTTCCCATTCAAATGCATGTAACAGTGAGAAACGCATTGTCTTGGCGAAAGAAAGCGTTTTTGAACAACTTCATATAAATCGCTGTAACTTTTGATAGAAGACTCAGACAAACATGTTTATGGCTTTATCTTATAGAACTCAATATCCCCGTGCTGGGCAAACAGGTTTTGCAGCCGTTTGAGCTAAGATTTAAAAATTATTCACATAATGAAAACCTATACTTTGTTTCAGGCGAGTTTCCCATTCAAATGCATGTAACAGTGAGAAACGCATTGTCTTGGCGAAATAAAGCGTTTTTGAACAACTTCATATAAATCGCTGTAACTTTTGATAGAAGACTCAGACAAACATGTTTATGGCTTTATCTTATAGAACTCAATATCCCCGTGCTGGGCAAACAGAACAGGTTTTGCAGCCGTTTGAGCTAAGATTTAAAAATTATTCACATAATGAAAACCTATACTTTGTCTCGGGTGAGTTTCCCATTCAAATGCATGTAACAGTGAGAAACACACTGTCTTGCCGAAATAAAGCGATTTTCAACCACTTCATATAAATCGCTGTAACTTTTGATAGAAGACTCAGACAACCATGTTTATGGCTTTATCTTATAGAACTCAATATCCCCGTGCTGGGCAAACAGGTTTTGCAGCCGTTTGAGCTAAGATTTAAAAATTATTCACATAATGAAAACCTATACTTTGTTTCAGGCGAGTTTCCCATTCAAATGCATGTAACAGTGAGAAACACACTGTCTTGGCGAAATAAAGCGTTTTTGAACAACTTCATATAAATCGCTGTAACTTTTGATAGAAGACTCAGACAAACATGTTTATGGCTTTATCTTATAGAACTCAATATCCCCGTGCTGGGCAAACAGAACAGGTTTTGCAGCCGTTTGAGCTAAGATTTTAAAATTATTCACATAATGAAAACCTATACTTTGGCTCGGGTGAGTTTCCCATTCAAATGCATGTAACAGTGAGAAACACACTGTCTTGGCGAAATAAAGCGATTTTCAACCACTTCATATAAATCGCTGTAACTTTTGATAGAAGACTCAGACAACCATGTTTATGGCTTTATCTTATAGAACTCAATATCCCCGTGCTGGGCAAACAGGTTTTGCAGCCGTTTGAGCTAAGATTTAAAAATTATTCACATAATGAAAACCTATACTTTGTTTCAGGCGAGTTTCCCATTCAAATGCATGTAACAGTGAGAAACGCATTGTCTTGGCGAAATAAAGCGTTTTTGAACAACTTCATATAAATCGCTGTAACTTTTGATAGAAGACTCAGACAAACATGTTTATGGCTTTATCTTATAGAACTCAATATCCCCGTGCTGGGCAAACAGGTTTTGCAGCCGTTTGAGCTAAGATTTTAAAATTATTCACATAATGAAAACCTATACTTTGTTTCAGGCGAGTTTCCCATTCAAATGCATGTAACAGTGAGAAACGCATTGTCTTGGCGAAATAAAGCGTTTTTGAACAACTTCATATAAATCGCTGTAACTTTTGATAGAAGACTCAGACAAACATGTTTATGGCTTTATCTTATAGAACTCAATATCCCCGTGCTGGGCAAACAGGTTTTGCAGCCGTTTGAGCTAAGATTTTAAAATTATTCACATAATGAAAACCTATACTTTGTCTCGGGTGAGTTTCCCATTCAAATGCATGTAACAGTGAGAAACACACTGTCTTGGCGAAATAAAGCGATTTTCAACCACTTCATATAAATCGCTGTAACTTTTGGTAGAAGACTCAGACAACCATGTTTATGGCTTTATCTTATAGAACTCAATATCCCCGTGCTGGGCAAACAGAACAGGTTTTGCAGCCGTTTGAGCTAAGATTTTAAAATTATTCACATAATGAAAACCTATACTTTGTCTCGGGTGAGTTTCCCATTCAAATGCATGTAACAGTGAGAAACACACTGTCTTGGCGAAATAAAGCGATTTTCAACCACTTCATATAAATCGCTGTAACTTTTGGTAGAAGACTCAGACAACCATGTTTATGGCTTTATCTTATAGAACTCAATATCCCCGTGCTGGGCAAACAGGTTTTGCAGCCGTTTGAGCTAAGATTTAAAAATTATTCACATAATGAAAACCTATACTTTGTTTCAGGCGAGTTTCCCATTCAAATGCATGTAACAGTGAGAAACGCATTGTCTTGGCGAAATAAAGCGTTTTTGAACAACTTCATATAAATCGCTGTAACTTTTGATAGAAGACTCAGACAAACATGTTTATGGCTTTATCTTATAGAACTCAATATCCCCGTGCTGGGCAAACAGGTTTTGCAGCCGTTTGAGCTAAGATTTAAAAATTATTCACATAATGAAAACCTATACTTTGTTTCAGGCGAGTTTCCCATTCAAATGCATGTAACAGTGAGAAACGCATTGTCTTGGCGAAATAAAGCGTTTTTGAACAACTTCATATAAATCGCTGTAACTTTTGATAGAAGACTCAGACAAACATGTTTATGGCTTTATCTTATAGAACTCAATATCCCCGTGCTGGGCAAACAGGTTTTGCAGCCGTTTGAGCTAAGATTTTAAAATTATTCACATAATGAAAACCTATACTTTGTCTCGGGTGAGTTTCCCATTCAAATGCATGTAACAGTGAGAAACACACTGTCTTGGCGAAATAAAGCGATTTTCAACCACTTCATATAAATCGCTGTAACTTTTGGTAGAAGACTCCGACAACCATGTTTATGGCTTTATCTTATAGAACTCAATATCCCCGTGCTGGGCAAACAGGTTTTGCAGCCGTTTGAGCTAAGATTTAAAAATTATTCACATAATGAAAACCTATACTTTGTCTCGGGTGAGTTTCCCATTCAAATGCATGTAACAGTGAGAAACACACTGTCTTGGCGAAATAAAGCGATTTTCAACCACTTCATATAAATCGCTGTAACTTTTGGTAGAAGACTCAGACAACCATGTTTATGGCTTTATCTTATAGAACTCAATATCCCCGTGCTGGGCAAACAGAACAGGTTTTGCAGCCGTTTGAGCTAAGATTTTAAAATTATTCACATAATGAAAACCTATACTTTGTCTCGGGTGAGTTTCCCATTCAAATGCATGTAACAGTGAGAAACACACTGTCTTGGCGAAATAAAGCGATTTTCAACCACTTCATATAAATCGCTGTAACTTTTGGTAGAAGACTCAGACAACCATGTTTATGGCTTTATCTTATAGAACTCAATATCCCCGTGCTGGGCAAACAGGTTTTGCAGCCGTTTGAGCTAAGATTTAAAAATTATTCACATAATGAAAACCTATACTTTGTTTCAGGCGAGTTTCCCATTCAAATGCATGTAACAGTGAGAAACGCATTGTCTTGGCGAAATAAAGCGTTTTTGAACAACTTCATATAAATCGCTGTAACTTTTGATAGAAGACTCAGACAAACATGTTTATGGCTTTATCTTATAGAACTCAATATCCCCGTGCTGGGCAAACAGGTTTTGCAGCCGTTTGAGCTAAGATTTTAAAATTATTCACATAATGAAAACCTATACTTTGTCTCGGGTGAGTTTCCCATTCAAATGCATGTAACAGTGAGAAACACACTGTCTTGGCGAAATAAAGCGATTTTCAACCACTTCATATAAATCGCTGTAACTTTTGGTAGAAGACTCCGACAACCATGTTTATGGCTTTATCTTATAGAACTCAATATCCCCGTGCTGGGCAAACAGGTTTTGCAGCCGTTTGAGCTAAGATTTAAAAATTATTCACATAATGAAAACCTATACTTTGTCTCGGGTGAGTTTCCCATTCAAATGCATGTAACAGTGAGAAACACACTGTCTTGGCGAAATAAAGCGATTTTCAACCACTTCATATAAATCGCTGTAACTTTTGGTAGAAGACTCAGACAACCATGTTTATGGCTTTATCTTATAGAACTCAATATCCCCGTGCTGGGCAAACAGAACAGGTTTTGCAGCCGTTTGAGCTAAGATTTTAAAATTATTCACATAATGAAAACCTATACTTTGTCTCGGGTGAGTTTCCCATTCAAATGCATGTAACAGTGAGAAACACACTGTCTTGGCGAAATAAAGCGATTTTCAACCACTTCATATAAATCGCTGTAACTTTTGGTAGAAGACTCAGACAACCATGTTTATGGCTTTATCTTATAGAACTCAATATCCCCGTGCTGGGCAAACAGGTTTTGCAGCCGTTTGAGCTAAGATTTAAAAATTATTCACATAATGAAAACCTATACTTTGTTTCAGGCGAGTTTCCCATTCAAATGCATGTAACAGTGAGAAACGCATTGTCTTGGCGAAATAAAGCGTTTTTGAACAACTTCATATAAATCGCTGTAACTTTTGATAGAAGACTCAGACAAACATGTTTATGGCTTTATCTTATAGAACTCAATATCCCCGTGCTGGGCAAACAGGTTTTGCAGCCGTTTGAGCTAAGATTTTAAAATTATTCACATAATGAAAACCTATACTTTGTCTCGGGTGAGTTTCCCATTCAAATGCATGTAACAGTGAGAAACACACTGTCTTGGCGAAATAAAGCGATTTTCAACCACTTCATATAAATCGCTGTAACTTTTGGTAGAAGACTCCGACAACCATGTTTATGGCTTTATCTTATAGAACTCAATATCCCCGTGCTGGGCAAACAGGTTTTGCAGCCGTTTGAGCTAAGATTTAAAAATTATTCACATAATGAAAACCTATACTTTGTCTCGGGTGAGTTTCCCATTCAAATGCATGTAACAGTGAGAAACACACTGTCTTGGCGAAATAAAGCGATTTTCAACCACTTCATATAAATCGCTGTAACTTTTGGTAGAAGACTCAGACAACCATGTTTATGGCTTTATCTTATAGAACTCAATATCCCCGTGCTGGGCAAACAGAACAGGTTTTGCAGCCGTTTGAGCTAAGATTTTAAAATTATTCACATAATGAAAACCTATACTTTGTCTCGGGTGAGTTTCCCATTCAAATGCATGTAACAGTGAGAAACACACTGTCTTGGCGAAATAAAGCGATTTTCAACCACTTCATATAAATCGCTGTAACTTTTGGTAGAAGACTCAGACAACCATGTTTATGGCTTTATCTTATAGAACTCAATATCCCCGTGCTGGGCAAACAGGTTTTGCAGCCGTTTGAGCTAAGATTTAAAAATTATTCACATAATGAAAACCTATACTTTGTTTCAGGCGAGTTTCCCATTCAAATGCATGTAACAGTGAGAAACGCATTGTCTTGGCGAAATAAAGCGTTTTTGAACAACTTCATATAAATCGCTGTAACTTTTGATAGAAGACTCAGACAAACATGTTTATGGCTTTATCTTATAGAACTCAATATCCCCGTGCTGGGCAAACAGGTTTTGCAGCCGTTTGAGCTAAGATTTAAAAATTATTCACATAATGAAAACCTATACTTTGTTTCAGGCGAGTTTCCCATTCAAATGCATGTAACAGTGAGAAACGCATTGTCTTGGCGAAATAAAGCGTTTTTGAACAACTTCATATAAATCGCTGTAACTTTTGATAGAAGACTCAGACAACCATGTTTATGGCTTTATCTTATAGAACTCAATATCCCCGTGCTGGGCAAACAGGTTTTGCAGCCGTTTGAGCTAAGATTTAAAAATTATTCACATAATGAAAACCTATACTTTGTTTCAGGCGAGTTTCCCATTCAAATGCATGTAAGAGTGAGAAACGCATTGTCTTGGCGAAATAAAGCGTTTTTGAACAACTTCATATAAATCGCTGTAACTTTTGATAGAAGACTCAGACAAACATGTTTATGGCTTTATCTTATAGAACTCAATATCCCCGTGCTGGGCAAACAGGTTTTGCAGCCGTTTGAGCTAAGATTTTAAAATTATTCACATAATGAAAACCTATACTTTGTCTCGGGTGAGTTTCCCATTCAAATGCATGTAACAGTGAGAAACACACTGTCTTGGCGAAATAAAACGATTTTCAACCACTTCATATAAATCGCTGTAACTTTTGATAGAAGACTCAGACAACCATGTTTATGGCTTTATCTTATAGAACTCAATATCCCCGTGCTGGGCAAACAGGTTTTGCAGCCGTTTGAGCTAAGATTTTAAAATTATTCACATAATGAAAACCTATACTTTGTCTCGGGTGAGTTTCCCATTCAAATGCATGTAACAGTGAGAAACACACTGTCTTGGCGAAATAAAGCGATTTTCAACCACTTCATATAAATCGCTGTAACTTTTGATAGAAGACTCAGACAACCATGTTTATGGCTTTATCTTATAGAACTCAATATCCCCGTGCTGGGCAAACAGGTTTTGCAGCCGTTTGAGCTAAGATTTTAAAATTATTCACATAATGAAAACCTATACTTTGTCTCGGGTGAGTTTCCCATTCAAATGCATGTAACAGTGAGAAACACACTGTCTTGGCGAAATAAAGCGATTTTCAACCACTTCATATAAATCGCTGTAACTTTTGGTAGAAGACTCCGACAACCATGTTTATGGCTTTATCTTATAGAACTCAATATCCCCGTGCTGGGCAAACAGGTTTTGCAGCCGTTTGAGCTAAGATTTAAAAATTATTCACATAATGAAAACCTATACTTTGTCTCGGGTGAGTTTCCCATTCAAATGCATGTAACAGTGAGAAACACACTGTCTTGGCGAAATAAAGCGATTTTCAACCACTTCATATAAATCGCTGTAACTTTTGGTAGAAGACTCAGACAACCATGTTTATGGCTTTATCTTATAGAACTCAATATCCCCGTGCTGGGCAAACAGAACAGGTTTTGCAGCCGTTTGAGCTAAGATTTTAAAATTATTCACATAATGAAAACCTATACTTTGTCTCGGGTGAGTTTCCCATTCAAATGCATGTAACAGTGAGAAACACACTGTCTTGGCGAAATAAAGCGATTTTCAACCACTTCATATAAATCGCTGTAACTTTTGGTAGAAGACTCAGACAACCATGTTTATGGCTTTATCTTATAGAACTCAATATCCCCGTGCTGGGCAAACAGGTTTTGCAGCCGTTTGAGCTAAGATTTAAAAATTATTCACATAATGAAAACCTATACTTTGTTTCAGGCGAGTTTCCCATTCAAATGCATGTAACAGTGAGAAACGCATTGTCTTGGCGAAATAAAGCGTTTTTGAACAACTTCATATAAATCGCTGTAACTTTTGATAGAAGACTCAGACAAACATGTTTATGGCTTTATCTTATAGAACTCAATATCCCCGTGCTGGGCAAACAGGTTTTGCAGCCGTTTGAGCTAAGATTTTAAAATTATTCACATAATGAAAACCTATACTTTGTCTCGGGTGAGTTTCCCATTCAAATGCATGTAACAGTGAGAAACACACTGTCTTGGCGAAATAAAGCGATTTTCAACCACTTCATATAAATCGCTGTAACTTTTGGTAGAAGACTCCGACAACCATGTTTATGGCTTTATCTTATAGAACTCAATATCCCCGTGCTGGGCAAACAGGTTTTGCAGCCGTTTGAGCTAAGATTTAAAAATTATTCACATAATGAAAACCTATACTTTGTCTCGGGTGAGTTTCCCATTCAAATGCATGTAACAGTGAGAAACACACTGTCTTGGCGAAATAAAGCGATTTTCAACCACTTCATATAAATCGCTGTAACTTTTGGTAGAAGACTCAGACAACCATGTTTATGGCTTTATCTTATAGAACTCAATATCCCCGTGCTGGGCAAACAGAACAGGTTTTGCAGCCGTTTGAGCTAAGATTTTAAAATTATTCACATAATGAAAACCTATACTTTGTCTCGGGTGAGTTTCCCATTCAAATGCATGTAACAGTGAGAAACACACTGTCTTGGCGAAATAAAGCGATTTTCAACCACTTCATATAAATCGCTGTAACTTTTGGTAGAAGACTCAGACAACCATGTTTATGGCTTTATCTTATAGAACTCAATATCCCCGTGCTGGGCAAACAGGTTTTGCAGCCGTTTGAGCTAAGATTTAAAAATTATTCACATAATGAAAACCTATACTTTGTTTCAGGCGAGTTTCCCATTCAAATGCATGTAACAGTGAGAAACGCATTGTCTTGGCGAAATAAAGCGTTTTTGAACAACTTCATATAAATCGCTGTAACTTTTGATAGAAGACTCAGACAAACATGTTTATGGCTTTATCTTATAGAACTCAATATCCCCGTGCTGGGCAAACAGGTTTTGCAGCCGTTTGAGCTAAGATTTAAAAATTATTCACATAATGAAAACCTATACTTTGTTTCAGGCGAGTTTCCCATTCAAATGCATGTAACAGTGAGAAACGCATTGTCTTGGCGAAATAAAGCGTTTTTGAACAACTTCATATAAATCGCTGTAACTTTTGATAGAAGACTCAGACAACCATGTTTATGGCTTTATCTTATAGAACTCAATATCCCCGTGCTGGGCAAACAGGTTTTGCAGCCGTTTGAGCTAAGATTTAAAAATTATTCACATAATGAAAACCTATACTTTGTTTCAGGCGAGTTTCCCATTCAAATGCATGTAAGAGTGAGAAACGCATTGTCTTGGCGAAATAAAGCGTTTTTGAACAACTTCATATAAATCGCTGTAACTTTTGATAGAAGACTCAGACAAACATGTTTATGGCTTTATCTTATAGAACTCAATATCCCCGTGCTGGGCAAACAGGTTTTGCAGCCGTTTGAGCTAAGATTTTAAAATTATTCACATAATGAAAACCTATACTTTGTCTCGGGTGAGTTTCCCATTCAAATGCATGTAACAGTGAGAAACACACTGTCTTGGCGAAATAAAACGATTTTCAACCACTTCATATAAATCGCTGTAACTTTTGATAGAAGACTCAGACAACCATGTTTATGGCTTTATCTTATAGAACTCAATATCCCCGTGCTGGGCAAACAGGTTTTGCAGCCGTTTGAGCTAAGATTTTAAAATTATTCACATAATGAAAACCTATACTTTGTCTCGGGTGAGTTTCCCATTCAAATGCATGTAACAGTGAGAAACACACTGTCTTGGCGAAATAAAGCGATTTTCAACCACTTCATATAAATCGCTGTAACTTTTGATAGAAGACTCAGACAACCATGTTTATGGCTTTATCTTATAGAACTCAATATCCCCGTGCTGGGCAAACAGAACAGGTTTTGCAGCCGTTTGAGCTAAGATTTTAAAATTATTCACATAATGAAAACCTATACTTTGTTTCAGGCGAGTTTCCCATTCAAATGCATGTAACAGTGAGAAACGCATTGTCTTGGCGAAATAAAGCGTTTTTGAACAACTTCATATAAATCGCTGTAACTTTTGATAGAAGACTCAGACAAACATGTTTATGGCTTTATCTTATAGAACTCAATATCCCCGTGCTGGGCAAACAGGTTTTGCAGCCGTTTGAGCTAAGATTTAAAAATTATTCACATAATGAAAACCTATACTTTGTTTCAGGCGAGTTTCCCATTCAAATGCATGTAACAGTGAGAAACGCATTGTCTTGGCGAAATAAAGCGTTTTTGAACAACTTCATATAAATCGCTGTAACTTTTGATAGAAGACTCAGACAAACATGTTTATGGCTTTATCTTATAGAACTCAATATCCCCGTGCTGGGCAAACAGGTTTTGCAGCCGTTTGAGCTAAGATTTTAAAATTATTCACATAATGAAAACCTATACTTTGTCTCGGGTGAGTTTCCCATTCAAATGCATGTAACAGTGAGAAACACACTGTCTTGGCGAAATAAAGCGATTTTCAACCACTTCATATAAATCGCTGTAACTTTTGGTAGAAGACTCAGACAACCATGTTTATGGCTTTATCTTATAGAACTCAATATCCCCGTGCTGGGCAAACAGGTTTTGCAGCCGTTTGAGCTAAGATTTTAAAATTATTCACATAATGAAAACCTATACTTTGTCTCGGGTGAGTTTCCCATTCAAATGCATGTAACAGTGAGAAACACACTGTCTTGGCGAAATAAAGCGATTTTCAACCACTTCATATAAATCGCTGTAACTTTTGGTAGAAGACTCAGACAACCATGTTTATGGCTTTATCTTATAGAACTCAATATCCCCGTGCTGGGCAAACAGGTTTTGCAGCCGTTTGAGCTAAGATTTAAAAATTATTCACATAATGAAAACCTATACTTTGTTTCAGGCGAGTTTCCCATTCAAATGCATGTAACAGTGAGAAACGCATTGTCTTGGCGAAATAAAGCGTTTTTGAACAACTTCATATAAATCGCTGTAACTTTTGATAGAAGACTCAGACAACCATGTTTATGGCTTTATCTTATAGAACTCAATATCCCCGTGCTGGGCAAACAGGTTTTGCAGCCGTTTGAGCTAAGATTTTTAAATTATTCACATAATGAAAACCTATACTTTGTTTCAGGCGAGTTTCCCATTCAAATGCATGTAACAGTGAGAAACGCATTGTCTTGGCGAAATAAAGCGTTTTTGAACAACTTCATATAAATCGCTGTAACTTTTGATAGAAGACTCAGACAAACATGTTTATGGCTTTATCTTATAGAACTCAATATCCCCGTGCTGGGCAAACAGGTTTTGCAGCCGTTTGAGCTAAGATTTAAAAATTATTCACATAATGAAAACCTATACTTTGTTTCAGGCGAGTTTCCCATTCAAATGCATGTAACAGTGAGAAACGCATTGTCTTGGCGAAATAAAGCGTTTTTGAACAACTTCATATAAATCGCTGTAACTTTTGATAGAAGACTCAGACAAACATGTTTATGGCTTTATCTTATAGAACTCAATATCCCCGTGCTGGGCAAACAGGTTTTGCAGCCGTTTGAGCTAAGATTTTAAAATTATTCACATAATGAAAACCTATACTTTGTCTCGGGTGAGTTTCCCATTCAAATGCATGTAACAGTGAGAAACACACTGTCTTGGCGAAATAAAGCGATTTTCAACCACTTCATATAAATCGCTGTAACTTTTGGTAGAAGACTCAGACAACCATGTTTATGGCTTTATCTTATAGAACTCAATATCCCCGTGCTGGGCAAACAGGTTTTGCAGCCGTTTGAGCTAAGATTTTAAAATTATTCACATAATGAAAACCTATACTTTGTCTCGGGTGAGTTTCCCATTCAAATGCATGTAACAGTGAGAAACACACTGTCTTGGCGAAATAAAGCGATTTTCAACCACTTCATATAAATCGCTGTAACTTTTGGTAGAAGACTCAGACAACCATGTTTATGGCTTTATCTTATAGAACTCAATATCCCCGTGCTGGGCAAACAGGTTTTGCAGCCGTTTGAGCTAAGATTTTAAAATTATTCACATAATGAAAACCTATACTTTGTCTCGGGTGAGTTTCCCATTCAAATGCATGTAACAGTGAGAAACACACTGTCTTGGCGAAATAAAGCGATTTTCAACCACTTCATATAAATCGCTGTAACTTTTGGTAGAAGACTCAGACAACCATGTTTATGGCTTTATCTTATAGAACTCAATATCCCCGTGCTGGGCAAACAGGTTTTGCAGCCGTTTGAGCTAAGATTTTAAAATTATTCACATAATGAAAACCTATACTTTGTCTCGGGTGAGTTTCCCATTCAAATGCATGTAACAGTGAGAAACACACTGTCTTGGCGAAATAAAGCGATTTTCAACCACTTCATATAAATCGCTGTAACTTTTGGTAGAAGACTCAGACAACCATGTTTATGGCTTTATCTTATAGAACTCAATATCCCCGTGCTGGGCAAACAGGTTTTGCAGCCGTTTGAGCTAAGATTTAAAAATTATTCACATAATGAAAACCTATACTTTGTTTCAGGCGAGTTTCCCATTCAAATGCATGTAACAGTGAGAAACGCATTGTCTTGGCGAAATAAAGCGTTTTTGAACAACTTCATATAAATCGCTGTAACTTTTGATAGAAGACTCAGACAACCATGTTTATGGCTTTATCTTATAGAACTCAATATCCCCGTGCTGGGCAAACAGGTTTTGCAGCCGTTTGAGCTAAGATTTTTAAATTATTCACATAATGAAAACCTATACTTTGTTTCAGGCGAGTTTCCCATTCAAATGCATGTAACAGTGAGAAACGCATTGTCTTGGCGAAATAAAGCGTTTTTGAACAACTTCATATAAATCGCTGTAACTTTTGATAGAAGACTCAGACAAACATGTTTATGGCTTTATCTTATAGAACTCAATATCCCCGTGCTGGGCAAACAGGTTTTGCAGCCGTTTGAGCTAAGATTTAAAAATTATTCACATAATGAAAACCTATACTTTGTTTCAGGCGAGTTTCCCATTCAAATGCATGTAACAGTGAGAAACGCATTGTCTTGGCGAAATAAAGCGTTTTTGAACAACTTCATATAAATCGCTGTAACTTTTGATAGAAGACTCAGACAAACATGTTTATGGCTTTATCTTATAGAACTCAATATCCCCGTGCTGGGCAAACAGGTTTTGCAGCCGTTTGAGCTAAGATTTTAAAATTATTCACATAATGAAAACCTATACTTTGTCTCGGGTGAGTTTCCCATTCAAATGCATGTAACAGTGAGAAACACACTGTCTTGGCGAAATAAAGCGATTTTCAACCACTTCATATAAATCGCTGTAACTTTTGGTAGAAGACTCAGACAACCATGTTTATGGCTTTATCTTATAGAACTCAATATCCCCGTGCTGGGCAAACAGGTTTTGCAGCCGTTTGAGCTAAGATTTTAAAATTATTCACATAATGAAAACCTATACTTTGTCTCGGGTGAGTTTCCCATTCAAATGCATGTAACAGTGAGAAACACACTGTCTTGGCGAAATAAAGCGATTTTCAACCACTTCATATAAATCGCTGTAACTTTTGGTAGAAGACTCAGACAACCATGTTTATGGCTTTATCTTATAGAACTCAATATCCCCGTGCTGGGCAAACAGGTTTTGCAGCCGTTTGAGCTAAGATTTTTAAATTATTCACATAATGAAAACCTATACTTTGTTTCAGGCGAGTTTCCCATTCAAATGCATGTAACAGTGAGAAACGCATTGTCTTGGCGAAATAAAGCGTTTTTGAACAACTTCATATAAATCGCTGTAACTTTTGATAGAAGACTCAGACAACCATGTTTATGGCTTTATCTTATAGAACTCAATATCCCCGTGCTGGGCAAACAGGTTTTGCAGCCGTTTGAGCTAAGATTTAAAAATTATTCACATAATGAAAACCTATACTTTGTTTCAGGCGAGTTTCCCATTCAAATGCATGTAAGAGTGAGAAACGCATTGTCTTGGCGAAATAAAGCGTTTTTGAACAACTTCATATAAATCGCTGTAACTTTTGATAGAAGACTCAGACAAACATGTTTATGGCTTTATCTTATAGAACTCAATATCCCCGTGCTGGGCAAACAGGTTTTGCAGCCGTTTGAGCTAAGATTTTAAAATTATTCACATAATGAAAACCTATACTTTGTCTCGGGTGAGTTTCCCATTCAAATGCATGTAACAGTGAGAAACACACTGTCTTGGCGAAATAAAGCGATTTTCAACCACTTCATATAAATCGCTGTAACTTTTGATAGAAGACTCAGACAACCATGTTTATGGCTTTATCTTATAGAACTCAATATCCCCGTGCTGGGCAAACAGAACAGGTTTTGCAGCCGTTTGAGCTAAGATTTTAAAATTATTCACATAATGAAAACCTATACTTTGTTTCAGGCGAGTTTCCCATTCAAATGCATGTAACAGTGAGAAACGCATTGTCTTGGCGAAATAAAGCGTTTTTGAACAACTTCATATAAATCGCTGTAACTTTTGATAGAAGACTCAGACAACCATGTTTATGGCTTTATCTTATAGAACTCAATATCCCCGTGCTGGGCAAACAGAACAGGTTTTGCAGCCGTTTGAGCTAAGATTTTAAAATTATTCACATAATGAAAACCTATACTTTGTTTCAGGCGAGTTTCCCATTCAAATGCATGTAACAGTGAGAAACGCATTGTCTTGGCGAAATAAAGCGTTTTTGAACAACTTCATATAAATCGCTGTAACTTTTGATAGAAGACTCAGACAAACATGTTTATGGCTTTATCTTATAGAACTCAATATCCCCGTGCTGGGCAAACAGGTTTTGCAGCCGTTTGAGCTAAGATTTTAAAATTATTCACATAATGAAAACCTATACTTTGTCTCGGGTGAGTTTCCCATTCAAATGCATGTAACAGTGAGAAACACACTGTCTTGGCGAAATAAAGCGATTTTCAACCACTTCATATAAATCGCTGTAACTTTTGGTAGAAGACTCAGACAACCATGTTTATGGCTTTATCTTATAGAACTCAATATCCCCGTGCTGGGCAAACAGGTTTTGCAGCCGTTTGAGCTAAGATTTTAAAATTATTCACATAATGAAAACCTATACTTTGTCTCGGGTGAGTTTCCCATTCAAATGCATGTAACAGTGAGAAACACACTGTCTTGGCGAAATAAAGCGATTTTCAACCACTTCATATAAATCGCTGTAACTTTTGGTAGAAGACTCAGACAACCATGTTTATGGCTTTATCTTATAGAACTCAATATCCCCGTGCTGGGCAAACAGAACAGGTTTTGCAGCCGTTTGAGCTAAGATTTTAAAATTATTCACATAATGAAAACCTATACTTTGTCTCGGGTGAGTTTCCCATTCAAATGCATGTAACAGTGAGAAACACACTGTCTTGGCGAAATAAAGCGATTTTCAACCACTTCATATAAATCGCTGTAACTTTTGATAGAAGACTCAGACAACCATGTTTATGGCTTTATCTTATAGAACTCAATATCCCCGTGCTGGGCAAACAGGTTTTGCAGCCGTTTGAGCTAAGATTTTAAAATTATTCACATAATGAAAACCTATACTTTGTCTCGGGTGAGTTTCCCATTCAAATGCATGTAACAGTGAGAAACGCATTGTCTTGGCGAAATAAAGCGTTTTTGAACAACTTCATATAAATCGCTGTAACTTTTGGTAGAAGACTCAGACAACCATGTTTATGGCTTTATCTTATAGAACTCAATATCCCCGTGCTGGGCAAACAGGTTTTGCAGCCGTTTGAGCTAAGATTTAAAAATTATTCACATAATGAAAACCTATACTTTGTCTCGGGTGAGTTTCCCATTCAAATGCATGTAACAGTGAGAAACACACTGTCTTGGCGAAATAAAGCGATTTTCAACCACTTCATATAAATCGCTGTAACTTTTGATAGAAGACTCAGACAACCATGTTTATGGCTTTATCTTATAGAACTCAATATCCCCGTGCTGGGCAAACAGGTTTTGCAGCCGTTTGAGCTAAGATTTTAAAATTATTCACATAATGAAAACCTATACTTTGTCTCGGGTGAGTTTCCCATTCAAATGCATGTAACAGTGAGAAACACACTGTCTTGGCGAAATAAAGCGATTTTCAACCACTTCATATAAATCGCTGTAACTTTTGGTAGAAGACTCAGACAACCATGTTTATGGCTTTATCTTATAGAACTCAATATCCCCGTGCTGGGCAAACAGGTTTTGCAGCCGTTTGAGCTAAGATTTAAAAATTATTCACATAATGAAAACCTATACTTTGTTTCAGGCGAGTTTCCCATTCAAATGCATGTAACAGTGAGAAACGCATTGTCTTGGCGAAATAAAGCGTTTTTGAACAACTTCATATAAATCGCTGTAACTTTTGATAGAAGACTCAGACAAACATGTTTATGGCTTTATCTTATAGAACTCAATATCCCCGTGCTGGGCAAACAGGTTTTGCAGCCGTTTGAGCTAAGATTTTAAAATTATTCACATAATGAAAACCTATACTTTGTCTCGGGTGAGTTTCCCATTCAAATGCATGTAACAGTGAGAAACACACTGTCTTGGCGAAATAAAGCGATTTTCAACCACTTCATATAAATCGCTGTAACTTTTGGTAGAAGACTCAGACAACCATGTTTATGGCTTTATCTTATAGAACTCAATATCCCCGTGCTGGGCAAACAGGTTTTGCAGCCGTTTGAGCTAAGATTTTAAAATTATTCACATAATGAAAACCTATACTTTGTCTCGGGTGAGTTTCCCATTCAAATGCATGTAACAGTGAGAAACACACTGTCTTGGCGAAATAAAGCGATTTTCAACCACTTCATATAAATCGCTGTAACTTTTGATAGAAGACTCAGACAACCATGTTTATGGCTTTATCTTATAGAACTCAATATCCCCGTGCTGGGCAAACAGAACAGGTTTTGCAGCCGTTTGAGCTAAGATTTTAAAATTATTCACATAATGAAAACCTATACTTTGTCTCGGGTGAGTTTCCCATTCAAATGCATGTAACAGTGAGAAACACACTGTCTTGGCGAAATAAAGCGATTTTCAACCACTTCATATAAATCGCTGTAACTTTTGGTAGAAGACTCAGACAACCATGTTTATGGCTTTATCTTATAGAACTCAATATCCCCGTGCTGGGCAAACAGGTTTTGCAGCCGTTTGAGCTAAGATTTAAAAATTATTCACATAATGAAAACCTATACTTTGTTTCAGGCGAGTTTCCCATTCAAATGCATGTAACAGTGAGAAACGCATTGTCTTGGCGAAATAAAGCGTTTTTGAACAACTTCATATAAATCGCTGTAACTTTTGATAGAAGACTCAGACAACCATGTTTATGGCTTTATCTTATAGAACTCAATATCCCCGTGCTGGGCAAACAGGTTTTGCAGCCGTTTGAGCTAAGATTTTTAAATTATTCACATAATGAAAACCTATACTTTGTTTCAGGCGAGTTTCCCATTCAAATGCATGTAACAGTGAGAAACGCATTGTCTTGGCGAAATAAAGCGTTTTTGAACAACTTCATATAAATCGCTGTAACTTTTGATAGAAGACTCAGACAACCATGTTTATGGCTTTATCTTATAGAACTCAATATCCCCGTGCTGGGCAAACAGGTTTTGCAGCCGTTTGAGCTAAGATTTAAAAATTATTCACATAATGAAAACCTATACTTTGTTTCAGGCGAGTTTCCCATTCAAATGCATGTAACAGTGAGAAACGCATTGTCTTGGCGAAATAAAGCGTTTTTGAACAACTTCATATAAATCGCTGTAACTTTTGATAGAAGACTCAGACAACCATGTTTATGGCTTTATCTTATAGAACTCAATATCCCCGTGCTGGGCAAACAGAACAGGTTTTGCAGCCGTTTGAGCTAAGATTTTAAAATTATTCACATAATGAAAACCTATACTTTGTTTCAGGCGAGTTTCCCATTCAAATGCATGTAACAGTGAGAAACGCATTGTCTTGGCGAAATAAAGCGTTTTTGAACAACTTCATATAAATCGCTGTAACTTTTGATAGAAGACTCAGACAAACATGTTTATGGCTTTATCTTATAGAACTCAATATCCCCGTGCTGGGCAAACAGGTTTTGCAGCCGTTTGAGCTAAGATTTAAAAATTATTCACATAATGAAAACCTATACTTTGTCTCGGGTGAGTTTCCCATTCAAATGCATGTAACAGTGAGAAACACACTGTCTTGGCGAAATAAAGCGATTTTCAACCACTTCATATAAATCGCTGTAACTTTTGATAGAAGACTCAGACAACCATGTTTATGGCTTTATCTTATAGAACTCAATATCCCCGTGCTGGGCAAACAGGTTTTGCAGCCGTTTGAGCTAAGATTTTAAAATTATTCACATAATGAAAACCTATACTTTGTCTCGGGTGAGTTTCCCATTCAAATGCATGTAACAGTGAGAAACACACTGTCTTGGCGAAATAAAGCGATTTTCAACCACTTCATATAAATCGCTGTAACTTTTGATAGAAGACTCAGACAACCATGTTTATGGCTTTATCTTATAGAACTCAATATCCCCGTGCTGGGCAAACAGAACAGGTTTTGCAGCCGTTTGAGCTAAGATTTTAAAATTATTCACATAATGAAAACCTATACTTTGTTTCAGGCGAGTTTCCCATTCAAATGCATGTAACAGTGAGAAACGCATTGTCTTGGCGAAATAAAGCGTTTTTGAACAACTTCATATAAATCGCTGTAACTTTTGATAGAAGACTCAGACAAACATGTTTATGGCTTTATCTTATAGAACTCAATATCCCCGTGCTGGGCAAACAGGTTTTGCAGCCGTTTGAGCTAAGATTTAAAAATTATTCACATAATGAAAACCTATACTTTGTTTCAGGCGAGTTTCCCATTCAAATGCATGTAACAGTGAGAAACGCATTGTCTTGGCGAAATAAAGCGTTTTTGAACAACTTCATATAAATCGCTGTAACTTTTGATAGAAGACTCAGACAAACATGTTTATGGCTTTATCTTATAGAACTCAATATCCCCGTGCTGGGCAAACAGGTTTTGCAGCCGTTTGAGCTAAGATTTTAAAATTATTCACATAATGAAAACCTATACTTTGTCTCGGGTGAGTTTCCCATTCAAATGCATGTAACAGTGAGAAACACACTGTCTTGGCGAAATAAAGCGATTTTCAACCACTTCATATAAATCGCTGTAACTTTTGGTAGAAGACTCAGACAACCATGTTTATGGCTTTATCTTATAGAACTCAATATCCCCGTGCTGGGCAAACAGGTTTTGCAGCCGTTTGAGCTAAGATTTAAAAATTATTCACATAATGAAAACCTATACTTTGTCTCGGGTGAGTTTCCCATTCAAATGCATGTAACAGTGAGAAACACACTGTCTTGGCGAAATAAAGCGATTTTCAACCACTTCATATAAATCGCTGTAACTTTTGATAGAAGACTCAGACAACCATGTTTATGGCTTTATCTTATAGAACTCAATATCCCCGTGCTGGGCAAACAGGTTTTGCAGCCGTTTGAGCTAAGATTTTAAAATTATTCACATAATGAAAACCTATACTTTGTCTCGGGTGAGTTTCCCATTCAAATGCATGTAACAGTGAGAAACACACTGTCTTGGCGAAATAAAGCGATTTTCAACCACTTCATATAAATCGCTGTAACTTTTGATAGAAGACTCAGACAACCATGTTTATGGCTTTATCTTATAGAACTCAATATCCCCGTGCTGGGCAAACAGAACAGGTTTTGCAGCCGTTTGAGCTAAGATTTTAAAATTATTCACATAATGAAAACCTATACTTTGTTTCAGGCGAGTTTCCCATTCAAATGCATGTAACAGTGAGAAACGCATTGTCTTGGCGAAATAAAGCGTTTTTGAACAACTTCATATAAATCGCTGTAACTTTTGATAGAAGACTCAGACAAACATGTTTATGGCTTTATCTTATAGAACTCAATATCCCCGTGCTGGGCAAACAGGTTTTGCAGCCGTTTGAGCTAAGATTTAAAAATTATTCACATAATGAAAACCTATACTTTGTTTCAGGCGAGTTTCCCATTCAAATGCATGTAACAGTGAGAAACGCATTGTCTTGGCGAAATAAAGCGTTTTTGAACAACTTCATATAAATCGCTGTAACTTTTGATAGAAGACTCAGACAAACATGTTTATGGCTTTATCTTATAGAACTCAATATCCCCGTGCTGGGCAAACAGGTTTTGCAGCCGTTTGAGCTAAGATTTTAAAATTATTCACATAATGAAAACCTATACTTTGTCTCGGGTGAGTTTCCCATTCAAATGCATGTAACAGTGAGAAACACACTGTCTTGGCGAAATAAAGCGATTTTCAACCACTTCATATAAATCGCTGTAACTTTTGGTAGAAGACTCAGACAACCATGTTTATGGCTTTATCTTATAGAACTCAATATCCCCGTGCTGGGCAAACAGGTTTTGCAGCCGTTTGAGCTAAGATTTTAAAATTATTCACATAATGAAAACCTATACTTTGTCTCGGGTGAGTTTCCCATTCAAATGCATGTAACAGTGAGAAACACACTGTCTTGGCGAAATAAAGCGATTTTCAACCACTTCATATAAATCGCTGTAACTTTTGGTAGAAGACTCAGACAACCATGTTTATGGCTTTATCTTATAGAACTCAATATCCCCGTGCTGGGCAAACAGAACAGGTTTTGCAGCCGTTTGAGCTAAGATTTTAAAATTATTCACATAATGAAAACCTATACTTTGTCTCGGGTGAGTTTCCCATTCAAATGCATGTAACAGTGAGAAACACACTGTCTTGGCGAAATAAAGCGATTTTCAACCACTTCATATAAATCGCTGTAACTTTTGGTAGAAGACTCAGACAACCATGTTTATGGCTTTATCTTATAGAACTCAATATCCCCGTGCTGGGCAAACAGGTTTTGCAGCCGTTTGAGCTAAGATTTAAAAATTATTCACATAATGAAAACCTATACTTTGTTTCAGGCGAGTTTCCCATTCAAATGCATGTAACAGTGAGAAACGCATTGTCTTGGCGAAATAAAGCGTTTTTGAACAACTTCATATAAATCGCTGTAACTTTTGATAGAAGACTCAGACAACCATGTTTATGGCTTTATCTTATAGAACTCAATATCCCCGTGCTGGGCAAACAGGTTTTGCAGCCGTTTGAGCTAAGATTTTTAAATTATTCACATAATGAAAACCTATACTTTGTTTCAGGCGAGTTTCCCATTCAAATGCATGTAACAGTGAGAAACGCATTGTCTTGGCGAAATAAAGCGTTTTTGAACAACTTCATATAAATCGCTGTAACTTTTGATAGAAGACTCAGACAACCATGTTTATGGCTTTATCTTATAGAACTCAATATCCCCGTGCTGGGCAAACAGGTTTTGCAGCCGTTTGAGCTAAGATTTAAAAATTATTCACATAATGAAAACCTATACTTTGTTTCAGGCGAGTTTCCCATTCAAATGCATGTAAGAGTGAGAAACGCATTGTCTTGGCGAAATAAAGCGTTTTTGAACAACTTCATATAAATCGCTGTAACTTTTGATAGAAGACTCAGACAAACATGTTTATGGCTTTATCTTATAGAACTCAATATCCCCGTGCTGGGCAAACAGGTTTTGCAGCCGTTTGAGCTAAGATTTTAAAATTATTCACATAATGAAAACCTATACTTTGTCTCGGGTGAGTTTCCCATTCAAATGCATGTAACAGTGAGAAACACACTGTCTTGGCGAAATAAAGCGATTTTCAACCACTTCATATAAATCGCTGTAACTTTTGATAGAAGACTCAGACAACCATGTTTATGGCTTTATCTTATAGAACTCAATATCCCCGTGCTGGGCAAACAGGTTTTGCAGCCGTTTGAGCTAAGATTTTAAAATTATTCACATAATGAAAACCTATACTTTGTCTCGGGTGAGTTTCCCATTCAAATGCATGTAACAGTGAGAAACACACTGTCTTGGCGAAATAAAGCGATTTTCAACCACTTCATATAAATCGCTGTAACTTTTGATAGAAGACTCAGACAACCATGTTTATGGCTTTATCTTATAGAACTCAATATCCCCGTGCTGGGCAAACAGAACAGGTTTTGCAGCCGTTTGAGCTAAGATTTTAAAATTATTCACATAATGAAAACCTATACTTTGTTTCAGGCGAGTTTCCCATTCAAATGCATGTAACAGTGAGAAACGCATTGTCTTGGCGAAATAAAGCGTTTTTGAACAACTTCATATAAATCGCTGTAACTTTTGATAGAAGACTCAGACAAACATGTTTATGGCTTTATCTTATAGAACTCAATATCCCCGTGCTGGGCAAACAGGTTTTGCAGCCGTTTGAGCTAAGATTTAAAAATTATTCACATAATGAAAACCTATACTTTGTCTCGGGTGAGTTTCCCATTCAAATGCATGTAACAGTGAGAAACACACTGTCTTGGCGAAATAAAGCGATTTTCAACCACTTCATATAAATCGCTGTAACTTTTGGTAGAAGACTCAGACAACCATGTTTATGGCTTTATCTTATAGAACTCAATATCCCCGTGCTGGGCAAACAGGTTTTGCAGCCGTTTGAGCTAAGATTTTAAAATTATTCACATAATGAAAACCTATACTTTGTCTCGGGTGAGTTTCCCATTCAAATGCATGTAACAGTGAGAAACACACTGTCTTGGCGAAATAAAGCGATTTTCAACCACTTCATATAAATCGCTGTAACTTTTGGTAGAAGACTCAGACAACCATGTTTATGGCTTTATCTTATAGAACTCAATATCCCCGTGCTGGGCAAACAGAACAGGTTTTGCAGCCGTTTGAGCTAAGATTTTAAAATTATTCACATAATGAAAACCTATACTTTGTCTCGGGTGAGTTTCCCATTCAAATGCATGTAACAGTGAGAAACACACTGTCTTGGCGAAATAAAGCGATTTTCAACCACTTCATATAAATCGCTGTAACTTTTGGTAGAAGACTCAGACAACCATGTTTATGGCTTTATCTTATAGAACTCAATATCCCCGTGCTGGGCAAACAGGTTTTGCAGCCGTTTGAGCTAAGATTTAAAAATTATTCACATAATGAAAACCTATACTTTGTTTCAGGCGAGTTTCCCATTCAAATGCATGTAACAGTGAGAAACGCATTGTCTTGGCGAAATAAAGCGTTTTTGAACAACTTCATATAAATCGCTGTAACTTTTGATAGAAGACTCAGACAACCATGTTTATGGCTTTATCTTATAGAACTCAATATCCCCGTGCTGGGCAAACAGGTTTTGCAGCCGTTTGAGCTAAGATTTTTAAATTATTCACATAATGAAAACCTATACTTTGTTTCAGGCGAGTTTCCCATTCAAATGCATGTAACAGTGAGAAACGCATTGTCTTGGCGAAATAAAGCGTTTTTGAACAACTTCATATAAATCGCTGTAACTTTTGATAGAAGACTCAGACAACCATGTTTATGGCTTTATCTTATAGAACTCAATATCCCCGTGCTGGGCAAACAGGTTTTGCAGCCGTTTGAGCTAAGATTTAAAAATTATTCACATAATGAAAACCTATACTTTGTTTCAGGCGAGTTTCCCATTCAAATGCATGTAAGAGTGAGAAACGCATTGTCTTGGCGAAATAAAGCGTTTTTGAACAACTTCATATAAATCGCTGTAACTTTTGATAGAAGACTCAGACAAACATGTTTATGGCTTTATCTTATAGAACTCAATATCCCCGTGCTGGGCAAACAGGTTTTGCAGCCGTTTGAGCTAAGATTTTAAAATTATTCACATAATGAAAACCTATACTTTGTCTCGGGTGAGTTTCCCATTCAAATGCATGTAACAGTGAGAAACACACTGTCTTGGCGAAATAAAGCGATTTTCAACCACTTCATATAAATCGCTGTAACTTTTGATAGAAGACTCAGACAACCATGTTTATGGCTTTATCTTATAGAACTCAATATCCCCGTGCTGGGCAAACAGGTTTTGCAGCCGTTTGAGCTAAGATTTTAAAATTATTCACATAATGAAAACCTATACTTTGTCTCGGGTGAGTTTCCCATTCAAATGCATGTAACAGTGAGAAACACACTGTCTTGGCGAAATAAAGCGATTTTCAACCACTTCATATAAATCGCTGTAACTTTTGATAGAAGACTCAGACAACCATGTTTATGGCTTTATCTTATAGAACTCAATATCCCCGTGCTGGGCAAACAGAACAGGTTTTGCAGCCGTTTGAGCTAAGATTTTAAAATTATTCACATAATGAAAACCTATACTTTGTTTCAGGCGAGTTTCCCATTCAAATGCATGTAACAGTGAGAAACGCATTGTCTTGGCGAAATAAAGCGTTTTTGAACAACTTCATATAAATCGCTGTAACTTTTGATAGAAGACTCAGACAAACATGTTTATGGCTTTATCTTATAGAACTCAATATCCCCGTGCTGGGCAAACAGGTTTTGCAGCCGTTTGAGCTAAGATTTAAAAATTATTCACATAATGAAAACCTATACTTTGTTTCAGGCGAGTTTCCCATTCAAATGCATGTAACAGTGAGAAACGCATTGTCTTGGCGAAATAAAGCGTTTTTGAACAACTTCATATAAATCGCTGTAACTTTTGATAGAAGACTCAGACAAACATGTTTATGGCTTTATCTTATAGAACTCAATATCCCCGTGCTGGGCAAACAGGTTTTGCAGCCGTTTGAGCTAAGATTTTAAAATTATTCACATAATGAAAACCTATACTTTGTCTCGGGTGAGTTTCCCATTCAAATGCATGTAACAGTGAGAAACACACTGTCTTGGCGAAATAAAGCGATTTTCAACCACTTCATATAAATCGCTGTAACTTTTGGTAGAAGACTCAGACAACCATGTTTATGGCTTTATCTTATAGAACTCAATATCCCCGTGCTGGGCAAACAGGTTTTGCAGCCGTTTGAGCTAAGATTTAAAAATTATTCACATAATGAAAACCTATACTTTGTCTCGGGTGAGTTTCCCATTCAAATGCATGTAACAGTGAGAAACACACTGTCTTGGCGAAATAAAGCGATTTTCAACCACTTCATATAAATCGCTGTAACTTTTGGTAGAAGACTCAGACAACCATGTTTATGGCTTTATCTTATAGAACTCAATATCCCCGTGCTGGGCAAACAGAACAGGTTTTGCAGCCGTTTGAGCTAAGATTTTAAAATTATTCACATAATGAAAACCTATACTTTGTCTCGGGTGAGTTTCCCATTCAAATGCATGTAACAGTGAGAAACACACTGTCTTGGCGAAATAAAGCGATTTTCAACCACTTCATATAAATCGCTGTAACTTTTGATAGAAGACTCAGACAACCATGTTTATGGCTTTATCTTATAGAACTCAATATCCCCGTGCTGGGCAAACAGGTTTTGCAGCCGTTTGAGCTAAGATTTTAAAATTATTCACATAATGAAAACCTATACTTTGTCTCGGGTGAGTTTCCCATTCAAATGCATGTAACAGTGAGAAACACACTGTCTTGGCGAAATAAAGCGATTTTCAACCACTTCATATAAATCGCTGTAACTTTTGATAGAAGACTCAGACAACCATGTTTATGGCTTTATCTTATAGAACTCAATATCCCCGTGCTGGGCAAACAGAACAGGTTTTGCAGCCGTTTGAGCTAAGATTTTAAAATTATTCACATAATGAAAACCTATACTTTGTTTCAGGCGAGTTTCCCATTCAAATGCATGTAACAGTGAGAAACGCATTGTCTTGGCGAAATAAAGCGTTTTTGAACAACTTCATATAAATCGCTGTAACTTTTGATAGAAGACTCAGACAAACATGTTTATGGCTTTATCTTATAGAACTCAATATCCCCGTGCTGGGCAAACAGGTTTTGCAGCCGTTTGAGCTAAGATTTAAAAATTATTCACATAATGAAAACCTATACTTTGTTTCAGGCGAGTTTCCCATTCAAATGCATGTAACAGTGAGAAACGCATTGTCTTGGCGAAATAAAGCGTTTTTGAACAACTTCATATAAATCGCTGTAACTTTTGATAGAAGACTCAGACAAACATGTTTATGGCTTTATCTTATAGAACTCAATATCCCCGTGCTGGGCAAACAGGTTTTGCAGCCGTTTGAGCTAAGATTTAAAAATTATTCACATAATGAAAACCTATACTTTGTTTCAGGCGAGTTTCCCATTCAAATGCATGTAAGAGTGAGAAACGCATTGTCTTGGCGAAATAAAGCGTTTTTGAACAACTTCATATAAATCGCTGTAACTTTTGATAGAAGACTCAGACAAACATGTTTATGGCTTTATCTTATAGAACTCAATATCCCCGTGCTGGGCAAACAGAACAGGTTTTGCAGCCGTTTGAGCTAAGATTTAAAAATTATTCACATAATGAAAACCTATACTTTGTCTCGGGTGAGTTTCCCATTCAAATGCATGTAACAGTGAGAAACACACTGTCTTGCCGAAATAAAGCGATTTTCAACCACTTCATATAAATCGCTGTAACTTTTGATAGAAGACTCAGACAACCATGTTTATGGCTTTATCTTATAGAACTCAATATCCCCGTGCTGGGCAAACAGAACAGGTTTTGCAGCCGTTTGAGCTAAGATTTTAAAATTATTCACATAATGAAAACCTATACTTTGTTTCAGGCGAGTTTCCCATTCAAATGCATGTAACAGTGAGAAACGCATTGTCTTGGCGAAATAAAGCGTTTTTGAACAACTTCATATAAATCGCTGTAACTTTTGATAGAAGACTCAGACAAACATGTTTATGGCTTTATCTTATAGAACTCAATATCCCCGTGCTGGGCAAACAGGTTTTGCAGCCGTTTGAGCTAAGATTTAAAAATTATTCACATAATGAAAACCTATACTTTGTTTCAGGCGAGTTTCCCATTCAAATGCATGTAACAGTGAGAAACGCATTGTCTTGGCGAAATAAAGCGTTTTTGAACAACTTCATATAAATCGCTGTAACTTTTGATAGAAGACTCAGACAAACATGTTTATGGCTTTATCTTATAGAACTCAATATCCCCGTGCTGGGCAAACAGGTTTTGCAGCCGTTTGAGCTAAGATTTTAAAATTATTCACATAATGAAAACCTATACTTTGTCTCGGGTGAGTTTCCCATTCAAATGCATGTAACAGTGAGAAACACACTGTCTTGGCGAAATAAAGCGATTTTCAACCACTTCATATAAATCGCTGTAACTTTTGATAGAAGACTCAGACAACCATGTTTATGGCTTTATCTTATAGAACTCAATATCCCCGTGCTGGGCAAACAGGTTTTGCAGCCGTTTGAGCTAAGATTTTAAAATTATTCACATAATGAAAACCTATACTTTGTCTCGGGTGAGTTTCCCATTCAAATGCATGTAACAGTGAGAAACACACTGTCTTGGCGAAATAAAGCGATTTTCAACCACTTCATATAAATCGCTGTAACTTTTGATAGAAGACTCAGACAACCATGTTTATGGCTTTATCTTATAGAACTCAATATCCCCGTGCTGGGCAAACAGAACAGGTTTTGCAGCCGTTTGAGCTAAGATTTTAAAATTATTCACATAATGAAAACCTATACTTTGTTTCAGGCGAGTTTCCCATTCAAATGCATGTAACAGTGAGAAACGCATTGTCTTGGCGAAATAAAGCGTTTTTGAACAACTTCATATAAATCGCTGTAACTTTTGATAGAAGACTCAGACAAACATGTTTATGGCTTTATCTTATAGAACTCAATATCCCCGTGCTGGGCAAACAGGTTTTGCAGCCGTTTGAGCTAAGATTTAAAAATTATTCACATAATGAAAACCTATACTTTGTTTCAGGCGAGTTTCCCATTCAAATGCATGTAACAGTGAGAAACGCATTGTCTTGGCGAAATAAAGCGTTTTTGAACAACTTCATATAAATCGCTGTAACTTTTGATAGAAGACTCAGACAAACATGTTTATGGCTTTATCTTATAGAACTCAATATCCCCGTGCTGGGCAAACAGGTTTTGCAGCCGTTTGAGCTAAGATTTTAAAATTATTCACATAATGAAAACCTATACTTTGTCTCGGGTGAGTTTCCCATTCAAATGCATGTAACAGTGAGAAACACACTGTCTTGGCGAAATAAAGCGATTTTCAACCACTTCATATAAATCGCTGTAACTTTTGGTAGAAGACTCAGACAACCATGTTTATGGCTTTATCTTATAGAACTCAATATCCCCGTGCTGGGCAAACAGGTTTTGCAGCCGTTTGAGCTAAGATTTTAAAATTATTCACATAATGAAAACCTATACTTTGTCTCGGGTGAGTTTCCCATTCAAATGCATGTAACAGTGAGAAACACACTGTCTTGGCGAAATAAAGCGATTTTCAACCACTTCATATAAATCGCTGTAACTTTTGATAGAAGACTCAGACAACCATGTTTATGGCTTTATCTTATAGAACTCAATATCCCCGTGCTGGGCAAACAGGTTTTGCAGCCGTTTGAGCTAAGATTTTAAAATTATTCACATAATGAAAACCTATACTTTGTCTCGGGTGAGTTTCCCATTCAAATGCATGTAACAGTGAGAAACACACTGTCTTGGCGAAATAAAGCGATTTTCAACCACTTCATATAAATCGCTGTAACTTTTGATAGAAGACTCAGACAACCATGTTTATGGCTTTATCTTATAGAACTCAATATCCCCGTGCTGGGCAAACAGAACAGGTTTTGCAGCCGTTTGAGCTAAGATTTTAAAATTATTCACATAATGAAAACCTATACTTTGTTTCAGGCGAGTTTCCCATTCAAATGCATGTAACAGTGAGAAACGCATTGTCTTGGCGAAATAAAGCGTTTTTGAACAACTTCATATAAATCGCTGTAACTTTTGATAGAAGACTCAGACAAACATGTTTATGGCTTTATCTTATAGAACTCAATATCCCCGTGCTGGGCAAACAGGTTTTGCAGCCGTTTGAGCTAAGATTTAAAAATTATTCACATAATGAAAACCTATACTTTGTTTCAGGCGAGTTTCCCATTCAAATGCATGTAACAGTGAGAAACGCATTGTCTTGGCGAAATAAAGCGTTTTTGAACAACTTCATATAAATCGCTGTAACTTTTGATAGAAGACTCAGACAAACATGTTTATGGCTTTATCTTATAGAACTCAATATCCCCGTGCTGGGCAAACAGGTTTTGCAGCCGTTTGAGCTAAGATTTTAAAATTATTCACATAATGAAAACCTATACTTTGTTTCAGGCGAGTTTCCCATTCAAATTCATGTAACAGTGAGAAACGCATTGTCTTGGCGAAATAAAGCGTTTTTGAACAACTTCATATAAATCGCTGTAACTTTTGATAGAAGACTCAGACAAACATGTTTATGGCTTTATCTTATAGAACTCAATATCCCCGTGCTGGGCAAACAGGTTTTGCAGCCGTTTGAGCTAAGATTTAAAAATTATTCACATAATGAAAACCTATACTTTGTCTCGGGTGAGTTTCCCATTCAAATGCATGTAACAGTGAGAAACACACTGTCTTGCCGAAATAAAGCGATTTTCAACCACTTCATATAAATCGCTGTAACTTTTGATAGAAGACTCAGACAACCATGTTTATGGCTTTATCTTATAGAACTCAATATCCCCGTGCTGGGCAAACAGGTTTTGCAGCCGTTTGAGCTAAGATTTTAAAATTATTCACATAATGAAAACCTATACTTTGTCTCGGGTGAGTTTCCCATTCAAATGCATGTAACAGTGAGAAACACACTGTCTTGGCGAAATAAAGCGATTTTCAACCACTTCATATAAATCGCTGTAACTTTTGGTAGAAGACTCAGACAACCATGTTTATGGCTTTATCTTATAGAACTCAATATCCCCGTGCTGGGCAAACAGAACAGGTTTTGCAGCCGTTTGAGCTAAGATTTTAAAATTATTCACATAATGAAAACCTATACTTTGTCTCGGGTGAGTTTCCCATTCAAATGCATGTAACAGTGAGAAACACACTGTCTTGGCGAAATAAAGCGATTTTCAACCACTTCATATAAATCGCTGTAACTTTTGATAGAAGACTCAGACAACCATGTTTATGGCTTTATCTTATAGAACTCAATATCCCCGTGCTGGGCAAACAGGTTTTGCAGCCGTTTGAGCTAAGATTTTAAAATTATTCACATAATGAAAACCTATACTTTGTCTCGGGTGAGTTTCCCATTCAAATGCATGTAACAGTGAGAAACACACTGTCTTGGCGAAATAAAGCGATTTTCAACCACTTCATATAAATCGCTGTAACTTTTGGTAGAAGACTCAGACAACCATGTTTATGGCTTTATCTTATAGAACTCAATATCCCCGTGCTGGGCAAACAGAACAGGTTTTGCAGCCGTTTGAGCTAAGATTTTAAAATTATTCACATAATGAAAACCTATACTTTGTCTCGGGTGAGTTTCCCATTCAAATGCATGTAACAGTGAGAAACACACTGTCTTGGCGAAATAAAGCGATTTTCAACCACTTCATATAAATCGCTGTAACTTTTGGTAGAAGACTCAGACAACCATGTTTATGGCTTTATCTTATAGAACTCAATATCCCCGTGCTGGGCAAACAGGTTTTGCAGCCGTTTGAGCTAAGATTTAAAAATTATTCACATAATGAAAACCTATACTTTGTTTCAGGCGAGTTTCCCATTCAAATGCATGTAACAGTGAGAAACGCATTGTCTTGGCGAAATAAAGCGTTTTTGAACAACTTCATATAAATCGCTGTAACTTTTGATAGAAGACTCAGACAAACATGTTTATGGCTTTATCTTATAGAACTCAATATCCCCGTGCTGGGCAAACAGGTTTTGCAGCCGTTTGAGCTAAGATTTTAAAATTATTCACATAATGAAAACCTATACTTTGTCTCGGGTGAGTTTCCCATTCAAATGCATGTAACAGTGAGAAACACACTGTCTTGGCGAAATAAAGCGATTTTCAACCACTTCATATAAATCGCTGTAACTTTTGGTAGAAGACTCAGACAACAATGTTTATGGCTTTATCTTATAGAACTCAATATCCCCGTGCTGGGCAAACAGGTTTTGCAGCCGTTTGAGCTAAGATTTTAAAATTATTCACATAATGAAAACCTATACTTTGTCTCGGGTGAGTTTCCCATTCAAATGCATGTAACAGTGAGAAACACACTGTCTTGGCGAAATAAAGCGATTTTCAACCACTTCATATAAATCGCTGTAACTTTTGGTAGAAGAGTCAGACAACCATGTTTATGGCTTTATCTTATAGAACTCAATATCCCCGTGCTGGGCAAACAGGTTTTGCAGCCGTTTGAGCTAAGATTTTAAAATTATTCACATAATGAAAACCTATACTTTGTCTCGGGTGAGTTTCCCATTCAAATGCATGTAACAGTGAGAAACACACTGTCTTGGCAAAATAAAGCGATTTTCAACCACTTCATATAAATCGCTGTAACTTTTGATAGAAGACTCAGACAACCATGTTTATGGCTTTATCTTATAGAACTCAATATCCCCGTGCTGGGCAAACAGGTTTTGCAGCCGTTTGAGCTAAGATTTAAAAATTATTCACATAATGAAAACCTATACTTTGTTTCAGGCGAGTTTCCCATTCAAATGCATGTAACAGTGAGAAACGCATTGTCTTGGCGAAATAAAGCGTTTTTGAACAACTTCATATAAATCGCTGTAACTTTTGATAGAAGACTCAGACAAACATGTTTATGGCTTTATCTTATAGAACTCAATATCCCCGTGCTGGGCAAACAGGTTTTGCAGCCGTTTGAGCTAAGATTTTAAAATTATTCACATAATGAAAACCTATACTTTGTCTCGGGTGAGTTTCCCATTCAAATGCATGTAACAGTGAGAAACACACTGTCTTGGCGAAATAAAGCGATTTTCAACCACTTCATATAAATCGCTGTAACTTTTGGTAGAAGACTCAGACAACAATGTTTATGGCTTTATCTTATAGAACTCAATATCCCCGTGCTGGGCAAACAGGTTTTGCAGCCGTTTGAGCTAAGATTTTAAAATTATTCACATAATGAAAACCTATACTTTGTCTCGGGTGAGTTTCCCATTCAAATGCATGTAACAGTGAGAAACACACTGTCTTGGCGAAATAAAGCGATTTTCAACCACTTCATATAAATCGCTGTAACTTTTGGTAGAAGAGTCAGACAACCATGTTTATGGCTTTATCTTATAGAACTCAATATCCCCGTGCTGGGCAAACAGGTTTTGCAGCCGTTTGAGCTAAGATTTTAAAATTATTCACATAATGAAAACCTATACTTTGTCTCGGGTGAGTTTCCCATTCAAATGCATGTAACAGTGAGAAACACACTGTCTTGGCAAAATAAAGCGATTTTCAACCACTTCATATAAATCGCTGTAACTTTTGATAGAAGACTCAGACAACCATGTTTATGGCTTTATCTTATAGAACTCAATATCCCCGTGCTGGGCAAACAGGTTTTGCAGCCGTTTGAGCTAAGATTTAAAAATTATTCACATAATGAAAACCTATACTTTGTTTCAGGCGAGTTTCCCATTCAAATGCATGTAACAGTGAGAAACGCATTGTCTTGGCGAAATAAAGCGTTTTTGAACAACTTCATATAAATCGCTGTAACTTTTGATAGAAGACTCAGACAAACATGTTTATGGCTTTATCTTATAGAACTCAATATCCCCGTGCTGGGCAAACAGGTTTTGCAGCCGTTTGAGCTAAGATTTTAAAATTATTCACATAATGAAAACCTATACTTTGTCTCGGGTGAGTTTCCCATTCAAATGCATGTAACAGTGAGAAACACACTGTCTTGGCGAAATAAAGCGATTTTCAACCACTTCATATAAATCGCTGTAACTTTTGGTAGAAGACTCAGACAACCATGTTTATGGCTTTATCTTATAGAACTCAATATCCCCGTGCTGGGCAAACAGGTTTTGCAGCCGTTTGAGCTAAGATTTAAAAATTATTCACATAATGAAAACCTATACTTTGTTTCAGGCGAGTTTCCCATTCAAATGCATGTAACAGTGAGAAACGCATTGTCTTGGCGAAATAAAGCGTTTTTGAACAACTTCATATAAATCGCTGTAACTTTTGGTAGAAGACTCAGACAACCATGTTTATGGCTTTATCTTATAGAACTCAATATCCCCGTGCTGGGCAAACAGAACAGGTTTTGCAGCAGTTTGAGCTAAGATTTTAAAATTATTCACATAATGAAAACCTATACTTTGTCTCGGGTGAGTTTCCCATTCAAATGCATGTAACAGTGAGAAACACACTGTCTTGGCGAAATAAAGCGATTTTCAACCACTTCATATAAATCGCTGTAACTTTTGGTAGAAGACTCAGACAACCATGTTTATGGCTTTATCTTATAGAACTCAATATCCCCGTGCTGGGCAAACAGAACAGGTTTTGCAGCCGTTTGAGCTAAGATTTAAAAATTATTCACATAATGAAAACCTATACTTTGTTTCAGGCGAGTTTCCCATTCAAATGCATGTAAGAGTGAGAAACGCATTGTCTTGGCGAAATAAAGCGTTTTTGAACAACTTCATATAAATCGCTGTAACTTTTGATAGAAGACTCAGACAAACATGTTTATGGCTTTATCTTATAGAACTCAATATCCCCGTGCTGGGCAAACAGGTTTTGCAGCCGTTTGAGCTAAGATTTTAAAATTATTCACATAATGAAAACCTATACTTTGTCTCGGGTGAGTTTCCCATTCAAATGCATGTAACAGTGAGAAACACACTGTCTTGGCGAAATAAAGCGATTTTCAACCACTTCATATAAATCGCTGTAACTTTTGGTAGAAGACTCAGACAACCATGTTTATGGCTTTATCTTATAGAACTCAATATCCCCGTGCTGGGCAAACAGAACAGGTTTTGCAGCCGTTTGAGCTAAGATTTAAAAATTATTCACATAATGAAAACCTATACTTTGTCTCGGGTGAGTTTCCCATTCAAATGCATGTAACAGTGAGAAACACACTGTCTTGGCGAAATAAAGCGATTTTCAACCACTTCATATAAATCGCTGTAACTTTTGATAGAAGACTCAGACAACCATGTTTATGGCTTTATCTTATAGAACGCAATATCCCCGTGCTGGGCAAACAGGTTTTGCAGCCGTTTGAGCTAAGATTTTAAAATTATTCACATAATGAAAACCTATACTTTGTCTCGGGTGAGTTTCCCATTCAAATGCATGTAACAGTGAGAAACACACTGTCTTGGCGAAATAAAGCGATTTTCAACCACTTCATATAAATCGCTGTAACTTTTGATAGAAGACTCAGACAACCATGTTTATGGCTTTATCTTATAGAACTCAATATCCCCGTGCTGGGCAAACAGAACAGGTTTTGCAGCCGTTTGAGCTAAGATTTTAAAATTATTCACATAATGAAAACCTATACTTTGTTTCAGGCGAGTTTCCCATTCAAATGCATGTAACAGTGAGAAACGCATTGTCTTGGCGAAATAAAGCGTTTTTGAACAACTTCATATAAATCGCTGTAACTTTTGATAGAAGACTCAGACAAACATGTTTATGGCTTTATCTTATAGAACTCAATATCCCCGTGCTGGGCAAACAGAACAGGTTTTGCAGCCGTTTGAGCTAAGATTTTAAAATTATTCACATAATGAAAACCTATACTTTGTCTCGGGTGAGTTTCCCATTCAAATGCATGTAACAGTGAGAAACACACTGTCTTGCCGAAATAAAGCGATTTTCAACCACTTCATATAAATCGCTGTAACTTTTGATAGAAGACTCAGACAACCATGTTTATGGCTTTATCTTATAGAACTCAATATCCCCGTGCTGGGCAAACAGGTTTTGCAGCCGTTTGAGCTAAGATTTTAAAATTATTCACATAATGAAAACCTATACTTTGTTTCAGGCGAGTTTCCCATTCAAATGCATGTAACAGTGAGAAACACACTGTCTTGCCGAAATAAAGCGATTTTCAACCACTTCATATAAATCGCTGTAACTTTTGGTAGAAGACTCAGACAACCATGTTTATGGCTTTATCTTATAGAACTCAATATCCCCGTGCTGGGCAAACAGAACAGGTTTTGCAGCAGTTTGAGCTAAGATTTTAAAATTATTCACATAATGAAAACCTATACTTTGTCTCGGGTGAGTTTCCCATTCAAATGCATGTAACAGTGAGAAACACACTGTCTTGGCGAAATAAAGCGATTTTCAACCACTTCATATAAATCGCTGTAACTTTTGGTAGAAGACTCAGACAACCATGTTTATGGCTTTATCTTATAGAACTCAATATCCCCGTGCTGGGCAAACAGAACAGGTTTTGCAGCCGTTTGAGCTAAGATTTTAAAATTATTCACATAATGAAAACCTATACTTTGTTTCAGGCGAGTTTCCCATTCAAATGCATGTAACAGTGAGAAACGCATTGTCTTGGCGAAATAAAGCGTTTTTGAACAACTTCATATAAATCGCTGTAACTTTTGATAGAAGACTCAGACAAACATGTTTATGGCTTTATCTTATAGAACTCAATATCCCCGTGCTGGGCAAACAGGTTTTGCAGCCGTTTGAGCTAAGATTTTAAAATTATTCACATAATGAAAACCTATACTTTGTCTCGGGTGAGTTTCCCATTCAAATGCATGTAACAGTGAGAAACACACTGTCTTGGCGAAATAAAGCGATTTTCAACCACTTCATATAAATCGCTGTAACTTTTGGTAGAAGACTCAGACAACCATGTTTATGGCTTTATCTTATAGAACTCAATATCCCCGTGCTGGGCAAACAGAACAGGTTTTGCAGCCGTTTGAGCTAAGATTTAAAAATTATTCACATAATGAAAACCTATACTTTGTCTCGGGTGAGTTTCCCATTCAAATGCATGTAACAGTGAGAAACACACTGTCTTGGCGAAATAAAGCGATTTTCAACCACTTCATATAAATCGCTGTAACTTTTGATAGAAGACTCAGACAACCATGTTTATGGCTTTATCTTATAGAACGCAATATCCCCGTGCTGGGCAAACAGGTTTTGCAGCCGTTTGAGCTAAGATTTTAAAATTATTCACATAATGAAAACCTATACTTTGTCTCGGGTGAGTTTCCCATTCAAATGCATGTAACAGTGAGAAACACACTGTCTTGGCGAAATAAAGCGATTTTCAACCACTTCATATAAATCGCTGTAACTTTTGATAGAAGACTCAGACAACCATGTTTATGGCTTTATCTTATAGAACTCAATATCCCCGTGCTGGGCAAACAGAACAGGTTTTGCAGCCGTTTGAGCTAAGATTTTAAAATGATTCACATAATGAAAACCTATACTTTGTTTCAGGCGAGTTTCCCATTCAAATGCATGTAACAGTGAGAAACGCATTGTCTTGGCGAAATAAAGCGTTTTTGAACAACTTCATATAAATCGCTGTAACTTTTGATAGAAGACTCAGACAAACATGTTTATGGCTTTATCTTATAGAACTCAATATCCCCGTGCTGGGCAAACAGAACAGGTTTTGCAGCCGTTTGAGCTAAGATTTTAAAATTATTCACATAATGAAAACCTATACTTTGTCTCGGGTGAGTTTCCCATTCAAATGCATGTAACAGTGAGAAACGCACTGTCTTGGCGAAATAAAGCGTTTTTGAACAACTTCATATAAATCGCTGTAACTTTTGATAGAAGACTCAGACAAACATGTTTATGGCTTTATCTTATAGAACTCAATATCCCCGTGCTGGGCAAACAGAACAGGTTTTGCAGCCGTTTGAGCTAAGATTTTAAAATTATTCACATAATGAAAACCTATACTTTGTCTCGGGTGAGTTTCCCATTCAAATGCATGTAACAGTGAGAAACACACTGTCTTGGCGAAATAAAGCGATTTTCAACCACTTCATATAAATCGCTGTAACTTTTGATAGAAGACTCAGACAACCATGTTTATGGCTTTATCTTATAGAACTCAATATCCCCGTGCTGGGCAAACAGGTTTTGCAGCCGTTTGAGCTAAGATTTAAAAATTATTCACATAATGAAAACCTATACTTTGTTTCAGGCGAGTTTCCCATTCAAATGCATGTGCAACCCGTTCTCACTCCCAAAGCGTAACATTTTACGCTAGGTGACAAATCGTCACCATTTTCGGCTACCCACCATGTTCCTAAATGACGACCTCGGAAAAAGAGGAAATATGAGAACCGTCTGGACTGAACCTACACATGTTCGCTCTTTTTCTTCAAATCGCTTAGAAACACGCTATTTAACATCATTAAAGTCCTGGTTAAGGTCAGGAATAAGGTTATGGTCAGGGCTAGGGATAAGGTTAGGTTTAGGGCTGGAATACAGGTCTGGAACGTCTACTACCGCGGGAGCGTCATTGCACTGGATTCCAGCCATAACCCGCCGCGTACCATAAGAACGCCGAAGGTCTCCTTTCGCGTTCCTCAGGAACGCCGCGGGACGTGACAAAACATGTTACGCCTCGGGAGTGAGAACGCTCTGGCATGTAACAGTGAGAAACACACTGTCTTGGCGAAATAAAGCGTTTTTGTACAACTTCATATAAATCGCTGTAACCTTTGATAGAGGACTCAGACAAACATGTTTATGGCTTTATCTTATAGAACTCAATATCCCCGTGCTGGGCAAACAGGTTTTGCAGCCGTTTGAGCTAAGATTTTAAAATTATTCACATAATGAAAACCTATACTTTTTCTCAGGCGAGTTTCCCATTCAAATGCATGTAACAGTGAGAAACGCATTGTCTTGGCGAAATAAAGCGTTTTTGAACAACTTCATATAAATCGCTGTAACTTTTGATAGAAGACTCAGACAAACATGTTTATGGCTTTATCTTATAGAACTCAATATCCCCGTGCTGGGCAAACAGAACAGGTTTTGCAGCCGATTGAGCTAATATTTAAAAATTATTCACATAATGAAAACCTATACTTTGTTTCAGGCGAGTTTCCCATTCAAATGCATGTAACAGTGAGAAACGCATTGTCTTGGCGAAATAAAGCGTTTTTGAACAACTTCATATAAATCGCTGTAACTTTTGATAGAAGACTCAGACAAACATGTTTATGGCTTTATCTTATAGAACTCAATATCCCCGTGCTGGGCAAACAGAACAGGTTTTGCAGCCGTTTGAGCTAAGATTTTAAAATTATTCACATAATGAAAACCTATACTTTGTTTCAGGCGAGTTTCCCATTCAAATGCATGTAACAGTGAGAAACGCATTGTCTTGGCGAAATAAAGCGTTTTTGAACAACTTCATATAAATCGCTGTAACTTTTGATAGAAGACTCAGACAAACATGTTTATGGCTTTATCTTATAGAACTCAATATCCCCGTGCTGGGCAAACAGAACAGGTTTTGCAGCCGTTTGAGCTAAGATTTTAAAATTATTCACATAATGAAAACCTATACTTTGTTTCAGGCGAGTTTCCCATTCAAATGCATGTAACAGTGAGAAACGCATTGTCTTGGCGAAATAAAGCGTTTTTGAACAACTTCATATAAATCGCTGTAACTTTTGATAGAAGACTCAGACAAACATGTTTATGGCTTTATCTTATAGAACTCAATATCCCCGTGCTGGGCAAACAGAACAGGTTTTGCAGCCGTTTGAGCTAAGATTTTAAAATTATTCACATAATGAAAACCTATACTTTGTTTCAGGCGAGTTTCCCATTCAAATGCATGTAACAGTGAGAAACGCATTGTCTTGGCGAAATAAAGCGTTTTTGAACAACTTCATATAAATCGCTGTAACTTTTGATAGAAGACTCAGACAAACATGTTTATGGCTTTATCTTATAGAACTCAATATCCCCGTGCTGGGCAAACAGGTTTTGCAGCCGTTTGAGCTAAGATTTTAAAATTATTCACATAATGAAAACCTATACTTTGTCTCGGGCGAGTTTCCCATTCAAATGCATGTAACAGTGAGAAACGCATTGTCTTGGCGAAATAAAGCGTTTTTGAACAACTTCATATAAATCGCTGTAACTTTTGA
The DNA here is from genome assembly GCF_963969265.1 of Rhamphochromis sp. 'chilingali'. NCBI lineage: Eukaryota > Metazoa > Chordata > Actinopteri > Cichliformes > Cichlidae > Rhamphochromis > Rhamphochromis sp. 'chilingali'. Next base: position 38,123,307 of record NC_137948.1, on the reverse strand, counting down.
TAGAAGACTCAGAAACACATGTTCATGGCTTTATCTTATAGAACTTGTTAAAGATATTCTATTATCAAAGTACTCAGATGCAATGAAATATCACTCAGACACTTAGAGCAGTTTTAAACGTGCACGGGTGAGAGACTCAGGGAGAGACTCACACCCCTCCTTGGTGCAGTCTGGCTTTATTTATACACATCATGAAGCATACAAAAAAGGAAATATCATCCTTATCTTGTCAAGAAAACAGGTGTGGTTTATCAAAAAACTTCGTGTTCTCTACAAGGTTGTTTCTTACTCGTGGGTGGCGGTTTCCTGCTAGTGTGAAGGCAAACAGTGACAATGTGAAGGCAAAGACTGATAATGTGAAGGCAAACAGTTTCCGTTATAAAATAGGGAGCCAGCTATTAAAATATGCAGCTGGTTGAGTACAGAACAGAAATATAAACACTCTTAGCTGATTATTATATGAATAATAAAACCTTTAAAAGCAAAAATACTCTGACATTCCCTCCTGTTGTTTAGATTTCTCACATGACAGTACTGTTATTTTTGTCAGTTCATAACCTCTTGTCTAAACATTTTCGGTTTGAACGTCATAAAACAGTCCTGTGTTCAATTAAACTAAACATTACTGTATGGATCATCTTTCAAAATTTCTTCCATTTGAGACATCATCACATAAGCATTGATAGAAGTTGTTACCATGTTTGACACCATTTTCTTCAGACAGGGTACTACACATGTTGTGAAAACACATAACAGTAAAAGCAAAAATGCAATTCCAACAAGTCCTTTAATCAGTAGGGACTTCCATGAACCACCTAGTAACCATGTCAACCAATCATCAGTGCTTGTGACATAGTCTTGTTGTTCAGCATCTTTAATCTTTCTCAAGGTGTTCAAAGCGTCGGTCATGTTTTGTGAGTGTATGTTGTCTGGGATGTATGTACAACATGTAGTGTCAAACAATACACACAAATCTCCTTTTTCAGCTAGAATCATGTCTAGTGCGACTCTGTGTTGCATCACTACAATGCGTATTGCGTCGATTTCTTCATTTTGCGCTTTGTTGATTTTCATTGAAGCATTTAGGAACAGTCCAAATCGATAGTCAAGTGTCTCGATCCTCAGCATGTTTTTCCCAGCTCCCACCCAAGGGAACAAGGAGTGGAGGACTTTCTGACCATCAGTCCATAGTTTGAAGTTCTTGGGCACATCTGATCCATAGATTGAGTCATGTGGCATTACTTCAGCAACTTCACGTTTTGCTCTTGACGTGTGTGTCTCTGCTGTGATCTTGAAGGTGTGGTCTGAAATTAGTACTGGTGCACACAGACCGGTGGAGTTTGGTGGGAGCATGAAGTAGGTTTTAGGCCCGCAGGCCCAAGCGGCTCCCTGGACCCAGAAAGTTCCATTTTTGAAGGTGTGTATTCCTTTGGATTGGGTCAGGTCAAGTGTCTGTGTGCAGTTGCGGTTTCGTCCAAGTTTCCTGTTTCCATCGGAGAAGTTGAAACACATTGGGTGCTGTATGTCCGGCGGCAAAACTATGGCGAATGATTTGTTTTTTGTGTTGTTGGCTTTGACGTTTACCCAATGTTTTTCGTTGCAGGTGTAGTTCCAGTTCGTCAGATTGTAGGCACAAGGGGTTGTCTGTTCAATTAGGATCCGTCGTTGTGAAAGTGGTTTCGTGACACGTTTGACGTCTGTGTCACTACACCATGGAATTAGGTCTTCTTTCTTTGTGCTTTGACCTTTTAGGGTCAGTCCTGTTGCCATCAAATCTCTGCGTGTGCAATTGCCAGTTGTTGCTTTGTTGAACACACACATTGCTTCGTCAAGTTCAGGTGCCTTTCCATATATTGTTGCGTGTACGGCTGTTGTTGGCATATGTGAACACACATAGCATTCCGTGCTGTTGTCGGTGTGTGTTCTATCATACACATATCTATACCACGCGTTGTTCATCCATGGGTGGTTATGGTCTTGGTTCAGGTCACACAGATGCGAATTGTCATGTGTCCATCTTTTTTGCAGGTGGTGTTGTTTATTTCCTCTCATCTGGGTGAGTGTTAGTAGGCTCACTAGGAGCGCAATGCTGGCCACTAGGAGGACAAGTGTCTTCATGATGACCAGGCACACCTAGACCTCTGGTGAGTAGACTATTGGCGAGAAGTAAAAAAAGGGCGGGATATACCCAATCAGCCCTTCCCTTCACCAATAGATCACTTAGAAGCCAGGGGAGCCGGCGTCTAAGCGTCTGGATTGTCACTCACTTTTTTACAGTGGCTTTGGTGGATCCAAGATGGTCTTTCTGCTATTTTGCAGGCGGTGGGTGTGGTAAGTAGGACTTGGTATGGGCCCTCCCACCTTGGTGAACTCCAATTCTTTCTCTGGAGTACTTTGATCAGGATCCAATCACCTGGTTGCAACCTGCAAGACACTGGAGAGATATCACTCGGCAGTTGGTTGTTTAACACAATCTCTTTATTTTCAAACAGCTTAGTCATCCATTCTGCTAGGGTAGTTTCCCTTATTGATTTGTTAATAGGCTCACTAGTAATTGGCAATGGAAACGCTCTCCCGTGGATGATTTCAAAAGGTGTAAGTTTCTGAGAACCTTGTGTTATTCTCATCCACATCTTTACCAAACCTAAACATTCGGGCCAGGGTCTTCCTGTTTCTTCCATGCATTTTATTAATCTCTGTTTTATTGTGCCATTAGTTCTTTCCACTAGTCCTGCACTTCGTGGGTGATATGCACAGTGATGTTTGATGCTAAATCCTAGAGCTTCAGAGACTTTGCTGATGATGTCATTAACAAAATGTGTTCCATTGTCTGACCTTATCAGACTGGGAATGCCGTATGTGGGGATGAAGTGATTGCATAAACACTTTGCCACTGATATTGCGTCTGCTCTTTTTACTGGATAGATTTCTGGCCATTTTGAAAACACATCTATAATTACTAGAGCATATTTTGATGCTTGGCATTCGTTAAGTTCAATGAAATCCATGTGGATTGTATGGAAAGGGTGAGGTGGTGTGGGGAAATGACCTCTTTTTGGTCTAAGGTTTCCCTGTGCATTATGTCTTTGGCAAATCATGCATGTTCTGATGAATTCTTTTGCTAAATTTTCAAAATTTTGAGTGTAGAAGTGTTTAGAGAGGACATTCATCATTCCACCCGTTGACAAATGCGTTAAGCCATGTGTCACTAATGCTGCTGTCTTATGTAGAGATTTTGGCAGTATTGGTTTGTCATTACAGGTCATTAGGTCATTTTGTAGCTGTGCTCCACACTTTAACCATTTTTTTGTTCTGTGATAGATGCAGCTTTCTGTTCATCTTTAAGTACATCAAGTGGTATTAACGTTGATGTTTCAGACATTAAGGTTTGTATATGTTGCTGTGCTGCCTTCTTTGCGGCTTGGTCTGCAAAGTTGTTGCCTTTAGTAACTTCTGAGTTATCTTTTTGGTGTGCGGCACATTTGCATAATGCTAATTTTTTCGGCAATGTTATCACTTCTAGCAGTTCTTTTAAAAGGTGTGAATGCTGTACTGGATTTCCAGTAGAAGTGACCATACCTCTGTTATGCCAAATCTTTGCGAAATGATGTACTGCTGCAAAAACATACTGACTGTCTGTGTGTATGTTTATGCTTTTTCCTGCATTCAACTTACATGCTCTCACAACAGCTGTAAGTTCTGCACTTTGTGCAGAGTTAGAGGAAGTTAAAGGTCTTGCTTCCAGAACTGTGTCTACTGTGGTTACTGCATAACCGACGCAGTTGCGACCTAAGCTATTTTTAGAAGCTGATCCATCTACAAAAATGTCAGTGAAAGTTGGCTGTGGTGTGCTATATATGTCGGCTCGTGGCTTTGTTTCTTCATCTAGCTTTTCCATACAGCAGTGTTTTTCACCATCTTCTGATGTGGGGAGAAGTGTGCTGGGATTTAGCTGACCACACTTCTCGATTGTAATGTGTGACTGTGATAACAAGATGCCTACGTATGAGAGCTGTCTTGCATGTGTGAGATAAGACAAGTTCGCCTGCAGTAAGATGGAGGTTACAGCGTGGGGAACTTTGACGATCAATGTGTGTCCTAAGACGATGTCAGCTGATTTCTTAACTGCCTCTGCTGCAGCTGCGCATGCCTGCACGCACGAGGGCAGTCCTGAGGCCACTGAATCTAGCTTACACGAATAAAATGCAAAAGGGCGTTGCTTTTCCCCAAAGGCTTGTGTTAGAACGGCCTTCATGTAGCCTGCACCTCCATCTACATGCAAGTAAAAAGGTTTTTCATAGTCTGGCAATGCCAAAACTGTGCGCGTCTGCAGTGCAAGTTTTAGATCATTAAATGCTTTTTCTGCTTCTGGTGTCCATTCTATTTTATCTTTCAGTGCTAGATTTTTTCCATAAATTAAGTTTTGCAAAGGTTGAGCTAGCAGAGCATATTCAGGTATCCAGCATCTGCAAAAATTGCAGAGACCTAAATAACTCATCATTTGTTGTTTTATGAGAGGCTTTGGAGCATTCTGTACTGCTAGCTTTCTGCTGTCTAACAGTGTTCTTCCCTCTCCTGTGAGTTTGTGGCCAAGGTATGTGACCTCTTGGCTCCACAGCTGTAACTTGTGCTGTGAGACTTTATGGCCCTGCTCTGCTAAATGTTTCAGCACAGTCATGGTGTTTTTTCTGCAGTTGTCTCGTGTATCTCCCGTGACGAGAATGTCATCAACGTACAGAAGAAATTGCCCTGTGGCAGGGAGCGTGCATAGTGACATAGATTTCTTTAATGCCTCTGCATACAGGGTGGGACTGTTCTGAAAACCCTGTGGCAGTCTTGTATAAGTATACTTTTCGTTATCAAAAGTGAAACCAAACAGATTTTGTGAGTCTGGGTGTAACGGCACAGAGAAAAACGCGTTTGACAGATCTATGACTGAGAACCATTGTTCTTTTTGTGTCACTTGATTTAAGATTGTGTGTGGATTTGCTACCACAGGTGGGATTTGTTCAGTTATTTCATTTATTGCTCTGAGGTCATGCACTAAGCGATATTTTCCTGTGTTTGCTTTTTTCACTGGAAAAATTGGAGTGTTACAGGTTATTTCAGTTGTTTTCACTAAAATGCCTGCTTTTTCCATATCTGCAATTACTGGCCTGATCCCTGCTTTTGCTTCTGCCGTCAAGGGATATTGTGGTTTAACTGGCCTGTAGGTTGTAGTAGTTTTTACTACAACAGGATCTGCTCCTTTAATTAATCCTACATCTGTCGATCCTGTGGACCATAGTGTTGTGGGCAATTCTTGTAGTTCTGGGTGTAGTTCCAATGAGAGTACGTGTCAGTTTTCACTATCTTCCTGCACATGCAAATCAGTGCTGTCAGTCATGTATGTGGCTGGGTGGGTAGTAATTACCCACCCTAATGTGTATCTCATGCATCCTGTTCTGCGACCTTGGAGCCATCCCTCATGCGTGTCTTCAGTCTTTTCATATCTGTCTCTTTCAACTTGGGCGAGAACGCGGCCTAAATCTTTCCACTCAGTGCTGTCATTGTGTGCTACTGACACATGTGGATTTGGCATCCTGTTTACTCGTTGTACTGCCTCAGGCTGCAGCACAGAGCACACTGCATTACCACTTTGGGTGACGTATAGGTGTTGTAATGTCAGCTTTTGTGGGCCTAGCTTATGTACCTCTTGGTCATACACGGGATTAGGACCTGGACTCTGTTTGAACCTCAATGTGTTGTGATACTGAGTGTAGTCCTGTCGTGTTGAATGAGTTGGCAGATATCGATTTGCTATGTGTTGTAAAGGCTCTAGTGAGGGCAGGTCTAATGTCCAGTAGTAGTGAGGCTCTCCGAGTCCTTTACACACATTAATCTGATAATCTGCTGGACTTTGTTTCTCGTTTAACATTAGCTTTGCATACATGCCCTCTGGTCCTGGCAAGACTCCTATTTCCAGCCTCTCTAGTGCATCTCTCCCTAGAAGATTAACTGGGCAAGATGGGTCATATATGCATTGGTTTTTACAGCTGCGGCCGCTGTCTTCATGAGATAAGAGTAGAGGCTCAGTCAGTGATTTAGTACTGACATGTCCTGATGCTGACTTAACTATCAGAGTATCATTAGAGAATTTCACTTTTGGTGGTTTTTTAATCAGTACAGTTTTGCATGTTCCAGTGTCGCAGAGCATCGTCATTGGCTGCCCATTTACGTATATAATTACAGTTGGTTTATGTTCAGAGCCCAAAAGCAATTGCTCTATGTTATACACGTCTGTGTTTTCATTGCTCTCTGCTTCTGTGTCTTTTCCTAGTCATTTGTTATTTCTGTCATCCTCTTCCTCACTGTCATCCTTTTTTCTATGTCTACACTCGCGGGCAAAATGCCCTTCCTTTCCACAATTGTAGCAGCTTGTATTTTTTACTCTTCTCTCTCCTTTTCTCCCTCCTCCTGCCTTTCCCTTTCCTCTGTATGGGCCTGGTTTATGTCTCCTGTATTCTGCAGAGAGTGCCACGAATCCTGTTACAGGATCTACAGCAAAGACTCCTCCTTTTTCCTTTTGCTTCTGTATTTTGACTGTGTGTTCAGCATATTGCAGTGCATCTGGCAGACTTCCTGTATTTTGTGTGACCCAATGTTTTTCTACGTGGGCCCTCACTTTTGGGAGGAGGCCGTTCAGAAATGCATTTTTTAGCTGTTGCTGAAATGGTGTTTGTGGCTCCTCCTGGTAATTTAAACCTGAATGTTGTCTGAAGACTGGGCGTAGGCGATCGAGGAAGTCAGAGGCAGTCTCAGCTTCCTTCTGCTTTATTTCGCCTATTTTGCCGTAATCTGCTCTTGGGGCTAGACGGACTCTAATCCTTTCATATAATCCTGCCAACTGAGCCCTTAGAGGCTCAGAGGTAGGGAGCAGGGCTATACCCTGGTCATCTGACCCCGTGAAGTCTCCCTTTACTGTTCCCATTTTTAGACCTAATAAGTCCTGAATTACCTGGAGCATTTCATGGCCATTCAAGTGCCAGTGTGTTCTAATTAACTCAACTGCCTCCCTCCATGGCTCAAAACCTTCATTTAACAGTGGAACGTCCTTTAAGACGTTTAATCTGTCAGTTTGGGACCATGCTCTGAAAACGTACAGGTTGTTGTCTCTTTCATTATTATCGCCACCCGTTAGTTGGCCATATCTTGGGTTTGGCGTGGCTATCATTGGAAACAGACCTGACGGCCCTGGGGGGTCAATCTGTCCTCCCATATCCCTACCTGACGGGTCTTTCCCTATGTCTTCCTTATGGTGATTTGTTGTCATTAAATTTAATGCCTGTCTTGCTGAATTATATGGGCTTGGCGCGTCGGCGAAGGGTTTTTTTGATACTGGCGGGTTAGATGGGCCGGGGGCAGGCACATATGGAGGTGGTTTTGGGTTTTGTGGATCTTTTTGTTCATTACTTTGTTCGTTTTTCTTTTTCTTTTTCTCTTCGCGCACCTTTGTGCGTTTGTCATTTTCTGCCATCCAGGCTTTAAAATGGTGCCACTCTGTGAGACGTTTGGCTTTCTTTTTAAAACTTTTTTCATTGTTTAGTTCCGCTTGGAGGGTCTCTTTTAAAGCAGCCCATATGGAAAAGAAATCGTAAAAACTTATATGTGATTACTCATGAAAGTGGCCACTTTCATGAGTAAACCATATAAGGCTTACATGATTTACTCATGAAAGTGGCCACTTTCTCATTACTTTCATACATTGTTTTAGTAAGTATCCAAAACATACAAGTTTCATTATATAATTTTTCAAGGGATCTTATATCTGTTTTCACTCTCGTATGCTTTTCATACAAATTTCACACAAGACAAATACAAACTTTATAAGATTTATATATATCTTTTCCATATGGGAGTCACTGCAAAGGGAGTACATTTTCCCTCCCACGCAGGGCAGTTTAGTTTCTTTGGATTTCTCCATCTATTTTTACTAATTAGTCCGGCGTTTGGACATTTTTTCTCTAGCCACTGCTCGTCAGCAGTGAGTTTTGTTGATTTATTACCCATTATTATTTTTTCCTCTTATTATTATTATTTATTTATTTATAAATATATTTGCGTTTACACATACACATACACACCCGTGGTGCTTTCTCTGGCACGAGGAATGGGAGAGGCTATTGACACGGCCTTCTACTTTCAAGCTAGCCTTGAAAGCGGTGTCAATTTTATGTGATGAAACACAACCTTTTCCAGTTCCACCAGAACTCGAGCAACCAACGGTAAACAATTCGGTGGAGTAGTTCAGCCTCCTTAATGTGCTGTAAAATCAACTTACTCCACCAACAAAACAGTAAAACAACAGATCATACGCGTAATGAGTATTATTCTGGGCAACTCTGTGTCTTTTTACATTGCTCCGAGCCCTCTTTCAGGCGAGCTGCGTAACTCTCTACCAGTCCTTTTTCAGACGAGAATGTTACTATCCTGTCGTATTTTGACATAAAGCTTGCTCCAAGCCCTTTTTCAGGCGAGCTGCGTAACTTTTCTACCAGTCCTTTTTCAGACGAGACTGTTACTAAGCTGTCATATTTTGACGGGAAACTATTTTATGGACAGACCACAGGTTGCCTCAGTCGTTTTGCGCAAGATGTGAGTGAGTGCTAAATATTCACCTGAGTTATTGTGTGGTTGCTTTGGTTTCCTTCATCAACCCCTGAAGTCGTGGACCTCTTATAAGAACGCTGGCCAGAACCCGAACGTCACGTCTCTGGACTTTATCCTCTGCCTGGAGAGGAGTCGACAGCGTGGGCTTCTCACGACGTCAGGACTTGACGAAGGTCTCCTATTGGAGCATTGAAAAAATATCAATGTCCACTCCGGCTCAGAAGGACCAATTAAATGTTAAAGATATTCTATTATCAAAGTACTCAGATGCAATGAAATATCACTTAGAGCAGTTTTAAACGTGCGAGAGTGAGAGACTCAGGGAGAGACTCACACCCCTCCTTGGTGCAGTCTGGCTTTATTTATACACATCATGAAGCATACAAAAAAGGAAATATCATCCTTATCTTGTCAAGAAAACAGGTGTGGTTTATCAAAAAACTTCGTGTTCTCTACAAGGTTGTTTCTTACTCGTGGGTGGCAGTTTCCTGCTAGTGTGAAGGCAAACAGTGACAATGTGAAGGCAAAGACTGATAATGTGAAGGCAAACAGTTTCCGTTATAAAATAGGGAGCCAGCAATTAAAATATGCAGCTGGTTGAGTACAGAACAGAAATATAAACACTCTTAGCTGATTATTATATGAATAATAAAACCTTTAAAAGCAAAAATACTCTGACAGAACTCAATATCCCCGTGCTGGGCAAATAGGTTTTGCAGCCGATTGAGCTAAGATTTTAAAATTGTTCACATAATGAAAACCTATACTTTGTCTCGGGCGAGTTTCCCATTCAAATGCATGTAACAGTGAGAAACACACTGTCTTGGCGAAAGAAAGCATTTTCGTACAACTTCATATAAATCGCTGTAACTTTTGATAGAAGACTCAGACAAACATGTTTATGGCTTTATCTTATAGAACTCAATATCCCCGTGCTGGGCAAACAGGTTTTTGCAGCCGTTTGAGCTAATATTTTAAAATTATTCACATAATGAAAACCTATACTTTGTCTCGGGCGAGTTTCCCATTCAAATGCATGTAACAGTGAGAAACGCATTGTCTTGGCGAAAGAAAGCATTTTCGTACAACTTCATATAAATCGCTGTAACTTTTGATAGAAGACTCAGAAACACATGTTCATGGCTTTATCTTATAGAACTCAATATCCCCGTGCTGGGCAAACAGGTTTTGCAGCAGATTGAGCTAAGATTTTAAAATTATTCACATAATGAAAACCTATACTTTGTCTCGGGCGAGTTTCCCATTCAAATGCATGTAACAGTGAGAAACGCATTGTCTTGGCGAAATAAAGCGTTTTTGAACAACTTCATATAAATCGCTGTAACTTTTGATAGAAGACTCAGACAAACATGTTTATGGCTTTATCTTATAGAACTCAATATCCCCGTGCTGGGCAAACAGAACAGGTTTTGCAGCCGTTTGAGCTAAGATTTTAAAATGATTCACATAATGAAAACCTATACTTTGTTTCAGGCGAGTTTCCCATTCAAATGCATGTAACAGTGAGAAACGCATTGTCTTGGCGAAAGAAAGCGTTTTTGAACAACTTCATATAAATCGCTGTAACTTTTGATAGAAGACTCAGACAAACATGTTTATGGCTTTATCTTATAGAATTCAATATCCCCGTGTTGAGCAAACAGGTTTTGCAGCTGTTTGAACTAAGATTTTCAAGTTATTCACATAATGAATACCTATACTTTGTTTCAGGCGAGTTCCCCATTCAAATGCATGTAATCGTCAGAGACGCACTGTCTTGGCGAAATAAAGCGTTTTTGTACAACTTCATGCTGTAGTTTTTGATAGAAGACTCAGAAATACATATTTATGGCTTTATCTTGTAGACTTCAATATCCCCGTGCTGGGAAAACAGGTTTTACAGCCGTTTGAGCTAAGATTTTCAAGTTATTCACAAAATGAAAACTACTTTGTGTTGGGCGAGAACTCCATTCAAATTCATGTAATAGCGAGAAACGCACTAACGTGGTGAAATAAAACGTTTTTCATGGACTTCATAGAGACAGCTGTAACTTTTGATAGAAGACTCAGAAATACATATTTATGGCTTCATCTTATAGAATTCAATATCCCCGTGCTGGGCAAACAGGTTTTACAGCTGTTTGATTTAAGATTTTCAAGTTATTCACATAATGAAAACCTATACTTTGTTTCAGGCGAGAACTCCATTCAAATGCATGTAATAGCGAGAAACGCACTGTCTTGACAAAATAAAGCGTTTTTGTAACACTTCATATAAATAGCTGTAACTTTTTGATAGAAGACTCAGATATACATATTTATGGCTTCATCTTATAGAATTCAATATCCCCGTGCTGGGCAAACAGGTTTTGCAGCCATTTGAGCTAAGATTTCCAAGTTATTCACATAATGAAAACCTATACTTTGTTTTGGGCGAGTTCCCCATTCAAATGCATGTAACAGTGAAAAACGCACTGTCTTGACGAAATAAAGCGTTTTTGTACAACTTAATGAAGACAGCTGTAGTTTTTGATAGAAGACTCAGAAATACATATTTATGGCTTTATCTTGTAGACTTCAATATCCCCGTGCTGGGCAAACAGGTTTTGCAGCTGTTTGAGCTAAGATTTCCAAGTTATTCACAAAATGAAAACTTCTTTGTGTCGGGCGAGAACTGCATTCAAAATGCATGTAATAGCGAGAAACGCACTAACGTGGTGAAATAAAGCGTTTTTAATGGTCTTCATAAAGACAGCTGTAACTTTTGATAGAAGACTCAGAAATACATATTTATGGCTTTATCTTATAGAATTCAATATCCCCGTGCTGGGCAAACAGGTTTTGCAGCTGTTTGAGCTAAGATTTCCAAGTTATTCACATAATGAAAACCTATACTTTGTTTCAGTCGAGTTCCCCATTCAAATGCATGTAATAGCGAGAAACGCACTGTCTTGGCGAAATAAAGCCTTTTTGTACAACTTCATATAAATAGCTGTAACTTTTGATAGAAGATTCAGACACACAAATTTATGGCTTCATCTTATAGAATTCAATATCCCCGTGCTGGGAAAACAGGTTTTGCAGCTGTTTGAGCTAAGATTTCCAAGTTATTTACATAATGAAAACCTATCCTTTGTTTCGGTCGAGTTCCCCATTCAAATGCATGTAATAGCGAGAAACGCACTGTCTTGGTGAAATAAAGCGTTTTTGTACAACTTCATATAAATATCTGTAACTTTTGATAGAAGACTCAGAAATACATATTCATGGCTTTATCTTATAGAATTCAATATTCCCGTGCTGGGCAAACAGGTTTTGCAGCTGTGTGAGCTAAGATTTTCAAGTTATTCACATAATGAAAACCTATACTTTGTTTCAGGCGAGTTCCCCATTCAAATGCATGTAATCGTCGGAAACGCACTGTCTTGGCAAAATAAAGCGTTTTTGTACAACTTCATGAAGACAGCTGTAGTTTTTGATAGAAGGCTCAGACACACATATTTATGGCTTCATCTTATAGGATTCAATATCCCCGTGCTGGGCAAACAGGTTTTGCAGCTGTGTGAGCTAAGATTTCCAAGTTATTCACATAATGAAAACCTATACTTTGTTTCAGGCGAGTTCCCCATTCAAATGCATGTAATCGTCAGAAACGCACTGTCTTGGTGTTATGGCCCTGTCCATAATCTGTTTTGGTGGCTGTTGTTGTCTGTGCCTTTAAGTCTTTGCAGGTCCCGGAGTGGATGAGCTGACGGCTGCTGATTGGTCCCCTGGCCATGTGATCTTCATTCAAATCCCTCACCAGCAGTTGTCCCGGGGCAGCCACTGACAGCAGCAGCAGACCTGACCCTGGCCTCCAAAACCTGAGACTTTTGTGCCTGTGACTTTGTGCGACTTTTTTGGAGTTTTGTATATAGTGTGTACATTAGTTTTCATTGTAAATAGCCTTGTAAATAGCACTGCAACAGAAGGGGTGAGCTGCCTTATTGTTTTTCCTTGCACTGTTTTCTCCTGTTTATTTCAGTTAGGGAGTTAGGTGTAGCGCTTGTCTTTTGTTTGATATTTGATTTCACATAGGGTTGTAGATAACACCTCCTCCTGACTTAGCTTGTTTTGTTTGTTATTTTGGCCTTTGTTCACCCCGGAGCTTCATTTTGCAGTGGATTTGTTGTTGGTGGCAGATTTGTTTAATGTTAGTGTGCCTTTACATGCTAAAAAGGCAGAAATTAAGCAGTGCCTGACAGCTCAGCTGGTGGATAAGGGGGTATTTGCGGAGTCGAAACCTCGGCCGGTTGAGGCGACTGGAGGTTTGGTGGTGGATGCGGGAGCAGAAGCTGCTGCAACCATCCCAAAAGCTCCCAGTGGACGGGTGTCGCCAGGGGCGGAGGCTCCTGCTGCCATTCAGATCCCAAACGTTAGCCCAGCCGGACAATCAACAGGATTGCATCTCCGCATAAGGGCTATGGAGCTGGATCCTTCCCGGCAGCGCAATGTTACCTCTACCCCAGTGAGTAAAGTTGTGAGTAAATCTTCTGATTCACTCTCCTCTGACCAATTTGATGCAAGCAGGCAAATTGCTTTAGTGCCACCTTTCAGAGAAAGTGAGGTTGACTCTTACTTTAATGCCTTTGAACGCATCGCAACCACTTTGAAATGGCCCAAGGATGTGTGGAGTTTGTTGCTGCAGTGTAAATTGGTGGGGAAAGCACAGGAAGTGTGTGCGAGCTTGTCTATTGATGACAGCCTGGATTATGAAATTGTGAAATCCACTATTTTAAGGGCTTATGAGCTAGTTCCAGAGGCATATCGCCAGAGGTTTCGGTCGTGTGAAAAATCTGCCAACCAAACACATGTAGAGTTTGCCAGGGAGAGGACTCTCTTGTTTGATAAGTGGTTAGCTGCAAGTAAAGTGAAGGACTTTGCTCAGCTAAGAGAATTGGTCCTGCTGGAGGAATTCAAAACGTGTCTTCCAGAGAATGTTGTTGTATATATCAATGAGCAAAAGGTGGATTCGTTGTCTAAAGCTGCTGTTCTCGCAGATGAGTTTGTGTTGACCCATCGCGTTGCGTTTTCAGGTGTGCGCCGTGAATGTGCCCCGTTGTCGAAACCTGCGAGGAGTTTGAGGGTTTCTCCTAAGCGTCAAACGCGCCCTGATCAGGTCCCCATGACTGTCCGAGAATGCTTTTATTGCCATGATACTGGCCATCTCATTGCCAGTTGTCCGTCGCTCCTTCGCAAAGAGTAAACTCACACATGGAAAAAGCCAAAAAGCATTGGTTTTGTTCAATCGGTTGCTACTCCTAATCCCGTCAGTGATGAACCAGGAAATGACAGTCTTGACAGCAGTTACCGACCATTCATTTCACAAGGGTTCGCCTCACTGACTGGAATAGAGGAGGATCGCTTGCCGATTGTAATTTTGCGCGACACTGGGGCTGCCCAGTCTCTCATTTTGGAAAGAGCGTTGCCTTTCTCAAGTAACTCGTTTTGTGGTGCTGATGCTCTCGTGTGGGGAGTGAAAATGAGTGTGTTACGAGCTCCGCTGCACAGAGTCTTCCTACAGTCGCCTCTCGTTTCGGGCCCGGTAACAGTTGGGGTGCGCGCTCGCTTGCCCGTGCAGGGGGTTACTATGATTCTGGGGAATGATCTAGCCAATGGGAAAGTTTTCCCGATCCCTGAAGTAATTGAAAACCCCGTCGATGATTTTGATTTTGTTTCCGAGCCTGCTGCTGACAGTCTGCCCTCTGTTTTTCCTGCCTGTGTTGTCACACGCGCCCACAAGCGTAAATATGGTGATGTTGACTTGTCTGACTCTTTTCTATGTTCTGAAGCTGTTCCTGAGAAAGCTGAACTGCCTGTGGAAAAAGCTGAAAAATGTGTGTCTGATAAACTGCTACCCGCTACACCTGACCTGTCTTTTGAGGTAAACAAAACAGATTTTATTCATGCGCAACAGAATGACCCGACTTTGGCCAAATGTTTACTTGCCGCAAATTCAAGCGATCAGAATCCCCGTGTCTGTCACGGTCTGGCTGGCAGACCGTGGGGATGTGGGGAAAGGAGGACCCAAAACGCAGACTCTGCGATGCAAACAGTGCTCTTTATTCACAGTGAAAAACTGTAAACACAATAACTCCCCGTTGCTCCCTTGAACCCCGTGTGCGTGCTTCCCTCCGACGTCTGTGCTCGTGCTCCCCGCTGTTGTGTTTCCGCACACCCCGTGCGTGCTGCCTTTCTGGACCACTCTTCCTCCTGCAGGGAAACCATAGAGGCAGCCATCAACACTAACCCTCGGCGGGCATATACGAACAACACAGACATATGCTGACACACTAACTTGGTACGATAACTCAATGATCCCGCGTCGGTGGGAGCTCCAAGACTCTCCTAAGTAGCTCCCCCGACGAGCCCTGATCAGCGGCAGGTGTGTGGCTTCGGGTGTGGCCAGTCCCTCCGCAGGGCCACACCCCTCAGGCCTGCAGGTGGCCGAGCTCCATCCTCCAGGCACACCCGCAGACATACACATCCATACCTCGCCTAAACATATGAGTGGGACACAGACTAACACAGCACAGAGAAACACACATATGTACACGCACAGAGAAGGAGAAACGACACCAAAAATACATAATAATAATACACAGGTCCATGACTGCCCAGGGATCCTGGGTCGCCCAGTCCCAGGACCCTGACAGTGTCTACAGCATTGAAAATGATGTGTTAATGCGCAAATGGCATCCTCCCTCCTCTAGTGATCTTGGCTGGAACGTATTTCAACAAGCAGTTGTACCGCAAAATTTCCGACACCAAGTACTCAGCCTAGCACATGACAGTTTCTCTGGACATTTAGGAATTAGGAAGACCTACCTTCGTATTCTGCGTCACTTTTTCTGGCCAGGTTTGAAGACTGATGTGACCAAATATTGCCGCTCTTGCCACGTTTGCCAGGTCAGCGGAAAACCCAACCAGGTTATTCCTCCTGCTCCATTGCATCCAATCCCAGCCTTAGGCGAACCATTTGAGCACATAATCATCGATTGTGTAGGTCCGCTTCCAAAAACCAAGTCAGGACATCAGTACCTCTTGACTTTAATGTGCACCGCCACACGCTTCCCCGAGGCTATTCCGTTACGCACTATCAAAGTCAAAGCCATTGTCAGAGCATTAGTAAACTTTTTCTCCCTTTTCGGTTTGCCTAAATCAGTTCAAACAGACCAAGGGTCTAACTTCATGTCCAAGATATTCGCTCAGGTCTTAAAATCGCTATCCATCAAGCATCAAAAATCCAGTGCATATCACCCCGAATCACAGGGTGCGCTTGAGCGTTTCCACCAGACTTTAAAAGCCATGATGAGGAAGTTCTGCCTCGAGTCAGGAAGAGAGTGGGATGAAGGTCTGCCACTTCTCCTTCTAGCGGTGAGGGAGAGTGTGCAGGAGTCCATGGGTTTCAGTCCCGCAGAGCTGGTGTTTGGACACACAGTGCATGGTCCCCTGCGGCTGCTTAAAGAGAGATATCTGTCCGACACAGCTACCCCCGAGCAGAACGTATTAGATTACGTAAGTTGTTTTAGGGAGCGTCTGCATAAAGCATGCGAAATTGCACGCGAGGCTCTTTCCGCGTCTCAGAAAAAAATTAAAAGGAAATTCGACAAAAAGTCCGTGCAGAGAAAATTTGAAGTGGGTGACAAAGTGTTGACTCTCCTACCCGTTCCTGGATCCTCTCTCCAGGCAAAGTTCTGTGGGCCCTATACTGTCCAAGAGAAACTGAGTGACACAGATTATGTTATAGGTACCCCAGACCGTAGGAGAAAGCGTCGTGTGTGTCATGTTAATCTGATGAAGCCTTATTTTGTTCGTGATGCAGGTGTAAACTCCTCCTCATCCCCCGCTGTGCTGTCTGCCGTGTCGGTAGTTGTGCCAGCATCCCCGTCTCAGTATAGCCCAGAAAGTGATGGCTTAGCTTTCGTTTGTGCTGAGGGTTGCTCCCGACTCAGAAACTCTGAAGTATTGGATAAGTTGAATTCCCACCTAAAACATTTAGATGAGGCTGCCCAGGCCGATGTGTGTTCTCTGATCAATACTTACCCATCTCTGTTTGCTGACACTCCGTCTCGCACTACTGTCCTCGAACATGACATGGATGTAGGTGACCACCCTCCGATCAAACAACACGCTTATCGTGTGAGCCCTACCAAACGTGCACTTTTTCAGCAAGAAGTTTCCTACTTGCTGGAAAATGGTCTTGCTGTCCCTAGTTCGAGTGCCTGGAGTTCCCCATGCCTTCTTGTGCCGAAGGAAGACAAAACTCCACGTTTTTGTAGTGATTTTCGAAAAGTGACCAGTGTGACCAAACCCGACTCCTACCCTCTTCCCCGCATGGAAGATTGTGTTGACAGGGTTGGCTTCGCAAAGTTTGTCACCAAACTGGACTTATTAAAGGGTTATTGGCAAGTTCCCCTCACTCCGCGTGCATCTGAAATTTCTGCTTTTGTCACTCCTGACCACTTCCTCCAATACACCGTCATGCCTTTTGGCCTTCGAAATGCCCCTGCCACATTTCAACGCCTTATGCACATTGTCTTAGGTGGTGTCACAAACTGTGAAGTGTACTTAGACGACATTGTAGCCTATTCAGAGACTTGGTCAGATCACCTTGGAACACTCACGGAGATTTTTGGAAGATTACAAGAGGCATCCCTTACCCTAAATCTTGCCAAATGTGACTTTGGTAAGGCCACTGTGACTTATCTAGGGAAGCAGGTGGGTCAGGGACAGGTGCGCCCCCTGCTGGCTAAAATCCAGGCTATCCTAGATTTCCCTGTGCCTCGCACTAGACGTGAGCTTCGCCGGTTCCTTGGTATGGCCGGCTATTATCGTGGCTTCTGTAAGAATTTTGCAGATGTAGTTGCACCTCTCACCAGTCTCACAAGTGTGTCAAAACCATTTGTATGGTCCCCCACATGCCAGAATGCTTTTGAGTCTGCCAAAGCTCTCCTCTGCAGCACACCAGTACTTGCCGCTCCTGTTTTCACACATCCGTTTAAACTTGAGGTGGATGCCAGCGCCAACGGTGCAGGTGCGGTGCTGTTGCAGGAGGATAGGCAGGGTGTTGATCACCCAATTGGTTACTCCCACCAACAGAAATACAGCACCATTGAAAAAGAAGCCCTCTCTCTATTGCTTGCTCTACAGCATTTCGAGGTCTATGTCGGTTCCAGTTCAGCACCTGTCATTGTTTACACAGACCACAACCCCCTCGTGTTTTTGACCCGAATGCAAAATTCTAACCAAAGGCTCATGAGATGGTCCCTCTTAGTACAAGATTTCAATCTGGAGATCCATCACAAAAAAGGGACAGAGAATGTACTGGCAGATGCGCTGTCACGTGGTTTTCGGAACCCCTAAGCGCCAAACATCTTTAGGGGAGATGTTTGGTCTTGGGAAGGGGGGTGTTATGGCCCTGTCCATAATCTGTTTTGGTGGCTGTTGTTGTCTGTGCCTTTAAGTCTTTGCAGGTCCCGGAGTGGATGAGCTGACGGCTGCTGATTGGTCCCCTGGCCATGTGATCTTCATTCAAATCCCTCACCAGCAGTTGTCCCGGGGCAGCCACTGACAGCAGCAGCAGACCTGACCCTGGCCTCCAAAACCTGAGACTTTTGTGCCTGTGACTTTGTGCGACTTTTTTGGTTTTGTATATAGTGTGTACATTAGTTTTCATTGTAAATAGCCTTGTAAATAGCACTGCAACAGAAGGGGTGAGCTGCCTTATTGTTTTTCCTTGCACTGTTTTCTCCTGTTTATTTCAGTTAGGGAGTTAGGTGTAGCGCTTGTCTTTTGTTTGATATTTGATTTCACATAGGGTTGTAGATAACACCTCCTCCTGACTTAGCTTGTTTTGTATGTTATTTTGGCCTTTGTTCACCCCGGAGCTTCATTTTTGCAGTGCAGAAAAATAAATCACGATTCACTAAGAAATTGGTTTCCCTTTGTGTATGGTTTTGGGGACCAGGGCGGGGCAATTCTTTCAAACTTGTGTTGCGTTCCTGTACCCCTAGACTGGGGCGTAACACTTGGCGAAATAAAGCGTTTTTGTACAACTTCATATAAATAGCTGTAACTTTTGATAGAAGATTCAGACACACAAATTCATGGCTTCATCTTATAGAATTCAATATCCCCGTGCTGGGCAAACAGGTTTTGCAGCTGTTTGAGCTAAGATTTCCAAGTTATTCACATAATGAAAACCTATACTTTGTTTCAGTCGAGTTCCCCATTCAAATGCATGTAATAGCGAGAAACGCACTGTCTTGGCGAAATAAAGCCTTTTTGTACAACTTCATATAAATAGCTGTAACTTTTGATAGAAGATTCAGACACACATATTTATGGCTTCATCTTATAGGATTCAATATCCCCGTGCTGGGCAAACAGGTTTTGCAGCTGTGTGAGCAAAGATTTCCAAGTTATTCACATAATGAATACCTATACTTTGTCTCGGGCGAGTTCCCCATTCAAATGCATGTAATCGTCAGAAACGCACTGTCTTGGCGAAAGAAAGCGTTTTTGTTCAACTTCATATAAATAGCTGTAACTTTTGATAGAAGACTCAGAAATACATATTAATGGCTTTATCTTATAGAACTCAATATCCCCGTGCTGGGCAAACAGGTTTTGCAGCTGTGTGAGCAAAGATTTCCAAGTTATTCACATAATGAATACCTATACTTTGTCTCGGGCGAGTTCCCCATTCAAATGCATGTAATCGTCAGAAACGCACTGTCTTGGCGAAAGAAAGCGTTTTTGTTCAACTTCATATAAATAGCTGTAACTTTTGATAGAAGACTCAGAAATACATATTAATGGCTTTATCTTATAGAACTCAATATCCCCGTGCTGGGCAAACAGGTTTTGCAGCTGTTTGAGCTAAGATTTTCAAGTTATTCACATAATGAAAACCTATACTTTGTTTCAGGCGAGTTCCCCATTCAAAAGCATGTAATCGTCAGAAACGCACTGTCTTGGCGAAATAAAGCGTTTTTGTACAACTTCATGAAGACAGCTGTAGTTTTTGATAGAAGGCTCAGACACACATATTTATGGCTTCATCTCATAGGATTCAATATCCCCGTGCTGGGCAAACAGGTTTTGCAGCTGTGTGAGCTAAGATTTCCAAGTTATTCACATAATGAAAACCTATACTTTGTTTCAGGCGAGTTCCCCATTCAAATGCATGTAACAGTGAGAAACGCACTGTTTTGGCGAAATAAAGCGTTTTTGTACAACTTCATATAAATCGCTGTAACTTTTGATAGAAGACTCAGAAATACATATTTATGGCTTTATCTTATAGAATTCAATATTCCCGTGCTGGGCAAACAGGTTTTGCAGCTGTGTGAGCTAAGATTTTCAAGTTATTCACATAATGAATACCTATACTTTGTTTCAGGCGAGTTTCCCATTCAAATGCATGTAACAGTGAGAAACGCACTGTCTTGGCGAAATAAAGCCTTTTTGTACAACTTCATGAAGACAGCTGTAGTTTTTGATAGAAGACTCAGAAATACATATTTATGGCTTTATCTTATAGAATTCAAGATCCCCGTGTTGAGCAAACAGGTTTTGCAGCTGTTTGAACTAAGATTTCCAAGTTATTCACATAATGAAAACCTATACTTTGTTTCGTTCGAGAACTCCATTCAAATGCATGTAATAGCGAGAAACGCACTAACGTGGTAAAATAAAGCGTTTTTCATGGTCTTCATGAAGACAGCTGTAACTTTCGATAGAAGACTCAGAAATACATATTTATGGCTTTATTTTATAGAATTCAATATCCCCGTGCTGGGCAAAAAGGTTTTGCAGCTTTTTGAGCTAAGAGTTTCAAGTTATTCACATAATGAAAACCTATACTTTGTGTCGGTCGAGAAGTCCATTCAAATGCATATAATAGCGAGAAACGCACTAACGTGGTGAAATAAAGCATTTTTCATGTTCTTCATTAAAATCGGTTTAACTTTTGATAGAAGACTCAAAAATACATATTTATGGCTTTATCTTATAGAATTCAATATCCCCGTGCTGGGTATTAGATTATTCTGTTATTATATGTTACCTTATATATGTAATCAAAGTAGTTGAATTAGAATACTGCTGTAGATCACATTATACGCTTTAATATAGAGTGTGTGAGCTGTATGTAGTTTAGTTCTCATTATACTTTTGAGTTAACAGAACATATTCACATATTAGTTCATTAGATAAATGTGCATCACTCTGTATCCTTGATCTGCTGGGAATGTGTTACACTTTTTTCTTGACATGCTTAATTGTTGAATCATGAAGAGAAGGTTGTAAGCAGGAGACTCTGTGTCTAAAGACAGGGGAGATAGATAGACCACATTCCACACCCCCACCTTACAGAAAGCAGAGAAACAACTGCCGAGGTCATAACTTAGGCGCTGTAACAGAGAAAAAATGTGATGTTTTGGCTTTTACGACTAGCTGGGGGCCACTAGAGACTATAAAAAGCTGAGCAACCCGTCACCATTTTGAGACATGTGCCTGACCCTCTGGTAGCATCTCTCCCGTCCGGACGTTGTAATGCTCTGACTGTTGAATTGTATGGAAATAAATGATTGTTGATTGAGCATTTATACACCGAGTATTGTCCCTCCTTCAGCCCAAAGATTCAAAGAATTGGGAGATTTCAACAACTTGGTGCCGTGTGACCCGGATCTTTGGTGTGCTGAGGTGGTGCAGATTTGACCTTTGGTGAGATCGTGAGGCGAGGTGAACAGAGGACCGGTCCAAAAATAAAAAGGTAAGCACAGCCTGTTGTATTATAAATACCAAATGTGCATATTGGGCTTTCCAAATTAATCTGTTCACTGAGTCACATGTATTTTCACAGTAAATTTGTCGGTGTCTGGTTTTTGGCACAAGATACTAACAACATAAGTTGAGGCTGAATCCCAGTGTGTTAAATAAACTGCTTCTACCGAGAAACTAATAAGATACTACGTTGAGCTAGTTGCAGCCACTTTACCTTCCACATTTAATTTTGTCTAATACTGGCTTCTGTAGCAATAATACATTAGAATTTCTTCTGAAGACGCGGCCATTAGTTCAGTACATTGAAGTCGAGGTTTGAAGTTTGTTTATGGTGTCGGTTACGTCCTGGCTCTTGCCGGCCATGAAATAGAAGTTGATTTAAGGAAAAGCAGATGCTGGCTTCATGGTGCGGTTGAACGCTGGCAACGCGAGAGCGAAACACGTCCGTAGGTTTGGTTTATGATATGGCCGTGTTCCGGTGGTGCGGCCGTGAAGTGCAGTAGTGGTTGGTGCTAATTTTAGTACATTGAACAGAGGCTTGACGGTGGTTTGTGGCGTCAGTCGAGTTTTTTTTTTAAGGGCTGCGGTCATAAAACAAAGTAAAATTTTACTTGCCAAGAAGTACATAGAGCAAAACCTGGTTTATGATGTCGGGTATAACTTCGGGGATGCAAGCATCACTTTTATGATGCGACTTTGCCCCGTTGTGGCGGTCATAAGCGCAGAGAAAGGGGTATTTTGGTCTATGGTGCAGTGTGCTTCAGAAGATCTAATAGTTGAGCTCAGAGGTTTCTGTGCAAATTTCTGCTGATGAGGAGCGCTCTCTGTGTGTCTCACTGATGGTGAAACGCGCTGTGTGTGTAAGGCGCGCTCTGGCTGTGGGTGAGGCGCGCGCTGAGTGTGCTTTTTGTGTGTGTGAAGTCTGAACACAGTGACAGTGACGGTTGATGTGTTTGATTAGGAGGACATTAGAGCAAAGACACATTTTAGGATCAAAGGTTGATGCCTAGTGTACCTGTGGAACATTTTGCCTATGGAGTAGCGACCCTCCTGTTCGTGGACGCGCGGGCAGGACCAGCGGCGTCCGGGTGCCGAGGTGGTGACTTGGGGAGGTGAGGGCCCCCGCATAGCTACGGAAATAACACTGGAACGGCCGTGTAATCACGGGTTCACATTTATTCCGGACTAGAACAAGACACATTTTGCGAACAAAGGTTGAGTCTAGATTAGTAAAGAAATATAAAAATGTGAAATTAAAATAAAGAGGGAATTTGGAGCCACATAGAGATAGACGGGCATAATTGGGTGTATTACTCTGTGGTGTAATAAAAATAAAAAGGAGAGATAGTAAGAGGTGTGCAGTGGAGAATTATGGAGGAGTACAGAGAGGAATGTGTTGGGAGACTGGCGTACAGTTTACGCTGTCAAGGTAGGCGGGTTGCCTGCTTATCTGTTTAACATGTGATGAAAATGAAATTAAATAAATCTCTTAGTGTGTTAATACAGGAAGCTGCGGACCTGGACCAACTGCCCCCACAAGCACAGCGGTCGAAGCAAAATTATAGGTAATGGGAACCACACCCAGCACGAATCAGCAGCTGTGAAAAAGACAGCAGCGAGGAGAGAATTAGAGGAGAAATTAAGAGAAGTTTTAACACATAAAATTGGGGCCAACGGACTTGTGGAGGTTGGGAAGGCGTCCGGAGCATCACAACAAAAAGGTGAAACAAAAACACACAAGCAGAGAAATCTGAGAGAAAGGCTCCTTTTAAGGTAACGCCTAGTTTGAGAAAAGATAAAATTAACCTGCTTTTATACAAATGCACATACACGCAATGAAGAAACAGCTTACACTCATGAACACGTGAAGATTTTCCAGCAAGGTTAAAGAAAAATTAACATACTTAAATGATGAAGTCTATACATTACTGACAAAGAAACCCTCTGGGTTGCAGGACAACAATTTAACTAAAAAAAAAAAAAAAAGGAACACTGGTGTAACCAACCAGGCAAGACACAACAAATTTAGTGGTTAAAAGATTCAAATTGTGACATGTTTTCTGTTGATTGATTAATAAAAGTGATTACTGAATGAAAGAAAGTTCCTTTTTTGGGCTTTTAAACATGATCTTAAGAATTTTAACATATACCGGTGTTGTCCTGTCAACTTGGTGGGTTAGGAGTTGATTATATCGGGAGACAAAAAACAAAAAAAGGGGGAGAGAAGGCTGACACAGGGCCTGGCCCCATTGTCTCCCCTCTGAATAACACAGCCAACACAACATCATTTTCCTGTTCGTTTGTTTTTGTTTTTTGTTTGTTTTTGTTTTGTTTTTGTTTTTTCTATACATATTTAATTACAGGCTGCTTTGCCGGCCCTGAAAGCCGAGGCTGACTGGACTCCTGCTCTCCCCCATACGTGACACTGACCAAATGCTGCAACAGCTGGACCCACAACAACGACCTGAGAATGTCAACAGACCTGCAGGAATGTGATCTCATGCAGCCGAGACAGAGAGCACTAAACCTAAGGCCCATTTCACTACATGGGGGAAAATTCCCAGACTGCGTCAGCTGACAGAGCTCAGCTGTGACGAGACGCCCGCCAAGCCCGAATGAAAAGTAAGGCCGAGCGAAAGAATGCTGACCTTGATAACTTTGCATTCACACTGTGCAGGACAGTGATGGACCAACACGGATGATCGGGCGGCAAAAAGGGCGTGACCGAGACAAGAGGAGTAACTGAGGACAGAAGGCACCTCAGAATGGACAAAAACACAGAAGAAGATGCAGGTTTCACCTGCGGTGAACATCGACACTGGAGAAAGGACTGCCCCAATTGGGGTCAGAACCAGGACGGACTGAATTTTGAGCAGCAGCAGCAGCAATGGTCGCAAACAAACTGAAAAGGAGGGGGGCAGGACCCCAGGGCATGCTTCAGGCCGTGGTTTACCCAGAACACCAGAACAGGAAAGTGATGAACACACACACACACACACACACACACACACACACGTCTCCAAACACACAGATTCAGAATGAAGTGAAATACACACATGAACACGTGCACTCGTTGAGTGAGTGAGAAATGAGACACACACACACACACACACACACACACACACACACACACGGGAATGCTGATTCACTGAGAAGTGATGCACACACATACACATGCACACGCTTGTGCAATGAAGAGTGATCCACACGCACACACACATACACGCTGATGCAATGAAGAATGCTTTGCTTATGCTGATATGCAAAATGCTGCACACAAACATCCCAATGCATAATTTTTATGAGGAGCCATTGATTACCATTAAATACTTAGAATGTGTTATATGTCACCCAGAGGGCATTTATGTAGATTTTAGGAATAAGGTCTAAAAAAGTTTGGTTATGAAAACAATGTCTGTGCGTGATGTCTGTTTATGGCTCAAGGCTTTGACTGAATTCTTTGCTGTGCTTCACACAGCCCTGATGAGGAACAGTGGCACAGAGTGAAATTGATGAATTAATAGTGTAAGTTTTAGGTCGGAGTACAGCATTTTCTGTGATTGAGTTTTAATTCAAGGAGGAACAAAAGGTGTTACGGCACCTGAGGTTCTCATTCCCACACAATATTGTCCCGGCAGGAAGCAAAATGTTCCTGTGAATTTCTGGTTGATTGTTTGGTTTTGTTTAGCGCTAGCTTGATTTTATCAGTGAGCTTTGGCTTGTGTTCTTTCTCGTAAGCGAGAGAGGGATAGTTTTATGCTTGGACATGTCTGCAACGGGCCCTAGTTTGTGTTATTTTAGTAGTATTTTGTTGGTTATGTCTGTTTTCGTTTTTGTTACAGTGCACTGGAGAAAAAACATCTGAGAGGTGTGATCCACCGGTGGTGATATGTTGATATTTTGTGAGTTCATGATTTAACAATCAGCTCTTTGAACAAGGCCTGAAAGATTGAAATTTAAAGCGCTATAAAATATTATTACTGTAAACAGTTGCAAAGTGTGCTTCTCCATGATTGTAATTGGCTTGGGAGAAATTCACTTATAGGGAACACTGATCTAAAAGGATTGCACCGAGTCAATCCGGCCCAAAAAAACAACAAGGAATTGTTTTCCTTTAAAATGATGACGTCATCTTGCTGGTGATGGAGGCTCGAATAGGTTGCGCGGGAGACTCCATTATCAGCAACATCTGGTATGAATGTGTATGGAGGTATGCATGTGAATGGACTGTGATGGACTGACGACTAAAAGTTTTGACTGACTTGATACTGAGACAATGACTGCACCAACTTTAGGATTAGTAAATGCCAATAAACAATTCATAAACAATTCACCCAGCCGACAAGAGAAGGGTGGATGCTTCGCTTTGTTTTGTTTTGTTTTTTCAGGAGCAGGAGGATAAGAGAGACTGGAGGAGGAGACTCTAGCTTCACATAAGTATGAACTGCAGACTTAACACTGTGGTTGCTGATTTTGAGTTACCGATGTTTGCATTAAGAAAACTGTGCTATATTAGCTGTGTTTTGAGTAAGGTATCATGTTATATTATTGGGAATGCCAAATGCTACAGTGGAGAAGACTTTTGATACCACTCATGACTGGAATATGTTATTATTAACCATAGCAGGCCACTGTAAAAAGTCAATTAAATTTTATAGAGGAAAATCGCCAAAATTTAACAATACCTATGAATGACTGGCCACATTCAGAATAGAGATATGCAATAATAAACATTGGTCCACGTGATTTAGGTTCTCACTTGAAATAGTAAGTTATTAAATGTAGAATATAATCGACAGGGACATTTGATAGGATGTGGTACTGAAAAAGAACAAGAGCAAAGTAAATAAAGAAAATATTGTGTTTAGTTTGGATAAATTCAATTTAAAATGTACCATTTAAAATTTTGTTACGCTTAATTTTTGCAAAACACAACTAAAACTAAATTGAAACTAAGGATTTTCAGAAAATAAAAACTACACTAAACTAGCAAAGAATTGGTAAAAACTAATTACAACTGGTAAAAATTGAAAATCTGGAGTCGAAACTAAATAAAAATAACAACTAATGAAAATGGCGAAAAGTTTAAAACCCTGGTGCAGAGATTGGCAAATCTGACCAGGAAACGTTATAAAATGGATTGTCAGGATAGTCAGCGTTAAAGCCACTTTTGACAGTCCATACTAGGATGGCATTGGACATCTTCGGGGCGGAAGAGGGTTGGTGTGACCAAGGTGTGGTTTGGCTTGTTGTATGTACATTTCAAAATGTTACAGCTCTGGATGGACCAGTTACCAGGGCATGGAAGGATGACAGACTTTAGAAGATCCTCAGGGATGACAAGGCTGGAGCAACGGTACTCGAGAGAAGAATTTCTGATACTTTCTGAGATATGATGTCACCAACCTTCTCTTTTAAGTGTCTAGCTCTGGTCAATTGACACATGGGAGTGTGTCAAAAAAGGGGGAAGTGGAAGTTGAGTTTGAACATCAAACAATGGTGATATGAAAATTTCTATGAGTTTATTTTTGTGTTTAATAAATTAGCTATGGTAATGTGTTAGACTTAGAAAGGGTTCACTAATTTTTGATTTCTTTTACACACACATAAATTATGATTAGAATAGGTTCTGAACATAATATTTTAAACCAAATTTGAATCATTAGAAGAACAATGGATAACAATATTAGATTATCAAGGCTAGGGAGAGAGGTGTTTTGGTTTTCTGTCTCTTGCAGAGAAAGGAACAGACACCAGACGGGGACCCGGAGATGTGAGGACCCTTCACAGCAGGGACAGATGTAGGGACTGCCGAGACAGCAACTGGGGTCAAGTGTCATGACGTTTGGGCTCCTGGAGAAGATGGATCCCACAAACACAGCAATAACCATGAAGGGGTTGGTGAAAACCAGGAACACCAGACCAACGAGGTTCAAGAGGCTCTTGGCAAAAAGGGGGACACGCCGGTGACCCCAAAATACACAGATCTTTGTTTGAAATCGGGGCAGAATAATCCCCAGAACTGTGCAATGACTAAAGGGTGGTCTAACCCCGGAGGTCGAAGAAAGAAGCTGAGAATCACCCAACTGGAAGACACTGGTAGCTGCAGCAATAAAAATAAAGGTTAAAAGCTCCTTAGACAGAGGTTCTAGTCTAAGTACATTTGAAAGGTATAAGGGGGCATTAAAATGGGAGTGGAAAACTGGAGCACCAAAATAAAGCTGTGGGAGAATTGGGGAGTGATGGGAGAGTCATCTGTAACTGCTGTTATGGTTGTAAATCTAACTTTGCTTGCATCTGAACTGCGTGAACACAGAGGTCATCCCACATATGGTCCACCCGTTAAAGGGGGACAGAGGGCCTCAGGATCAAGAAAACTTGGACCTTGCGACCCTGGAGTGCATGTTGTAAGTGATCTCTTTCAGAGATCAAAAGGGGGAATTATTAGATTATTCTGTTATTATATGTTACCTTATATATGTAATCAAAGTAGTTGAATTAGAATACTGCTGTAGATCACATTATACCCTTTAATATAGAGTGTGTGAGCTGTATGTAGTTTAGTTCTCATTATACTTTTGAGTTAACAGAACATATTCACATATTAGTTCATTAGATAAATGTGCATCACTCTGTATCCTTGATCTGCTGGGAATGTGTTACACTTTTTTCTTGACATGCTTAATTGTTGAATCATGAAGAGAAGGTTGTAAGCAGGAGACTCTGTGTCTAAAGACAGGGGAGATAGATAGACCACATTCCACACCCCCACCTTACAGAAAGCAGAGAAACAACTGCCGAGGTCATAACTTAGGCGCTGTAACAGAGAAAAAATGTGATGTTTTGGCTTTTACGACTAGCTGGGGGCCACTAGAGACTATAAAAAGCTGAGCAACCCGTCACCATTTTGAGACATGTGCCTGACCCTCTGGTAGCATCTCTCCCGTCCGGACGTTGTAATGCTCTGACTGTTGAATTGTATGGAAATAAATGATTGTTGATTGAGCATTTATACACCGAGTATTGTCCCTCCTTCAGCCCAAAGATTCAAAGAATTGGGAGATTTCAACATGGGCAAAAAGGTTTTGCAGCTGTTTGAGCTAAGATTTTCAAGTTATTCACATAATGAAAACCTATACTTTGTTTCGTGCGAGTTCCCCATTCAAATGCATGTAATCGTCAGAAACGCACTGTCTTGGCGAAATAAAGCGTTTTTGCACAACTTCATATAAATCGGCGTAACTTTTGATAGAAGATTCAGATATATGTATTCATGGCTTTATCTTATAGAATTCAATATCCCCGTGCTGGGCAAAAAGGTTTTGCAGCTGTTTGAGCTAAGATTTTCAAGTTATTCACATAATGAAAACCTATACTTTGTTTCGTGCGAGTTCCCCATTCAAATGCATGTAATCGTCAGAAACGCACTGTCTTGGCGAAATAAAGCGTTTTTGCACAACTTCATATAAATCGCTGTAACTTTTGATAGATGACTCAGACACACATATTTATGGCTTTATCTTATAGAATTCGATATCCCCGTGCTGGGCAAAAAGGTTTCGCAGCTGTTTGAGCTAAGATTTTCAAGTTATTCACATAATGAAAACCTATACTTTGTTTCAGGCGAGTTCCCCATTCAAATGCATGTAATCGTCAGAAACGCACTGTCTTGGCGAAATAAAGCCTTTTTGTACAACTTCATGAAGACAGCTGTAGTTTTTGATAGAAAACTCAGAAATACATATTTATGGCTTTATCTTATAGAATTCAATATCCCCGTGCTGGGCAAACAGGTTTTGCAGCTGTTTGAGCTAAGATTTTCAAGTTATTCACAAAATGAAAACTACTTTGTGTCGGGCGAGAACTCCATTCAAATGCATGTAATAGCGAGAACTGCACTAACGTGGTGAAATAAAGCGTTTTTCATGGTCTTCATAAAGACAGCTGTAACTTTTGATAGAAGACTCAGAAATACATATTTATGGCTTTATCTTATAGAATTCAAGATCCCCGTGTTGAGCAAACAGGTTTTGCAGCTTTTTGAGCTAAGATTTCCAAGTTATTCACATAATGAAAACCTATACATTTTGTTTCGTGCAAGTTCCACATTCAAATGCATGTAATCGTCAGAAACGAACTGTCTTGGCGAAATAAAGCGATTTTGCACAACTTCATATAAATCGGTGTAACTTTTGATAGAAGATTCAGATATACGTATTCATGGCTTTATCTTATAGAATTCAATATCCCCGTGCTGGGCAAAAAGGTTTTGCAGCTGTGTGAGCTAAGATTTTCAAGTTATTCACATAATGAAAACCTATCCTTCGTTTCGGGCGAGTTCCCCATTCAAATGCATGTAATCGTCAGAAACGCACTGTCTTGGCGAAATAAAGCGTTTTTGCACAACTTCATATAAATCGGTGTAACTTTTGATAGAAGATTCAGATATACGTATTCATGGCTTTGTCTTATAGAATTCAATATCCCCGTGCTATGCAAACAGGTTTTGCAGCTGTTTGAGCTAAGATTTTCAAGTTATTCACATAATGAAAACCTATACTTTGTGTCGGTCGAGAACTCCATTCAAATGCATGTAATAGCGAGAAACGCACTAACGTGGTGAAATAAAGCATTTTTCATGGTCTTCATTAAAATCGGTTTAACTTTTGATAGAAGACTCAAAAATACATATTTATGGCTTTATCTTATAGAATTCAATATCCCCGTGCTGGGCAAAAAGGTTTTGCAGCTGTTTGAGCTAAGATTTTCAAGTTATTCACATAATGAAAACCTATACTTTGTTTCGTGCGAGTTCCCCATTCAAATGCATGTAATCGTCAGAAACGCACTGTCTTGGCGAAATAAAGCGTTTTTGCACAACTTCATATAAATCGCTGTAACTTTTGATAGATGACTCAGACACACATATTTATGGCTTTATCTTATAGAATTCGATATCCCCGTGCTGGGCAAAAAGGTTTCGCAGCTGTTTGAGCTAAGATTTTCAAGTTATTCACATAATGAAAACCTATACTTTGTGTCGTTCGAGAACGCCATTCAAATGCATGTAATAATCAGAACGGTTCGCAGCCGAGTGTGAAGCAGCGGGAATGAGGATCAGCACCTCCAAATCTGAGGCCATGGTTCTCAGCCGGAAAAGGGTGGAGTGCCCACTCCGGGTCGGGGATGAGTTCCTGCCCCAAGTGGAGGAGTTCAAGTATCTCGGGGTGTTGTTCGCGAGTGATGGGAGAAGGGAGCCGGAGTTCGACAGACGGATTGGGGCTGCAGCTGCAGTAATGCTGACGCTGCACCGGTCCGTCGTGGTGAAGAGGGAGCTGAGTGTAAAAGCGAAGCTCTCAATTTACCGGTCGATCTACGTCCCTACCCTCACCTATGGCCACGAGCTGTGGGTAGTGACCAAAAGAACGAGATCGCGGATACAAGCGGCAGAAATGAGC
Source organism: Rhamphochromis sp. 'chilingali' (assembly GCF_963969265.1). Taxonomy (NCBI): domain Eukaryota; kingdom Metazoa; phylum Chordata; class Actinopteri; order Cichliformes; family Cichlidae; genus Rhamphochromis; species Rhamphochromis sp. 'chilingali'. The sequence goes on along the minus strand of NC_137948.1, from coordinate 38,092,369 downwards.
TTCCTCCGAAGGGTGGCTGGCCTCTCCCTTAGAGATAGGGTGAGAAGTTCGGCCATCCGGGAGGGGCTCAGAGTAGAGCAGCTGCTGCTCCACATCGAAAGGAGCCAGCTGAGGTGGTTCGGGCATCTGACAAGGATGTCCCCTGGGCGCCTCCTGGGTGAGGTGTTCCAGGCATGTCCCACTGGGAGGAGGCCCCGGGGCAGACCCAGGACACGCTGGAGAGATTATATCTCTCGGCTGGCCTGGGAACGCCTTGGTATTCCCCCGGATAAGCTGGAGGAGGTGGTTGGGGAGAGGGAGGTCTGGGCCTCTTTGCTTAGGCTGCTGCCCCCGCGACCCGGCCCCGGATAAAGCGGATGAAGATGGATGGATGGATGGATACAAAGCCAGTGACTAGAAAGGCTACAACTGGTACCTATCCAGTTCGGACGGCAATAACCCAGGCTGGGACACCGTTTTCACTTATACTGGAAACGATTGGACACCATACAAAGAAGATAAACTACAAGGGTCTGCAAAAAATCTTTCAAAACAACTGGCCTTGACTCAAGCAAATGATCATTTGATCCTGAACTTCAACACAGAAAGCAACCCACTGCTGGAGAAACCACCAAGTTCACGGAAAAGAACCCACCTGGTTCCAACAACTAAAACATCCAGTGGAACGCTGGCAGGAGACTCAAGTTGCTATCATCTAACCCTGTTCATATACAAGAGTGGAAAAGACCCACATCATTTCTTGTCAATATGTAACAACATAACGAAGGAAGTAAACACCGCAACGAGCCCCTCCTCTACAGACACAACTCCTGCTTTGACCAAAGGCCCACTATCAACAACCATGTGCAATGTGGATGGTAATGGCCAGCACCACAGACCTTGGTGTAATGTGGATGGCCTTAGCCAACACCACTGGCCCTGGTGAAATGTGGATTACATCGGCAAGGACCAATGGCCCTGATGTAATGTGGATGGTTTCAGTCAACAGCACAGTCCCTGGTGTTGTGAAGATGGCCTCACGGGAAGCACTGTCCCTGGTGTAATGTGAATGGTATTGGCCACCACCACAGACCTTGGTGTAATGTGGATGGCCTTAGCCAACACCACTGGCCCTGGTGAAATGTGGATGACATCGGCAAGGACCAATGGCCCTGATGTAATGTGGATGGTTTCAGTCAACAGCACAGTCCCTGGTGTTGTGAAGATGGCCTCACGGGAAGCACTGTCCCTGGTGTAATGTGGATGGTATTGGCCACCACCACAGGGCCTGGTGTAATGTGAATGGCCTCATCCAACAACACTGGCCCTGGTGAAATGTGGATGGTATTGGCCAACACAACAGGCCCTGGCGTAATGTGAATGTCGTCAGCCAACACCACTGGCCCTGGTTTAATGTGGATGGCATCAACGAGTAGCACAGGCCCTTGTGTAATGTAGATCACATCAGCCAGCAACACAGGCTCTGGTGAAATGTAGATGACCTCAGACAGCAGAACAGGCCTTGCTGTCGTGAAGTTGGCCTCAGAGGGAGCACTAGCCCTGGTGCAATGTGGATAGCCTAAGCCAGCAATACAGGCCCTGGTGTGGTGACGATAGCCGCACAGGGAGCACATGCTCCCTGTATAATGTGGATGGCCTCAGCCAGTAGCACAGGCCGTGTTGCAATGTGGATGGCTTCATCTAACAACACTGGCCCTTGTGAAATATGGATGGTATTGGTAAAGCACCACACACCCTGGTGTAATGTGGATGGCCTTAGCTTACACCACTGGCCCTGGTGTAATGTGCATGATATCGGCCAGCATCACAGGCCCTAATGTGGATGGCATCAACGAGTATCAAAGGCCCTGGTGGGATAAAGATGGCCTCACAGGAAGCACAGGCCCTGGTGTAATGTGGATGGTAGAAGCCGGAATCACAGTCTCTGGTAGGGCTGCTCGATTATGGCAAAAATGATAATCACGATTATTTTCACTGAAATTGAGATCACGATTATTTGACGATATTTATTTAACCCTTTAAGACCTACTATAGAACCAAGTCCACCAGAGCTTATATTATTTTTTTTACATGCTGTAGTGCCATTTGTGGGAGCATTTCAAGTTGCTATACATCAATACAACTGTTATAGCCCATATTTTAATAATATGTATGCATTAAGTCCATAGTAACTACATAAATTGCAAAAAAGTGCAATAAACGACAAAAAAATTGAAAATCGCTTTTGTTTTGTTTACATATATTTCTACTTGGAGAAATTTAAGAGGCTTATCCCTCAAAACTTTAAATACAATAAAGTTGCAAAAAATAGTTTCCCACCACAGGAAATTTATTTTGAGTGTCTTCATAGTTTTATTTTGGAGATACAGCAATTTTTATATACTGCAGGAAAAACAAAAAACAATCCTATGATGCAAATTTGCAAAGAAAACAGCAGGTGCATCATTTCACTGTGGGAAGTGTTACGAACAGCTGATAGGAACGGCAAAGCGTGTTTCTGGAATATTATGTTTTTGTTCCTGCAAGCACTTTTTATGCAATTTTTGCAAAGCTATATGTGGAACGAAACCGTGACCGAGGACAAGCTGATGGCATCAGATGTAAGTACAACTCCTCCGGTTTCATATGCAAAACAAATTATTGCGCTAGCTTACACGGTTCAGGTTCTACAGGGATTTAAAAATAGTTACGCAAAACGGAGCGTGCTGCTCTGACCGGCTTTAAAGGGTTAACAATGACTTTAAAAAAATAATATAAAATAGTGTGCAACACCTATGGAAGCCCGTTTCCGCCACTAAAAAAAAAAAAAAAGAAGCTAGTATCCATAACTCGAAATTTCGAGTTATTATCTTGAAATTTCGAGAAATATAACTCGAAATTTCGAGTTACTTTTCTCAAAATTTCGAGTTAGCTCTGCCAATCAAAAATATACGTGAATGAGGTCGCTTTCTTGTTACCCGGAAGCATATGGCGCAGGACCGCGCACTCAAAAACGGATCCCAACAAATTAAAGTATGTTTGCTGATAGTAACACCATGTGATTCAGCTAATAACACAGGGATTTCATCATTTGTGAAGCCAGGCTGAAAACACTCAGCAATCTGTGCATTCACGACTGGATGTAATACCGGTAGCTTAGCTGTAGCATTTGTAGCTGAGGGCTTCAGCTTCCGGGTAACATGGAAATGACGTCATTCGCGTAGATTACTGATTGGCAGCGCTAACTCGAAATTTCGAGTTGCTTTTCTCAAAATTTTGAGTTAATATGTCGAAATTTCGAGAAAATAACTCGAAATTTCGAGAAAATAACTTGAAATTTTGAGTTATGGATCCTTTTTTTTTTTTTTTAGTGGCGGAAACGGGCTTCCATAGTAACACCACTGAAGTTTTTTTTTTTAAACTCTTTTCAACCAACGGCAGTCACTCTCCAAATAACTTCTGCTTAGCTTTCCGTGCTTCCCTCGGGTCCTCTTAATCAGCGGTCTCCAACCTTTTTTGCGCCACCGGTTTATGCCCGACAATATTTTCACGGACCGGCCTTTAAGGTGTCGCGGATAAATTAGGGAGGGGCTAATAATCGGCTCAGTCATTTTTAATGATCGTTGAAAGCCCAGATCGTAATCGGGATTAAAGTTCGATTAATTGAGCAGCCCTAGTCTCTGGTGTAATGTTGATGGCCTAAGCCAACAACAGTGGCCCTGGTGAAATGTGGATGGTGTTGGCAAGCACCAGAAGCCCTGGTGTAATTTGAATGGCTTAGGCCACCAGCACAGGCCCTTGTGTGGTGAAGATGGCCTCACAGGAAGCACTGTCCCTGGTGTAATGTGGATGGCCTCAGCAAACAACACTGGCCTTGGTAAAATGTTGATGGTATTGGCCAGCACCACAGGCCCTGCTGTAATGTAGATGGCATCAGCCAGTAGAACAGGCCCTTGAGTATTGTGAATGGCATCAGCCAGCAACACAGGTCCTTGGGTAATATGGAAGGCTAGCAGCACAGGCCCTTGTGTAATGTGGATGGTATTGGCTAGCACCACAGGCCCTGGTGTAATGTGAATGTCCTCAGCCATGACCACAGGCCCTGATGAAATGTAGTTGGCCTCAGCCATGACCACAGGCCCTGGTGAAATGTGAATGTCCTCAGCCAGTAGCACAGGCCCTGTTGTAATGTGGATGGCCTCATCTAACAACTCTGTCGCTGGTGAAATATGGATGGGATTGGTCAGCACCACACACCCTGGTGAAATGTGCATGATATCGGTCAGCAGCACAGGCCCAGGTGTAATCTGGATGGCATCAACGAGCAGCAGAGGCCCTGGTGTGGTGAATATGGCCTCACAGGAAGCACTGTCCCTTGTGTAATGTGTATGGCCTTTGCCAAAAACAGTGGCCCTGGTGAAATGTGGATTATATTGGCCAGCACCACAGGCCCTGGTGTAATGTGAATATCCTCAGCCAGTAGTAAAGGCCCTTGTGTTTTGTGGAACGCATCAGCCAGCAACACAATCCCTGGTGAAATGTGGATGGCCTCATCCAGCACCACAGGCCCTGGTTTGGTGATGATTGCCACACAGGAAGAACTGTACCTGGTGTAATGTGGATGGCCTCATCCAACAGTACAGGCCCTGGTGTGGTGAAGATGGCCTCACAGGAAGCACAGGCCTTGGTGTAATGTGAATGGCCTCAGACGGATGCCAGGCCCTGGTTAAATGTAGATGGCCTCAGCCGGCAACATGCGCTCTGGTGAAAGGTAGTCTGCCTCAGCCAGTAGCACAGGCCCTGTTGTGGTGAAGATGGCCTCACAGGAAGCACTGTCCCTGGTGTAATGTGTATTTCCTCAGCCAACAACACTGGCCCTGGTGAAATGTGGATGGTATTGGCCAACACCACAGGCCCTGGCGTAATGTGAATGTCCTAAGCCAACACCACTGGCCCTGGTGTAATGGGGATGGCATCAGCCAGTAGCACAGGCCCTTGTGTATTGTGGATCGCATCAGCCAGCAACACAAGCCCTGGTGAAATGTGGATGGTTTGGGCCTGCATCACAGGCCCTGGTTTAATGTGGATGGCATCAACGAGTTGCACAGGCCCTTGTGTAATGTGGATCACATCAGCCAGCAACACAGGCTCTGGTGAAATGTAGATGACCTCAGACAGCTGTCGTGAAGTTGGCCTCAGAGGGAGCACTAGCCCTGGTGCAATGTGGATGGTCTAAGCCAGCAATACAGGCCCTGGTGTGGTGACGATGGCCTCACAGGGAGCACATGCCATGGTATAATGTGGATGGCCTCAGCCAGTAGCACAGGCCCTGTTGTAATGTGGATGGCCACATCTACCAACATTGGCCCAGGTGAAATGTGGACGGTAATGGCCAGCACCACAGACCTTGGTGTAATGTGGATGGCCTTAGCCAACACCACTGACCCTGGTGAAATGTGGATGACATCGGCAAGGACCAATGGCCCTGATGTAATGTGGATGGTTTCAGCCAACAGCACAGTCCCTCGTGTGGTGAAGATGGCCTCACAGTAAGCACTGTCCCTGGTGTAATGTGGATGGCCTCAGCAAACAACACTGGCCCTGGTGAAATGTCGGTGGTATTGGCCAGCACCACAGGCCCTTGAGTATTTTCAATGGCATCAGCCATCAACACCACTGGCCCTTGTCAAATGTGGATGGTTTCGGCCAGCAACACCAAGGTGTAATGTGAATGGCCTCATCCAACAAAACAGGCCCTGGCGTAATGTGAATGTCCTCCGCCAACACCACTGGCCCTGGTGTAATGGGGAGCGCATCAGCCAGTAGCACAGGCCCTTGTGTATTGTGGATCGCATCAGCCAGCAACACAAGCCCTGGTGAAATATGGATGGTTTCGGCCTGCACCACAGGCCCTGGTTTAATGTGGATGGCATCAACGTGTCGCACTGGCCCTTGTGTAATGTGGATCACATCAGCCAGCAAAACAGGCTCTGGTGAAAATGTAGATGACCTCACACAGCAGCGCAGGCCCTGCTGTCGTAAAGTTGGCCTCAGAGGGAGCACTAGCCCTGGTGCAATGTGGATGGCCTAAGCCAGCAATACAGGCCCTGGTGTGGCGACGATAGCCTCACAGGGAGCACATGCCGTTGTATAATGTGGATGGCCTCAGCCAGTAGCACAGGCCCTGTTGTAATGTGGATGGCCTCATCTACCAACACTGGACCAGGTGAAATGTGGATGGTAATGGCCAGCACCACAGACCTTGGTGTAATGTGGATGGCCTTAGCCAACACCACTGGCCCTGGTGAAATGTGGATGACATCGGGAAGGACCAATGACCCTGATGTAATGTGGATGGTTTCAGCCAACAGCACAGTCCCTGGTGTGGTGAAGATGGCCTCACAGGAAGCGCTGTCCCTGGTGTAATGTGGATGGCCTCAGCAAACGACACTGGCCCTGGTGAAATGTCGGTGGTTTTGGCCAGCTCCACAGGCCCTGGTTTAATGTAGATGGCATCAGCCAGCAGCACAGGCCCTGGAGTATTGTGAATGGTATCAGCCAGCAACACCACTGGCACTTGTGAAATGTGGATGGTTTCGTCCAGCAATACAGGCCCTTGGGTAATGTAGAAGGCTAGCAGCACTGGCCCTTGTGTAATGTGGATGGTATCAGCCAGCACCACAGGCCCATGGTCTGGTGATGATGGCCTCAGAGGAAGCACTGTCCCTGGTGTAATTTGGATGGCCTCATCAGACAACACTGGCCCTGGTGAAATGTGGATGGTTTTAGCCAGCACCACAGGCCCTGGTGTAATGTGAATGTCCTCAGCCAACACCACTGGCCCTGGTGTAATGTGGATGGTATTGGCCAGAACCACAGGCCCTGGTGTAATGTGAATGGCCTCATCCAACAACACTGGCCCTGGTGAAATGTGGATGGTATTGACCAACACCACAGGCCCTGGCGTATTGTGAATGTCCTCAGCCAACACCACTGGCCCTGGTGTAATGGGGATGGCATCAGCCAGTAGCACAGGCCCTTGTGTATTGTGGATCGCATGAGCCAGCAACACAAGCCCTGGTGAAATGTGGATGGTTTGGGCCTGCACCACAGGCCCTGGTTAAATGTGGATGGCATCAACAAGTAGCACAGGCCCTTGTGTAATGTGGATCACATCAGCCAGCAACACAGGCTCTGGTGAAATGTAGATGACCTCAGACAGCAGCACAGGCCCTGCTGTCGTGAAGTTGGCCTCAGAGGGAGCACTAGCCCTGGTGCAATGTGGATGGCCTAAGCCAGCAATACAGGCCCTGGTGTGGTGACGATAGCCTCACAGGGAGCACATGCCGTGGTATAATGTGGATGGCCTAAGCCAGTAGCACACAACCTGTTGTAATGTGGATGGCCACATCTGCCAACACTGGCCCAGGTGAAATGTGAATGGTATTTGCCAGCACCACAGGCCCTGGTGTAATGTGAATGTCCTCAGCCATGACCACAGGCCCTGATGAAATGTAGTTGGCCTCAGCCATGACCACAGGCCCTTGTGAAATGTAAATGTCTTCAGCCAGTAGCACAGGCCCTGTTGTGATTTGGAGGGCCTCATCTAACAACTCTGTCGCTGGTGAAATATGGATGGGATTGGTCAGCACCACACACCCTGGTGAAATGTGGATGATACCCGTCAGCACCACAGGCCCAGGTGTAATGTGGATGGCATCAACGAGCAGCAGAGGCCCTACTGTGGTGAAGATGGCCTCACAGGAATCACTGTCCCTTGTGTAATGTGTATTGCCTTTGCCAACAACAGTGGCCCTGGTGAAATGTGTATTATATTGGCCAGCACCACAGGCCCTGGTGTAATGTGAATATCCTCAGCCAGTAGTAAAGGCCCTTGTGTTTTGTGGAACGCATCAGCCAGCAACACAATCCCTGGTAAAATGTGGATGGCCTCATCCAGCACCACAGGCCCTGGTTTGGTGATGATTGCCACACAGGAAGAACTGTACCTGGTGTAATTTGGATGGCCTCATCCAACAGTACTGGCCCTGGTGAAATGTGGATGGTATTAGCCAGCACCACAGGCCCTGGTGTAATTTGAATGTCCTCAGCCAACACCACTGGCCCTGGTGTAATGCGGATGGGTATTGGCCAGCACCACAGGCCCTGGTGTAATATGAATGGCCTCATCCAACAACACTGGCCCTGGTGAAATGTGGATGGTATTGGCACACAACACGCCCTGGCGTATTGTGAATGTCCTCAGCCAACACCACAGGCCCTTGTGTATTGTGGATCGCATCAGCCAGCAACACAAGCCCTGGTGAAATGTGGATGGTTTCGGCCTGCACCACAGGCCTTGGTTTAATGTGGATGGCATCAACGAGTAGCACAGGCCCTTGTGTAATGTGGATCACATCAGCCAGCAACACAGGCCCTGGTTTAATGTAGATGGCATCAGCCAGTAGCACAGGCCCTTGAGTATTGTGAATGTTATCAGCGAGCAACACCACTGACACTTGTGAAATGTGGATGGTTTCGTGCAGCAATACAGGCCCTTGGGTAATGTGGAAGGCTAGCAGCACAGGCCCCTGTGTAATGTGGATGGTATCAGCCAGCAGCACAGGCCCTGGTGTGGTGATGATGGCCTCACAGGAAGCACTGTCCCTGGTGTAATTTGGATGGCCTCATCCAACAACACTGGCCCTGGTGAAATGTGGATGGTATTAGCCAGCACCACAGGCCCTGGTGTAATTTGAATGTCCTCAGCCAACACCACTGGCCCTGGTGTAATGCGGATGGTATTGGCCAGCACCACAGGCCCTGGTGTAATGTGAATGGCCTCATCCAACAACACTGGTCCTGGTGAAATGTGGATTGTATTGGCCAACACCACAGGCCCTGGCGTATTGTGAATGTCCTCAGCCAACACCACTGGCCCTGGTGTAATGGGGATGGCATCAGCCAGTAGCACAGGCCCTTGTGTATTGTGGATCGCATCAGCCAGCAACACAAGCCCTGGTGAAATGTGGATGGTTTGGGCCTGCACCACAGGCCTTGGTTTAATGTGGATGGCATCAACGAGTAGCACAGGCCCTTGTGTAATGTGGATCACATCAGCCAGCAACACAGGCTATGGTGAAATGTAGATGACCTCAGAAAGCAGCACAGGCCCTGCTGTCGTGAAGTTGGCCTCAGAGGGAGCACTAGCCCTGGTGCAATGTGGATGGCCTAAGCCAGCAATACAGGCCCTGGTGTGGTGATGATGGCCTCACAGGAACCACTGTCCCTGGTGTAATTTGGATGGCCTCATCCAACAACACTGGCCCTGGTGAAATGTGGATGGTATTGGCCAGCACCACAGGCCCTGGTGTAATGTGAATGTCCTCAGCTAAAATCATTGGCCTTGGTGTAATGTGGATGGTATTGGCCAGCACCACAGGCCCTGGTGTAATGTGAATGTCCTCAGCCAGTAACACAGGCCCTTGTGTAATGTGGATGGCCTCATACAGCAACACCACAGGCCCTGGCGAAATGTGGTTGCTTTCGGCCAGCACCACAGGCCTTTCCACATTTCACCAGGGCCAGTGTTGTTGGATGAGGCCATCCAAATTACACCAGGGACAGTGCTTCCTGTGAGGCCATTATCACCACACCAGGGCCTGTGGTGCTGGCTGATACCATCCACATTACACAGGGGCCAGTGCTGATAGCCTTCCACATTACCCAAGGGCCTGTATTGCTGCACGAAACCATCCACATTTCACAAGTGCCAGTGGTGTTGCTGGCTGATAACATTCACAATACTCAAGGGCCTGTGCTACTGGCTGATGCCATCTACATTAAACCATGGCCTGTGGTGCTGGCCAATACCACCGACATTTCACCAGGGCCAGTGTTGTTCGCTGAAACCATCCACATTACATCAGGGCCATTGGTTCTTGCCGATGTCATCCACATTTCACCAGTGCCAGTGGTGTTGGCTAAGGTCATCCACATTACACCAAGGTCTGTGGTGCTGGCCATTACCATCCACATTTCACCTTGGCCAGTGTTGGTAGATGAGGCCATCCACATTACAACAGGGCCTGTGCTACTGGCTGAGGCCATCAACATTATACCACGGCATGTGCTCCCTGTGAGGCCAACTTCACGAAAGCATGGCCTGCGCTGCTGTCTGAGGTCATCTACATTTCACCAGAGCCTGTGTTGCTGGCTGATGTGATCCACATTACGCAAGGGCCTGTGCTACTCGTTGATGCCATCCACATTAAACCAGGGCCTGTGGTGCAGGCCGAAACCATCCACATTTAAAGAGGGACAGTGTTGTTGGCTGAGGACCTACACATTACACCAGGGACAGTGCTTCCTGTGAGGCCATCTTCACCACAACAGGGCCTGTGCTACTGGCTGAGGCAGACTACCTTTCACCAGAGCTCATGTTGCCGGCTGAGGCCATCTACATTTCACCAGGGCCTGGCTGCTGTCTGAGGCCATCCACATTACACAAGGGCCTGTGCTTCCTCTGAGGACATCTTCACCACACCAGGGCCTGTACTGTTGGATCAGGCCATCCACATTACACAAGGTACAATTCTTCCTGTGTTGCAATCATCACCAAACCAGGGCCTGTGGTGCTGGATGAGGCCATCCACATTTCACCAGGGATTGTTGTGCTGGCTGATGCGTTCCACGAAACACAAGGGCCTTTACTACTGGCTGAGGATATTCACATTACACCAGGGCCTGTGGTGCTGGCCAATATAATCCACATTTCACCAGGGCCACTGTTGTTGGCTGAGGCCATCCACATTTCAGGAAGCACAAGGGACAGTGCTGTGAGGTCATCTTCACCACACCAGGGCCTCTGCTGCTCGTTGATGCCATCCACATTACACCTGGGCCTGTGGTGCTGACCGATATCATGCACATTTCACCAGGGTGTGGTGGTGCTGACCAATACCATCCATATTTCACCAGCGACAGAGTTGTTAGATGAGGCCATCCACATTACACCAGGGCCTGTGCTACTGGCTGAGGACATTCACATTACACCAGGGCCAGTGGTGCTGGCCAATACCATCCACATTACACCAGAGCCAGTGTTGTTGGATGAGGCCATTCACGTCACACAAGGGCCTTTGGTGCTAGCCAATACCATCCACATTACACATTACGCTGCCATACACTTTACATCAGGGACAGTGCTTCCTATAAGGCCATCATCAGCACACCAGGGCCTTTGGTGCTGGCCAATACCATCCACATTTCAACAGGGCAGTGTTGTTGGCTCAGATCATCCACATTACACCACTGCCAGTGCTTCCTGTGATGCAATCATCACCAAACCAGGGCCTGTGTTGCTTGCTGAGGCCATCCACATTACACCAGGGCCTGTGCTACTCGTTGATACCAACCACATTTCACCAGGGCTTGTTTTGCTGGCTGATGCGATCCACAATACACAAGAGCCTGTGCTTCTGGCTGAGGCCATCCACATTACACCAGGGCCTGTGCTTCTCGATGATACCATCCACATTTCACCAGGGATTGTGTTGCTGGCTGATGCGTTCCAGAAAACACAAGGGCCTTTACTACTGGCTTCACCACAACAGGGCCTGTGCCACTGGCTGAGGACATTTACATTTCACCAGGGCCTTTGGTCATGGCTGAGGCAAACTACATTTCATCAGGGCCTGTCTGCTGTCTGAGGTCATTCACATTACACCAAGGCCTGTGCTTCCTGTGAGGCCATCTTCACCACACCAGGGCCTGTACTGTTGGATGAGGCCATCCACATTACACCAGGCACAGTTCTTCCTGTGTGGCAATCATCACCAAACCAGGGCCTGTGGTGCTGGATGAGGCCATCCACATTTCACCAGGGATTGTGTTGCTGGCTGATGCGTTCCACAAAACAGAAGGGTCTTTACTACTGGCTGAGGATATTCACATTACACCAGGGGCTATTGGCCTGTGGTGCTGAACAATATAATCCACATTTCACCAGGGCCACTGTTTTTGGCAAAGGCCATACACATTACACAAGGGACAGTGCTTCCTGTGAGGCCATCTTCACCACACCAGGGCCTCTGCTGCTGACCGATATCATGCACATTTCACCAGGGTGTGTGGTGCTGACCAATCCCATCCATATTTCACCAGCGAGAGAGTTGTTAGATGAGGCCATCCACATTACAACAGGGCCTGTGCTACTGGCTGAGGACATTTACATTTCACCAGGGCCTTTGGTCATGGCTGAGGCAAACTACATTTCATCAGGGCCTGTGGTCATGGCTGAGTACATTCACATTACACCAGGGCCTTTGATGCTCGTTGATGCCATCCGCATTAGGGCCTGTGATACTGGCCGATATCATGCACATTACACCAGGGCCAGTGGTGTAAGCTAAGGCCATCCACATTACACCAGGGTGTGTGTTGCTTACCATACCATCCACATTACACCAGGTCCTGTGCTGCTGGCTGAGGTCATCCACATTGCACCGGGGCCATTGGGTTGGATGAGGACATTAACATTACACCAGGGACTGTCTTGCTGGCTGAGGCCATTCACACTGCAGTAGAGCCTGTGCTGCTGGCTGAGGCCACCTATATTTCACGAGGGCCTGTGTTGACGACTGATGCCATCCACAATACACCAGGGCCAGTAATTTCTGTGAGGCCATCTTCACCAGACCAGGGCATGTGCTGCTAGCCATCCAAATTACCCAAGGGCCTGTGTTGCTGGCCGAAAACAACCACATTTCACCAGGGCCTGTGGTGTTGCTGGATGAGGCCATCCACAGTGCACAAGGGCCTGTGCTACTGGCTGAGGACATTCACATTACAACATGGCCTGTTGTGCTGGCCAATACCATCCACATTTCACTAGGGCCAATGTTGTTGGCTGAGACCATCCAAATTACACCAGGGACAGTGCTTCCTGTGAGGCCATCATCACCACACCAGGGCATTTGGTGCTGGCTGATACCATCCACATTACACAAGGGCCTGTGCTGCTAGCCTTCCATATTACCCAAGGGCCTGTGTTGCTGGCTGATGGCATTCACAACACAGAAGGGCCTGTGGTGCTGGCTGATGCCATCTACATTACAGCAGGGCCTGTGGTGCTGGCCAATACCATCGACATTTTACCAAGGCCAGTGTTGTTTGCTGAGGCCATCCACATTACACTAGGGACATTGCTTCCTGCGAGGCCATCTTCACCACACGAGGGCCTGTGCTGGTGGCCTAAGCCATTCAAATTACACCAGGGCCTCTGGTGCTGGCCAACACCATCCACATTTCACCAGGGCCACTGTTGTTGGCTTAGGCCATCAACATTACACCAGAGACTGTGATGCCGGCTTCTACCATCCACATTACACCAGGGCCTGTGCTTCCTGTGAGGCCATCTTTACCCCACCAGGGCCTTTGATGCTCGTTGATGCCATCCGCATTAGGGCCTGTGATACTGGCCGATATCATGCACATTACACCAGGGCCAGTGGTGTAAGCTAAGGCCATCCACATTACACCAGGGTGTGTGTTGCTTACCATACCATCCACATTACACCAGGTCCTGTGCTGCTGGCTGAGGTCATCCACATTGCACCGGGGCCATTGGGTTGGATGAGGACATTAACATTAAACCAGGGACTGTCTTGCTGGCTGAGGCCATTCACATTGCAGTAGGGCCTGTGCTGCTGGCTGAGGCCACCTATATTTCACGAGGGCCTGTGTTGACGACTGATCCCATCCACAATACACCAGGGCCAGTAATTTCTGTGAGGCCATCTTCACCAGACCAGGGCCTGTGCTGCTAGCCATCCAAATTACCCAAGGGCCTGTGTTGCTGGCCGAAAACAACCACATTTCACCAGGGCCTGTGGTGTTGCTGGATGAGGCCATCCACAGTACACAAGGGCCTGTGCTACTGGCTGAGGACATTCACATTACAACATGGCCTGTTGTGCTGGCCAATACCATCCACATTTCACCAGGGCCACTGTTGTTGGCTGAGGCCATACACTTTACATCAGGGACAGTGCTTCCTGTGAGGCCATCATCACCACACCAGGGCCTTTGGTGCTGGCTGATACCATCCACATTACACAAGGGCCTGTGCTGCTAGCCTTCCATATTACCCAAGGGCCTGTGTTGCTGGCTGATGGCATTCACAACACAGAAGGGCCTGTGGTGCTGGCTGATGCCATCTACATTACAGCAGGGCCTGTGGTGCTGGCCAATACCATCGACATTTTACCAAGGCCAGTGTTGTTTGCTGAGGCCATCCACATTACACTAGGGACATTGCTTCCTGCGAGGCCATCTTCACCACACGAGGGCCTGTGCTGGTGGCCTAAGCCATTCAAATTACACCAGGGCCTCTGGTGCTGGCCAACACCATCCACATTTCACCAGGGCCACTGTTGTTGGCTTAGGCCATCAACATTACACCAGAGACTGTGATGCCGGCTTCTACCATCCACATTACACCAGGGCCTGTGCTTCCTGTGAGGCCATCTTTACCCCACCAGGGCCTTTGATGCTCGTTGATGCCATCCGCATTAGGGCCTGTGATACTGGCCGATATCATGCACATTACACCAGGGCCAGTGGTGTAAGCTAAGGCCATCCACATTACACCAGGGTGTGTGTTGCTTACCATACCATCCACATTACACCAGGTCCTGTGCTGCTGGCTGAGGTCATCCACATTGCACCGGGGCCATTGGGTTGGATGAGGACATTAACATTAAACCAGGGACTGTCTTGCTGGCTGAGGCCATTCACATTGCAGTAGGGCCTGTGCTGCTGGCTGAGGCCACCTATATTTCACGAGGGCCTGTGTTGACGACTGATGCCATCCACAATACACCAGGGCCAGTAATTTCTGTGAGGCCATCTTCACCAGACCAGGGCCTGTGCTGCTAGCCATCCAAATTACCCAAGGGCCTGTGTTGCTGGCCGAAAACAACCACATTTCACCAGGGCCTGTGGTGTTGCTGGATGAGGCCATCCACAGTACACAAGGGCCTGTGCTACTGGCTGAGGACATTCACATTACAACATGGCCTGTTGTGCTGGCCAATACCATCCACATTTCACCAGGGCCACTGTTGTTGGCTGAGGCCATACACTTTACATCAGGGACAGTGCTTCCTGTGAGGCCATCTTCACCACACCAGGGCCTGTACTTTTGGCTGAGGCCATCCACATTACACCAGGGCCTTTGGTGCTGGCCAATACCATCCATATTTCACCAGGCCCTTTGGTGCTGTCCTAAACCATCCACATTTCACCAGGGCTTGTGTTGCTGACTGATGACATCCACAACACAGAAGGGCCTGTGATACTGGCTGATGCCATCCACATTACACCAGGGCCAGTGGTGTTGGCTGAGGCCATCCACATTACACAACGTCCTTTGGTGCTGGCCAATACCATCCACATTTCACCAGGGCCAGTTTTGTTGGCTCAGGCCATCCACATTACACCAATGCCAGTGCTTCCTGTGATGCCATCATCACCAAACCAGGGCCTGTGTTGCTTGCTGAGGCCATCCACTTTACACCAGGGCCTGTGCTACTCGTTGATACCAACCACATTTCACCAGGGCCACTGTTGTTGGCTTAGGCCATACACTTTACACCAGGGACACTGCTTCCTGTGAGGCGATCTTCACCACACCAGGGACTGTACTGTTGGATGAGGCCATCCACATTACACCAGGGCCTGTGCTACTCCATGATACCATCCACATTTCACCAGGGATTGTGTTGTCGGCTGATGCGTTCCAGAAAACACAAGGGCCTTTACTACTGGCTTCACCACAACAGGGCCTGTGCCACTGGCTGAGGCAGACTACCTTTCACCAGAGCGCATGTTGCCGGCTGAGGCCATCTACATTTCACCAGGGCCTGTCTGCTGTCTGAGGCCATTCACATTACACCAAGGCCTGTGCTTCCTGTGAGGCCATCTTCACCACACCAGGGCCTGTACTGTTGGATGAGGCCATCCACATTACACCAGGTACAGTTCTTCCTGTGTGGCAATCATCACCAAACCAGGGCCTGTGGTGCTGGATGAGGCGATCCACATTACATCACGGCCTGTGATGCTGGCTTCTACCATCCACATTACACCAGGGAAAGTGATTGCTGTGTGGCCATCTTCACCCCACCAGGGCCTCTGCTGCTCATTAATGCCATCCACATTACATCTGGGCCTCTGGTGCTGACCGATATCATGCACATTTCACCAGGGCCAGTGGTGTTGGCTAAGGCCATTCACATTACACCAGGGTGTGTGGTTCTGACCAATACCATCCATATTTCACCAGGGACAGAGTTGTTAGATAAGGCCATCCACATTACAACAGGGCCTGTGCTACTGGCTGAGGACATTTACATTTCATCAGGGCCTGTGGTCATGGCTGAGGACATTCACATTACACCAGGGCCTGTGGTGCTGGCTAATACCATCCGCATTTCACCTGGGCCAGTGTTGGTAGATGAGGCCATCCACATTACAACAGGGCCTGTGCTACTGGCTGAGGCCATCCACATTATACCACGGCATGTGCTCCTTGTGAGGCTATTGTCAACACACCAGGGCCTGTATTGCTGGCTTAGGCCATCCACATTGCACCAGGGCTAGTGCTCCCTCTGAGGCCAACTTCACGACAGCAGGGCCTGCGCTGCTGTCTGAGGTCATCTACATTTCACAAGAGCCTGTGTTGCTGGCTGATGTGATCCACATTGGAAGGGAGACTCGGCTTCGCACCCTTCATTCACCCGTAGCTAGCAAGGCCCCTGTAACTGGTGCAGCCGAAGATAGCGTAGGCCCCGCTAGCTGTTCCCCGGCAGACCCCAAGCAGCTGGGGAAAGAGGGCGGCTGGGTGACGGTGAGGAGGAAGCATAGTCCTAAACAGAAGCCCCAGGTACACCACCAACCCGTTCATGTGTCTAACTGTTTTTCCCCACTCGGCAACACGCCCGCCGGGGGTCAAACTCTGGTAATTGGTGATTCTGTTCTCAGACATGTGAAGCTAGAGACACCGGCAACCATAGTCAATTGTCTTCCAGAGCAGGCGACATTGAAGGAAATGCAAAAACCGCTGGCTAAGGATAAACGTAAATTCAGTAAAATCATAATTCACGTCGGCAGTAATGACACCCGGTTACGCCAATCGGAGGTCACTAAAAGCAATATTGAATCGGTGTGCAACTTTGCCAAAACAATGTCAGATTCTGTAGTTTTCTCTGGTCCCCTCCCCAATCAGACCAGGAGTGACATGTTTAGCCGCATGTTCTCCTTAAATTGCTGGCTGTCTGAGTGGTATCCCAGAAACGATGTGGAATTCATAGATAATTGGCAAACCTTCTGGAGGAAACCTGATCTTGTTAGGAGAGACGGCATCCATCCCACTTTGGATGGAGCAGCTCTCATTTCTAGAAATATGGACACATTTATTAAACCCCCCAAAATATGACTATCCAGAGTTGGGACCAGGAAGCAGAGTTGCAGTCTTACACGCATCTCTGCAGCTTCTCTCCTCCTGCTACCCCCCCCCCCCCCCCCCCCCCCCCCCATCTCCTTACACAGAGTTTCTGTCTGATTTCTCAGACTTTTTATCTGATTTAGTGCTCAGCTCAGATAAAATAATTATTTTGGGTGATTTTAACATCCATGTAGATGCTAAAAATGACAGCCTCAACAAGGCATTTAATCTGTTATTAGACTCAATTGGCTTTTCATAAAAAGGAAAAGAACCCACCCACCACTTTAATAATCACACTCTAGATCTTGTTTTAACATAAGGCATAGAAACTGAACATTTAACAGTGTTTCCTGAAAACCCTCTCCTGTCTGATCATTTCCTGATAACATTTACATTTAAAATAATTGATTACACAGCAGTGGAAAGTAGACTTTATCAAAGTCTTTCTGAAAGTGCTGTAACTAAGTTTAAGAATATAATCCAACCACTGTTATCATTTTCAATGCCCTGTACCAACATAGAGCAGAGCAGCTATCTGAATACTACTCCAACAGAGGTCGATTATCTTGTTAATAATTTCACCTCCTCACTACATACGACTCTGGATACTGTAGCTCCTGTGAAAAGGTCTCAAATCAGAAGTACCTGACTCCGTGGTATAATTCTCAAACACACAGCCTAAAGCAGATGACTCGTAAGCTGGAGAGGAAATGGCGTGTCACAAATTTAGAGGATCATCATTTAGCCTCGAGAAATAGTGTGTTGCTTTATAAGAAAGTCCTCCGCAAAGCCAGAACATCTTACTATTCGTCACTGATTGAAGAAAATAAGAATAACCCCCAGTTTCTCTTCAGCACTGTAGTCAGGCTGACAAAAAGTCAGAGCTCTTTTGAGCCAACCATCCCTTTAACGTTAACTAGTAATGACTTCATGAACTTCTTCACAAATAAAATTTTTATCATTAGAGAAAAAATTACCAATAATCATCCCACAGATGTAATATTATCTACAGCTACTCTTAGTACCATTGATGTTATATTAGACTCTTTTTCTCCAATTGATCTTTCTGAGTTAACTTCAATAATTACTTCCTCCAAGCCATCAACGTGTCTTGTAGACCCCATTCCTACAAAACTGCTCAAAGAAGTCCTGCCATTAATTAATTCTTCAATCTTAAATATGATCAACCTATCTCTAATAATCGGCTATGTACCACAGGCCATCAAGCTGGCTGTAGTTAAACCTTTACTCAAAAAGCATCTCTAGACCCAGCAGTCTTAGCTAATTATAGGCCAATCTCCAACGTTCCTTTCATATCAAACATCCTTGAAAGAGTAGCTGTCAAACAGCTAACAGATCATCTGCAGAGGAATGGTTTATTTGAAGAGTTTCAGTCAGGTTTCAGAGCTCATCATGGCACAGAAACAGCTTTAGTGAAGGTTACAAATGATCTTCTTATGGCCTCTGACAGTGGACTCATCTCTGTGCTTGTCCTGCTAGACCTTAGTGCAGCATTCGATACTGTCGACCATAATATCCTATTAGAGCGATTAGAACATGCTGTAGGTATTACAGGTACTGCACTGCAGTGGCTTGTATCATATCTATCTAATAGACTCCAATTTGTACATGTAAATGGAGAGTCCTCTTCACACACTGAGGTTAATTATGGAGTTCCACAGGTTCAGTGCTAGGACCAATTCTGCTTACACTATACATGCATCCCCTAGGCAGCATCATTAAAAGACATAGCATACATTTTCACTGCCATGCAGATGACACCCAGCTCTATCTGTCCATGAAGCCAGATAACACACACCAATTAGTTAAACTGCAGGAATGTCTTAAAGACATAAAGACCTGGATGGCCGCTAACTTTCTGCTTCTTAATTCAGATAAAACTGAGGTTATTGTACTCGGCCCTGAAAAGCCTAGAAATATGGTATCTAACCAGATTCTTACTCTGGATGGCATTACCTTGGCCTCCAGTAACGCTGTGAGGAACCTTGGAGTCATTTTTGACCAGGATATCTCCTTCAACGCACGTATTAAACAAATATGTAAGACTGCGTTCTTCCATTTGCGCAACATCTCTAAAGTTAGAAATATCCTGTCTCAGAGTGACGCTGAAAAACTAGTTCATGCTTTTATTACTTCCAGGCTGGACTACTGCAATTCATTATTATCAGGATGTCCAAAAACTCGCTGAAAAGCCTTCAGCTAATCCAAAATGCTGCAGCAAGAGTCCTGACAG
The DNA here is from genome assembly GCF_963969265.1 of Rhamphochromis sp. 'chilingali'. NCBI lineage: Eukaryota > Metazoa > Chordata > Actinopteri > Cichliformes > Cichlidae > Rhamphochromis > Rhamphochromis sp. 'chilingali'. Next base: position 38,072,627 of record NC_137948.1, on the reverse strand, counting down.
GGACTAGAAAGAGAGAGCATATTTCTCCTGTTTTGGCTTCCCTTCAAACCCAGAAATGAATTCAAAATCCTGCTCCTCACATACAAGGTCTTGAATAATCAGGCCCCATCTTATCTTAATGACCTTGTAGTACCATATCACCCCATTAGAGCACTTAGAGCACTGATCCTGAATCCTCCCGTAGTTATGCTGCGATAGACGTAGGCTGCCGGGGATTCCCATGATGCATTGAGTTTTTCCTTTCCAGTCACCTTTCTCACTCACTATGTATTAATACAGCGGTCCCCAACCCCCGGGCCTCGGTACCGGTCCGTGAGTCGTTTGGTACCGGGCCACGAGAGTTGAGAGTTGAGGCTCAGGTGTGAAATGTATGGTTTTCAGGATTTTTATCGCTTTTTTAGCGTTATTTTGTTATCGTTTTTATCGTTAACTCGGTTTTCCTGGGTCTTTTCACGTGTGTTATGAATAAATCTTCTTTTTTACGGTACCGGTACTAGGCCGGTCCGTAAAAATATTGTCGGGCATGAACCGGTCCGTGGCGCTTAGGGACCGCTGTGTTAATAGACCTCTCTGCATTGAATCATATCTGTTATTAACCTCTGTCTCTCTTCCACAGCATGTCTTTTATCCTGTCTTCCTTCTCTCACCCCAACCGGTCGCAGCAGATGGCCCCGCCCCTCCCTGAGCCTGGTTCTGCCGGAGGTTTCTTCCTGTTAAAAGGGAGTTTTTCCTTCCCACTGTCACCAAAGTGCTTGCTCATAGGGGGTCATATGATTGTTGGGTTTTTCTCTGTATCTATGAAGCCCCTTGAGGCGACTTTTGTTGTGATTTGGCGCTATATAAATAAAATTGAATTGAATTGAATTACGGACTAAACCTGGGACATTTGTGGCCCCAGTGCATGTGCCCTATCTGTCTTGTTGGTGTCCTTGATTTTTAAAAGTAAAATGTCTTATTATGCTATAAATAAAGCCAGAGAGTGAAATCTGTGCTGATCCTAATACAAATACCTGAAGACAAAGTGCCTTGGTTGTTTTCGATTGTTCTTTTCATCAGACATAATAACTACTCAGATCTCCTGGACTTCTTTCTTTCTTTCTTTCTTTCTTTTAATTCCTGAAGACATGCACATCTTCAGGAACAAAGCTACAACCCAGATGACATTGTCAAAAGTGTCTTTAACTGAGCTTTGAGAAAAGGTGGGCTGCTGAATGAAAGTAAGATTTGCATTTGGTTTGGAAATCAAACTCCTTGACCAATACTTAATGTTCCTTTTCCATATTTTCTAACACACACACACACACACACACACACACACACACACACACACACACACACACACACACACACACACACACACACACACACACACACACACACACACACACCAACAGATATTGTGTATATATAAATGGTGAATGCTCATATCGAACATGGGCCAAGTTTCAAATAATGAGGTCAGTATATGTACAAGTAATCCCTGCTCCAAGCACAGAAGTACCACCCACCTGCTATTCAAAACTTCTGAGGAGCAGCCAATAAGACAAAGGTTGGCTCAAAGAGAGGACAGCTAAACTGGCATATTTCAAATGGAAGATAAATTGAAGGACTGCACCAAGACTCAGTATAGGATAAATAAGCATATTTTCAGCAATGAATCACACAAATTTGCTGTAGTGCACAAATTAAAGTATGGAGCTGGAAATAAACATAATTAGCTCTCTTTAAGGGACTAAAACATCTCTAGATTGTATTTTGAATAGATCATGAGTGGTCCATTTTTTTTGTCATTTGCTATAATAAAATCCCCCTCATAATGTAGTGAAGAGTTGCCAAGGCCATCTATCTGCAGCCGTGGTTTTTAAGATGCGGTACTTTTTAAAATACACACAGTGGGACACTGCCATAGACTGAACTGTACAGGGTGTACCTTGCTCAGTCTGTGACAGCTGCTCCAGCCCTTCATGACCCTGAATCAGATACACCATTAAAAAGGGGGTGGATGGATTGACAGGGGATCAGAGGTATGGTGGACTGTAACTAAATAATTAAATAGAAAAAAATTAACTGTAAAAATAAATCTGTTAGGGTGCCTGGGTTCGTTGACCCAAAATTTTGAGTTTTACATTATTATTGAACTTTGATTTTGCCATTATTTATCATTTCTAGTCTTTTGGTTTCTTAGAGTTCTGTCTTCTGGTTTCTGTCTCTGTGTTACATAGTTGTTCTGTCTCCTCCTGTCTACTGTATCCCTCGTCAAGTCCGCGTTGTCTGTGTTATGTTTCCTGTTTTACTTTGAAAGTCCATGTCTCATGTTAATGTATCTGGATTTGCTTCCCTTGTCTCGCTACCCTTATTTGTCCCAGCTGTGTTTCTCTGTTGTCTCCCATTCCCTGATGGCTCTCTCTGGGTATGTAAGCCCTGAGTTTTCTTTGGTCTTTGTTGCGATCTCCCTCATCCTATGCTGTGTGTTCTGTTTGGCTGCCTGTGTAAGTTTCTTTTGGTATTCTTGCTTTTGTTATATTTGTGTTTAGCGTTAAAGCTGTTTTGAGTTCACACTTTTACCTCCAAGTGTCTGCACATTGGGTCCACAGTTCCTGCCTGCACACAGCACATGACAAAATCATTGTGTAAAAACAAAACAAAATGCTGTCTTCTTTATTGACCATTTACTGTCAAACACATTTCAACTATAAGCTTTCATTAGTGCAAACCAAAGCCACATCCCCAGATATAGAACCATGGGAGGTTTAAACACTAATTACTGTGAATGCTTGAAAAGTTAAATCAGAAGAGCAGGCTGTCTTTACACTGTCACCACGTCCATATAATAAACTCCACAGGCATGAAAAATGAGAATTCAGTAGACATGACATATGTGAGTGAAGTTGGCCCCCCCACCTTCTTCAAATCCAACAAAAGTGGTATCAAACGTTTGAGCTGGTTTGTGCTGCAAAAATTGTCATTTGTGCTGCTATCATTTTAAAGATATTAATCAAAATATCTAGAGGTCATCAGAGGTCAACCAGCCCCCCCCACATTAATTAAATCAAACAAAATGGGTGTCAATCACCTGTGCTACGTTTGTGCTGGTTTGTGCGGCTTCTGTTTTAAAGATATTAATGAAAATGTAAAGGTCAACCAGCCCCCCCCCAACAAACACACACACACACACACACACACACACACACATATTAATGGAATCGAACAAAATTGATGTCAAACATTTGTGCTGGTTTGTTCTGCAAAAATTGTTGTTTGTGCTGCTATCATTTTAAAGATATTCAAGAAAATTTGTAGAGGTCATCAGAGGTCAACCAGCTCCCCCACATTAATGGAATCAGACAAAACTGGTGTCAATCAACTGTGCTGTGTTTGTGCTGTGTTTGTGCTGCTAAAATTGTCGTTTGTGCTGCCTCTGTTTTAAAGATATTAATGAAAATGCAAACGTCAAAAGGTCAACCAGCCCCCCCACATCACCCAAATCAAACAAAAGTTGATGTCACAGGTTTGTGCTGCAAAAAATTTTGTTTGTGGTGCTATTAAAGATATTAATAAAATTCCATCCATCCATCCATCCATCTGCTTATCCTTTTAAGGGTCGCAGGGGGTGCTGGAATCTATCCCAGCTGTCATAGGGCAAGAGGCAGGGTACATCCTGGACAGGTTGCCAGTCTGTCACAGGGCCAACACACAGGGACAGACAACCATTCACACTCACATTCACACCTATGGGCAATTCGGATTAACCAATTAACCTATCACCACAAGCTGCATGTCTTTGGAGAGAGCCCGGAGAGAACCCACGCAAACATGGCGAGAGAACCTGCAAACTCCACACAGAAAGACCCTGACGTGATGGAGGAATTGAACTCAGGACCTTCTTGCTGTGCGGCAACAGTGCTAACCACCGTGCTGCCGTAATAATAACATTAAATAACATTTATGAAGAAATTAAAAGGGGCATGCCAGTAGGTGCGTATCAGTTTATAATTGGATAAGGTGTTTTGAGCCATTAAGCATGTGAGTGAAGTTGGCCCCCCACCTTCTTCAAATCCAACAAAAGTGGTATCAAACGTTTGTGCTGGTTTGTGCTGCTAAAATTGTCGTTTGTGCTGCCTCTGTTTTAAAGATATTAATGAAAATGTAAAGGTCAAAAGGTCAACCAGCCCCCCCACATTAATGGAATCGAACAAAATTGATGTCAAACGTTTGTGCTGGTTTGTGCTGCAAAAATTTACGTTTGTGCTGCTATCATTTTAAAGATATTCAAGAAAATTTGTAGCGGTCATCAGAGGTCAACCAGCCCCCCCACATTAATGGAATCAAACAAAACTGGTGTCAATCAACTGTGCTGTGTTTGTGCTGCCTCTGTTTTAAAGATATTAATGAAAATGTAAAGGTCAAAAGGTCAACCAGCCCCCCCACATTAATGGGATCGAACAAAATTGATGTCAAACGTTTGTGCTGGTTTGTGCTGCTAAAATTGTCGTTTGTGCTGCCTCTGTTTTAAAGATATTAATGAAAATGTAAAGGTCAAAAGGTCAACCAGCCCTCCCACATTAATGGAATCAAACAAAACTGGTATCAATCAACTGTGCTACGTTTGTGCTGGTATGTGCTGCAAAAATTTACGTTTGTGCTGCTATCATTTTAAAGAAATCCATACAAATTTCTAGAGGTCATCAGAAGTCAACCAGCCCCACCACATTAATGGAATCAAACAAAACTGGTGTCAATCAACTGTGCTACATTTGTGCTGGTTTGTGCTGCAAAAATTGTCGTTTGTGCTGCCTCTGTTTTAAAGATATTAATGAAAATGTAAAGGTCAAAAGGTCAACCAGCCCTCCCACATTAATGGAATCAAACAAAACTGGTATCAATCAACTGTGCTACGTTTGTGCTGGTATGTGCTGCAAAAATTTACGTTTGTGCTGCTATCATTTTAAAGAAATCCATACAAATTTCTAGAGGTCATCAGAGGTCAACCAGCCCCCCCACATTAATGGAATCAAACAAAACTGGTGTCAGTCAACTGTACTACGTTTGTGCTGGTTTGTGCTGCCTCTGTTTTAAAGATATTAATGAAAATGTAAAGGTCAAAAGGTCAACCAGCCCCCCCACATTAATGGGATCGAACAAAATTGATGTCAAACGTTTGTGCTGGTTTGTGCTGCTAAAATTGTCATTTGTGCTGCCTCTGTTTTAAAGATATTAATGAAAATGTAAAGGTCAAAAGGTCAACCAGCCCTCCCACATTAATGGAATCAAACAAAACTGGTATCAATCAACTGTGCTACGTTTGTGCTGGTATGTGCTGCAAAAATTTACGTTTGTGCTGCTATCATTTTAAAGAAATCCATACAAATTTCTAGAGGTCATCAGAAGTCAACCAGCCCCACCACATTAATGGAATCAAACAAAACTGGTGTCAATCAACTGTGCTACATTTGTGCTGGTTTGTGCTGCAAAAATTGTCGTTTGTGCTGCATCTGTTTTAAAGATATTAATGTAAAGGTCAAAAGGTCAACCAGCCCCCCCACAGTAATGGAATCGAATAAAAGCCTTCAGTTTTCAGGCCCCTCTTCTGTGGAACCAGCTTCCAGTTTGGATTCAGGAGACGGACACTATCTCTACTTTCAAGATTAGGCTTCAAACTTTCCTTTTTGCTAAAGCATATAGTTAGGGCTGGACCAGGTGACCCTGAATCCTCCCTTAGTTATGCTGCAATAGACATAGGCTGCTGGGGGATTCCCATGATGCATTGAGTTTTTCCTTTCCAGTCACCTTTCTCGCTCACTATGTATTAACAGACCTCTCTGCATTCAATCAAATCTGTTATTAACCTTTGTCTCTCTTCCACAGCATGTCTTTTATCCTGTCTTCCTTCTCTCACCCCAACCGGTCGCAGCAGATGGCCGCCCCTCCCTGAGCCTGGTTCTGCTGGAGGTTTCTTCCTGTTAAAAGGGAGTTTTTCCTTCCCACTGTTGCCAAAGTGCTTGCTCATAGGGGGTCATATGATTGTTGGGTTTTTCTCTGTATCTATGAAGCGCCTTGAGGCGACTTATGTTGTGATTTGGCGCTATATAAATAAAGTTGAATTGAATTGAATTGAAAAAGTTGAATTGAATTGAATTGAATGAAACAACTTACTTATGTGACCACATATGAAGTGTTATAACTTACCACAAAAGGTGAACTGTGCCACTGACCCTTGGTAGATCTGCACATGATTAAAAAAAAAAAAAGCATTATAAATACTAACACAGCTATTAATAATTAAACTGGTGGGGTACATTTAAGATGTTAATGTCACAAAATAAAATAGACTGGTAGAAAGAAGTACAAGGAAATGGTAATGGGGGGAGCCATGAAAATATATCTTTTCAACATGATTCAGTGTGACAAAGCCAGGGCATGATTTAAAAAAACAAACAAAAAAAAAACAGGTTGTCACGGTCCTAGGTCAGTGACCCAGTGTTTTGAGTTTCTTGTGCCTCTGAGTTTTTTGTATTATGTTCTTAGTTCTCTTTGTTGTCCCAGCGTATTCTTAGTTTGGTTTTCTTGTATTCTGTTTAGTTCTGAGTATTTGGTAGCCGCCCTCTGTGTTTCTTAGTTGCTCTGTCTCCCCTAGTCTAGTTTGCATCTGTGCTAATTCCTGTTTTACTTTGAAGGTCTGTGTCTCACGTGAGTGTATCCTACTTTGCTCCCTTGTCTCGTCAGTTCTGATTTCTCCCAGCTGTGCTCTCCTTCTGTGTCTCATTCCCCTCGTTACTTCCCATTGTATTTAAACCCTGTGTTTCTCTGAGTCAGTGCTGCGTCGTCCCTTAAGCTGTGTGTTTCTTCGTGTGCCTCTCTGCAAGGTGTGAGTTTATATTTTCCCAGTTTAATTTTGTATGCTCGTTTTCTGTGACTAGCAATTAAAGCTGTGATTTTGAGTTCATCCCCTGAGTCTGAGTCCTGCATTTTGGGTATCTATAGACTTTATCAAAGTAGATGTCTTTCTGAAAGCGCTGTAACTAAGTTTAAGAATATAATCCACCCACTGTTATCATCTTCAATACCCTGTACCAACATAGAGCAGAGCAGCTATCTGATTGCTACCCCCAATTTCACCTCCTCACTACATACGACTCTGGATACTGTAGCTCCTGTGAAAACTAAGGTCTCTAATCAGAAGTACCTGACTCCGTGGTATAATTCTCAAACACGTAGCCTAAAGCAGATGACTCGTAAGCTGGAGAGGAAATGGCGTGTCACAAATTTAGAGGATCATCATTTAGCCTGGAGAAATGGTTTGCTGCTTTATAAGAAAGCCCTCCGCAAAGCCAGAACATCTTACTATTCGTCACTGATTGAAGAAAATAAGAATAACTCCCGGTTTCTCTTCAGCACTATAGCCAGGCTGACAAAAAGTCAGAGCTCTTTTGAGCCAACCATCCCTTTAACGTTAACTAGTAATGACTTCATGGACGTCTTCACAAATAAAATTTTTATCATTAGAGAAAAAATTACCAATAATCATCCCACAGATGTAATATTATCTACAGCTACTCTTAGTACCATTGATGTTATATTAGACTCTTTTTCTCCAATTGATCTTTCTGAGTTAACTTCAATAATTACTTCCTCCAAGCCATCAACGTGTCTTGTAGACCCCATTCCTACAAAACTGCTCAAAGAAGTCCTGCCATTAATTAATTCTTCAATCTTAAATATGATCAACCTATCTCTAATAATCGGCTATGTACCACAGGCCATCAAGCTGGCTGTAGTTAAACCTTTACTCAAAAAGCCATCTCTAGACCCCGCAGTCTTAGCTAATTATATGCCAATCTCCAACCTTCCTTTCATATCAAAAACCTTGAAAGAGTAGTTGTCAAACAGCTAACAGATCATCTGCAGAGGAATGGCTTATTTGAAGAGTTTCAGTCAGGTTTCAGAGCTCATCATGGCACAGAAACAGCTTTAGTGAAGGTTACAAATGATCTTCTTATGGCCTCTGACAGTGGACTCATCTCTGTGCTTGTCCTGCTAGACCTTAGTGCAGCATTCGATACTGTTGACCATAATATCCTATTAGAGCGATTAGAACATGCTGTAGGTATTACAGGTACTGTGCTGCAGTGGTTTGTATCATATCTAATAGACTCCATCCTCTTCACACACTGAGATTAATTATGGAGTTCCACAGGGTTCAGTGCTGGGACCAATTCTGTTTACATTATACATGCTTCCCTTAGGCAGCATCATTAGAAGACATAGCATACAATTTCACTGCCATGCAGATGACACCCAGCTCTATCTGTCCATGAAGCCAGATAACACACACCAATTAGTTAAACTGCAGGAATGTCTTAAAGACATAAAGACCTGGATGGCCGCTAACTTTCTGCTTCTTAATTCAGATAAAACTGAGGTTATTGTACTCGGCCCTGAAAAGCCTAGAAATATGGTATCTAACCAGATTCTTACTCTGGATGGCATTACCTTGGCCTCCAGTAACGCTGTGAGGAACCTTGGAGTCATTTTTGACCAGGATATCTCCTTCAACGCACATATTAAACAAATATGTAAGACTGCATTCTTCCATTTGCGCAACATCTCTAAAATTAGAAATATCCTCTCTCAGAGTGATGCTGAAAAACTAGTTCACGCATTTATTACTTCCAGGCTGGACTACTGTAATTCATTATTATCAGGATGTCCAAAAAACTCACTGAAAAGCCTTCAGCTAATCCAAAATGCTGCAGCAAGAGTACTGACAGGGACTAGAAAGAGAGAGCATATTTCTCCTGTTTTGGCTTCCCTTCATTGGCTTCCTGTTAAATCCAGAATTGAATTCAAAATCCTGCTCCTCACATACAAGGTCTTAAATAATCAGGCCCCATCTTATCTTAATGACCTTGTAGTACCATATCACCCCATTAGAGCACTTCGCTCTCGCTCTGCAGGCCTACTTGTTGTTCCTAGAGTATTTAAAAGTAGAATGGGAGGGAGAGCCTTCAGTTTTCAGGCCCCTCTTCTGTGGAACCAGCTTCCAGTTTGGATTCAGGAGACAGACACTATCTCTACTTTCAAGATTAGGCTTCAAACTTTCCTTTTTGCTAAAGCATATAGTTAGGGCTGGACCAGGTGACCCTGAATCCTCCCTTAGTTATGCTGCAATAGACATAGGCTGCCGGAGGATTCCCATGATGCATTGAGTTTTTCCTTTCCAGTCACCTTTCTCAGTCACTATGTATTAACAGACTTCTCTGCATTGAATTATATCTGTTATTAACCTCTGTCTCTCTTCCACAGCATGTCTTTTATCCTGTCTTCCTTCTCTCACCCCAACCAGTCGCAGCAGATGGCCCCGCCCCTCCCTGAGCCTGGTTCTGCTGGAGGTTTCTTCCTGTTAAAAGGGAGTTTTTCCTTCCCACTGTCGCCAAAATGCTTGCTCATAGGGGGTCATATGATTGTTGGGTTTTTCTCTGTATCTATGAAGCGCCTTGAGGCAACTTATGTTGTGATTTGGCGCTATATAAATAAAATTGAATTGAATTGGGTCCAACTCCTGCCTGCCGCACAGCGATTCATGACACGGGTCTTTTAACCTAAAAATGTTTTAATGGCCATGAAGAAAGGACTCTTCAATAGATCTTTCAACTCACCGGTGTTTACTGTCTCCACCTGAAATTAATTGCAGTCTGAATTTATTTTTTTTTCTTCTGTCCTTTTGTCTTCAGTCTTCAGCCTTGGAAGGAAAAAATAAAAATATTGAAAACCTTATTAGCACACTAAATATACAAAACCTTGCTATATTTCAATTGTTTTAGATTGAAGTTGCCACTGCTAGCTAAGTCAGTTTTGAGTCATGCTAATGAGAAGAAGAAAAAAAAACCCTGCCGAACAATGAGGCTGCTGTTGTAAAAACGCCAACTTTCTTGCGTTGGCAAGTGGTCGTTAAAATATCATTAAGACCCTTTCTTTTTATGTAATTCTTAGTAAAACTGTTTTAATCGGTTAAAACTGACGACATAATCTATGTTTGAAAAAGAGCGCGAACAACAGCGAACCACTATTCACCACCTGGGTCTGTGCTTTTTAACACAGCAGCGCATTCGAAATCGAATTTCTTGCCTGCAACATATTAATATACTTGCTTTTTTACGGAAAAAATAAACATAACGAAGGTTCCGTTTTACTTGCAAGTTTCTCCAAATGTGCTCTCCAGTCGCTCGAGAAAGGCAGCCATATTGAACAGAATTTTCTGTCAACGTCGTTCAGGTTAGAGAGAAAACGTCATGACGTAGTTGACATACACATGCGGAGCTCGGAAAAAAATTTACTCAAAAATCATAATTAAGAAAGCAGTATTTACTCTTAACTTCTAAGCCATGTACAATTATAACTGTTTGAATCGTTAACAGAACAAAAGTTTTAAGTTGTTTCAACTTTGGGGAATTTCAATTGTTTTATCCACAAACTTTATAAGTCAGGTAGACTGTTGGGGTTTACAGTGCAGTAAAACTTGGCAAAGGACAATACTGTGTCATGAACACCTGTGCCTTTGATGCCTTCTGTCAAAGTCTGTGCTGCGCTTACTGTGACAGTCGTACTGCTCAAAACATGTTGAATAGTTCAGAGGAGAACAAAGTATTCCAGCTTGTGAAATCCCTTGCTTCAAAGGGTGTCACTCAACATGCCTATTCATTGAGGGCAGAGGTGCTGAGCTCAATATTCTGCCCTGTTCAGTTGAAGACTGGTGTTCATCGTGTTGATGCACAGTGCCATGTGTCCACAGTAATTCAAAAAACAATGATGGAAAATCCAAGTGTTCACTTCACAAGACAGTGTTCCTCCCAGTACTGCAAACTTTACACACCAAACACAAGGCAAATACCTTTTGTTTCCATTGATCTGTCAGTCCTCTCAGCTTCTGGCATAGCTCACCTTCAGTCTGCTGTTGAACAAGGGCTCAACCTTCCAGCATCGCCATGCCTAAGACCAATCGAAAGTCCTGATGCATCTCCAACAGCATTTAAAACAGATTCATCAGGAAAGCAACTTTGCACAGGGACTGTTTGTCACAGTTTCACCCTGAGAGAGCTTGTATGGATTGACACAGACCTTGGAAAATGCTCTACAGAAACTCTGGAGCACAGTTTTCACAGTCCAAAAAGGTTTTTGCTTACTGAATTCCCATCCACTCTGCTACTTCAAGGAGAGAAATTCACACTGAAAGCAGTCATTACATTTAGGAGGGCCCAACACCAGAAACACTCGGGCATTATATGACATTCTGTAACAGGACCCCGTACATCTGGGAGATGTATGATGACCTAAGAAAGGATGTAACCATAGCATCTGAAAACACCAGCGTATGTCCGCACGCTGTGCTCTACACAAAGGAATGATGGCAAGATCTCATGAAAGAAAGTCCTTTTCTAGTTTGTGAGTTAGATGATGGAAATAGCTGTTATTTTTCAGTTATTGTATTAGACTTGTGAGGCTCAGACAGTTCAATGTATTTACCTTTTCTAACAGGAAACATATATACTACATTGTTCTCGTAGTTTTGTATTTTGTTACCAGCAAATAACGTTTTTTTCTCTAACCGAATGCATTAATTATTTTAAATGGTATATTTAACCTAGTTTTTAAATAAGTTATTGCAGTTTGATTACTAGGTTTAAGAGTGTGATCATAAGAAAAAAATATCCAATGCTGGTTAATATCTCTCAATTTCTTTACGGTAAAGAAAGTGGCTGGTTGAGCTTTAGAAACTTTTGGTAATATCTTTAAAATGAAAGCGGCACAAACGACAATTTTAGCAGCACAAACCAGCACAAACGTAGCACAAACGTTTGACACCAGTTTTGTTTGATTCCATTACTGTGGGGGGGCTGGTTGACCTCTGATGACCTCTAGAAATTTTGATTAATATCTTTAAAATGTTTGTGTTTTTGTACCCCGCCTTTCGCCCTATGACAGCTGGGATAGGCTCCAGCGCCCCCCGCGACCCTGAAAAGGATAAGCGGAAGCGAATGGATGGATGGATGGATGGATGGATGGATCTTTAAAATGATAGTAGCACAAATGAAAATTTTTGCAGCACAAACCAGCACAAACGTAGCACAAACGTTTGATACCACTTTTGTTGGATTTGAAGAAGGTGGGGGGGCCAACTTCACTCACATGACTTCTCTGTTCATTTTAAGCAGCAGAAGTGAGGCACATGTCTGTGTGCGTGTGTATGGAGCCATTGGGTGCAGTCACTATAGCAACCAGGCTCACACCTGCCTGCTTAACTAGCTCTGTCTCTCACTCTGCCAAGATTCATCTTAAACACTTCTCTTTCAACTGCTGCTGTGTCCTCAGTGTTTGCTCTACAGGTATGATTTTACCCTCAAAACGTTGCCATCGTTGTTCTATTTCCAACACCTTGTCTTTCAAAGCTCAGACATTTAAAATTTTTAAACTGTGTGGATCCAAGTGGAGGGATCACATTTTAGTCATTCAAAGAATATGAACTTTTAATATTCATTCAGAGGTTTTCTGACTCTAAATTTTCTTTTCTCATTTCTAAGGTTTTTCTAATTTACAATTAAAACATTTTCAGCTTTTTTCCAACTTCTTCTTCTGTGTAAACGTCAGCTTTTAGCACTTCAGCACTTTTGTTTTCAGATTAAATTCTTTTTCTTTTTATCTCATTCAAACTTTTTAACTTAAAGTTCAGCAATTAATTCATTTCAATGCATACATTCAGATTCAAGCATTCACACTGCAGTTTCTTCAGAAAATGCACTTTCTAGTTGACAACTAGAATACATACTTACATCATGTATGGACCAATGAAGAGGAAGCCATGAATCAAGCCAAAGTTAGAAACTTAAGAAAACTTTTTTTTTTCCTTTTCTTTCTTTTTTTTTTAACCAATGTTTGTAATTAGGGTGTAGATAGGTACACAAAGCTACATCATCTGGGGCTGGAAAAGAAAAGCAGCACTGAGGTGCTGAAAGATGCAGTTCCAATAGTGGCCACTTGAGGCTGGGAATCATGGGTGTCCCATGTTAAAATGTCCAACTTTAAACATGGATAGTTTCTGTCTATGATAACTGAACTCTTTCTCAGAACTAAACTGCTTCAGTTTTGCTGAGGCTTAAAGTTTGGGTGCATGTCCTCTTTGATGAACTCTTTGGCTTCCACTAATACACTGTGGCTGAACTGAACCTCTCAACTGTGTTTGTGCTCATGGTGCCTTTTGGAGTATTTTTTTTTTATGACAAATAGTCTGGCCTGCTAACTGCTACAAACCATCCACAAACCATCCACTTCAGTTTTGCTGAGTAAAATGCTAGTATTTTATTCATCTGTTTCTTTGCTTTAAAAGAGTCTTCACGTGACATCAGAGCTACTGGGACATGCACACATGAAAGTCAAAACAGTAGTGCAGTCCTTTGCTCTCCAGCCATCTTATGAACGTCTTTGAGTTTAGCCAAAATGCCGGATAGCTGCTGCCTTTTCGTGTTTCTTTACAGCGGCCAGAAGGGCATATAGCACCACAATGTGAACACACCCCTCCTGACCCTGCCTTACAGGTCAAATCACGCCAATCCCTGCATTTCCACAGTAACCTAGTCTGTCAATGGAGGCTCATTTAAACTGTAGGACTGATTCACTGTAAAATTCCAAGTCAACAAAATATAAGATTTACACGTGATCATTCATTTCAGCAAACAACAATTTCTTGTTCTTTACCTCTCTGATGACAACCATATTTACCCATCCAGATCTAAAACGCATGTAGATGTCCGTACTTTGAAAGCTTTGATCTTGGTACCAGTGTAAGGTGATCGAGCCATATAAGACGCCACCGAACTGGAGCTCTGGGAGAGACATTGATTTAATTTAAATGTAGATAAAGCTGCCAGCGAAAAGTATGGCTCACAAGTCCCAAAATCCATAGTTTCTCTGAATGCAGCTTGCTAACGTTAGCCCAGATTTGTGACTCCAAAAATCCAACATGGTGGCCATGTTGTTTTCTTTGCAGGGTCCTGAAATCAGTGTGAGATGTCCATGTGGCTAAAAACACATCATAGTCTATGAATGATAGAAAATAAAATATAAACCATAGCAACATTACATTACACCTGTGATATCTTTAGCATTGAAGGTGTCTTTATTTGGTATTCAGTAAATGTATCTCCTCATCTTTGTTAATGCTACATTTTTTTTAACTACCATTTGTTGTTACCATGGCAATGATTCCCTTCAATAAAGATTGTTGTTGTTGTTGTTGTTGTTGTTGTTGTTGGCATCATCCAGCACCACAGGCCCTGGTGTGCTGATGATGACCTGACAGGAAGCACTGTCCCTGATGTAAAGTATATGGCCTCAGCCAACAACAGTGGCCCTGCTGAAATGTGGATGGTATCATCGAGTAGCACAGGCCCTGGTGTAATGTGGATGGAATCATCCAACAGTACAGTCCCTGGTGTGGTGAAGATGGCCTCACAGGAAGCACTGTCCCTGATGTAAAGTGTATGGCCTCAACCAACCACAATGGCCCTGGTGAAATGTGGATGGTATTGGCCAGCACAACAGGCCATGTTGTAATGTGAATGTCCTCACCAGTAGACCAGGCCCTTGTGTACTGTGGATCGCATCAGCCAGCAACACAAGCCCTGGTGAAATGTGGATGGTATCAACGAGTAGCACAGGCCCTGGTATAATGTGGATGGCATCATCCAGCAACACCACAGGCCCTGGTGAAATGTGGTTGTTTTCGGCCAGCAACACAGGCCTTTGGGTAATTTGGATGGCTAGCAGCACAGGCCCTGGTCTGGTGAAGATGGCCTCACAGGAGTCACTGGCCCTAGTGTATTGTGGATGGCATCAGCCATCAACACAGGCCCTCGTGAAATATAGGTGGCCTCAGCCAGCAACACAGTCCCTGGTGTAATGTGAATATCCTCAGCCAGTAGTAAAGGCCCTTGCGTTTTCTGGAACGCATCAGCCAGCAACACAATCCCTGGTGAAATGTGGATGGTCTAATCCAGCACCACAGGCCCTGGTTTGGTGATGATTGCCAACAGGAAGAACTGTACCTGGTGTAATGAGGATGGCCTCATCCAACAGTACAGGCCCTAGTGTTGTGAAGATGGCCTCACAGGAAGCACAGGCCATGGTGTAATGTGGATGGCCTCAGACAGCAGCCAGGCCCTGGTGAAATGTAGATGGCCACAGCCGGCAACATGCGCTCTGGTCAAATGTAGTCTGCCTCAGCCAGTAGCACAGGCCCTGTTGTGGTGAAGATGGCCTCACAGGAAGCACTGTCCCTGGTGTAATGTGTATTTCCTCAGGCAACAACACTGGCCCTGGTGAAATGTGGATGGTATTGGCCAACACCACAGGCCCTGGCGTAATGTGAATGTCCTCAGCCAACACCACTGGCCCTGGTGTAATGGGGATGGCATCAGCCAGTAGCACAGGCCCTTGTGTATTGTGGATCGCATCAGCCAACAACACAAGCCCTCGTGAAATATAGGTGGCCTCAGACAGCAGCGCAGGCCCTGCTGTCGTGAAGTGGGCCTCAGAGGGAGCACTAGCTATGGTATAATGTGGATGGCCTCATTCAGTAGCACAGGCCCTTTTGTAATGTGGATGGCCTTATCTACCAACACTGGCCCTGGTGAAATGTGGATGGTAATGGCCAGCACCACAGACCTTGGTGTAATGTGGATGGCCTTAGCCAACACCACTGACCCTGGTGAAATGGGGATGGCCTCAGCCAGTAGCACAGGCCCTGTTGTAATGTGGATGTCCTCAGCCATGACCACAGGCCCTGATGAAATGTAGTTGGCCTCAGCCAGTAGCACAGGCCCTGTTGTAATGTGGATGGCCTCTTCTAACAACTCTGTCCCTGGTCAAATATGGATGGTATTGGTCAGCACCAAACACCCTGGTGCAATGTGAATGTCCTCAGCCAACACCATTGGCCCTGGTGTAATGTGGATGGTATTGGCTAGCACCACAGGCTCTTGTGTAACGTGAATGGCATCATCCAACAACACTGGCCCTGGTGAAATGTGGATGGTATTGGCCAGCACCACAGGCCCTGGTGTAATGTGAATGTCCTCAGCCATGCCCAAAGGCCCTGATGAAATGTAGTTGGCCTCAGCCATCACCACAGGCCCTGGTGAAATGTAAATGTCTTCAGCCAGTAGCACAGGCACAGGTGTAATGTGGATGGCATCAACGAGCAGCAGAGGCCCTGGTGTGGTGAAGATGGCCTCACAGGAAGCACTGTCCCTTGTGTAATGTGTATGGCCTCAGCCAACAACAGTGGCCCAGGTGAAATGTGGATTATATTGGCCAGCACTACAGGCCCTGGTGTAATGTGAATATCCTCAGCCAGTAGTACAGGCCCTTGTGTTTTGTGGAACGCATCAGCCAGCAACACAATCCCTGGTGAAATGTGGATGGCCTCAGCCGGCAACATGCGCTCTGGTGAAATGTAGTCTTCCTCAGCCAGTAGCACAGGCCCTGTTGTGGTGAAGATGGCCTCACAGGAAGCACAGGCCTTGGTGTAATGTGTATTTCCTCAGCCAACAACACTGGCCCTCTTTAAATGTGGATGGTATTGGCCAACACCACAGGCCCTGGTGTAATGTGAATGGACTCATCCAACAACACAGGCCCTGGTGAAATGTGGATGGTATTGGCCAACACCACAGGCCCTGGCGTATTATGAATGTCCTCAGCCAACACCACTGGCCCTGGTGTGATAAGGATGGCATCAGCCAGTATCACAGGCCCTTGTGTATTGTGGATCGCATCAGCCAGCAACACAAGCCCTGGTGAAATGTGGATGGTTTGGGCCTGCACCACAGGCCCTGGTTTAATGTGGATGGCATCAACAAGTAGCACAGGCCCTTGTGTACTGTGGATCACATCAGCCAGCAACACAGGCTCTGGTGAAATGTAGATGACCTCAGACAGCAGCGCAGGCCCTTCTGTCATGAAGTTGGCCTCAGAGGGAGCACTAGCCCTGGTGCAATGTGAATGGTCTAAGCCAGCAATACAGGCCCTGGTGTGGTGACGATAGCCTCACAGGGAGCACATGCCGTGGTATAATGTGGATGGCCTCAGCCAGTAGCACAGGCCCTGTTGTAATGTGGATGGCCTCATTTACCAACACTGGCCCAGGTGAAATGTGGATGGTAACTGCCAGCACCAAAGAACTTGGTGTAATGTGGATGGCCTTAGCCAACACCACTGACCCAGGTGAAATGTGGATGAAATCGGCAAGGACTAATGGCCCTGGTTTAATGTAGATGGCATCAGCCAGTAGCACAGGCCCTTGAGTTTTGTTAATGGCATCAGCCAACAACACCACTGGCCCTTGTCAAATGTGGATGGTTTCGGCCAGCAACACAGGCCCTGGTGTAATGTGAATGTCCTCAGCCAACACCACTGGCCCTGGTGTAATGGGGATGTCATCAGCCAGTAGCACAGGCCCTTGTGTATTGTGGATCGCATCAGCCAGAAACACAAGCCCTGGTGAAATGTGGATGGTTTCGGCCTGCACCACAGGCCCTGGTTTAATGTGGATGGCATCAACGAGTAGCACAGGCCCTTGTGTAATGTGGATCACATCAGCCAGCAACACAGGCTCTGGTGAAATGTAGATGACCTCAGACAGCAGCGCAGGCCCTGCTGTCGTGAAGTTGGCCTCAGAGGGAGGACTAGCTATGGTGCAATGTGGATGGCCTAAGTCAGCAATACAGGCCCTGGTGCGGTGACGATAGCCTCACAGGGAGCACATGCCGTGGTATAATGTGGATGGCCTTAGCCAACACCACTGGCCCTGATGAAATGTGGATGACATCGGCAAGGACCAATGGCCCTGATGTAATGTGGATGGTTTCAGCCAACAGCACAGTCCCTGTTGTGGTGAAGATGGCCTCACAGGAAGCACTGTCCCTGGTGTAATGTGGATGGCCTCATCTACCAACACTGGCCCAGGTGAAATGTGGATGGTAATGGCCAGCACCACAGACCTTGGTGTAATGTGGATGGCCTTAGCCAACACCACTGACCCTGGTGAAATGTGGATGGTTTCAGCCAACAGCACAGTCCCTGGTGTGGTGAAGATGGCCTCACAGGAAGCACTGTCCCTGGTGTAATGTGGATGGCCTCAGCAAACAACACTGGCCCTGGTGAAATGTCGGTGCTATTGGCCAGCACCACAGGCCCTGGTGTAATGTAGATGGCATCAGCCAGCAACACAAACCCTGGTGAAATGTGGATGGTATCAACAAGTAGCAAACACCCTGGCGTAATGTCAATCGCCATAGCCAACACCACTTGATCGGGTGAAATGAGGATGATATCATTTAGCACCACAGGCCCAGGTGTAATGTGAATGTCCTCAACCAAAACCACTGGCCCTGGTGTAATGTGGATCGCCTCATCCAGCACCCCACGCCCTGGTGTGGTGATGATGGCCTCAGCCAAAAGAACTGTCCCTGGTGTTATGTATATGGCCTCAGCCAACAACAGTGGCCCTGGTGAAATATGGATCGTATTGGTCAGCACCACACACCCTGGTTTAATGTGAATGGCCTTAGCCAGTAGCACAGGCCCTTGTGAATTGTGGATCACATCAGCCAGCAACGCAGGCCCTGGTCTGGTGAAGATGGCCTCACAGGGAGCATTGGCCCTGGTGCAATGTGTATGGCCTCTGCCAGCAACACAGACAGTGGTGTGGTGAAGATGGCTTCACAGGGAGCACTGGCCCTGGTGTAATGTGGATGGCCTCAGCCAACACCACTGGCCTTGGTGTAATGTGAATGGCCTCATCCAACACCACTTGATCTGGTGAAATGTGGATGATATCGTTCAGCACCACAGGCCCAGGTGTAATGTGAATGTCCTCAGCCGAAACCACTGGCCCTGGTGTAATGTGGATGGTATCAGCCAGTAGCACTGTCCCTGGTGTAAAGTGTATGGCGTCTGCCAACAACAGTGGCCCTGGTGAAATGTGGATGGTATTGGCCAGCAGCACAGGCCCTGGTGTGGTGAATATGGCCTCACAGGGAGATTGGCCCTGGTGCAATGTGTATGGCCTCTGCCAGCAACACAGACAGTGGTGTGGTGAAGATGGCTTCACAGGGAGCACTGGCCCTGGTGTAATGTGGATGGCCTCAGCCAACAACACTGGCCCTGGTGAAATGTGGATCGCATCCGCCAGCAACACAAACCCTGGTGAAATGTGGATGGTATCAACGAGTAGCACACACCCTGGTGTAATGTGAATGGCCTCATCCAACACCACTTGATCTGGTGAAATGTGGATGATATCGTTCAGCACCACAGGCCCAGGTGTAATGTGAATGTCCTCAGCCGAAACCACTGGCCCTGGTGTAATGTGGATGGCATCAGCCAGTAGCAAAGGCCCTTGTGTATTGTGGATGGCACCAGCCAGTAGCACTGTCCCTGGTGTAAAGTGTATGGCGTCTGCCAACAACAGTGGCCCTGGTGAAATGTGGATGGTATTGGCCAGCATAACAGGCCCTGGTGTAATGTGGATGGCATCAACGAGTAACACAAGCCCTGGTGTAATGTGGATGGCCTCATCCAGCACCCCACGCCCTGGTGTGGTGATGATGGCCTCAGCCAAAAGCACTGTCCCTGGTGTTAGGTGTATGGCCTCAGCCAACAACAGTGGCCCTGGTGAAATATGGATCGTATTGGTCAGCACCACACACCCTGGTTTAATGTGAATGGCCTTAGCCAGTAGCACAGGCCCTTGTGACTTGTGGATCACATCAGCCAGCAACGCAGGCAGTGGTGTGGTGAAGATGGCCTCATAGGGAGCACTGGCCCTGGTGTAATGTGGATGGCATCAGCCAGTAGCACAGGCCTTTGTATATTGTGGATGGGATCAGCCACTAACACAGGCCCTGGTAAAATGTAGTTGGCCTCAGTCATGACCACAGGCCCTGGTGAATTGTAAATGTCCTCAGCCAGTATCACAGTCCCTGTTGTAATGTGGATGGCCTGATCTAACAACACAGTCCCTGGTGAAATATGGATGGTATTGGTCAGCACCACACACCCTGGTGTAATGTGAATGGCCATAGCCAACACCACTTGATCTGGTGAAATGTGCATGATATCGTCCAGCACCAGAGGCCCAGGTGTAATGTGAATGTCCTCAGCCAACACCACTGGCCCTGGTGTAATGTGAATGGCCTTAGCCAGTAGCACAGGCCGTTGTGAATTGTGGATCACATCAGCCAGCAATGCAGGCCCTGGTGTGGTGAAGATGGCCTCACAGGGAGCACTGTCCCTAGCCAACACTACTTGATCTGGTGAAATGTGCATGAAATGGGTCAGCACCACAGGCCCAGGTGTAATGTGAATGTTCTCAACCAACACCACTGGCCCTGGTGTAATGTGAATGGCATCATCATGTACTTCCTGAGGCAGCTGAAGAAATTCAACCTGCCAACACGGACGATGATCCAGTTCTACACTGCAATCATTGAGTCCATCCTCACCTCCTCCATCACTGTGTGGTACGCTGGAGCCACTATCAGGGACAAACAGAGACTGCAGCGTGTTGTGCGCTCTGCTGAGAAGGTGATTGGCTGCAGACTCCCATCTTTGCAGGACCTGTACACCTCCAGGACATTGCGGCGTGCAGCTCGGATCTCAGCTGACCCTTCTCACCCTGGACACAGTCTGTTTGACCTGCTCCCCTCAGGCAGGAGGCTCCGGTCCATTCGCACCAGAACCTCTCGCCATAAGAACAGTTTCTTCCCCTCTGCTGTTGGACACATGAACAATAACCATATGACTGTCCCCGCCACTAACACATGACCCTACGCTGTGTTCACTGTATCATTCCATGTTTGGCACTGATCACCACCTGCACTCATGTATATATCTTTCAACGTAGCACTCTTAATTCTTACTCTCATGTATATATCTCATGTATATCTCATGCACATATCTTTCCACGTAGCACTTTTAATTCTTATCCCTACTTTTATTTTTTCCATGTCTATTTAAGTGTTATTTATGAAACCATGTTTGCACTGAAGCACCGCAGAAATTTCCTAATGCTGTAAACCTGCTCAACATTTGGCAATAAACCCCATTCTGATTCTGATTCTGATTCTGATTCTGATCAGCCAAAAGCACAGGCCCTGGTAAAATGTGGATGGTATCAGCCAGCAGCACAGGCCCTGGTGTGGTGAATATGGCCTCGCAGGGAGCATTGGCCCTGTTGCAATGTGTATGGCCTCTGCCAGCAACACAGACAGTGGTGTGGTGAAGATGGCTTCACAGGGAGCACCGGCCCTGGTGTATTGTGGATGGCCTCAGCCAACAACACTGGCCCTGGTGAAATGTGGATCGCATCAGCCAGCAACACAAAACCTGGTGAAATGTGGATTGTATCAACGAGTAGCACACACCCTGGTGTAATGTGAATGGCCATAGCCAACACCACTTGATCTGGTGAAATGTGGATGATATCGTTCAGAACCACAGGCCCAGGTGTAATGTGAATGTCCTCAGTCAACACCACTGGCCCTGGTGTAATGTGGATGGCATCAGCCAGTAGCACAGGCCCTTGTGTATTGTGGATGGCATCAGCCAGTAACACAGGCCCTGGTGTAATGTGAATGTCCTCAGCCATGACCACAGGCCCTGATGAAATGTAGTTGGCCTCAGCAATGACCACAGGCCCTGGTGAAATGTAAATGTCCTCAGCCAGTAGCACAAGCCCTGGTGTAATGTGGATGGCCTCATCCAGCAACACCACAGGCCCTGGTGAAATGTGGTTGTTTTCGGCCAGCATCACAGGCCCTTGGGTAATTTGGATGGCTAGCAGCACAGGCCCTCTGGTGAAGATGGCCTCACAGGAATCACTGTCCCTGGTGTATTTTCGATGGCATCAGCAAGCAGCACAGACCCTGGTCTAGTGAAGATGGCCTCACAGAAATCACTGGCCCTGGTGTATTGTGGATGGCATGAGCCATCAACACAGGCCCTTGTGAAATATAGGTGGCCTCAGCCAGCAGCAAAGGCCCTGGTGTAATGTTAATGTCCTCATCCAACCCCATGGCCCCGGTGCAATGTGGATGGCCTCAGCCAGCAGCACAGGACCTGGTGTAATGTGGATGGCATAATCTAACAACACTGGTCCTATGGATGGTATTGGTAACCACCACACACCCTGGTGTAATGTGGATGGCCGTAGCTTACACCACTGGCCCTGGTGTAATGTGCATGATATCGGCCAGCATCACAGGCCCTAATGTGGATGGCATCAACGAGCATCAAAGGCCCTGGTGGGGTAAAGATGGCCTCACAGGAAGCACAGGCCCTGATGTAATGTGGATGGTATAAGCCGACATTACAGTCTCTGGTGTAATGTGGATGGCCTAAGCCAACAACAGTGGCCCTGGTGAAATGTGGATGGTATTGGCCAGCACCAGAGGCCCTGGTGTAATTTGAATGGCTTCAACCAGCAGCACCAGCCCTCGTGTGGTGAATATGGCCTCACAGGAAGCACTGTCCCTGGTGTAATGTGGATGGCCCCAGGAAACAACACTGAACTTGGTGAAATGTCGATGGTATTGGCCAGCACCACAGGCCCTTCTGTAATGTAGATGGCATCAGCCAGCAACACAGGCCCTTGGGTAATGTGGAAGGCTAGCAGCAATGTCCCTGGTGTAATGTGTATTTCCTCAGCCAACAACACTGGCCCTCTTTAAATGTGGATGGTATTGGCCAACACCACAGGCCCTGGTGTAATTGGGATGGCATCAGCCAGTAGCACAGGCCCTGGTTTAATGTGGATGGCATCAACGAGTAGCACAGGCCCTTGTGTAATGTGGATCACATCAGCCAGCAACACAGGCTCTGGTGAAATGTAGATGACCTGGCCCTGCTGTCGTGAAGTTGGCCTCAGAGGGAGCACTAGCCCTGGTGCAATGTGGATGGTCTAAGCCAGCAATACAGGCCCTGGTGTGGTGACGATAGCCTCACAGGGAGCACATGCCGTGGTATAATGTGGATGGCCTCATCTACCAACACTGGCCCAGGTGAAATGTGGATGGTAATGGCCAGCACCACAGACCTTGGTGTAATGTGGATGGTCTTAGCCAACACCAATGGCCCTGATGTAATGTGGATGGTTTCAGCCAACAGCACAGTCCCTGGTGTGGTGAATATGGCCTCACAGGAAGCAATGTCCCTGGTGTAATGTGGATGGCCTCAGCAAACAACACTAGCCCTGGTGAAATGTCGGTGGTATTGGCCAGCACCACAGGCCCTGGTGTAATGTGGATGGTATCAGCCAGCACCACAGGCCCTGGTGTGGTGATGATGGCCTCACAGGAAGCAATGTCCCTGGTGTAATGTGGATGGCCTCAGCAAACAACACTAACCCTGATGAAATGTCAGTGGTATTGGCCAGCACCACAGGCACTGGTGTAATGTGGAAGGCTACCAGCACTGGCCCTAGTGTAATGTGGATGGCATCAGCCAGCAACACCACTGGCCCTTGTGAAATGTGGATGGTTTCGGCCAGCAACACAGGCCCTTGGGTAATGTGGAAGGCTAGCAGCACTGGCCCTTGTGTAATGTGGATGGTATGAGCCAGCACCACAGGACCTGGTGTGGTGATGATGGCATGACAGGAAGCACTGTCCCTGGTGTAATGCTGATGGCCTCAGCCAACACCACTGGCCCTGGTGTAATGTGGATGGCATCAGCCAGTATCACAGGCCCTTCTGTGTTTTGGATGTCATCATCCAGCAACACAAGCCCTGGTGAAATGTGGATGGTATTGGCCAGCACCAGAGGCCCTGGTGTAATTTGAACGGCTTCAGCCAGCAGCAGAGGCCCTCGTGTGGTGAAGATGGCCTCACAGGAAGCACTGTCTCTTGTGTAATGTGGATGGCCTCAGCAAACAACACTGGCCTTGGTGAAATGTCGATGGTATTGGCCAGCACAAAAAGGGCCTGCTGTAATGTAGATGGCATCAGCCAGTAGCACATGCCCTTGAGTATTGTGAATGGCATCAACCAGCAACACAGGCCCTTGGGTAATGTGGAAGGCTAGCAGCACAGGCCCTTGTGTAATGTGGATGGTATCAGCCAGCACCACAGGCCCTGGTGTGGTGATGATGGCCTCACAGGAAGCACTATCCCTGGTGTAATTTCGATGGCCTCATCCAACAGCAATGGCCCTGGTGAAATGTGGATGGTATTGGCCAGCACCACAGGCCCTGGTGTAATGTGAATGTCCTCAGCCAACAACACTGGCCCTGGTGAAATGTGGATGGTATTGGCCAGAACCACAGGCCCTGGTATAATGTGAATGTCCTCAGCCATGACCACAGGCCCTGATGAAATGTAGTTGGCCTCAGTCATGACCACAGGCCCTGGTGAAATGTAAATGTCCTCAGCCAGTACCACAGGCCCTGGTGTAATGTGGATGGCCTCATCCAGCAACACCACAGGCCCTGGTGAAATGTGGTTGTTTTCGGCCAGCAACACAGGCCCTTGGGTAATTTGGATGGCTAGCAGCACAGGCCCTGGTCTGGTGAAGATGGCCTCACAGGTATCACTGGCCCTGGTGTATTTTCGATGGCATCAGCAAGCAGCACAGACCCTGGTCTAGTGAAGATGGCCTCACAGAAATCACTGGCCCTGGTGTATTGTGGATGGCATCAGCCATCAACACAGGCCCTCGTGAAATATAGGTGGCCTCAGCCAGCAGCACAGGCCCTACTGCAATGTGAATGGCCTCAGCCAGCAAAACAGTCCCTGGTGTAATGTTAATGTCCTCATCCAACCCCATGGCCCCGGTGCAATGTGGATGGCCTCAGCCAGCAGCACAGGACCTGGTGTAATGTGGATGGCATAATCTAACAACACTGGCCCTTGTGAAATATGGATGGTATTGGTAACCACCACACAACCTGGTGTAATGTGGATGGCCTTAGCTTACACCATTGGCCCTGGTGTAACGTGCATGATATCGGCCAGCATCACAGGCCCTAATGTGGAATGCCTCAACGAGCATCAAAGGCCCTGGTGGGGTAAAGATGGCCTCACAGGAAGCACAGGCCCTGGTGTAATGTGGATGGTAGAAGCCGACATCACAGTCTCTGGTGTAATGTGGATGGCCTAAGCCAACAACAGTGGCCCTGGTGAAATGTGGATGGTTTCGGCCTGCACCACAGGCCCTGGTTTAATGTGGATGGCATCAACGAGTAGCACAGGCCCTTGTGTATTGTGGATCGCATCAGCCAGCAACACAAGCCCTGGTGAAATGTGGATGGTTTCGGCCTGCACCACAGGCCCTGGTTTAATGTGGATGGCATCAACGAGTAGCACAGGCCCTTGTGTAATGTGGATCACATCAGCCAGCAACACAGGCTCTGGTGAAATGTAGATGACCTCAGACAGCAGCGCAGGCCCTGCTGTCGTGAAGTTGGCTTTAGAGGGAGCACTAACCCAGGTGCAATGTGGATGGCCTAAGCCAGCAATACAGGCCCTGGTGTGGTGACGATAGCCTCACAGGGAGCACATGCCGTGGTATGATGTGGATGGCCTCATCTACCAACACTGGCCCAGGGGAAATGTGGATGGTAATGGCCAGCACCACAGACCTTGGTGTAATGTGGATAGCCTTAGCCAACACCACTGGCCCTGGTGAAATGTGGATGACATCGGCAAAGACCAATGGCCCTGATGTAATGTGGATGGTTTCAGCCAACAGCACAGTCCCTGGTGTGGTGAATATGCCCTCACAGGAAGCACTGGCCCTGGTGAAATGTCGGTGGTATTGGCGAGCACCACAGGCCCTAGTGTAATGTAGATGGCATCAGCCAATAGCACAGGCCCTTGAGTATTGTGAATGGCATCAGCCAGCAACACCACTGGCCCTTGTGTAATGTGGATCGCATCAGCCAGTATCACAGGCCCTTCTGTGTTTTGGATGTCATGTGGATTGAATCAGCAAGTAGCACAGAGTCTGGTAAAAATGTGGATGGTAACGGCCAAAACCAAAGGCCCTGGTTTAATGTGCATGGCATGCACGAGTAGCACAGGCCCTGTTGAAATTTAGTTGGTCAAAGCCAGCAACACATGCCCTTGTGTAAAGTGGATGGCATCAGCCAGAAAAGCAGGTTCTGGTGAAATAGTAGATGGCCTCAGAAAGCAGTACAGGCCTTGGTGTGGTGAAGATTAGGGATGGGTACCGGTGTCCGGTGCCATGATGGCACCGGTTCTGACATAAACGGTAGTAACCAGACCGAAAAGCAGCGCACATTTCGGTGCTTTATTTCAGTGCTTTTTTTTTCCTGAGCTGTGATACACTTTAGATTCTAGCCAATCATTTTACGTTTCTGAGGATAGTAGGCGGGGCCAGGTACGTACGTACGTTCTGTTAAAGCAGAGCTACAGATTAAAAATGTCCAAGGCGAAGCGGTTAAAAGTCTGGCTGTACTTCATAGCAAAATATGCAAACTCAGCAGCCTGCAACAAGTGCTTTAAGCTGATACTGTGATACTGTCAAAGGAGGTAACACCTCAAATCCGATGAAACACCTGGCGACGCATAGCGTTTTTTTTAAAAGCCCAGAAATGCGCCGTATTTGATAGCTTGCTGCGAGACCTCACACCGAGCGCATCTACTGCGGGTGGGTTGCCTGTTATGCAACATCCCCCAAAAACACGAAGAGGAGAGTCCTGGCCCCTAGCCCTGCCAGTGTAGCAGAAATGATGACGGTTGATGATGGCAGCAGCCGTTCTTCGCTGCGTGAGTAGCTAATTTATGTTGAGTAGGCTAACCACGTTATTACATTAATGCATGTAAGGTGAACTAGCAAACATCATCATAGCTACATGCTGCTGTCTTCTTGTTTGATGGCAGACACTCCCTTCACCCTGGCTAAAAAGGCTAAAATGACCAAAGAAAAAGTGGAAAACAGTTAAACATGAGAGGTTTAGGACAAAGTTTGTGTTTTTTCCATTGTTTAAGCACTGCTTCCAGCCAAGAGTGATACCATCTATGCCCCATAGCTGCAGAAAAGGCTAACATTGTTATATTTTTACAAAAAACAGCTGAACATGAGAGGTTTTTGGACCAATTTTGTGTTCTCCATTCTTTAAGCACCGGTTTGAGCACCGTTTGAGCACCGGCACCGTTTCAAAAGTACCGATTTGGCACCGGTATCGGATAAAACCTAAACGATACCCATCCCTAGTGAAGATGGCCTCACATGGAGCACTGGCCCCGGTGTAATGTGGATGGCATCAGCCAGAAGCACAGGCCCTGATGTGGTGATGATGACCGCACAGGAAGCACTGGATCTGGTGTAATGTGGATGGCATCAGGCAGTAGCACAGACCCTGGTCTGGTGAAGATGGTCTCAGACAGAAAGCACAGGCCCCGGTGTGGTGAAGACGGCCTCACAGGGAGCACTGGCCCTTGTGAAATGTGTTTGGTATCGGCAAGCATCACAAGGCCCTGGTGTGGTAATGTGGATGGCCTCAGCCAGCACCACAGGCCCTGGTGTGGTGATGATGGCCTAACAGGAAGCACTGGCAGTGGTGTAAAGTGTATGGCGTCTGCCAACAACAGTGGCCCTGGTGAAATGTGGATGGTATTGGCCAGCATAACAGGCCCTGGTGTAATGTGGATGGCATCAACGAGTAACACAAGCCCTGGTGTAATGTGGATGGCCTCATCCAGCACCACACGCCCTGGTGTGGTGATGATGGCCTCAGCCAAAAGCACTGTCCCTGGTGTTAGGTGTATGGCCTCAGCCAACAACAGTGGCCCTGGTGAAATATGGATCGTATTGGTCAGCACCACACACCCTGGTTTAATGTGAATGGCCTTAGCCAGTAGCACAGGCCCTTGTGACTTGTGGATCACATCAGCCAGCAACGCAGGCAGTGGTGTGGTGAAGATGGCCTCATAGGGAGCACTGGCCCTGGTGGATGGCGTCAGCCAACAACGAAGACCATGGTGAAATGTGAAATGTGGATGGCATTAGCCAGCAACACAAGACCTTGTGAAATGTGAATGGTTTCCGACAGCACCACATGCACTGGTGTAATATGGATGGAATGAGCCAGCAACACGGGCCCTGGTGAAATGAGGATGGTATCAGCCAGAAGCACAGGCCCAGGTGTGGTGAATATGGCCTCAAAGGGAGCACTGGCCCTGGTGTAATGTGGATGGCATCAGCCAGTAGCACAGGCCTTTGTATATTGTGGATGGGATCAGCCACAAACACAGTCCCTGGTGAAATGTAAATGTCCTCAGCCAGTAGAACAGGTAATGTGGATGGCCTTAGCCAACACCACTGGCCCTGGTGAAATGTGCATGATATCGGTTAGCACCACAGGCCGAGGTGTAATGTGGATGGCATCAACGAGCAAAAGAGGCCCTGGTGGGGTGAAGATGGCCTCACATGAAGCACTGTCCCTGGTGTAATGTGGATGGTAGAAGCCGGCATCACAGGCCGTGATGTAATGTGAATGTCCTCAGCCAGTTGCACAGGCCCTTGTGTATGGTAGATCGCATCAGCCAGCAACACAAGGCCCTGGTGTGGTGATGATGGCTTCACAGGAAGCACTGTCCCTGTTGTAATGCGGATGGCCTCATCCGACAACAGTCGCCCTGATGAAATGTGGATGGTACTGGCCAGCACCAAAGGCCCTGGTGTAATGTGAATGTCCAAAGCCAGTAGCACAGACCCTTGTGTATTGTGGATTGAATCAGCCATCAACACAAGCCCTGATGAAATGTGGATGGTATCAACGAGTGGCACAGGCCTTGGTGAAACGTAGTTGGCCTCAGCCAGTATCACATGACCTGGTGGGATGTGGATGGGATGAGCCAGCAATGCAGGCCCTGGTGAAGTGAGGATGGCCTCAGCCAGCACCACACACACTGGTGTAATGTGAATGGACTTAGCCAACATCACTGGCCCTGGTGAAATGTGCATGATATCGGTCAGCACCACAGGCCCAGGTGTAATGTAGATGACATCAGCTAGTAACGCAGGTTCTGGTCAAATTTACATGGCCTCAGAAAGCAGTATAGGCCCTGGTGTGGTGAAGATGTCCTCACAGGAAGCAGTGGCCCTGATGTAATGTGGATGACATCAGCCAGAAGCACAGGCCCTGGTGAAATGTAGTTGGCCTAAGCCAGTAGCACAGGCCCTGGTGTAATGTGGATGGTATGACCCAGCAACGCAGGGCCTGGTGTGGTGAAGGTGGCCTCACAGGGAGCTTTGGCCCTGGTGCAATGTGGATGGCCTCAGCCAGCATCGCAGGCCTTGGTGTGGTGAAGATGACCTCACAGGGAGCACTAGCCCTGGTGTAATGTGGATGGCCTGATCTAACAACACTGTCCCTGTTGAAATATCGATGGTATTGGTCATCACCACACACACTGGTGTAATGTGAATGGCCTTAGCCAACACCACTGGCCCTGGTGAAATGCGCATGGGATCGGTCAGCACCCCAGGCCCAGGTGTAATGTGGATGGCATCAACGAGCAGCAGAGGCCCTGGTGGGGGGAAGATGGCCTCACAGGAAGCACTGTCCCTGGTGTAATGTGTATGGCCTCAGCCAACACCACTGGCCATGGTGAAATGTGCATGATATCTGTCAGCACCCCAGGCCCAGGTGTAATGTGGATGGCATCAACGAGCAGCAGAGGCCCTGGTGGGGTGAAGATGGCCTCACAGGAAGCGCTGTCCCTGGTGTAATGTGGATGGTAGAAGCCGGCATCACAGACCGTGATGTAATGTGGATGGCCTAAGCCAACAACAGTGGCCCTGGTGAAATGTGTTTGATATTGGCCAGCACCACTGGCCCTGGTGTAATGTGAATGTCCTCAGCCAGTAGAACAGGCCCTTGCGTATTGTGGATGTCATCAGCCAGCAACACAAGCCCTGGTGAAATGTAGATGGTATCATCGAGTAGCACAGGCCCTGGTGTAGTGATGATGGTCTCTTAGGAAGAACTGTCCCTGGTGTAATTTTGATGGCCTCATCCAACAACACTGGCCCTGGTGAAATGTGGATGGTATTGGCCAGCACCACAGGCCCTGGCGTAATGTGAAAGTCTTCAGCCAGTAGCACAGGCCCTTGCGTATTGTGGAACGCATCAGCCAGCAACACAAGCCCTGGTGAAATGTGGATGGTATCATCGAGTAGCACAGGCCCTGGTGTAATGTGGATGGCCTCATCCAACAACACTGGCCCTGGTAAAAATGTGGATGGTAACCGCCAAAACCACAGGCCCTGGTGTAATGTGCATGGCATCAGGCAGAAGCACAGGCCCTGTTGTAATGTGGATGGCCTCATCTAACAACACTGTCCCTGGTGAAATATGGATGGTATTGGTCAGCACCACACACCCTGGTGTAATGTGAATCGCCTTAGCCAACAACACTTGCCCTGGTGAAATGTGGATGGTATTGGCCAGTATCACAGGCCCTTGTGTTTTGTGGATGTCATTAGCCAGTGATAGGTTTTGTATTGTTGATTGTCATTTATGCTTAGAAATATTTACTTATATATGCTTAGAAGTATATAATCATTTGTAGATTTAAAGAATGTCTCATCCTAAGAGGTCTGTAACAACTCTGTGTAGCATGAATAGGGGGTTGAGTTCACTCCCCTACAGAGTCTTCACAGGGTCACATCTTGACCTCACACAAATCACTCACACACACACACACACACACACACACACACACACACACACACACACACACACACACACACACACACACACACACACACACACACACAGTATTCTTTGTTCACATGTATACCTATGTAAGATGTTATATGTTAATGACCCTATGCATATTCATGTAACCACAATAAAAGGAGTGCTGTGGGGAACCTGGCTGAGAGTCTCTGACGGAGGTCAAGTGGTGGGACGACACTTGGCTCCAGCCAGATACCTCCCTCATGCATGAGTAAACCAGAGCCTTGTGTCTTGCTTTTTGTTGCGTAGCAGATTGTCCTTAACATTCCAGCAAATAGGTTTATGCTACAAACCTATCATTAATTGGTCCTTCGAGAGCCGGATCCCTGGAATCGACATTCACCGAGGGGAGGAGGGACACATTGAAAGACTGACGTCAGCCAGGAAGTTCCTGTGGATTCGCGGTCTGTCTTTTCTCCTCGATGAATGGCGATCGGCGGGATTCGGGACTGATGCTACTCGCAATAAGCAACACCAAGTAGGTATGTGAAAAATCTTAGCCACTGTGTGAGGCTGAGTATTAAAGTCTTTATCACTCTGTGTGATAAAGCGTGTAGTCACTGTGTGCGACTATTCTTTGCCGCTGTGTGCAGCAAAGCAACACGTCCACTGTGTGCGGTTGCGTTGAAAGTCTTTATCACCGTGTGCGATAAAGCGCGTGATCACTGCTATGTAAGTCTTTGCCACTGTGTGCGGCAGAGCGCGCAGATCTGTGTGAGACTGCGTTGAGACATTAGGCCTATTTTGTGTTGCTGCCGTTGTCGTCGTTGTTGTTGTTGTTTTGTGTGAGTGTGTGCGGAGCAGAACACGTGGTCTGTGACACCGACTGTTGTTGTTATCATGGGTTTCTAAGCAACCAAGAGTGAGTCGGAGGGAGACAGACGTTTGTGCTGGACTTTGCTCCTGGCAGCACAAAGTATTTATGTAAAAAAGAGAGAGAGCGACGGCTCCACAGCTGCGCGGGTTCACGCGAGCGCGGTCACGCGGGTTTCACGCGGACCTGAGCCGTGCGGTTAATCGCAGGCTTATAAATGGAAGAGATTCAAATGTTAGAAGTTTTCAGAAAACACACCAGCCTTGAAGAGCGTGTGGAGAAGGCCTGCCACATCAGCAGCACTTAAGATGTGCTCTGGCTTTCCCCCACCCCCTTGCTGACAAAAAATGTTAACTCTTTAGCTTGCCCTGATCAACAACAGCCTGTGTGCCAGACCATAGACGTAATTGAGGTGGATAGTTGTTAAAAGTAATCTACATTAAGCTTGTGGTTGCTCAAATTCAGTACAATGACATATGAGGTGAAGTGATATAGGTAAATATTTAAACTAATGAAGTGCATAGAGGCACTTGACCTGTGTGAAAGACTGTTGTCTTATTATGAGCCATTGTTGAGATATACAGCACACCTGTGAAAACAACTAATATGCTGAACCCTGTATGAAACATCTAAAAGTATATGATGGAGAAGCTGAATTGAATATGAAAGTGCAAGACTTTGCCACTGTGGGCAGAGCATGCGACTACTGTGTGATGTTGCGTTGCGGGGTTTTTTTTGTTTTCTTCTGAGCTGATGAGCAAGCTACACATTATCAGATCAAGAGCTGTCTGAGAACTACTCAAAGAGAGGGAAACAGAGCTCTGATAACTGTGATAATTGGAGTGTGCAGCGTTCCCGTGAGCAGTTTTCCTGCACCTTGACTCGTGTGTGTGTAGCATCAGCATCATGTTTTTGTTTATTTGTTTTGTTGGGTTAAAAATAATTAAATAAACTGGCGATCATATTTATGGATCACCATGGTATCATCAGTCATGTGATTTATTTATGCAGATGAAAAAGAGAAAGAATTTATATTGTAGATGAAAAATAATCATAGGGAAAAGGTTTTGTGTTGATCAGCCAAAAAACAACTACAATTTCATTTTCTGTTTTTAAGAAAGGATTGTTCACAAAAACACAGAGAGAGAGAGAGAGAGAGAGAGAGAGAGAGAGAGATGTGTGTTGATTAAGCAGTGATGATAATAATGAACATGTCTTAGTTTGTCACTTTCAGGTGAAAAGCAGACCTGAATCAATTTTCCACATGCAGCAGTCGGAAGAAAGTTATAGTTTATTTATTTATTTTGTTTATTTTATTTTCACTTGCTGAATACGGGACAGACTTGACTGGGGGAAAGAAGGGGAGAAAGAAAGAGGGAAAGAGAAACAGCTGAGAAGAGGGACGGGGGAGAAGGGCAAAAAACAAAAACCAACAGAATGAGCAGAAAAAAAAAGAAATAAAAAATGCATATATCAATCACCTGGATCACCTGCTGAGAAAGAAAAAAGAAAACAAGCAGAAGAGAACAAGAGTAATAGAATAAACAGCATCACAATGATATATGGGAATATGACAGTAAATACTAAATATTAAACATTATTGTGCAGCACATAAGATCAACAGAACACAGTGTGCTTTGAGGTAGGAGCCAAAAAGGGTGTAGTTTGTGGGTGTGATCACCCATGTGTACACCTGTGGGCATGGATGCGCTTGTTTTTTTTTTAAAAGGTTCCTTCATGTAATGATCTGCTAGAGGGTGTGGGGGGGCCACAGCCCCGTCCTCCAGGGCATGAAGCAGGTATGGAGGAGATCAAAACTCCAGACATCCAGAGGCCCCCAGAACACAAGAGACCAAGGAAGACCAACAGAGGGGCAGCCGCGCCACTGTCCCAGAAAGAGCTGAGGAGAGTCCCAGCTGAGGGCTCACTCAGCAGCCGCGGAGCAGAACCACCAACGCACCGATGCCTGAGGGAGTCCGCCACTGGCAGGGGAAGTGGTGGTAGGGGGAGATAGGCCTCCAAACCTTGGAGGGCCTAAGATGTCCCCAGAGAGGTGGCGCCTGACACCCAACCTGACATATAGACACAGAAATACAGGCACACACATATACAAACATCCATTCCCACCCTCATGCTCTCATATGCACTTACTCCACACTCAACCAACGTGGAGACAGACATAAAGAGACGCTGTACACACGATCACACTCCCCAAGCGTACTCTACAAACCGGGTCTAGGTACCCTTGCCCCTGGAGGGGGAACTGCACCCAGACCCAGGTGGTATTACCCTTTTCCCTGTGGTGGGGGGAGGCAGACCGCCCCGACTCCGCAGCAGCAGGGAGGCCCCACACTCCAGACCGCAGTCGGACGGCCAACTCCTCCTCCTAGCCCCCCCGCTCCAGCAGGTCGCAGAGAATGGGGGTGAGAGAAGACTCCAAACCTCCCTCCACCCGCTCATTGTAGTGTTGATGCATGTGTGTTCTAAGGTGCATTTAAAACCCAGGAGGGCATGGAGCTACCTGCCAGAGAGCAGCAGGTAAGCGCATGGTCCCTCCTGCTAGCCCTCAATGTCTACGTGTATTTAACCTTGAGAGGTGGGCAACGACGCCAGGGGTGGGGTGTACACCCTGATGGTACTTTGGATTCCGTGTATCGTGCCCACCCCCAAGATCCTATATGTATGTGTAATGAGAGTGTGAGTAATGTGAATGTCTAAGTTGTGGGATAAAATTTAGGCAGAGGCAGCCAGAAGGGGACAGGGGGGGGGGGGTAGCCTCCTCTGCACCCTGGTGACATACCCCTACTCCAAGGTCCTGCATGTGTGGGTGGTTGTGGTGGAGCGGGAAGAGGGAGGCAGCTGGAGATGGGGAGGGAAGGAAGGGAGGGGCATGTGACCCCTCCCTGGGGCCAGCTCCCCCGCTGACCCCAGTAGGCACCCCCATACTCCGCAACCCACCAGGGAAAGGGGGCCCAGGCCCATCCAGACCGGGGCCCAATGCAGCAGCGCCTCCCGGCCCCACAGAGCCCGGGACAGTCCACCCAACCCCACCACAGAGAAAACTGCACCCACCCCACCATCCACTCATCTTCCAGACTACATAAGACAATAAACACCCAGGCTGAGATCTTCCTCCACCTCCCCTGTATCTCCCCCTCCTGCAGAGAAAGCTCCCGAGGAGAGGAAAGCTCCTGCAAGATGTGACAATCTCCCCCACCAGTTGAAGAGCCCCCCAGGTGGCTCGATGCACCGGCGGCACCCTGCTCCAGGGCCGGGCCCCCATGCACCCACCCGCCCACAAGCCCGGCAACACACCAACCAGGACCCAAGCCCCCGAGGCCCGGCCCGAGCCCCAGCCCAGAGACGGAGCGCCCCCAGAACCTCACGCCCATCCCGGACCCACTCAGGGGCAGCCAGGCTACCAGGTCAGTAACCCACGTCCGTCAGCACAGACCCTCCCCTAGCCCCGCTGCACGCAGCCGCGAGGAAACAGTCACCTGAGAGCCAACAGAGCCCCTAACCGGACACGACCGCTACCCCGGGTTGAGCCCCCCAAGGAAGATGCCTCCGGGGAACCCCCCGACGCCCTAAGCCTGTCCCTACCCCCACACCAATCACAACAGTGAAGGCGGGACCAAACTATGACCCCCCACCCCCACTAGGTGATGGAGCTGATCAAAGGAGCCCAGAGCAATTGATCTGATGTGGTGGCAGAGGCTGTATCAAGACTAATGTAATCTAATAGATAATTTCTATATTGGTTAGAATTAAGATTATTTTTATTTTTCCAGTTCATGAGGACTGTTTTCTTGGCTATGCATAGGGCAGTGAAAACCATATGGGCGATATTCTTTTCTGAAGTGACATTATCTAAGCTGCCCAACAAACACACTAAGGGGGAAGTTGGAATGTTACATTTCAGACACTTCGATAAGTCTTCACATATCTCGCGCCAAAACTTCTGAACTGGTGGACAGAACCAAAGAGCGTGGATATAATTGTCCGGTGAATTGGTTTGGCAGTGTGAGCAGTTGTTGGTAGACGTAAAGCCCATCTTGAACATCCGATGACCTGTATAGTGTACTCTATGTAATATTTTGTATTGAATTAATTGAAGACTGGGATTTCTAATTAGATGAAAGGTTTTTAAGCAAATCTGAGACCAGAAGTTTAGGTCTAAGTTAACTGATAAATCCGCTTCCCATTTTGCAATAGGAAGTGATATTGATTCATCTGTTTTAGAAAGCATTCTGTATATTTTGGATAGTAATTTGGGGGTTTTAAGAGTAAGAAATTGAACCACACTTGGTGGTGTTTGTAGTTCAACTTGACCCGGTTTAAATTTCTTTTTTACTATGGATTTAATTTGTTGATATTCTAAAAATCTTTTCTTGTTGATCCCATATTGTGTAACTAGTCCGTCAAATGAGATAAATTCTGTTCCTTCTAGTATATGTTCTAAATATTTGATTCCTTTATCACTCCAATCTGAAAGGTTTATCATATTATTGTTTTATAATATGTCAGGGTTGTTCCAGATAGGTGTACGTTTGCATGGGATTAATGAAGACGCCGTCAATTTTAGAAACTCCCACCATGCTGTCAGAGAAGAGCTGATGTTGATGCTTTTAAAGCATTCATGTCGTTGGATGTTTGAGCTGATAAATGGTAGGTCTGAGATCTCTAGATTATTGCAGAGTGCTTGTTCTACATCTAGCCAAGGTTCATCTAAGAGGGTGTGTTTTAGCCATCCTGAGATAAACTGAAGCCTGTTGGCTAAGAAGTAGTGCTGAAAGTTAGGCAGTTCTAGTCCTCCTTTATCCTTGGTCTTTTGTAGTGTTTTTAAGCTTATACGTGGGGGTTTATTTTTCCAAAGGAATTTGGACATACATGAATCTAGAGATCTGAACCAATCTTGTGGCGGTTTAGTTGGGATCATTGAGAATAAATAATTTATTTTTGGTAAGACCATCATTTTTATAGCGGCAACCCTTCCCATGAGTGATATGGGTAGACATTTCCATCTAGCCAGATCATCTTCTACCTTCTTTAAAAGTGGGATATGGTTTAATTTAGTTAGATCTGCAAGCTTGGGAGAAACATTAATACCTAAATATTTTATATTTCCCGATTGCAGTGGTGTAGAAGAGGAATTATGGAAGGAGCAATTAATCGGTAGGACTGTAGATTTTGACCAGTTAATTGAGTAATCTGATATTCTTGCAAAAGAGTTTATCAATTCAATCACCCCAGAGATATTGGTTTGTGAATTTTGGAGAAAGAGTAACACATCATCCGCATAAAGGCTGATTTTATGTTCCACGTTCTTGCATTTTATGCCCTTAATTACTGAATTCTGTCTAATTGCTGCTGCTAGTGGTTCAATAAAAATTGCAAACAGTGAAGGGGAGAGTGGGCATCCCTGCCTGGTGCCCCTCAAGAGACAGAAGCTGGAGGATGTCTGGTCATTTGTTCTAACACAAGCTGTTGGGGAATTATATAATATTTTTAACCAGTTTATGAAAGAGGATCCAAAACCAAATTTGTGTAAAGTTGCAAATAGAAATTTCCAGTTAACTCTGTCAAATGCTTTTTCTGCGTCTAAAGAGAATATTGTAGTTTCTAGGTTTTTACTGTATGAGTAGTCTATCAAATTAAGTAATCTACGTGTATTTGTTGATGAGTGCCTACCTTTTATGAAACCAGTTTGGTCAGGATGAATTAAGAGGGGGGTTATTTTCTCCAGTCTCTTTGAGAGAGCTTTGCAGATTATTTTAAGGTCTACATTTATAAGGGATATTGGACGATAGCTTGAGGGATATACAGGGTCTTTGCCTGGTTTTAGCAGGAGATTAATGTTTGCAGAATTCATATTTGATGGAAGTCTGCCCTTTTCTTTAATTTCCAACAACGTTCTGTAGAAAACTGGTGCTAGAATCGACCAGAATTCTTTGTAGAATTCTGCAGGAAAGCCATCTGGACCTGGAGCCTTATTATTGTGCATACTTATCAGGGCTTCCTGGAGTTCACCTGGTGTCAGTGGTGAATCCAGTGCCATTGCTTGAGTGTCCAATAATTTTGGAAGAGTTATGTTGTCCAAAAACTGATCAATTTCTTTTTTAGATGGGTTTATTTGTGGTGAATACAACGTTTTATAGAAATCCCTGAAAATGTTGTTTATTTGTATCGGTTCATATAATGTGTTCCCAGATGAATCTTGAACAGCACATATAGTTGTTTTTTCTTTATTTATTTTTAGCTGGTCTGCTAGAAATTGACCGGATTTATTACCATGTTCATAATTTTGTAGGCGTAGTCTTTGTACTAAGAATTTTGTTTTTTTTATCAATTATCTCATTTAATTCTAGTTTTGTTTTGCGTATTTTGTTCAATGTTTCCTGATCTTGGTGGGACGCGTAGGCTTCTTCTAGTGATTTGATGTTTTTTTCTAATTCCTGAATATTTTTGTTTTCTTTTTTCTTTTTATGTGATAAGAAAGAAATTATTTTACCTCTCATCACAGCTTTCCCTGCTTCCCATAGAACAGAAGCTGATGTTTCGGGAGTGTCATTATAGTCCAAATATGAAGTCCACTCTTTTTTAAAATATTTAATAAAGTCTTCATCTTTAAGTAGTGATATATTAAATCTCCAGTTTTTTCTTGGCGTAGTATTATTCTTGTGCATTAGTGTTAAAGATACAGGACCATGATCGCTGACAGCTATAGGGTGAATCTCAGTGTCTGAAATGTCGTTCAGCAGTGAGCTGCTGACCAAAAAATAATCCAGACGAGAGTAGGAGTGATGGACATGTGAGAAAAAAAGTATATTCCTTACTGGTGGGGTGAAGGGAGCGCCATGCATCGCAAAGACCAAAGTCGCTCATATACTGTTTGATTATATTTGTGGACTGCCAATTACGCTGAGTTCCCGCTGTATCCATGTCTTCATTTAGTCCAAGGTTGAGGTCGCCTCCAAGAACAAGTGTGCCATCTAAGTGTTCAGAGAGTGCACTGAAAAAACCGTGAA
Organism: Rhamphochromis sp. 'chilingali'; assembly: GCF_963969265.1. Taxonomy (NCBI): domain Eukaryota; kingdom Metazoa; phylum Chordata; class Actinopteri; order Cichliformes; family Cichlidae; genus Rhamphochromis; species Rhamphochromis sp. 'chilingali'. Next base: position 38,033,968 of record NC_137948.1, on the reverse strand, counting down.
AGAATGAAAGTTATAGTTTAACATCATTGGAAACACGCAGGCCAAGTTTCTGGCTGACTTATTTACAGCGCCATGTGTCTCTCAACCTCACAAGCAAGCAAGCGCTCACCCCTCCCTGAAGACAAGGAATGCAGCTCCAAAGCAATAACATGATAAAGAGACAGCAGCAAGTCCTAAGCAAAGAGTCCCAGCAAAGCAGCAGCAATGTGGACAAACAACATCAGAGAAGAAGAGCAAACCCATCATCCTGACTGATCGGATGAATGGCACTGTGTCTACAACAAGCTGAAACTTCACTGTCCATGTGAAGAAAACGTTTGAGGAGAACTGAACAGTTGGAGTTTGACATTTGCCACCTGTGGAGTAAAATGGCAAGAACAGACAGTGGGACACAGGACAAAGCTGAAGGAGAACTGCCAGCTGTTGGACTGTTGAAGTGGGAGAGGACAACAGAGTGAGAAGACTAGGTGAGAACACATAGGAATTATTTAATGTGGGAAATCAAAATTTGCATTAGCAAACCTGCGGAAAAGAAAACTGACTGCTTAACTTGGAAAATTGTGAAGGAGTCTGAAACACTGCGAAAATAGAAACATACAAAATCACACAAACAAGCAGAACATGCATTAACCCTACTAACAATTCCAAACACAAAATAACTCATGAAGACTCATAGCACATTAGTTAAGAAATGATTAAATAATAGCAGAGAAGTGTGTAGGAAAGGCAGCTCTAAGAACATGCTCTGCTGGATATGCAGCTCCACAGACATGCATTAGACCTGCCTAATAACACAAACACCCATGCAATGAAATTTAGCTTGTTATCTTTCATCAGTGTTAAAATAGTGTCAATTTAGCAGACACTTGTTATCAAATACTGAATTTATCCAATGCAAAAAATTGACTCTCTAGGTTGCAGGACAACAATTTAACCTTTGTGGGGAAAAAAAGATTCTGGTTTGACCAACCAGTGATCTGACAATAAATTTAGTCGTTGATATAGTAAATTGGGAGAAGCTTCCTGCTTGATTGATGCAGCACAAGTAATTTACTGTATGAGGGAAATTGTCTTTTGTGATACTATTTTGAACATGCATTTCTGTTGTCCTGTCATCTTAGTGGGTTAATAGCTGATATGCAAATTAGTTGATCATTCTTAGATTAATGAAAGGTGACTGAATTCTAGCACGAGTGAATGAGATGTGTTGGAGTTTGTTGTGTGTTGAGTGGAGACTCTAAAACACTGAGTTTCCTGCTTTGATGTGAGAGTGAATCCTGTATTTAGATACACAACTCTGAATATGTCAGAACAAACGTCTTTTGTGAAGTGCATGACAGCATGTCACATGTTTTATGATGAAGGGAAAAGGAAGACTGAATAAAATCTGTGGCTTAAATGAGTGAAGAGCACAGACCTGGTGATTAAACTCATAGCTAATATGACATTAGGCTTATGTTGTATGTTGTGCAGCTGATGGTTGGTTTGGAGTGAATCTAGCTGATGATTCTTCTCCTGTTGTGAAGTTGATGAGGAGTTTGTGTCATGACTTAACAAGGCCTTTTTATTTGATACTTTCACAGTGCACTGAAAGTTTGGTTTGATAATCTCTGTTATTTTTCATTTTTATCTTTTGAACAGGCACTGATTTTGTTTGTCTATTTCTTTTCTTTAAGCAGATCTGCACGTCAGGAATTAAAAGTGCTATACGACCTGTCGAGAAAGCCGTTACAAGTGAGTTTTCTCCACATTAAAATGGGCTCTGGAGAAAGCCACTTATTGGGACAATATTAAATGAAAGTCCCGGCCTAAAAAGGATTCAGCGATGTAATCCGATCTAAAGTTCTTTTTTTCTTTTTGAGATGACGTCATTTTGCTGAAAGTGGAAACTAAATGCGACAATCGGCTCCACTATCAGCAAAGAAAGAATGAATGCATGAATGAATGAGTGAAAGAAAATAAAACTGACTGACTGGTAAAAGCTGACAGGACTTGACCACGACTCAAGGTTAACCTCCACCTAGACAGGACAAAAGGGTGGATGGATTTATGTGTTTTTTGTTACAGGAGCAGAAAGATGACAGCAACATCCGAGGTTGCGTGATGATTTAACCTTTTAAATGCCATTTTTATGTTTGTGAACTCTGAAAATTTAACCTTTTTAGTTTAAATTCTCTGTCTGTGAATTTACCGTGTGTGTCATTCACTACCTTGTGTTGCTCACAGAGATTACTGTGAGAAAGTGTACACACCTGCGCAGCGCTAACATTTACATTTCTTTTTACAGCAGATGGTTAATCATGTTTTTGATCATGTGATTTACAAGAGGATTAGTTAATGTTTTTTCCTACTACAGGATTTCTGGGTTTATGTGTGAAGAAAACTGTGTTTACAGGTTATGAGTGGTGATACTGTTACACTGTGTTTTTGGGAAAATGTAACGGTTACTTTGATGAGATGAATAACATTCTTTCCACAGCGATGGATGGTTGATTTTATGGTGTTTTTATGGCACCTCTGGAATGTGGATGGCCGACGCCTGCCCACCAGGATGATCAATGTGTATTGCTAATGTTTGTTTTCTGAGACTGCATGTAGAGGAGTCAGCGGAAGCAGACAAGTGACATGAGAAAAATATATAAGGGATTGTTTATGGAATAGTTGAAGATGGGCTATTGAGCTCATAGTAATATTTGAGTGGAGTGACTTTGCTTAAGAGCAGTCACTGATTACATTAATGTTGACTGAGTACATGGGATGATCCATGTCTGAGGCAAATTATGGAAATAATTGTAGTTTACTGATTTGAGAAAACCTGCACATGACACTTGTCTTGCTGATGTTGAAAGCTTATTGTTCTTATGATACAATTGTTTACAGGTATGAAGTTTGATTTCACTTCCAGATTTTGCTTTCCAGGCTATGATGGTGTGTATGCAGGCTCCTGGGAGAGCCAGGTGTTAAGCAAACTTAATATGCAAAACACACTAAGATTTTCATTGCTGGATTATAGGTCCGGGGTGGAGCTACTCCAGCAGAGATGCCCTGATGTTGCCTGGGATGTGATCTAGCTAACCTTTTTCTTTAAGACAGGGATCCAGGTTTGATGAGTTGACTCGTGGGAGTGTCCATGAGTCAAGTGGAGGGGTCCAGGATTAATATTAAACAATGTTTTCTATTATTGTTGCAGTGATTTCTGTGATTAGCCGTTTATTTACAGGTATTAAACCTATGCAAGTGGTGCATCCATGTTCAGATGAGGCTTTGATGGCCTATAAGTGAAGTTCACTGAACTAAAGAATGTTGTTTGATGATTGTTGACATGCTCTCCAAATAGAAGTTTTCCCTCTTAGCAAGGAAATACAGGTGCAGCAGTAATCTCCTGAGAAATCTTAAGAGGCCCAGTGAGAAGCAAGAACCATTCCAGGCATAGCTGACAGCCCAGGCAGTGGTTGAGGTAAAAGGTCGAGCTGGTTGGGGCCCATCATGAGATCAGACTTTGGAGCCACAGCAAGGACCATGAAACTGCGTTGGAATGAGAGCTGTGCCACGGGGGGTTTCCAGAGGCCAAGAGAGGAGATTGTGGACAACAGACGGGCACCTGAAGGATGAGGGGAGCGTGCCAAGCTCCATCGACAGCGCAGAGGGAGTCTAAGGATGACATCATGATTCTGTGAAAAGCACAGGAACCAGAAGCTATGGTGGTGATAACAGCAGTTTCCTATGTGGTCTGCAGCTTTGGAAATAGCTGAGACACATGTTGACAAACAATAAAACTAACTGGTATGTTTGAATGTTTATTCTACATACATTTGGACTCTGGTCCTATGGACAGTGATGGAAACAACTGGAAGAGACATTAATGACGCCCTGCAGAGCTTAAACCACTCTGCAGAGAGACATGTGATGTGCACACCCGGAGGAAGCACCACCAAGCTGAGATGTTTTTGAAAATGTTACTTTCTTATTTCAACTATTACATTAACAATTTCTTTGTTTGCTCGTAGGATGCAGTTTGCCATTGGATGAGATCAATGAATGGGATAACTGCTAATACATTTGTTAAACTGTGTACCTTTTCAGTAATTTAGGGTGATTTGACATATGCTGAGTATAAAAATGTTTGCATTGAAACTGTCAGACATGAGGTATTCATAACTGGGAACTTTTCTAGCATAAAGGGCAAAAAGGGGGGAATGATAGGTTTTGTATTGTTGATTGTAATTTATGCTTAGAAATATTTACTTATATATGCTTAGAAGTATATAATCATTTGTAGATTAAAAGAATGTCTCATCCTAAGAGGTCTGTAACAACTCTGTGTAGCATGAAGAGGGGGGTGAGTTCACTCCCCTACAGAGGAGAGGTCGTATCTTCTTTTGCTGATTTATGGTATAGCAAACACACGTATATCTGTTTAAGTATAAGAGCCTTTTGTTAGATGGACCCAGACTTCTGGCACCAGCTTTGGGGAGTCTTCACAGGGTCACATCTTGACCTCACACAAATCACACACACACACACACACACACACACACACACACACACACACACACACACACACACAGTATTCTTTGTTCACATGTATACCTATGTAAGATGTTATATGTTAATGACCCTATGCATATTCATGTAACCACAATAAAAGGAGTGCTGTGGGGAACCTGGCTGAGAGTCTCTGACGGAGGTCAAGTGGTGGGACGACACTTGGCTCCAGCCAGATACCTCCCTCATGCATGAGTAAACCAGAGCCTTGTGTCTTGCTTTTTGTTGCGTAGCAGATTGTCCTTAACATTCCAGCAAATAGGTTTATGCTACAAACCTATCATTAATTGGTCCTTCGAGAGCCGGATCCCTGGAATCGACATTCACCGAGGGGAGGAGGGACACATTGAAAGACTGACGTCAGCCAGGAAGTTCCTGTGGATTCGCGGTCTGTCTTTTCTCCTCGATGAATGGCGATCGGCGGGATTCGGGACTGATGCTACTCGCAATAAGCAACACCAAGTAGGTATGTGAAAAATCTTAGCCACTGTGTGAGGCTGAGTATTAAAGTCTTTATCACTCTGTGTGATAAAGCGTGTAGTCACTGTGTGCGACTATTCTTTGCCGCTGTGTGCAGCAAAGCAACACGTCCACTGTGTGCGGTTGCGTTGAAAGTCTTTATCACCGTGTGCGATAAAGCGCGTGATCACTGCTATGTAAGTCTTTGCCACTGTGTGCGGCAGAGCGCGCAGATCTGTGTGAGACTGCGTTGAGACATTAGGCCTATTTTGTGTTGCTGCCGTTGTCGTCGTTGTTGTTGTTGTTTTGTGTGAGTGTGTGCGGAGCAGAACACGTGGTCTGTGACACCGACTGTTGTTGTTATCATGGGTTTCTAAGCAACCAAGAGTGAGTCGGAGGGAGACAGACGTTTGTGCTGGACTTTGCTCCTGGCAGCACAAAGTATTTATGTAAAAAAGAGAGAGAGCGACGGCTCCACAGCTGCGCGGGTTCACGCGAGCGCGGTCACGCGGGTTTCACGCGGACCTGAGCCGTGCGGTTAATCGCAGGCTTATAAATGGAAGAGATTCAAATGTTAGAAGTTTTCAGAAAACACACCAGCCTTGAAGAGCGTGTGGAGAAGGCCTGCCACATCAGCAGCACTTAAGATGTGCTCTGGCTTTCCCCCACCCCCTTGCTGACAAAAAATGTTAACTCTTTAGCTTGCCCTGATCAACAACAGCCTGTGTGCCAGACCATAGACGTAATTGAGGTGGATAGTTGTTAAAAGTAATCTACATTAAGCTTGTGGTTGCTCAAATTCAGTACAATGACATATGAGGTGAAGTGATATAGGTAAATATTTAAACTAATGAAGTGCATAGAGGCACTTGACCTGTGTGAAAGACTGTTGTCTTATTATGAGCCATTGTTGAGATATACAGCACACCTGTGAAAACAACTAATATGCTGAACCCTGTATGAAACATCTAAAAGTATATGATGGAGAAGCTGAATTGAATATGAAAGTGCAAGACTTTGCCACTGTGGGCAGAGCATGCGACTACTGTGTGATGTTGCGTTGCGGGGTTTTTTTTGTTTTCTTCTGAGCTGATGAGCAAGCTACACATTATCAGATCAAGAGCTGTCTGAGAACTACTCAAAGAGAGGGAAACAGAGCTCTGATAACTGTGATAATTGGAGTGTGCAGCGTTCCCGTGAGCAGTTTTCCTGCACCTTGACTCGTGTGTGTGTAGCATCAGCATCATGTTTTTGTTTATTTGTTTTGTTGGGTTAAAAATAATTAAATAAACTGGCGATCATATTTATGGATCACCATGGTATCATCAGTCATGTGATTTATTTATGCAGATGAAAAAGAGAAAGAATTTATATTGTAGATGAAAAATAATCATAGGGAAAAGGTTTTGTGTTGATCAGCCAAAAAACAACTACAATTTCATTTTCTGTTTTTAAGAAAGGATTGTTCACAAAAACACAGAGAGAGAGAGAGAGAGAGAGAGAGAGAGAGAGAGATGTGTGTTGATTAAGCAGTGATGATAATAATGAACATGTCTTAGTTTGTCACTTTCAGGTGAAAAGCAGACCTGAATCAATTTTCCACATGCAGCAGTCGGAAGAAAGTTATAGTTTATTTATTTATTTTGTTTATTTTATTTTCACTTGCTGAATACGGGACAGACTTGACTGGGGGAAAGAAGGGGAGAAAGAAAGAGGGAAAGAGAAACAGCTGAGAAGAGGGACGGGGGAGAAGGGCAAAAAACAAAAACCAACAGAATGAGCAGAAAAAAAAAGAAATAAAAAATGCATATATCAATCACCTGGATCACCTGCTGAGAAAGAAAAAAGAAAACAAGCAGAAGAGAACAAGAGTAATAGAATAAACAGCATCACAATGATATATGGGAATATGACAGTAAATACTAAATATTAAACATTATTGTGCAGCACATAAGATCAACAGAACACAGTGTGCTTTGAGGTAGGAGCCAAAAAGGGTGTAGTTTGTGGGTGTGATCACCCATGTGTACACCTGTGGGCATGGATGCGCTTGTTTTTTTTTTAAAAGGTTCCTTCATGTAATGATCTGCTAGAGGGTGTGGGGGGGCCACAGCCCCGTCCTCCAGGGCATGAAGCAGGTATGGAGGAGATCAAAACTCCAGACATCCAGAGGCCCCCAGAACACAAGAGACCAAGGAAGACCAACAGAGGGGCAGCCGCGCCACTGTCCCAGAAAGAGCTGAGGAGAGTCCCAGCTGAGGGCTCACTCAGCAGCCGCGGAGCAGAACCACCAACGCACCGATGCCTGAGGGAGTCCGCCACTGGCAGGGGAAGTGGTGGTAGGGGGAGATAGGCCTCCAAACCTTGGAGGGCCTAAGATGTCCCCAGAGAGGTGGCGCCTGACACCCAACCTGACATATAGACACAGAAATACAGGCACACACATATACAAACATCCATTCCCACCCTCATGCTCTCATATGCACTTACTCCACACTCAACCAACGTGGAGACAGACATAAAGAGACGCTGTACACACGATCACACTCCCCAAGCGTACTCTACAAACCGGGTCTAGGTACCCTTGCCCCTGGAGGGGGAACTGCACCCAGACCCAGGTGGTATTACCCTTTTCCCTGTGGTGGGGGGAGGCAGACCGCCCCGACTCCGCAGCAGCAGGGAGGCCCCACACTCCAGACCGCAGTCGGACGGCCAACTCCTCCTCCTAGCCCCCCCGCTCCAGCAGGTCGCAGAGAATGGGGGTGAGAGAAGACTCCAAACCTCCCTCCACCCGCTCATTGTAGTGTTGATGCATGTGTGTTCTAAGGTGCATTTAAAACCCAGGAGGGCATGGAGCTACCTGCCAGAGAGCAGCAGGTAAGCGCATGGTCCCTCCTGCTAGCCCTCAATGTCTACGTGTATTTAACCTTGAGAGGTGGGCAACGACGCCAGGGGTGGGGTGTACACCCTGATGGTACTTTGGATTCCGTGTATCGTGCCCACCCCCAAGATCCTATATGTATGTGTAATGAGAGTGTGAGTAATGTGAATGTCTAAGTTGTGGGATAAAATTTAGGCAGAGGCAGCCAGAAGGGGACAGGGGGGGGGGGGTAGCCTCCTCTGCACCCTGGTGACATACCCCTACTCCAAGGTCCTGCATGTGTGGGTGGTTGTGGTGGAGCGGGAAGAGGGAGGCAGCTGGAGATGGGGAGGGAAGGAAGGGAGGGGCATGTGACCCCTCCCTGGGGCCAGCTCCCCCGCTGACCCCAGTAGGCACCCCCATACTCCGCAACCCACCAGGGAAAGGGGGCCCAGGCCCATCCAGACCGGGGCCCAATGCAGCAGCGCCTCCCGGCCCCACAGAGCCCGGGACAGTCCACCCAACCCCACCACAGAGAAAACTGCACCCACCCCACCATCCACTCATCTTCCAGACTACATAAGACAATAAACACCCAGGCTGAGATCTTCCTCCACCTCCCCTGTATCTCCCCCTCCTGCAGAGAAAGCTCCCGAGGAGAGGAAAGCTCCTGCAAGATGTGACAATCTCCCCCACCAGTTGAAGAGCCCCCCAGGTGGCTCGATGCACCGGCGGCACCCTGCTCCAGGGCCGGGCCCCCATGCACCCACCCGCCCACAAGCCCGGCAACACACCAACCAGGACCCAAGCCCCCGAGGCCCGGCCCGAGCCCCAGCCCAGAGACGGAGCGCCCCCAGAACCTCACGCCCATCCCGGACCCACTCAGGGGCAGCCAGGCTACCAGGTCAGTAACCCACGTCCGTCAGCACAGACCCTCCCCTAGCCCCGCTGCACGCAGCCGCGAGGAAACAGTCACCTGAGAGCCAACAGAGCCCCTAACCGGACACGACCGCTACCCCGGGTTGAGCCCCCCAAGGAAGATGCCTCCGGGGAACCCCCCGACGCCCTAAGCCTGTCCCTACCCCCACACCAATCACAACAGTGAAGGCGGGACCAAACTATGACCCCCCACCCCCACTAGGTGATGGAGCTGATCAAAGGAGCCCAGAGCAATTGATCTGATGTGGTGGCAGAGGCTGTATCAAGACTAATGTAATCTAATAGATAATTTCTATATTGGTTAGAATTAAGATTATTTTTATTTTTCCAGTTCATGAGGACTGTTTTCTTGGCTATGCATAGGGCAGTGAAAACCATATGGGCGATATTCTTTTCTGAAGTGACATTATCTAAGCTGCCCAACAAACACACTAAGGGGGAAGTTGGAATGTTACATTTCAGACACTTCGATAAGTCTTCACATATCTCGCGCCAAAACTTCTGAACTGGTGGACAGAACCAAAGAGCGTGGATATAATTGTCCGGTGAATTGGTTTGGCAGTGTGAGCAGTTGTTGGTAGACGTAAAGCCCATCTTGAACATCCGATGACCTGTATAGTGTACTCTATGTAATATTTTGTATTGAATTAATTGAAGACTGGGATTTCTAATTAGATGAAAGGTTTTTAAGCAAATCTGAGACCAGAAGTTTAGGTCTAAGTTAACTGATAAATCCGCTTCCCATTTTGCAATAGGAAGTGATATTGATTCATCTGTTTTAGAAAGCATTCTGTATATTTTGGATAGTAATTTGGGGGTTTTAAGAGTAAGAAATTGAACCACACTTGGTGGTGTTTGTAGTTCAACTTGACCCGGTTTAAATTTCTTTTTTACTATGGATTTAATTTGTTGATATTCTAAAAATCTTTTCTTGTTGATCCCATATTGTGTAACTAGTCCGTCAAATGAGATAAATTCTGTTCCTTCTAGTATATGTTCTAAATATTTGATTCCTTTATCACTCCAATCTGAAAGGTTTATCATATTATTGTTTTATAATATGTCAGGGTTGTTCCAGATAGGTGTACGTTTGCATGGGATTAATGAAGACGCCGTCAATTTTAGAAACTCCCACCATGCTGTCAGAGAAGAGCTGATGTTGATGCTTTTAAAGCATTCATGTCGTTGGATGTTTGAGCTGATAAATGGTAGGTCTGAGATCTCTAGATTATTGCAGAGTGCTTGTTCTACATCTAGCCAAGGTTCATCTAAGAGGGTGTGTTTTAGCCATCCTGAGATAAACTGAAGCCTGTTGGCTAAGAAGTAGTGCTGAAAGTTAGGCAGTTCTAGTCCTCCTTTATCCTTGGTCTTTTGTAGTGTTTTTAAGCTTATACGTGGGGGTTTATTTTTCCAAAGGAATTTGGACATACATGAATCTAGAGATCTGAACCAATCTTGTGGCGGTTTAGTTGGGATCATTGAGAATAAATAATTTATTTTTGGTAAGACCATCATTTTTATAGCGGCAACCCTTCCCATGAGTGATATGGGTAGACATTTCCATCTAGCCAGATCATCTTCTACCTTCTTTAAAAGTGGGATATGGTTTAATTTAGTTAGATCTGCAAGCTTGGGAGAAACATTAATACCTAAATATTTTATATTTCCCGATTGCAGTGGTGTAGAAGAGGAATTATGGAAGGAGCAATTAATCGGTAGGACTGTAGATTTTGACCAGTTAATTGAGTAATCTGATATTCTTGCAAAAGAGTTTATCAATTCAATCACCCCAGAGATATTGGTTTGTGAATTTTGGAGAAAGAGTAACACATCATCCGCATAAAGGCTGATTTTATGTTCCACGTTCTTGCATTTTATGCCCTTAATTACTGAATTCTGTCTAATTGCTGCTGCTAGTGGTTCAATAAAAATTGCAAACAGTGAAGGGGAGAGTGGGCATCCCTGCCTGGTGCCCCTCAAGAGACAGAAGCTGGAGGATGTCTGGTCATTTGTTCTAACACAAGCTGTTGGGGAATTATATAATATTTTTAACCAGTTTATGAAAGAGGATCCAAAACCAAATTTGTGTAAAGTTGCAAATAGAAATTTCCAGTTAACTCTGTCAAATGCTTTTTCTGCGTCTAAAGAGAATATTGTAGTTTCTAGGTTTTTACTGTATGAGTAGTCTATCAAATTAAGTAATCTACGTGTATTTGTTGATGAGTGCCTACCTTTTATGAAACCAGTTTGGTCAGGATGAATTAAGAGGGGGGTTATTTTCTCCAGTCTCTTTGAGAGAGCTTTGCAGATTATTTTAAGGTCTACATTTATAAGGGATATTGGACGATAGCTTGAGGGATATACAGGGTCTTTGCCTGGTTTTAGCAGGAGATTAATGTTTGCAGAATTCATATTTGATGGAAGTCTGCCCTTTTCTTTAATTTCCAACAACGTTCTGTAGAAAACTGGTGCTAGAATCGACCAGAATTCTTTGTAGAATTCTGCAGGAAAGCCATCTGGACCTGGAGCCTTATTATTGTGCATACTTATCAGGGCTTCCTGGAGTTCACCTGGTGTCAGTGGTGAATCCAGTGCCATTGCTTGAGTGTCCAATAATTTTGGAAGAGTTATGTTGTCCAAAAACTGATCAATTTCTTTTTTAGATGGGTTTATTTGTGGTGAATACAACGTTTTATAGAAATCCCTGAAAATGTTGTTTATTTGTATCGGTTCATATAATGTGTTCCCAGATGAATCTTGAACAGCACATATAGTTGTTTTTTCTTTATTTATTTTTAGCTGGTCTGCTAGAAATTGACCGGATTTATTACCATGTTCATAATTTTGTAGGCGTAGTCTTTGTACTAAGAATTTTGTTTTTTTTATCAATTATCTCATTTAATTCTAGTTTTGTTTTGCGTATTTTGTTCAATGTTTCCTGATCTTGGTGGGACGCGTAGGCTTCTTCTAGTGATTTGATGTTTTTTTCTAATTCCTGAATATTTTTGTTTTCTTTTTTCTTTTTATGTGATAAGAAAGAAATTATTTTACCTCTCATCACAGCTTTCCCTGCTTCCCATAGAACAGAAGCTGATGTTTCGGGAGTGTCATTATAGTCCAAATATGAAGTCCACTCTTTTTTAAAATATTTAATAAAGTCTTCATCTTTAAGTAGTGATATATTAAATCTCCAGTTTTTTCTTGGCGTAGTATTATTCTTGTGCATTAGTGTTAAAGATACAGGACCATGATCGCTGACAGCTATAGGGTGAATCTCAGTGTCTGAAATGTCGTTCAGCAGTGAGCTGCTGACCAAAAAATAATCCAGACGAGAGTAGGAGTGATGGACATGTGAGAAAAAAAGTATATTCCTTACTGGTGGGGTGAAGGGAGCGCCATGCATCGCAAAGACCAAAGTCGCTCATATACTGTTTGATTATATTTGTGGACTGCCAATTACGCTGAGTTCCCGCTGTATCCATGTCTTCATTTAGTCCAAGGTTGAGGTCGCCTCCAAGAACAAGTGTGCCATCTAAGTGTTCAGAGAGTGCACTGAAAAAACCGTGAAAGAATGAAAGTTATAGTTTAACATCATTGGAAACACGCAGGCCAAGTTTCTGGCTGACTTATTTACAGCGCCATGTGTCTCTCAACCTCACAAGCAAGCAAGCGCTCACCCCTCCCTGAAGACAAGGAATGCAGCTCCAAAGCAATAACATGATAAAGAGACAGCAGCAAGTCCTAAGCAAAGAGTCCCAGCAAAGCAGCAGCAATGTGGACAAACAACATCAGAGAAGAAGAGCAAACCCATCATCCTGACTGATCGGATGAATGGCACTGTGTCTACAACAAGCTGAAACTTCACTGTCCATGTGAAGAAAACGTTTGAGGAGAACTGAACAGTTGGAGTTTGACATTTGCCACCTGTGGAGTAAAATGGCAAGAACAGACAGTGGGACACAGGACAAAGCTGAAGGAGAACTGCCAGCTGTTGGACTGTTGAAGTGGGAGAGGACAACAGAGTGAGAAGACTAGGTGAGAACACATAGGAATTATTTAATGTGGGAAATCAAAATTTGCATTAGCAAACCTGCGGAAAAGAAAACTGACTGCTTAACTTGGAAAATTGTGAAGGAGTCTGAAACACTGCGAAAATAGAAACATACAAAATCACACAAACAAGCAGAACATGCATTAACCCTACTAACAATTCCAAACACAAAATAACTCATGAAGACTCATAGCACATTAGTTAAGAAATGATTAAATAATAGCAGAGAAGTGTGTAGGAAAGGCAGCTCTAAGAACATGCTCTGCTGGATATGCAGCTCCACAGACATGCATTAGACCTGCCTAATAACACAAACACCCATGCAATGAAATTTAGCTTGTTATCTTTCATCAGTGTTAAAATAGTGTCAATTTAGCAGACACTTGTTATCAAATACTGAATTTATCCAATGCAAAAAATTGACTCTCTAGGTTGCAGGACAACAATTTAACCTTTGTGGGGAAAAAAAGATTCTGGTTTGACCAACCAGTGATCTGACAATAAATTTAGTCGTTGATATAGTAAATTGGGAGAAGCTTCCTGCTTGATTGATGCAGCACAAGTAATTTACTGTATGAGGGAAATTGTCTTTTGTGATACTATTTTGAACATGCATTTCTGTTGTCCTGTCATCTTAGTGGGTTAATAGCTGATATGCAAATTAGTTGATCATTCTTAGATTAATGAAAGGTGACTGAATTCTAGCACGAGTGAATGAGATGTGTTGGAGTTTGTTGTGTGTTGAGTGGAGACTCTAAAACACTGAGTTTCCTGCTTTGATGTGAGAGTGAATCCTGTATTTAGATACACAACTCTGAATATGTCAGAACAAACGTCTTTTGTGAAGTGCATGACAGCATGTCACATGTTTTATGATGAAGGGAAAAGGAAGACTGAATAAAATCTGTGGCTTAAATGAGTGAAGAGCACAGACCTGGTGATTAAACTCATAGCTAATATGACATTAGGCTTATGTTGTATGTTGTGCAGCTGATGGTTGGTTTGGAGTGAATCTAGCTGATGATTCTTCTCCTGTTGTGAAGTTGATGAGGAGTTTGTGTCATGACTTAACAAGGCCTTTTTATTTGATACTTTCACAGTGCACTGAAAGTTTGGTTTGATAATCTCTGTTATTTTTCATTTTTATCTTTTGAACAGGCACTGATTTTGTTTGTCTATTTCTTTTCTTTAAGCAGATCTGCACGTCAGGAATTAAAAGTGCTATACGACCTGTCGAGAAAGCCGTTACAAGTGAGTTTTCTCCACATTAAAATGGGCTCTGGAGAAAGCCACTTATTGGGACAATATTAAATGAAAGTCCCGGCCTAAAAAGGATTCAGCGATGTAATCCGATCTAAAGTTCTTTTTTTCTTTTTGAGATGACGTCATTTTGCTGAAAGTGGAAACTAAATGCGACAATCGGCTCCACTATCAGCAAAGAAAGAATGAATGCATGAATGAATGAGTGAAAGAAAATAAAACTGACTGACTGGTAAAAGCTGACAGGACTTGACCACGACTCAAGGTTAACCTCCACCTAGACAGGACAAAAGGGTGGATGGATTTATGTGTTTTTTGTTACAGGAGCAGAAAGATGACAGCAACATCCGAGGTTGCGTGATGATTTAACCTTTTAAATGCCATTTTTATGTTTGTGAACTCTGAAAATTTAACCTTTTTAGTTTAAATTCTCTGTCTGTGAATTTACCGTGTGTGTCATTCACTACCTTGTGTTGCTCACAGAGATTACTGTGAGAAAGTGTACACACCTGCGCAGCGCTAACATTTACATTTCTTTTTACAGCAGATGGTTAATCATGTTTTTGATCATGTGATTTACAAGAGGATTAGTTAATGTTTTTTCCTACTACAGGATTTCTGGGTTTATGTGTGAAGAAAACTGTGTTTACAGGTTATGAGTGGTGATACTGTTACACTGTGTTTTTGGGAAAATGTAACGGTTACTTTGATGAGATGAATAACATTCTTTCCACAGCGATGGATGGTTGATTTTATGGTGTTTTTATGGCACCTCTGGAATGTGGATGGCCGACGCCTGCCCACCAGGATGATCAATGTGTATTGCTAATGTTTGTTTTCTGAGACTGCATGTAGAGGAGTCAGCGGAAGCAGACAAGTGACATGAGAAAAATATATAAGGGATTGTTTATGGAATAGTTGAAGATGGGCTATTGAGCTCATAGTAATATTTGAGTGGAGTGACTTTGCTTAAGAGCAGTCACTGATTACATTAATGTTGACTGAGTACATGGGATGATCCATGTCTGAGGCAAATTATGGAAATAATTGTAGTTTACTGATTTGAGAAAACCTGCACATGACACTTGTCTTGCTGATGTTGAAAGCTTATTGTTCTTATGATACAATTGTTTACAGGTATGAAGTTTGATTTCACTTCCAGATTTTGCTTTCCAGGCTATGATGGTGTGTATGCAGGCTCCTGGGAGAGCCAGGTGTTAAGCAAACTTAATATGCAAAACACACTAAGATTTTCATTGCTGGATTATAGGTCCGGGGTGGAGCTACTCCAGCAGAGATGCCCTGATGTTGCCTGGGATGTGATCTAGCTAACCTTTTTCTTTAAGACAGGGATCCAGGTTTGATGAGTTGACTCGTGGGAGTGTCCATGAGTCAAGTGGAGGGGTCCAGGATTAATATTAAACAATGTTTTCTATTATTGTTGCAGTGATTTCTGTGATTAGCCGTTTATTTACAGGTATTAAACCTATGCAAGTGGTGCATCCATGTTCAGATGAGGCTTTGATGGCCTATAAGTGAAGTTCACTGAACTAAAGAATGTTGTTTGATGATTGTTGACATGCTCTCCAAATAGAAGTTTTCCCTCTTAGCAAGGAAATACAGGTGCAGCAGTAATCTCCTGAGAAATCTTAAGAGGCCCAGTGAGAAGCAAGAACCATTCCAGGCATAGCTGACAGCCCAGGCAGTGGTTGAGGTAAAAGGTCGAGCTGGTTGGGGCCCATCATGAGATCAGACTTTGGAGCCACAGCAAGGACCATGAAACTGCGTTGGAATGAGAGCTGTGCCACGGGGGGTTTCCAGAGGCCAAGAGAGGAGATTGTGGACAACAGACGGGCACCTGAAGGATGAGGGGAGCGTGCCAAGCTCCATCGACAGCGCAGAGGGAGTCTAAGGATGACATCATGATTCTGTGAAAAGCACAGGAACCAGAAGCTATGGTGGTGATAACAGCAGTTTCCTATGTGGTCTGCAGCTTTGGAAATAGCTGAGACACATGTTGACAAACAATAAAACTAACTGGTATGTTTGAATGTTTATTCTACATACATTTGGACTCTGGTCCTATGGACAGTGATGGAAACAACTGGAAGAGACATTAATGACGCCCTGCAGAGCTTAAACCACTCTGCAGAGAGACATGTGATGTGCACACCCGGAGGAAGCACCACCAAGCTGAGATGTTTTTGAAAATGTTACTTTCTTATTTCAACTATTACATTAACAATTTCTTTGTTTGCTCGTAGGATGCAGTTTGCCATTGGATGAGATCAATGAATGGGATAACTGCTAATACATTTGTTAAACTGTGTACCTTTTCAGTAATTTAGGGTGATTTGACATATGCTGAGTATAAAAATGTTTGCATTGAAACTGTCAGACATGAGGTATTCATAACTGGGAACTTTTCTAGCATAAAGGGCAAAAAGGGGGGAATGATAGGTTTTGTATTGTTGATTGTAATTTATGCTTAGAAATATTTACTTATATATGCTTAGAAGTATATAATCATTTGTAGATTAAAAGAATGTCTCATCCTAAGAGGTCTGTAACAACTCTGTGTAGCATGAAGAGGGGGGTGAGTTCACTCCCCTACAGAGGAGAGGTCGTATCTTCTTTTGCTGATTTATGGTATAGCAAACACACGTATATCTGTTTAAGTATAAGAGCCTTTTGTTAGATGGACCCAGACTTCTGGCACCAGCTTTGGGGAGTCTTCACAGGGTCACATCTTGACCTCACACAAATCACACACACACACACACACACACACACACACACACACACACACACACACACACACACACACAGTATTCTTTGTTCACATGTATCCCTATGTAAGATGTTATATGTTAATGACCCTATGCATATTCATGTAACCACAATAAAAGGAGTGCTGTGGGGAACCTGGCTGAGAGTCTCTGACGGAGGTCAAGTGGTGGGACGACACTTGGCTCCAGCCAGATACCTCCCTCATGCATGAGTAAACCAGAGCCTTGTGTCTTGCTTTTTGTTGCGTAGCAGATTGTCCTTTATGCTAGGTTTATGCTACAAACCTATCAGCCAGCAACACAATTCCTGGTGAAATGTGGATGGTTTCAGAAAGCACCACAGGCCCGGGTGTAATGTGGATGCCATCAACGAGTAGCAGAGGCCCTGTAACTCGTTGATGTAAAGTGGATGTAAAGTGGATGGCATGAGTCAGCAAAGTAGTTCTGGTGCAATGTGGATAGCCTCAGCCAGCAACGCAGGCCCTGGTGAAATGAGGATGTATCACCCAGCAGCACAGGCCCTGGTGTGGTCAATATGGCCTCACAGGGAGCACTGTCCCTGGTGTAATGTGGATGGCCTCAGCCAACAACACTTTTCCTGGTGAAATGTGGATGGTATTGGCCAGCACCACAGGACCTGGCGTAATGTGCATGTCCCCTGCCAACACCACTGGCCCTGGTGTAATGTGGATGGCATCAGCCAGTATCACAGGCCCTGGTGAAATGTGGATGTTTTCTGACAGCACCACAGGCCCTGGTGAAATGTGGATGGTATTGGCCAGCCCCACAGGCCCTTGTGAAATGTGAATGTCCTCAGCCAACACCACTGGCCCTGGTGTAATGTGGATGGCATCAGCCAGCAACACAGGCTCTGGTGAAATGTGGATGACCTCAGACAGCAGCGCAGGCCCTGCTGTCGTGAAGTTGGCCTCAGAGGGAGCACTAGCCCTGGTGCAATGTGGATGGCCTCAGCCAGCAATACAGGCCCTGGTGTGGAGACGATAGCCTCACAGGGAGCACATGCCGTGGCATAATGTGGATGGCCTCAGCCAGTAGCACAGGCCCTGGTGTAATGTGGATGGCCTCATCTACCAACACTGGCCCAGGTGAAATGTGGATGGTACTGGCCAGCACCACAGGTCCTGGTGTAATGTGAATGTCCTCAGCCATGACCACAGGCCCTGATGAAATGTAGTTGGCCTCAGCCATGACCACAGGCCCTGGTGAAATGTAAATGTCCTCAGCCAGTAGCACAGGCCCTGTTGTAATGTGGATGGCCTCATCTAACAACTCTGTCCCTGGTGAAATATGGATGGTACTGGTCAGCACCACACACCCTGGTGTAATGTGAATCGCCTTAGCCAACACCACTGGCCCTGGTGAAATGTGCATGATATCGGTCAGCACCAGAGGCCCAGGTGTAATGTGGATGGCATCAACGAGCAGCAGAGGCACTGGTGGGGTGAAGATGGCCACACAGCAATCACTGTCCCTGGTGTAATGTGGATGGTAGAAGCCGGCATCACAGGCCGTAATGTAATGTGGATCACCTCAGCCAAAAGCACAGGCCCTGGTGTGGTGAAGATGGCCTCACAGGAAGCACTGTCCCTTGTCTAATGTGTATGGCCTCAGCCAACAACAGTGGCCCTGGTGAAATGTGGATTATATTGGCCAGCACCACAGGCCCTGGTGTAATGTGAATATCCTCAGCCAGTAGTAAAGGCCCTTGTGTTATCTGGAACGCATCAGCCGGCAACACAAGCCCTGGTGTAATGTGGATGGCCTCAGCCAGCACCACAGGCCCTGGTTTGGTGATGATGGCATCACAGGAAGCACTGGCAGTGGTGTAATGTGGATGGCCTGAGCCAACAACACTGGCCCTGGTGAAATGTGGATGGTATTGGCCAGCACCAAAGGCCCTGGTGTAATGTTGATGTCATCATCCAGCACCAAAGGCCCTGGTGTGCTGATGATGGCCTGACAGGAAGCACTGTCCCTGATGTAAAGTATATGGCCTCAGCCAACAACAGTGGCCCTGCTGAAATGTGGATGGTATCATTGAGTAGAACAGGCCCTGGTGTAATGTGGATAGAATCATCCAACAGTACAGTCCCTGGTTTGGTGAAGATTTCCTCACAGGAAGCACTGTCCCTGGTGTGAAGTGTATGGCCTCAGCCTTCAACAGTGGCCCTGGTGAAATGTGGATGGTATTGGCCAGCACAACAGGCCATGTTGTAATGTGAATGTCCTCAGCCAGTAGACCAGGTCCTTGTGTACTGTGGATCGCATCAGCCAGCAACACCACAGGCACTGGTGAAATGTGGCTGTTTTCGGCCAGCAACACAGGCCCTTGGGTAATTTGGATGGCTAGCAGCACAGGCCCTGGTCTGGTGAAGATGGCCTCACAGGAATCACTGGCCCTGGTGTATTTTCGATGTCATCAGCAAGCAGCACAGACCCTGGTCTATTGAAGATGGCCTCACAGAAATCACTGGCCCTGGTGCATTGTGGATGGCATCAGCCATCAACACAGGCCCTCATGAAATATAGGTGGCCTCAGCCAGTAGCACAGGACCTACTGCAATGTGAATGGCCTCAGCCAGCAACACAGTCGCTGGTGTAATGTTAATGTCCTTATCCAACCCCATGGCCCCGGTGCAATGTGGATGGCCTCAGCCAGCAGCACAGGACCTGGTGTAATGTGGATGGCATAATCTAACAACACTGGCCCTTGTGAAATATGGATGGTATTGGTAAGCACCACACACCCATGTGTAATGTGGATGGCTTTAGCTGACACCACTGGCCCTGGTGTAATGTGCATGATATCGGCCAGCATCAAAGGCCCTAATGTGGATGGCCTCAACGAGCATCAAAGGCCCTGGTGGGGTAAAGATGGCCCTTTACTCTACCAGCAGTACATGACATAAATACACATATAAACATTATAAGACATAAAAACAAGTCAAAGATATTTGCAACAAACAGAACTCAGTGGAAGAAAGTTACTTACCAGCAATACAACACATAAATACACATATAAACATTACAAGACATAAATACACACATAAACATTACAAGACATAAATACACACATAAACATTACAAGACATAAATACACACATAAACATTATAAGACATAAAAACAAGTCAAAGATATTTGCAATAAACAGACCACAGTGCAAGAAAGTTACTTACCAGCAATACAACATATAAATACACATATAAACATTACAAGACATAAATACACACATAAACATTATAAGACATAAAAACAAGTCAAAGATATTTGCAACAAACAGACCTTAGTGCAAGAAAGTTACTTACCAGCAATACAACACATAAATACACATTTAACAGCAATACAAGACATAAATACACACATAAACATTATAAGACATAAAAACAAGTCAAAGATATTTGCAATAAACAGACCTCAGTGCAAGAAAGTTACTTACCAGCAATACAACACATAAATACACACATAAACATTACAAGACATAGAAACAAGTCAAAGATATTTGCGACAAACAGACCTCAGTGTGACGCATGGTCAGGCTCCCTCTGCTGCACTTATGGACGCACAGGGTACCCCTCTCGCGTCGGGAATTGACGTGAAGGGTCCTCCGATTGAAGAGATTGCCGCGGAAGTGCCTTTTGTCGGTATATTTAGACATTTTCCAAATCACATTGTAGTGACGTATACAGAACACAATAAATTATATAATGTAAACAACTACCTGAAAAACAGGTAGAACGATACTTTTGTATGGTTTATTGCATTTACGGAGGGAGTGATGTATGCTGGGTAATGGCACAGCTAGCTACTGGGTGACTTTATTCACCCGCTTAGGCTGTTATCAGTCCATACAATGGGCGTTATTAGCACAAATCAATCCCATAGATATGGGCCATCTCCTGCTAGATTGTTCAGAAGGTTGTTCTCATCCATCCAGATGGAGGATCACTAACAGGAGCGTGGGAAGACTCCAGAATCCACTCTGGCTGCAAATCGGTGGATATACAGTGTTTACAGGTAAGACCATTTAAACGGACAGCATTTATAGAATGACTATTAAAAGTCAGCGAGTGTCAGTAATGTTAATGTGGTTATGTTAGTAATACACAGAGTGCTAATATAACAGCTTTAAGATGCATTTGTGGATATCATTACGTGTTTTACCGTCTTTATGGTGCTAGCTTAAAGTTACGGTGTAAACGTTAGCTTATATTGGAGTAAAGCTGTTACTGGTTAAACGATGTTAGCACAGAAATATTAGCTTCTGTCATGACTGATGAAGTTACTAGTTAATAAAGTTTCCAGTAAAGTGATTAATCGCAGCCACAGATTGACAGCAAATACCTCGATTAGCTTCAGTGCATCTGTAATAAATATGTGCAAGTTTCAGTGCTTCGTTTAAACTGTATGATACTTATACTGACCCAGGGTCAGTGTAAAATACAATCCTAGCTGTGTGAACAAAGCCTGGCTCCTTTAATCCTGCATGACAAACCTCAGGATGCAGGCTATTATTACTCTTTCCTGCTGGCACACCTGTCACACCTGAGAGTCAGCTAGAAACTTAGTGACGTGGACATCATGCAAAGACTGCCAGACTCTGTATTACTGCAAATGATCAGTGACTCGGGTTATCACTAAACTTTAAACAGTACCTCTGTGTCTCTGTGTGCTGAACATTTAGGATTGAGTCAGGCTGCATTGACTGTGGGACTTTAATGTGTTAAAAGCAGGTTGAAGACGGCTCAGAAACATTTGAAGATTAAAATTTAGCATTATGGCTGCTGGTGGTTTGTAAAGCCTCTACTCAGCTGTATTTTTGTTACTAATTTATGTTTGTTGTTGTTTAACACAGATTTCAGAAGAGCAAATATGCTTAATAGTTTAACTAGATTTCATTTGTCAGTGTGGGACTGCTGAGTCACCGGAAGAACTCATTTGATTCATTCTCCACATGATGTTCATTTACAGAAATGTTTCACAGGAACTGATTTCTCCCAAAGGGTGAACTAGTGTGTTTCCATAGATTACCTCTGTATGAATGTACTTCTTAAATGAAGGCAAGTGTTTGTCCTTTTTTGTTCCTCAGGTACAGTACGTGATATCAAGGGCAGGCGGTCAACACTGGGGGTAGACAAGAAGCAGACGTACTTCCAAGAGGGAGCTGCAGTGAGGACACAGCCAGGTCACTGAGGTCAGAGATCAGAATCTGAAACAGCTCAGGTTTATATTTTAGAGGTTATAAAAAATCAAAATGTATTATTTAAAGAAACCTTTAAATAATAGTCATAATTATGATTATTACAAGAAATATCAAACATTTAAGTGGATTTTCTGTTACACATATTGTGTTAGCCCTGCGATAAACTGGCAGCCTGTCTTTGTCCTGTATCAGCTGGGATAGGCTTCATCCTCCCGCAACCCTGAATTGGATACATTGTATTCCAATTATGTAATCTGATCATTTACAAACTCAAGGTATCTAATCAAAATGTAAGTAATAATTATAAAATGGGAAAGCAGAAATAAGTGTGACATAAATGTAAATGTGTGAGCTGACATAGAGGACAGCTACATGTAGTCTGAAAAACCTTTGTTGTCAAGTTTGCAGGTATATCAGCACGAGACATTCTTACATAGAAGAGACATTAAAGTCTCTAACTCAGCGAAGCATTATTGGTCCCGTCTGTTTGGATAAATATAGTAAGTTGATGTATGTCCATTTATTGACACATTTCCTTAAGTGCTTATCCAGCTCAGGATCACAGTGGAGCTGCAGCTGGATATGTTCAGTAAATAAACCTTCCAAAAGTTAACAATAAACCTGCATCCATGTACGTTGTTGTCCACAGGATGAGAAAATCAAACTGGAAGACTGTGGAACATGTTAATAAATGTTTGTGTGTTTATGCCTGTGTCTTTCACAGGAGGCGCTGGAAGGTTTCCCTAATAGTTCCTGGTGAATCAAAGCAGAACCATAAAGGTTGCTGGACTGCATGATGGCCTTACCCCTGAGCAGTCATCCTGTTAAAGGAGGAACCAGTTAGAAGCTGTTTTCAAAGTAGCTGAGCAGATTTCATCTCATGTAAGCAATTAACTGTTTGTTCGTTTGTTCTGCCACTTAAAGAGCATTTAAGGACGTCTTTTGAGTGTCCAGTTGAATTAATTCTACTGGCTCTCATGGTCATTTGTTATTATAGACATATTTTTCATCTTCATCCAGCTATTTAGTAAATTCTATCTATTTAGTAATATCCGTCAGCTATAAAATGTAATATAAATATAAAAATATCTAAATATCTCCTGTCCTTTATGTTTTAATGATGTAAGTCTGTTATCATGTTACATTAGCATTCCTCACATATCAATGAGATGCTGTACAGTACAATCCTACTGACACAGCAGAGGGATAACGACGGCTATTCAACATCGTTACACGACACATTCGAGCTGCATGACGCAGACAAAGTGACTAAATCATCTTTTTGTGGTTTGTTGTCTTCAAACCAGCAGACAAAGCCGATGGCAGAAGATGTGAGAGAAGAACTTCAGGCCGTGGACTGAAAAGGTATTTTTTTCTTGTTATCAAAAGACATTTGGAGTGACGGCTTCTACAACTGGTTGTGCTAAAGTAAAGCTTACAGTCTAAGAAATCACAGTGTTGATGTTCAGCATAAAGAGAAAAGCTCACTTGTTTGAATTTATTTACAATCATAGTTTTATAAATTCTGACTGTAAACAGCTTTTACAGCTTTGATATTGTTTGACACTCGATATCAGGTTTAATTTAAAGGTTTCTGTGTCCCAATGAGCCATTTACACTGATCAGTGTCAGTTTAACTGTAACACATCCATTATTTAGATCCAGCAGAGAAATAACTGAATGTAAAAAATGGCAGCCCTCAGGCAGGTTTATAGAGATATATGCATGCATTATGAAATTTATGCATCCCAGATAATTGTTATTCATCTAGTCATGGCAGACCCACCTCTTCCTCCCAAGTTAACTGCAACCCAAAAGAACTAGTGGGGCTATTTACACACTCACAACCAGTGTGGGGTAAAAAGAGCCACCAAAAAGCTGTCAGCCACAGATGTGCTATAAGAGTTAGAAACTCTACTTATGGAGAAACTTTCTAAGTCTAACAGAGGACAGGTACTCCTGCCCAAATAACATGATATAACCCCACATACAGCCCAGCCATAAAGTGAACCAAGTCATTTAGTTAAAGACAGCATGGGACCAAATGCATGTAACCAGCCTGCATCAACCTGACATTTCTTCCTCCTGAATTAAATGAATGAATGGATGAAAGTTAAATGACTACAAACCTAAAGCCACTAGTTCCCACACTGGAGCTCCCTGACACTGTGTGTTAACCGTATTTAGCTTGTATCAACAGTTGTAACAGGCCAAGCCACCTGAGACACTGCATTGAATTTGTTCCTGTCTTAATGATTTCAGCTGACTGGTTTCAGCTCAGATGTTCCGCTTTTTTCTTTCAGTAGATCAAATCAGCTCGTGCTGCTTCTGCTTCCAATTTAATGGCAAGAAGAAGAAGGCGAAGGCTTCAGCAAAGTGGCGTTCATGGTCTCAGTGAACAGTCACGGTCACACACTGCATGTGGTTTTAAAAGCAACATGTCTGTTCACCACAACAATGGAGATGTGTAATATTAGTGCAGCTACGGTTTGTTTTTGAACATCAGTTCTGTTTTCTACTTTGATCACTTAGACCAAAAAAGTGTTGTTTTCAGATTCTTTCTTTTAAATCTATAGAGCACCTGCTCATTTTTTTATCACAATTAGTTTCACATAAATGTTAGTGTTTCCTTTATGATCTTTTAATGCTTACACTACACTGTACATGTCTACATTAGAGACATTTCTGTTACCTGTTTCTGTTGACTCAGAGTTGTGAAATGTTCTTTTATTTGATGCACAATATGAAGTTCATAATTTTCTTACTAATAAAATTCTAATGACAAACATGAACAGCTGTGCTTATTTCTGAGACATGAGTTTTTGAATGTGTTCATATTTAGACAGTGTGCATCTGTCTGCTGAAACTGTAATGGTGAACCTGAGGTGATGGTCAACAGAAGGCAAATATATATCAATATAAAACAATATTGAAGTAATGTCTTTACCCTCTGCAGCGTGTGGACGCAATCACCTTATTCACTGTAGTAAACATGCACCGCTAGCTCACGTGACTGACTGTCTCCATGGTTACATCGTATATTATTAGCTATGTAAACAGCTTCCAAAGATGCCGCCATAGCTCTCTGCAGCTGTAACACTTAAACACTTTGCAAATCATTTCACGTTTTTGATAGTTATGAAGACAGAATATGTTTTTAAGGTCATGCTAGGCGGTTGCTATGGTGGTTGCTGTGGACTTGGGTGGACCGCGTCCGATTCCTGTTATTAGCTGTCCGCCGTAGGAAGGCTGCGTTCCATTTACAAGTAGTGACAGTCTGCCGTAACTCGAACTCAAACCCCGCTTTCTTTAATTAAAGGCCTTTTATAGCCGTTCATGACACGCACACACACACATAAAGCACTTTGCCTCACCATGAGAATGCAAGTTTACCTAACCTAACCTTAAAGTATCTGATATAGGATAGAAAAATGAAGCAACCAGAGATTTAATGATGAAGACTCTGGGTTCTGTAGTTCACGTTTTACAGTCCTGAATGACTCTTTGCATATGATTTATTGAAGAGGACTTTAGAATGCACTTTACATTTAGACTGTTGCTGTTTCATTTTTTACATTGTTGCAGTGTTATGTCATGAATAAGGTTCACCTGCTGGGGGTTTGATGGATCAGCTGGACAATACAGTCAAAGACAGACTTCATTCATCATATGCAAGAATCCTAGTTGGATTTTTGTTGTCACTCGTGTTTTTGAACCAAATATTGAAAACAATTCTGACAGACTGGATACCTGGTCAGGGTGTACATTACCTTGTACTCAAGCATCCCAGGACAGAGCCCTGCCCCACCATGAGCCTGGGTGGATACGTGGTTATAATATAAAAGGACCGATACTGAATATGAATATTTCATGAAAATTGAATTATAATACAAATTAGTAATAAGGGTTTCTCTGCGCCCTTATCTACCCCATACTCAAAGAGCTGCGGGCAGAGAGGGTGACAGGAGAGGATGGCACTGAAGAGAAGATGCTCGGTTTCTGGAGTCTCCTGGTCCTGTCAGTAGGATGCATCTGCTGTGTCTTCTCGTGGATGCTCACCTACCTTGACTCGTTCCAGCCTGGTATGGATTTCCCAACACTGCGGACAGTGGCCCACGTCAGAGACGTTTAATATTGATTACATGTGTCTGAATTGCTAACCCTAACCCTAGCTCAACAGACCACAATGCCCTGGACTGTCAGTATTATTACATGCTGTGAACATAAGTACCTTTGATCACAGTTTAAAAGAGAAGGAATATTGAAAAAAAGATCAACATTGTGATATTATTTCTTCCAAACTGACCAGAAACATGCTTGTCATACTCTCACAGCAAAGGATCAGACTCACTGTGCATGACAGCTCGGGCCAATGATGTCTGTTAGATTGTCAGTTGTTTAGTGCTTCTGTACAGTTAGGGTCACCGTCTCTATTTCAGAATAATTAATATGCGGAAAACACAAAGTTGATTGTCTTCCAATATTCTAGCATAATTAAAAAACTTTGACTTTGTAAGTACATATTATTAGTCCTAATGCCAGCATGATTCTTCATAACTCCTGCTTTGAAATACTGAACTTTAAAATTGACCTGATGAAAGATAATTCACAGTGGCACTCTGTCAGGATCATTCTGACTGTAAGATCACTGTATTAATCTGAATCCTTCTGAAATGTGCTGTGAATGAATGCTGATGCAACTCACTGTGGGAAAGCTGTTAATAAAATGAATCTGTGACACATGCAAC
This sequence comes from Rhamphochromis sp. 'chilingali', assembly GCF_963969265.1. NCBI lineage: Eukaryota > Metazoa > Chordata > Actinopteri > Cichliformes > Cichlidae > Rhamphochromis > Rhamphochromis sp. 'chilingali'. The sequence goes on along the minus strand of NC_137948.1, from coordinate 38,007,095 downwards.
ACGTTCACAGAGGAAGAGGACACAAAGGGAGGACACGCAGAGGCTGTGTTGAAGTCAGAAATCCAAATCTTTATTAAAAAACAGGCGGCGGTAACAAACAGGAAGACAAGCAGTCCATCAAACAGTCTACAGGGTCAAACATTCAGAGAATTCAAACAGCAGTAAAAAATAACCGGACACTGAAAAACTTAAAGCAATGTGTGACGCAATAAAAAGGAAGCAGCGCAGTATATTCACTGAATTATCATCAATTACAAAAGAGAAAAACAACGATTTCTAAGGATTATTTTCTTAAATGCAGTTAGAGTGTGGCTGGTAAAGATGGAAATACACAACAGATCATATTTTTTCTTTCTTATGATTTGCTTTGAGAACGAGCTGGCTATTCACAGTGAAAATCTTGTCCAACAGGTACAGCTGGGTCTTCCAGCATTTGGGTTGTACGTGAAGGAGAGGATCTTTCACTTTATAATCTTTTCACTGTGTCTGGAAACACAAAGTTCTTCTGCAAGGAAAAATGTGAGCGAGCAGAAAACATCCTCATTAAAACAGATGAAACCACAGCTCAGAGCGGCAGATACAGCATTAAATACAAAGATGCAGCTCCAGGAAGAGGAAGCCTGACTTTTACCATCACAAATATGAGAAAGTCTGACTCAGGAATGTACCGGTTTGGTTTGGGTAAATCTTCAGCTCCAGATTCATACTCAGACTTTGAGGTCAGAGTTTCAAATGGTGAGTTTCTACTAAAAGTTACTAAAGTCAAAATTGGGAAACCAATCACCTACTCTCATACCTCCATAAACTCTCAGGCCAAATACAGTCCTATTTAAACTCAGTCACTTTATGTATTTATTATATAATTCATGGATGTTCATCTATTTAACAGAAATTGCTAAAAACTCTAGAGTCTCCCGTGCACAGAGTGAGGGAGAAGAAATCTCATTTCCATGTGCCACTGCTGTCCAGGCACAGAGGAAGTTCCTTTGTAAGAATCCATGTGAGAAAGAAGGAAATATCTTCATTGACACAACTAATGACAAAGTTCAGAATGGCAGGTACAGCATTGAATACACAAAAGGATCTGGGTTCGAACTTCTAGCAACCATCAGACATCTGACCAAGTCTGACACGGGACAGTACAGGTGTGGTTACGGGGACCCTTTATCTCCTGATTCATATGACACTGAAATTATTTTGGTTGTAGATGGTAAGTTTCTTTTCATAATAATAACAATTCTTGATATGTTGATATGTTGTTGTTAAAATCTTGCAAATTAGGGATTAGATTAAAATTCATAGTAAAAGATGCCAGTCTTTCTACAATTCTCTCTGTTTTGTCCTTTTTCTGCCCGTCCTTTCCAGCACTGTAGCAATCAGAATTATTGTTTGAAGACCAGGAAAAATGCCCAACAGATTTATTTTACCAAGTGGACCATCCTGGCTTTTGATATACTGGTAGATGGTCAGGTGGCCAGGAGAGGAAAGAGGTGCAGTGCTTTCCCTGCACCTGTAAATTGTTATTATAATTTTTTAATTATGATTAAAATAATCCCACTATTGTCCTCTCTCACCTATTCACAGACATTTGGGACATTATTGGACACAATATTCATTGTAATTGGGTCTTTTTCAGTTACGTTGTTAAATATATATGCCCCCCTGGAAGCGATATTTATTTCTTTAAGAAAATTATAGACATGATGGTTACAGAGACAGTAGGTTTTCTAATTGGTGGAGGAGATTTAAATATACATCTATAACCAAAGCTAGATATTTCCAATAGAAAAGCACAGAATACCAAAACATTAATTAAGAATATAAATACATTGATGAAGGAGGTGGGACTAATTGATATATGGAGAAACTTGCATTATACCTATTTTTCCTCACCGCACTTGTTATACACAAGAATAAATTATTTTATTACCTTTGGGGAAAATAAAGATAGAATAAACACTTGTGAAATTGGAGCAATAGACTTAAGCGACCATGCACCAGTATACCTGTCCATTGATTTAAACCTGCAACCAAAACTCAATAATTGGAAATTAAATTCAAGCTTACTGAATGATCCACACTTCAAAGAACAAATTAAGAAAGAGATTCACTTCTATATGGAAACGAATGATAATGGTGAGGTGTCTCCTCCTATTCTGTGGGATACTTTAAAAGCTGTCCTGAGAGGGAAAATTATAGCAATATAAGCAATTATAAAAAAAAAGAGGAGAAATAAAAAATTAGAAGAGCTGCAAAATAAGTTAGAAGAATTAGAGAAAAGGCATAAAAGAAAAACAACACAGGATATATTGGAGGAAATCATCAAAACAAGAAATGAAATAAATGATTTGACTACATATGAAATTAAAAAATTTTTTATGTTTCTTAAACAAAGGTATTACGAGGGAGGATCTAAAGCAATGAATGTTTTAGCCTGGAAACTAAAAAAGTAAATAGCAGATAATACAGTTCACAAAATTAAACATCCAGTGACAAAATTAATAAAAAATAAACTAGGAGAAGTTCAGAGTGCATTTGAAACATTTTATAAGACTCTTTATGCTAATAAGACAGAGAGTAGTATAGTTGAAATGAACAGTTTTTTAGACTCTCTCGATTTACCAGTACTGAATGAAGAACAGAATAAAACTTCGATTGAAGATATAACAGAAAAGGAACTAAGAAGAGCAATAAGGAGCTAAAAGAAGAATTAATACCAGTGATGCTTCTCACACTGAATTGGGTCTTAAAGAAGGCTCAAGTACCTTTTAGCTGGAAAGAAGCAATTATCTCTGCTATCCCAAAAGAAAACAAGATAAATTAGAATGTGTGTCATATAGACCAATATCTGTTCTTAATACAGATCATAAGCTGTTTATATCTATCATGGCTAGACGATTACAAAAGTTCTTACCTAGTCTAATTCATAATGATCAAACAGGTTTTATTCGAGAGCGCCAAATACAAGATAATGTACGGCGGACACTACAAATTATTAACCATATTCGACAGAATAAAGTAGAAGCAATGGTAATCAGTATCGATTCAGCATTCGATTCAGTTAATTGGAACTTTCTTTATGGAGTCTTGCATAGATTTGGCTTGCATGAAATAATAATTAAGACAATACAGGCACTTTATGATAACCCTACGGCAAGGATTAAAATTAATGGCTACCTATCAAATAGTATTAAGCTGCAAAGAGGAACAAGGCAGGGCTGTGCGTGCTCACCATTATTATTCACGTTATATCTGGAACCATTGGCTCACTATATATGGCAAAACAAAGAAGTAGAAGGTATTAATATCCATGAGAAGGAGCATAAATTATGGAGTGCCAGGACTGCCATAATGCATTAATTAAATACACCATTAAATAATTAATTAAATGTGGCAATAATTAATTAAAATTGGAATTAATTAATTAAATACATAGTTATGACACATGTAATTAATTAATTATTGACACATTTAATTAATTATTTAATGGTGTATTTAATTAATGCATTATGGCAGTCCTGGCACTCCATAATAAATTAGCCTGCTATGCAGATGATATTTTAATATTTTTGGGTCAACCATCAAACTCTCTACCTAAATTAATGCAGTTATTTGAATACTTTGGTCGACTATCAGGATATAAAGTTAATATGAGTAAAATACAATTGCTTAAGTACAACTATATTCCATCAGAAGAAATTAAAAATAAGTACCAATTAGCATTAAAAAACGCAGGCCATTTTTTGATTTTGACGGTGTTAACTACTAGAAGACTAGAGGAAATATTAGTTATATTAATGGAAACAAAAACACACTCCTTACATGCCTTTTGTATTTTTTTTCTGTTTTTCTTCCTTTTCTATTTTTCTTTCTTTTTTTCTTTTTTCTGTTTTTCTTCTTTCATTCCTTTTGTATGGATATTTTAGTTAGAAATAAGACCCCAAGTAATTGGGTCTTTTTCAGTTTAAACCTTTTGCAAACATATATGAGATTCTTGACAGGTTCCAGTCACACTTTAAAGAACAGTATTATGCTGTATTCTGTCTTGTTCTCTATGAAACATGTCTAAATGGAATCTTAGAAATTGAATTCAGATCTATGAAAGTGAATATAAATAAGTCTGCTTTTTGATTTTTCTATAATGGGCTCTGTGTTACAGTGGTGACTTACACTTCTACTCAGGTCTGTGCTTTCAAAGGATCAACAGCAGAAATACACTCCAAATTCAGATACCTATCGATTATAAATGACATAAAGACAAGAATCCAGAAAATGTTCTGGTTTACTACAGTCAAAGATAATGAGCCTGTGGACCTGAAAACAGATCCAGAGTATTCAGGTCGAGTTCAGTATCAGTGTGAAAACAATGACTGCACTCTGAGAATCTCAGACCTGAGAGAGAGCGACTCAGCTGAGTACAAGTTCATGCTCATAACAAACGATCCAGGAGGGAAATATACTGGATCACCTGGAGTCACTTTGACTGTTACAGGTAAAAAATATTTGACTGGAATTCACGTTAAACATTTCCATGTGTATTTGTGCAGATGTTGAGATATTTCTGATATAATGTCATTGTTTTTTTTACTCCCAGATCCACAGCTCCAGGTACATGTGAGGAGATCAACAGTAAACTCTTATTCTAACTGGACAGAGCTGACATGTCACAACAACTGTCAGCTACCTGATCAATCTTCCTACATCTGGTACAGGAATGGACACAAACTTTCATCAGACGAACAATATTTACAGCTGAACACATTTGATTCTGCAGACCGTTTTTACTGCGCTGTGAAAGGATATGAGATATTCCCTTCTCCAACAGTGTGTGAGTTCACTACTTTTTGTTTCATTAAGAGAATTATATTTAATTTTTCTTTATTTACGTGAATGTGTCTGTATGTTAGTTTTAGTCAGAGGCCTTTCTTTTGGGAGGTTTACAATGTTTTCTTTTTAGAATATAAATTTCTAAAATTTGGTTTTGTTGTCATTCTTATGTTTCCTCCTCCAGATGCTCCAAAGCTTCCCTCTGTGTCAGTGAGTCCCTCTGCTGAGATAGTGGAGGGCAGTTCAGTCACTCTGACCTGTAGCAGTGATGCTAACCCAGCAGCTAACTACACCTGGTACAAGGAGGATGTCATCAACCCTCTCAGTTACCAAAACCAACATGTTTTCAGCTCCATCCTGCCCTCTGACTCTGGAAAGTATTACTGTACAGCTGATAATGACCTGGGAGAAAAGAGATCTGAAAGCAGGACTATTGATGTGAAATGTGAGTAAAATACATTTATAAGCTTTAAATTCTTTGTTCTCAGTTGAACAGTTAACATCAACTTTAGAGATAAGACTTAATTCATCATCATGAAGAGTGAAAACAGATTTACTGCACAATCATGTCTGTTTATTACAATATAAGGAAGTTTGACAAGGAAATAAGTAAGGTTTCTGAATGTTACCTTTTATAATTTTTGTAGTGTTGTGAGAAACCTGCAAAGACTTGAGTATATTTATAACCAACCATGTTGTCATTGTCCTTATTTCTCCTCCAGATGCTCCAAAGCTTCCCTCTGTGTCAGTGAGTCCCTCTGCTGAGATAGTGGAGGGCAGTTCAGTCACTCTGACCTGTAGCAGTGATGCTAACCCAGCAGCTAACTACACCTGGTACAAGGAGGATGAAAATTTACCAAAAGCATTTGGACCGAACTTCACCGTCACCAAGTTCAGACCTGAACACAGTGGGCGTTATTACTGTGAAGCACAGAACAAGCTGGGACGTCATAACTCCACCTTACAGCAGACCATTGTGCCAGGTAATCATTTATATTTACATACTGGATACACTCAGAAAGGAGTGCAGTCAAAAAGTCAGGCACAATCTACATTCATGCACTATGGCTAATTATTGGATGGCACTAGAATTTATAATAACAGATCACTGTCAAAATACCTCAGCACAGATAGAACTGTATTACTACCTAAATGTACACATGTGCAAGTATTTATTTTGCCAAGACGTTTCCCCTTCAGTGTTGTATGGACTCATAGTGTTGCTACAGATAATTAAACCAGAGCTGATGTTAAAAACTTTGCTCTTTTGAATCTACACTAATCCATCATCATCTTTAAAAGCATATGTTTGTATGGTGTCTGTCCTGTGAGGGCCAAATATCTCAAAATAATCATTAATGAGTTCAGAAAACCAGGCCTGCAACTTGATTTACAAAGATAATTTAAAAAGAAAATACCAGCTGCACCTGTAACTGTTCAACTTGCCTGTGTGGTTAAACAGAATATGGCAGGAGTCCCACTGTCTGCTGTCAAGGCTTTCCTTATTCATGTGCTAAAGAGTCCTAAGAATCAACATCGTAACTTATCTATCACGATGACAAGAACCATGTTTATTGCTAATGCTAGTCCTGTTTCCATGCAAAAAGCAGATTGTAACTGATCTCAGAATACTGAAAGCAGAGCCAGTGACACTTTAACCTCCTGTTAAAAACCAGGGATTTATCCATAATGCCCATGTGCACCCAGCCAGATAAAGCTGCAGGCCACTCAGCTTGAAGTGATTTTTAATCGAATGCAGACGAGGCTATGAAATTAAGATGTGCTACAGTTTTCAGTGGAATAAGGGGCGCGCCCAGTTAACCCCGTTTCCAGAGACAATAGCCAACTGCTGCCACTGTAAAGAATGAATGTTTATTGTAGGGTTTTTACTTTACAGTATAAAGTGCATTGAGACAACTGAAATGAGACCTCTAAAAGTTGATTCTGTTCATCTGGACGTAGCGTTTTGTGGGATTAACGTTTCGTCACTCATCCAAGTGACTTCTTCAGTCTCAGCTGACTGCAGGTTTCAATCTTATAAACAGTACATTTGCATAATGACTGAAACCAGCCCACTGAAGGAACAATGGGCTGGGAGGTCAGTTCCTTAATCATAATTATGCAAATTCTCATGACCATTCATCAACAACCACTGACCAAAACCTACTGATCAAAGCCCACTGATCAATGGCCATGAGTACCATTCACAGAGAGTTGGGGAATGGCTGCAATCACAGCAGTGTAAGATGCTGACAGATGAACCCTTAGGCCCCCTCCTCAATTCAGAGATGGTCTTTCCCTTTTCATGTAAATGGCCTCCTTGACTCCGCACTCAAACCAGCGTTCTTCCTGTCCAGGATGTGTACATCCTCATCCTTGAAAGAGTGTCCACTGGCCTGTAGGTGTAAATAGACTGCAGAGTCCTGGCCTGACGAGGTAGCTCTTCTGTGTTCGCCAGAGGTTGTTTGGGTTCCCCGATGTATAAATCCTGGCAATCCTCCTGGCACTTAAAACCCTCACGTCATCCTTTAAAATACTCACACTTATCACCCTAGGGACTGTTTTCTGCCACGCCCGAAAAAGTGCTATAAAAATTTATATATTAATATTTTTTTCCACTTTAAATTAGCCAATCTTTTAGACCTACTTCTCCTTGAAATATTCATGTCAAGTTTTAATTACATTTCGCGGATTTTAACCCTTTATATCCCGGTTTCGTCACATGAGCGCACTGCTTTTTTTGCCCCAAAAAACAAAAAACTTGAATATTTTCCAAAAAAAACATTTGAGGTAATATTCAATTGTTATTATAATTAGGCCTTTAGATGGACTAAAGATTGGCACCAAGAGTCATTTCGATCGCCTTTTATTTTTTTTCCAGGAGCGCATTTCATAAAATGCACACTATCGACCACGCCCAAAAAGTGCTATAAAAAATTTATATATTAATATTTTATTCCACTTTAAATTAGCCAATCTTTTAGACCTACTTCTCCTTGAAATATTCATGTCAAGTTTTAATTACATTTCGCGGATTTTAACCCTTTATATCCCGGTTTCGTCACATGAGCGCACTGCTTTTTTTGCCCCAAAAACATAAAACATAAAACATAAAATATTTTCCAAAAAAAACATTTGAAGTAATATTTTATTGTTATTATAATTAGGCCTTTAGATGGACAAAAGATTGGCACGAACATTAATTTCGATCCGGTTTTAATTTTTTTTCCAGAAGCCAAAAATGTCCCCAGGCGGCGCTGCTGCTCCTGCTCCCCCGGGGAGGAGTGCCTCTGCCGCGGGTGTGTTTCGCGCAGCGCCGGAGCATATGGTTCGGTTCCCGTGTCGGCAGCACACACTTCCGCTACCACGTGAAAACAAATACGTCATTTCCTGTTGATTAAAAAAAAAAAAAAAAAATCAAACGAACCTAAGGGCAGAAAATGGTCCGGAACGAGCAGCGGGCCAAGCTGCTGCTGTACGCGGGAAATTAGTCTGCCTTTTCCGGGTATCTGTCTCGAGCAGGCCGCTGGAGAACATGTGTATGTTCCAGCAGGCGTCACATGTGGAGCAAGGGCGCCACCCGGTGGACAAATAAAAAAATTACAACTCTAAGGCCAGTACTGCAAGCGGAAGCGGAAACATAACCGATCACGATCGATTTGACCGTAATTTTTTTGCCGTGAAAAATAGCGTTTATAATGGGTTTCAATGGGGCACAAAACGGTCCCTAGGGTGTTGAGTGTGAGTATTTTTGCTGCTAAGCCGTGTTAGGCTGATGTAAGAAAATCAGACTGAAAATTTGAAGATTTTACAAAAACGAAACCAGCTGGCAAGTTTGGCTATGCTACACCCAACACAGCGGAAATGGCGTTCATACGAATGAAAAAAGTGGCACAAAAAGAGCCCAGTATGACGTGAGGGTCAGCGTACACTATGTTAATCTGTTTGTGTCGGGGGACCCGATCCTTGGGGTGGACCAATTCTTTTTGGCACAGCGTGTTTTGGGATTTAAAAGCCACAGAGACCCGGTGTTTAGACAATATGCGTCTCAACTGTTCCGATACTCCTGACACATACGGGATCACTACAGGTTTTCGCTTGGGCAGCGGTTGTCCTTCTCTCCTGGATCAGCTGGAGCTTTTTTAGGTGCCTTCCCAGCTTTGACAAAAGTCCAGCTGGGATAACCAGATTTACTCAGGTCCTTCTTGATGTGCTGTTCTTCTGCCTCGCTGGCCGCTGTGTTAGTGGGGATGGTGTTCACTCTGTGTTGTAGCATCCTGATGACACTCAGTTTGTGCTCCAGTGGATGATGAGAGTCAAACCTTAAATACTGATCCGTATGCGTAGGTTTACGGTACACGTCAGCTTTTAGATGTCCCCCATTACTGATGTAAATCTCACAGTCTAAGAAGGCTAACCTGCCACTTTTCATATCCTCCCTGGTGAATTTGATGTGTCGGTCCACCGAGTTAATGTGATCCGTGAAATGTGGTACGTCCTGAGATTTGATTTTCACCCAGGTGTCATCCACATATCTGAACCATCCACATATCTGCTATCCTACCCTGGTGGTGTTCCAGGGTAGGATAGCAAAGCCCTCTTTTCCATTTCTTCCATGTACAAATTGACCACGATGGGTGAAACTGGTGAGCCCATGGTACACCCATGTTTCTGCCTGTAGAACTGACCCTTGAAGACACACATGAAAACACAGTTCCAAAAGCAAACACACTTGGTCGATGCTGAGAGGGGTCCTGTTGCTGAGGTTGGTGTCATCCTGTAATCTCTTACAGACTACCTCCAACGCTTCCGGGACTGGGATGCAAGTGAAGAGAGATGTAATGTCGTAAGAGACCATCAATCAATCAAAATCAAAATTTATTTATATAGCACATTTTTAAGACCGAAGTACACCAAAGTGCTTTCCATTAAAATCGCAGTACAAATAAAATCACAATAAAATATAAATTACAAATATATAAAATATAAGATAATTACATAATCTAAATACAGAGCCAGATGTAAATTACCCTAATTCGCCTTAAATGCCAGATCAAACAAATACCTTTTTAAACGTGATTTAAAAGACTGAATGGAATCTGACGCGCGAATATGAAGAGGGAGAGTATTCCATAGCCTGGGTGCAGCAACGGCAAAGGCACGGTCTCCTCTGGTCTTCAGCCGAGACCTAGGTTGCACCAAGAGCAGTTGGCCCGATGATCTTAGTGCTCTCTGAGGGCTGTACAGACAGAGGAGATCAGCTAAGTAGTCAGGTGCCATATTGTTCAAAATTTTATAAGTAAACAATAGAGTTTTAAAATCAATTCGATATTTGATAGGAAGCCAGTGTAAATTTTTCAGAACAGGGGTGATAGAGTCAAACTTTCTAGTGCCGGTCAAGAGACGTGCTGCGGCATTCTGGACCAGCTGCAGACGCTGCAGAAGAGAAGATTGTAGACCCAAGTAAAGTGAGTTACAATAGTCCAGTCTTGACATAATGAAAGCATGAATGAGTTTCTCCATATCTTTGTGTGGTATGTAGGGTTTAGCCTTAGAGATTAGGCGTAGTTGATGAAAGCTAGTTTTTACCACAGTAGAGACCTGTTTGTCAAGTTTGAAGGAACTATCCATGAAAACTCCAAGATTCCTGGCAGTATCAGTAAGGTAGTTAGCAACAGGCCCAAATGTGTCAGAAACCATGGTTTCATCTGCCTTATAATGGTAAATGGCCTGTATTTGTATAGCGCTTTTCTAGTCCCTAAGGACCCCAAAGCGCTTTACACAACCTGTCATCCACCCATTCACACACACATTCACACACTGGTGATGGCAAGCTACAATGTAGCCACAGCCACCCTGGGGCGCACTGACAGAGGCGAGGCTGCCGGACACTGGCGCCACCGGGCCCTCTGACCACCACCAGTAGGCAACGGGTGAAGTGTCTTGCCCAAGGACACAACGACCGAGACTGTCCAAGCCGGGGCTCGAACCGGCAACCTTCCGATTCCGATTAATGACATCTCTCACCTTCTCAACACAATCCAGGGTGTTCTGGATGTGGTGTACAGAGCTGCAAATCTTAATTTACATAATTAAGATTAAGGAACTGACCTCCCAGCCCATTGTTCCTTCAGTGGGCTGGTTTCAGTCATTATGCAAATGTACTGTTTATAAGATTGGGGAAACCTGCAGTCAGCTGAGACTGAAGAAGTCACCTGGATGAGTGACGAAACATTTCTCCCACAAAACGCTACGTCCAGATTAACAGAATCAACTTTTGGAGATTTACTTTCCTGGGTGATTAAGAATGCATCAAGACCTTCGGAGGTGGGGTGCCCCCGGCCTCTCGGCCTGGGGCTCGGTCACTCAGGCGCGGCTGGCTGCCGGCGGAGCTCACGGGCGCGTCACTGCAACTCCCCCTGGCTTCTGCTCCGCGGCTGCTGAGTGAGCCCTCATCTGGGACTCTCCTCAGCTCTTTCCGGGACAGTGGCGCAGCTGCCCCTCTGTTGGTCTTCCTTGGTCTCTTGTGTTCTGGGGGCCTCTGGATGTCTGGAGTTTTGATCTCCTCCACACCTGCTTCATGCCCTGGAGGACGGGGCTGTGGCCCCCCCACACCCTCTAGCAGATTATTACATGAAGGAACCTTTTAAAAAACAAAAAACAAGCGCGTCCATGCTCACAGGTGTACACACGGGTGATCACACCCACAAACTACACCCTTTTTGGCTCCTACCTCAAAGCACACTGTGTTCTGTTGATCTTATGTGCTGCACAATAATGTTTAATATTTAGTATTTACTGTCATATTCCCATATATCATTGTGATGTTGTTTATTCTATTACTCTTGTTCTCTTCTGCTTGCTTTCTTTTTTCTTTCTCAGCAGGTGCCCATTCTGTTGGTTTATGTTTTTTGCCCTTCTCCCCCGTCCCTCTTCTCAGCTGTTTCTCTTTCCCTCTTTCTTTCTCCCCTTCTTTCCCACAGTCAAGTCTGTCCCGTATTCAGTAAGTGAAAATAAAATAAACAATAAAAGGTGAATCAAATGGACCATTACGGCAAGGCTGGGATGGTCAGTTTGGTAAAGTAAATCCGTTGGGCATCTTTCTTTGCTTTAGACAACAATTCTGAGGGCAAAAGAGCCAAACGGGACAGGCCAAAAAAAAAAAAGAAAAAAAAAAAAAAGGATGCATCAAGACGAAACTGACATGAGAGAAACTTTATGATAAAACACTGTTTGAGATTAACAGAGTGAGGTCACGTTACTCTGGTGTGTTTAAGTAGATTTCTATTTTTATTTTTCACTGGAGAAGAACTTGGCTTCTGTAGCCTAAAACTCCAACACTGTTCAGGCCATACACAGGTCGAACGTTATGGAATACTCAATTAACTATTAGTGCTTTACTTTGATCTTGATCAGGAGCAAAGAAAATAAAAGCTGCTGGAGTAACTGCTGCTGTTCTCCTGTCCGTCACATTCCTCCCTGTCTTCCTTTGGATTCGGTGAGCAGATCTGTTGCATTAAACTTTTACTTTTCAGTCATTGTGTTGTTCTTTTGTTCATTATCATTTCACTCCTCAGAAAAAAGAGGAATTCCAAGGAATCATCCAAGACTGAAGGCAGAGCAGACAACAAAGAACAGGTGAAACCAGAAATATAAATGCAGTAAAAAAAATCATCATTCACCATTCTAATCTAAGATCTTTTTTTCTATGCAGTGTCTCTCTGATCAGGAGGAGCCACAGGAACAGGATGATCTTCAGTATGCCAGCATCCACTTCTCTAAAAACCAGGCAGATCCTCTCTACAGCAACACCAGTTCAGCCCCACAGACACCTGGAGGAACAGAAAGTTACACTTAAAAACTGAAAACTATTTAATAATAATAATAATAATAATAATAATAATAATAATAATGAATAATAATTTGAATGAAAGAGTCCAGGCAACTAATCAGTCTTCCTACACACATGTGATTGTATCACATCATCTCAACGAGAATAAATGTCTTTAAGTTGTTGAACTTCATGCAGATCGTACATGATTTAATTACGCTCACCGCAGAAACATAAAATAATATTTTTAATTACAAGTTTGACTCTTGTTAATATAAAAACCACCTACTTTCACTTTTTTGAGTTTACTGTGTTACACCGCTGTTAAATTAAATTAAAAAGTACAGCCCTGTGGTGAGCAGCTCCTCACATAATACGATGAGCCTCACTAGAAGATTCAAATGAATATCTGGGAAATGCATTGCCTGCTTTAGCGTTCTTCTTTTGTTTTTAAGCTTGTTTTTTTCACCATCATAATATAATTTCATGCTACATACTCAGAATCAACTAATTTCTGTCTATGAACCAAAAGCCATTGATGAAGAGGATCCATCCAGACTGCACCCTGCAGTCAACAAGATGTGGTCAACAAAGCCATAATTCCCATTAGCAGAAAGAAGCTGCATCATGGGAGGTTTGGTCTGTTCACTCAGTGAGCATCACAATTTAGCCAGCATGGTGGCTACTGGAGCTAGTTTCATTTTCACAAACCAAAATAATCTTTTGCTGCTCTTTTTCTTTCCTCATCACTTGTAGAAAAATACACGTATGTGATCAAACATGATTATCATAGTCTGTTTTCTGATGTTTGATATCCTGATGTATTATTATCATAATCACATTTATTTCAAACTGCACAAAGAAATTGACTTTTTAAAACGATTAACTTTTTTAACAAATCATTAAATAACACCTGATTTTTCAATAGCACTTCATTACTCTGATGTCTCACAGTGATATATATGGTTTATAAAACATTATTCTGCTACACCTCAACTTCTATGTGACTTTAATTTTCCATGGTGCTTTTTTTGCATCAATAAAATTGTATAATATCAGCTTATGTCATGTTAATGCTGACTGGCTATTTGATATAACAGATCCAAACAGAGCACACTGTCTGGATCTAGGTAAAATGGTGAAATGTGTTTGTTTTGAAAGAAAATTACAAAAATAACATTAAATTCCTTACAAAAAAATATAAATTATAGTGATTAACAGAAATATTCACAACAAATTCTCTGTAAAAACTCCCTTATGTATTGTCACAAACTGGGTCAAAGGGCAAAGAGAGAGTTCATAGGTACATCTTTAACTGAACTCTTTGTGTCATGATAGTCCCATACAGTAGAAGACAAATTACTAAAATCATTTAGCTACATTTATTTCTAAATTTACTGCTATATTTTGTGTTCTGTGCAAATGAACGCTGTCAAAACCACCAACACAAAGCACCAAAAAGTGCCTTGAAACATAAACAACATACATTATTAAAGTGACAGAACTTCAGGTTACAAAAAGACACAATCACTAATTAGTGAGATACACGAGTCTCACAATAAATCCACACATGTTGGGATTTATCATAAAGACAACACTAAATGCATTTGTACAGCTAGCTTTCTTCATAGACAAAAATAGACACGTGTTTGGATAAGAAAAAATAACTTCACCAAACATGGTGGAGGAATTATTATGGTATGTGTGGCTGCCAGTGTTGATGATGTGACTGTGGATATAAGCAGCAGACTGAATTCTGAGTACAGGTATACACTCTCTTCTCAGATTCAGCCAAATGCTGCAAAACCAATTGGATGGTCCTTCAGATTGCAAATAGATAATGAATCAAAGCATATTACAAAACCAACAGGAGAGTTTCTCAGTATTCATCAATGGCAAAGTCACCAGCTGATCTTAACACCTAGGAGCATCCTTTTCAGTTACAGAAGACAAAACTGAAGTCAGAGAGACCCACAAAGAAACAGCTACTAAAGGTGGCTGCAAGAAAGACCAGGCAAAGTGTCTCAAGAGACGAAACTCTTAAAGTGTTCCTGATTTTTTTCTTTCTTTCTTTTGTTTTACTGCCCTCTAGTGTTAGCTTGCAGCTTTGAGTTTCATCTCTCAGTACTCTCTCTCCCTGAGTGAAAAATCCTTTAAAGAATTTGGCCATTCAAAATAAATATACTTGTTTGTATATTGATAACAAACACCTTAAGGTCTGATTTAATTCCATAGTAAGCACAGACCTTGCCCCAACCCCCCCCCCCAACCAGGCTAGCCCACAGGTCACATGACCACTACTTAACTAGAAACCATGCTTTTTTTCTTCCCCTGTCATATATAATGAGTAATACATACAAATCATTTCAGTACATAGGTATGTCCCCCAATGTCCTGTTCGGAGAGCAATTACTTTCTAGCTGTCTGATTGGATTTTTGTTTTTAATAAATCAGTCTCATGATTGTGAGCCCCACCTAATGTGTAAACAAATGGAAGGCAGGCAGGGTAGTGAGGTGAGGAGACCAAAGACATTACTGCCAGGCAACCCTACATCTGATATGGCTCCCCAGTACCATTCCAGCCTTCCACTAGCACCTATAGTGGATCCTGTTGTGTCATTTGTAAGTATAATTGTCTTTATGTAGGTGAGTGCTAAGCTAGTGCTATGTAGGGCAGCAGATATCGATTGTTCAGATAAGAAATACTTATGTCTTATTAATGAGCAATAATAAAAAAAGAGAGTCTTTTAAAATGAATTGCTCATTGACTTCCATTTCAGACATTGCAATGTTTTAAATTTTAACTGGATATAATGGTTGTCAAAAACAACAACAACAACAACAACAACAACAACAACAACAACAACAACAACTAAACCCCTTTAGGTAATTTAATACCAACCATATCAATTTTTTTTTAAGAAAACCATTTTTAAAGCAAAAAAATCAAAGATCAAAGTCATTGCAATCTAAACTAAGACATAAAAATGTACATTTATCTTCTTAGACAGCTTTCTGACATCAATGAAGTAGATTAGGCATGTTTTCATTTTTATGAGTTTTTGTGAATGTGTGTGTCTGCAGGTTTAAGTGTACAAGTAAATAAAGGAGTTTGTGCCTGTAACCCTTTAAAGGAGTATGTGGTGGCTGCAATGAAGAAAAGCAAGAAAACAAAAAAAATATTAACACAATTTATATAGCACACTATTTTACATTATTTTACTTTCAATCTAAAAAATGTTTGAAATGAATATGGTCTAATACACCCCAAGCCCTCCTTTAAACTCACCACTGTTTGCTGCAGGTACTGCTACAGCACTCCTACTCTGGAGTTTATCACATCAGTGCACTCCTGAACAGCGGACTTATTTTTGAACAGTAATAATAATTTTTTGCACATAAGGTCATCCTGCATACTAAGCCAACATATTGAGGTCATAGTTCTTTTGCACACATCTCTGTTTCACACTTTAATATTGTCTTCTTTTTGTCTTCATTTATTTATCTGTACTATTTATATTTTATATGTTCTATTTCTATTGTATATATTAATTGGCATCTCTGTGGGGACAGCAAAGAAAAAATTTCATTGCACAAAGAAATCCCTTTTTTTCTTTGAATACATGACAATAAACACTTTGAATCTTGAATCTCTTGAATCTACAGAGCTGCGTGTTAAACTAAGATAAGATGAACAAACAACTTCTGTTGAGAATTTTTTATAATCGAATTATTCAAATTACTCCGTGAATTGTTGCAGACCCATGCATTAAAAGATGTGAGACAGGTGGAGGACGATCCCACTCAGTGGCAGACCGGCTGTCATCCCATCCCATTGACCCAGCACCCAAGGGAGGCCATAGCGTCAAGGAGTACAGCAAAGGGCCACATTTCAGCCTGACAGCTTGATCATCTGGATGGGGAACTCTCCAGATTGTAAGTTACCAGAATACTGGAGATGTCATAGGATCCAGTAAATATTCCAGTAAAAGCTGACGTACTGAAGCAACTTCTTTACTCAAAGAATCTGACATTTAGAAAACCGTCACTCCCTTCTTGCTTCCTCTTCTGTAGTGCTAGCCAGATTTTGCTAGAAAATTTTAAATTGGATCTATTTAAATATTACAGCTTCCCATCCCACAGCCAAATAAAGGAGATGTGGAAATTTTTTTTAGTCTGTTACAGATAAAAGATAAGTTTATTGTATTTTTTGACCGAACAGGTACTCTTGTGTGTTCTGTCTTGCAATGTAAGAGACGCAGCAGCAGATTAGAATCAAGTATAGAAAGACTTTATATATTCTCTACATCACCAAATTAATACATGGATATTCCCTGGACAACGTAACCCAAAGTTTGCGCTCCATTCACGGGTTTTAGCAAAGTACACATAGCAACCTCCACATATAAAACATATTCCACCAGTAGAGAATCTGTAATGCACATAAAATAAATATAAGAGACTGTCGTCAATCGCAGAACAGTAACCAGACTCCTCCATGGCTCTGTGGCTGAAGAGTTCACTATATACAACACTTACTCATCATCAAGCCAGTCTATATCTGGAAAGAAATGTTTCAATATTCACCTCTCAGACTCACCAACATGGCCACCCACTGATGGCTCCAACCCTGGCGAGCTGCTCCCCCCATCACCCTCTCTCCACATTCCCCAAGTAAGGACTGATTGGAATCTCAACACTCTGTTCACTTTTCAACATACATCAAGATTTATACACCTGAGTCACAAACCCAGAATCCCTGTGATGTCCCCATTTTTACTTTATCATGAATATTATTACTATGGAAGGAGGAAATGCGCACGCGTGCACACACACACACACACACACACACACACACACACACACACACACATTTTATAAACCCTCTGGTGACTGTTAACATATATGTGTAACGAGTATTTGAACCATTCTGCTTGATTTAGCTGCTGTCAAGTTTTAGCAAACAATAGCTGTAGGGCTCAAGTGTTGGACCGGGCATGACAGAGAGAAGCAGAGTGTAAATGGTAAATGGCCTGTATTTATATAGCGCTTTACTAGTCCCTAAGGACCCCAAAGCGCTTTACATATCCAGTCATCCATACATTCACACTCACATTCACACACTGGTGATGGCAAGCTACATTGTAGCCACAGCCACCCTGGGGTGCACTGACAGAGACGAGGCTGCCGGACACTGGCGCCACCGGGCCTTCTGACCACCACCAGTAGGCAACGGGTGAAGCGTCTTGCCCAAGGACACAACGACCGAGACTGTCCAAGCCAGGGCTCGAACCGGCAACCTTCCAATTACAAGGCGAATTCCCAGCTCTTGAGCCACGATCGCCCGTAGTTTGAGATTCTTTCTTCCCTTAGAGAAATCACACAGGCTGGCGGCCTTACTGCAGACAATAATAAAAGGCACTAATTTACATGAGGAACAGATCATCAGAGAGAGCAAAACGAAACAAGTCTACCACCCACTAATGATGTGTCGGTCGCGAACGAAATGGCTCTTACACAGACACAGAGAGAGGCATGAATTTTCTTCAGTGTATTTCTGACATTCAGGATTTCTCTCGAACAAATGGCCATAATTTCCTAACCGTAGGGGCTAGAACGGTCATTCTGACACCGTTTTGTTCAGAAGAGATGGAGGAATCTTCAGGTGTTCATAATTCATAATTAAAGTATAAATTATTGAACATATATGACTTGCAATACACTGTAACTGAGTAGAGGCGAAGCAAAAACTGCCTTGACTTGCCCTCAAACAACATTTTGTAAATCGAAATCTATATCAGCATCAAAATCATTCTTTCACCATAAGAAACAGCAGGGGTTGGTGAACAGTCATAGAAATTTTCAGGGCTCTGTTGAAATCTATCAAAAAGATGTGACGAGAGAAAAAAGTGCCTCATTTAGTTGAAGTTGAGTTTGAAATCTGAAGAAATCTGAGCGAGAAACAAATTTCCTACCCTCAAAAAAATGTAATTCATGACCAAACGGTAACAAGTGAGAAACAAATTCTTGAATTGTGAGCGTCAGGAGTGTCTGAAGATATATTGGCACAAGCCTCATGTCTCAACTTTGCTTTGTTAAGCAGATATGACAATTTGAAAATGTGTCTCATTAGAGAAATCCAGCGGTGATTTTGAACAAACTCTCCATTGACTGTCTATGGAGAGTTTTCAGACTTTGTGTTGACATTTTCTGAAAGCCAGCAAAAATACCTACGTTTTGATGTATAATTTGTGGGGGTTGAGTGGAAATTGAGCGAGTAGTAAGAAGTTGTTGGGACATGAAGAGAAAATTCAAAAAGCTCAAGTGTCCACTCTGAGTTAATTGCACAGCAACCATAACAACGCATGTATTTTCTGAAAAATCACAAAGCTGCAACTGGAAACTTAAAGAGGCATTAAATTAAAACGGTAACAGATATGAAAAAGCTGAATCATACATGAATAGCCTAATAATCTGAGAATGTTTTAAAGTTTGAATGGAGTTTCTACGTGAAAGTATAAGGATGTAGTTAAGTTTCAAAATCAAGCAAATTTTAGCAGAATTTTGGAAGTTTTCCATTCATTTTCCATGCCTGTGAGGCATTCACACAACTACACACTCCAAACACGCTGAACCAGCGGTCCCCAACCCCTGGGCCTCGGACCGGTACCGGTCCGTGAGTTGTTTGGTACCGGGCCGCGAGAGTTGAGGCTCAGGTGTGAAATGTAAATAATTTTTTTTTTCGGTACCGGTACTAGTTTTATTTTGTTGTATTTATCCGCGACACCTTAAAGGCCGGTCCGTGAAAATATTGTCGGGCATAAACCGGTCTGTGGCGCAAAAAAGGTTGGGGACCACTGCGCTAAACTCAAAACTCGCTCTCTCTCTTTTTCTGCTCTCTCTCTTTCTCCTAAAACTTCCCCTGTATATGACTCTGGTTTTACGTGGCCTATCAACACAGTTTATAAACTGGTATATATCACCTTGTTGCTTTGTCTTTAAGTGGTCATGTGATTGGCGTACCACGACTACTTTATTCTTCCTCAGTCAAACAGCAGCACTCATGCCATTGTTTTGCCACCTTAGTTCCAGGTGTTGTGCTAGACAGTGATCGTGATTACCGTCTGCGGGAGCGCGCGCAGCTGCTTAAAACTGTAGCGTCCAGATTACTTACAGCTACTTCCGCGTTAGTAATGCTGCTACTCGTAACGCCGTTATTCCCATCACTGACTACCACACACCAAATCCGGTCGTTGGTACGTCCTGGCTTGTGTAGCCACTAGATAACAAAAGCTCAACACTGTGCTTAGCATCCTGGAGCACTTCTGTTGTGTTTTGTACGTGTTTTGGAGTTTGTACGTGCTTCGGGGGCTTGAAGATATTTGTAGCTTATTTTAGGAGTTAGAAATGTGTGAGATAGAATGTAGAATAGTGTAGAGACACTGACACTGCCCTGGATGTAATAAAGGCCTGAACGTGTCATAAAATTAGGAGTAAACTTGATATTGTATTTGTTTTAAATGTTATATACCTATGTGGTATATGACTTTTGTTGCCATGATGCCAGGTCTCTCTTGGAAATGAGATTTTTAATCTCAATTAGATTTTTTTTACCTGGATAAATAGAGGATTAATAAAAAGGAGACCTTCCCCCACCTTGAGCTAAAAAAGTAAGCCAGAGAGAAGTTATAGCTGAGTGGAAATTCCTCAGGGGATGCCTGGTGTTTGTAACCTGATAATTGTGGTCTGGAGGGGAGAAACATCACAAGTGAGTGAGTGAGACGGTAGACAGCAGTGAGGAGGAGAGTGCGAGTGCATCGCAAAAACACATAAATATCATAGACACTCGTAAACAAAGCAGCATCTGGCTGCAGTTTGAAGAAGAAACAGATACTAACTAAGAGGACAAACCGCATATGCCCATCCAAGCTGAGTCAGCTTGGATGGGCATATGCGGTTTGTCCTCAAGGCCTGGTTCCCACTGGATTCTTGGCTGACTCATCAAACAAAGACTTAACTATATTACTTAAAAACCACTTCATCTCTCCATTCCTCATGAGAGAGTTAGAGCAGGATTGTAAACATGTTCCTTATTTTGCTCCTCAGACTTGACTTTGCTTCTTCTTAAACACAACACTGAACTTTAAGCTCTTTCAGATTAATCACATGTACAGAGGGTACAGTCAGGTGTATTTTAACAGTTTCTGCTTTTACTTACAGACCTCAGGAAAAAGCCACGTTTGACAGCTCTTTGAAGACAGCTCCATTGTGGATTGTATTTAAAGGTGTTGCTGGGACTCATTTACTTCAAATAAACATTATCGACCAGCAGTTATGTTTTATGGACTTGGAGAGATGAGAGGAACAGCTGTAAGTTTAATTGCATACAACTCCAAATCAAAAGAGTTAGGACGGTATGTTATGAAAATGAAACTGAAAACAGTATTCCAATAGTTCTTGCAACACATTTAAAAAAAAAGTTGGAACATCCTTTAGAAAAGGAGCTGAATCTTTTAACATTTTCTATTATAAAAATGTATAATTTTTCAGTCTTTTCTCCATGTTTCTTAGTTTCCTCAGTCATATTTCCCTCTGTCTCTCGCTCTCTCTTTGTGTTCTCACTCTCGCTGTCTCTCTGTTTTTAGTCAGACTTTCATTGTGTTTCTCATACTTCCCAATTTATGTTGACAGTCTCTTGTCCCGTGTACATTGTGTTCAATTTTGCTTCCAAAGTCTCGTCAGTTAATTTTTTTTCAGCTGTGTTCCCCAGATGTGGCAGGCAGGTAGGTTAGGACCCAAATGTAAGACTCTCTGTCCTGATTCTCTCCTGTATATTGGCTCTCTCACTCTGTCTGTTGTTTTGATCTCCATCTTGCTCTGTGTGTCATTTGTTTAGAGCCTGCAGTGTTTGTATCCATGAGTATCTGCCAGTTAAGTTGGATTAAGTTATTTTTAATTTCCAGCAATGAAGCTGTTGTTCAGTCCAGCCTGATAATCTTACATTTGAGTCCTGACCTACCTGCCAGCCACACACAGCACTTCATGACATTTAAAGCTTCCTTTCTATGTAACCTCAATATTCCCATCAGTTTCCCCCTAAATATTTTATTATACAAGTTGTACTGATGAAAATACACAACAGATCATATTTTTTCTTTCTTATGTTTTGCTTTGAGAACGAGCTGGCTATTCACAGTGAAAATCTTGTCCAACAGGTACAGCTGGGTCTGCCAGCATTTGGGTTGTACGTGAAGGAGAGGATCTTTCACTTTATAGTTTTTTGACTGTGTCTGGAAACACAAAGTTCTTCTGCAAGGAAAAATGTGAGCAAGCAGAAAACATCCTCATTAAAACAGATGAAACCACAGCTCAGAGCGGCAGATTCAGCATTGAATACAAAGATGCAGCTTCAGGAAGAGGAAGCCTGACTTTTACCATCACAAATATGAGAAAGTCTGACTCAGGAATGTACCGGTATGGTTTGGGTAAATCTTCAGCTCCAGATTCATACTCAGACTTTGAGGTCAGAGTTTCAAATGGTGAGTTTCTACTAAAAGTCAAAATTGGGAAACCAATCACCTACTCTCATACCCCCATAAACTCTCAGGCCAAATACAGTCCTATTTAAACTCAGTCACTTTATTTATTTATTATATAATTCATGGATGTTCATCTATTTAACAGAAATTGCTAAAAACTCTAGAGTCTCCCGTGCACAGAGTGAGGGAGAAGAAATCTCATTTCCATGTGCCACTGCTGTCCAGGCACAGAGGAAGTTCCTTTGTAAGAATCCGTGTGAGAAAGAAGGAAATATCTTCATTGACACAACTAATGACAAAGTTCAGAATGGCAGGTACAGCATTGAATACACAAAAGGATCTGCGTTTGAACTTCGAGCAACCATCAGACGTCTGACCAAGTCCGACACGGGACAGTACAGGTGTGGTTACGGGGACCCTTTATCTCCTGATTCATATGACACTGACGATATTTTGGTTGTAGATGGTAAGTTTCTTTTCAGAATAATAACAATTCTTGATATGTTCATCCTATAGCTTGTTGTTAAAATCTTGCAAATTAGGGATTAGATTAAAATTCATAGTAAAAGATGCCAGTCTTTCTACAATTCTCTCTGTTTTGTTCTTTTTCTGCCCGTCCTTTCCAGCACTGTAGCAATCAGAATTATTGTTTGAAGACCAGGAAAAATGCCCAACAGATTTATTTTACCAAGTGGACCATCCTGGCTTTTGATATACTGGTAGATGGTCAGGTGGCCAGGAGAGGAAAGAGGTGCAGTGCTTTCCCTGCACCTGTAAATTGTTATTATAATTTTTTAATTATGATTAAAATAATCCCACTATTGTCCTCTCTCACGTATTCACAGACATTTGGGACATTATTGGACACAATATTCATTGTAATTGGGTCTTTTTCAGTTACGTTGTTAAATATATATGCCCCCCCTGGAAGCGATATTTATTTCTTTAAGAAAATTATAGACATGATGGTAACAGAGACAGTAGGTTTTCTAATTGGCGGAGGAGATTTAAATATACATCTATAACCAAAGCTAGATATTTCCAATAGAAAAGCACAGAATACCAAAACATTAATTAAGAATATAAATACATTGATGAAGGAGGTGGGACTAATTGATATATGGAGAAACTTGCATTATACCTATTTTTCCTCACCGCACTTGTTATACACAAGAATAAATTATTTTATTACCTTTGGGGAAAATAAAGATAGAATAAACACTTGTGAAATTGGAGCAATAGACTTAAGCGACCATGCACCAGTATACCTGTCCATTGATTTAAACCTGCAACCAAAACTCAATAATTGGAAATTAAATTCAAGCTTACTGAATGATCCACACTTCAAAGAACAAATTAAGAAAGAGATTCACTTCTATATGGAAACGAATGATAATGGTGAGGTGTCTCCTCCTATTCTGTGGGATACTTTAAAAGCTGTCCTGAGAGGGAAAATTATAGCAATATAAGCAATTATAAAAAAAAAAGATGAGAAATAAAAAATTAGAAGAGCTGCAAAATAAGTTAGAAGAATTAGAGAAAAGGCATAAAAGAAAAACAACACAGGATATATTGGAGGAAATCATCAAAACAAGAAATGAAATAAATGATTTGACTACATATGAAATTAAAAAATTTTTTATGTTTCTTAAACAAAGGTATTACGAGGGAGGATCTAAAGCAATGAATGTTTTAGCCTGGAAACTAAAAAAGTAAATAGCAGATAATACAGTTCACAAAATTAAACATCCAGTGACAAAATTAATAAAAAATAAACTAGGAGAAGTTCAGAGTGCATTTGAAACATTTTATAAGACTCTTTATGCTAATAAGACAGAGAGTAGTATAGTTGAAATGAACAGTTTTTTAGACTCTCTCGATTTACCAGTACTGAATGAAGAACAGAATAAAACTTCGATTGAAGATATAACAGAAAAGGAACTAAGAAGAGCAATAAGGAGCTAAAAGAAGAATTAATACCAGTGATGCTTCTCACACTGAATTGGGTCTTAAAGAAGGCTCAAGTACCTTTTAGCTGGAAAGAAGCAATTATCTCTGCTATCCCAAAAGAAAACAAGATAAATTAGAATGTGTGTCATATAGACCAATATCTGTTCTTAATACAGATCATAAGCTGTTTATATCTATCATGGCTAGACGATTACAAAAGTTCTTACCTAGTCTAATTCATAATGATCAAACAGGTTTTATTCGAGAGCGCCAAATACAAGATAATGTACGGCGGACACTACAAATTATTAACCATATTCGACAGAATAAAGTAGAAGCAATGGTAATCAGTATCGATTCAGCATTCGATTCAGTTAATTGGAACTTTCTTTATGGAGTCTTGCATAGATTTGGCTTGCATGAAATAATAATTAAGACAATACAGGCACTTTATGATAACCCTACGGCAAGGATTAAAATTAATGGCTACCTATCAAATAGTATTAAGCTGCAAAGAGGAACAAGGCAGGGCTGTGCGTGCTCACCATTATTATTCACGTTATATCTGGAACCATTGGCTCACTATATATGGCAAAACAAAGAAGTAGAAGGTATTAATATCCATGAGAAGGAGCATAAATTATGGAGTGCCAGGACTGCCATAATGCATTAATTAAATACACCATTAAATAATTAATTAAATGTGGCAATAATTAATTAAAATTGGAATTAATTAATTAAATAAATAGTTATGACACATGTAATTAATTAATTATTGACACATTTAATTAATTATTTAATGGTGTATTTAATTAATGCATTATGGCAGTCCTGGCACTCCATAATAAATTAGCCTGCTATGCAGATGATATTTTAATATTTTTGGGTCAACCATCAAACTCTCTACCTAAATTAATGCAGTTATTTGAATACTTTGGTCGACTATCAGGATATAAAGTTAATATGAGTAAAATACAATTGCTTAAGTACAACTATATTCCATCAGAAGAAATTAAAAATAAGTACCAATTAGCATTAAAAAACGCAGGCCATTTTTTGATTTTGACGGTGTTAACTACTAGAAGACTAGAGGAAATATTAGTTATATTAATGGAAACAAAAACACACTCCTTACATGCCTTTTGTATTTTTTTTCTGTTTTTCTTCCTTTTCTATTTTTCTTTCTTTTTTTCTTTTTTCTGTTTTTCTTCTTTCATTCCTTTTGTATGGATATTTTAGTTAGAAATAAGACCCCAAGTAATTGGGTCTTTTTCAGTTTAAACCTTTTGCAAACATATATGAGATTCTTGACAGGTTCCAGTCACACTTTAAAGAACAGTATTATGCTGTATTCTGTCTTGTTCTCTATGAAACATGTCTAAATGGAATCTTAGAAATTGAATTCAGATCTATGAAAGTGAATATAAATAAGTCTGCTTTTTGATTTTTCTATAATGGGCTCTGTGTTACAGTGGTGACTTACACTTCTACTCAGGTCTGTGCTTTCAAAGGATCAACAGCAGAAATACACTCCAAATTCAGATACCTATCGATTATAAATGACATAAAGACAAGAATCCAGAAAATGTTCTGGTTTACTACAGTCAAAGATAATGAGCCTGTGGACCTGAAAACAGATCCAGAGTATTCAGGTCGAGTTCAGTATCAGTGTGAAAACAATGACTGCACTCTGAGAATCTCAGACCTGAGAGAGAGCGACTCAGCTGAGTACAAGTTCATGCTCATAACAAACGATCCAGGAGGGAAATATACTGGATCACCTGGAGTCACTTTGACTGTTACAGGTAAAAAATATTTGACTGGAATTCACGTTAAACATTTCCATGTGTATTTGTGCAGATGTTGAGATATTTCTGATATAATGTCATTGTTTTTTTTACTCCCAGATCCACAGCTCCAGGTACATGTGAGGAGATCAAAAGTAAACTCTTATTCTAACTGGACAGAGCTGACATGTCACAACAACTGTCAGCTACCCGATCAATCTTCCTACATCTGGTACAGGAATGGACACAAACTTTCATCAGACGAACAATATTTACAGCTGAACACATTTGATTCTGCAGACCGTTTTTACTGCGCTGTGAAAGGATATGAGATATTCCCTTCTCCAACAGTGTGTGAGTTCACTACTTTTTGTTTCATTAAGAGAATTATATTTAATTTTTCTTTATTTACGTGAATGTGTCTGTATGTTAGTTTTAGTCAGAGGCCTTTCTTTTGGGAGGTTTACAATGTTTTCTTTTTAGAATATAAATTTCTAAAATTTGGTTTTGTTGTCATTCTTATGTTTCCTCCTCCAGATGCTCCAAAGCTTCCCTCTGTGTCAGTGAGTCCCTCTGCTGAGATAGTGGAGGGCAGTTCAGTCACTCTGACCTGTAGCAGTGATGCTAACCCAGCAGCTAACTACACCTGGTACAAGGAGGATGTCATCAACCCTCTCAGGTACCAAAAACAACATTTTTTCAGATCCATCCGGCCTTCTCAATCTGGAAAGTATTACTGTACAGCTGATAATGGCCTGGGACAAAAGAGATCTGAAAGCAGAACTATTGATGTGAAATGTGAGTAAAATACATTTATAAGCTTTAAATTCTTTGTTCTCAGTTGAACAGTTAACATCAACTTTAGAGATAAGACTTAATTCATCATCATGAAGAGTGAAAACAGATTTACTGCACAATCATGTCTGTTTATTACAATATAAGGAAGTTTGACAAGGAAATAGGAAGGTTTCTACATATTATTATTTTATAATTTTTGTTGTGAGAAGCCTGCAAAGACTTGAGTATATTTATAACCAACCATGTTGTCATTCTTATGTTTCCTCCTCCAGATGCTCCAAAGCTTCCCTCTGTGTCAGTGAGTCCCTCTGCTGAGATAGTGGAGGGCAGTTCAGTCACTCTGACCTGTAGCAGTGATGCTAACCCAGCAGCTAACTACACCTGGTACAAGGAGGATGTCATCAACCCTCTCAGTTACCAAAACCAACATGTTTTCAGCTCCATCCTGCCCTCTGACTCTGGAAAGTATTACTGTACAGCTGATAATGACCTGGGACAAAAGAGATCTGAAAGCAGAACTATTGATGTGAAATGTGAGTAAAATACATTTATAAGCTTTAAGTTCTTTGATCTCAATTGAACAGTTAACATCAACTTTAGAGATAAGAGTTAATTCATCATCATGAAGAGTGAAAACAGATTTACTGCACAATCATGTCTGTTTATTACAATATAAGGAAGTTTGACAAGGAAATAAGTAAGGTTTCTGAATGTTACCTTTTATAATTTTTGTAGCGTTGTGAGAAGCCTGCAAAGACTTGAGTATATTTATAACCAACCATGTTGTCATTGTCCTTATTTCTCCTCCAGATGCTCCAAAGCTTCCCTCTGTGTCAGTGAGTCCCTCTGCTGAGATAGTGGAGGGCAGTTCAGTCACTCTGACCTGTAGCAGTGATGCTAACCCAGCAGCTAACTACACCTGGTACAAGGAGGATGAAAATTTACCAAAAGCATTTGGACAGAACTTCACCGTCACCAAGTTCAGACCTGAACACAGTGGGCGTTATTACTGTGAAACCCAGAACAAGCTGGGACGTCATAACTCCACCTTACAGCAGACCATTGTGCCAGGTAATCATTTATATTTACATACTGGATACACTCAGAAAGGAGTGCAGTCAAAAAGTCAGGCACAATCTACATTCATGCACTATGGCTAATTATTGGATGGCACTAGAATTTATAATAACAGATCACTGTCAAAATACCTCAGCACAGATAGAACTGTATTACTACCTAAATGTACACATGTGCAAGTATTTATTTTGCCAAAATGTTTCCTCTTCAGCGTTGTATGGACTCATAGCGCTGCTACAGATAATTAAACCAGAGCTGATGTTAAAAACTTTGCTCTTTTGAATCTACACTAATCCATCATCATCTTTAAAAGCATATGTTTGTATGGTGTCTGTCCTGTGAGGGCCAAATATCTCAAAATAATCATTAATGAGTTCAGAAAACCAGGCCTGCAACTTGATTTACAAAGATAATTTAAATATATTAAAAATAAAATACTGGCTGCACCTGTAACTGTTCAACTTGCCTGTGTGGTTAAACAGAATATGGCAGGAGTCCCACTGTCTGCTGTCAAGGCTTTCCTTATTCATGTGCTAAAGAGTCCTAAGAATCAACATTGTAACTTATCTATCACGATGACAAGAACCATGTTTATTGCTAATGCTAGTCCTGTTTCCATGCAAAAAGCAGATTGTAACTGATCTCAGAATACTGAAAGCAGAGCCAGTGACACTTTAACCTCCTGTTAAAAACCAGGGATTTATCCATAATGCCCATGTGCACCCAGCCAGATAAAGCTGCAGGCCACTCAGCTTGAAGTGATTTTTAATCGAATACAGACGAGGCTATGAAATTAAGATGTGCTACAGTTTTCAGTGGAATAAGGGGCGCGCCCAGTTAACCCTGTTTCCAGAGACAATAGCCAACTGCTGCCACTGTAAAGGATGAATGTTTATTGTAGGGTTTTTACTTTACAGTATAAAGTGCATTGAGACAACTGAAATGAGAGAAACGTTATGATAAAACACTGTTTGAGATTAACAGAGTGAGGTCACGTTACTCTGCTGTGTTTAAATAGATTTCTATTTTTATTTTTCACTGGAGAAGAACTTGGCTTCTGTAGCCTAAAACTCCAACACTGTTCAGGCCATACACAGGTCGAACGTTATGGAATACTCAATTAACTATTAGTGCTTTACTTTGATCTTGATCAGGAGCAAAGAAGATAAAAGCTGCTGGAGTAACTGCTGCTGTTCTCCTGTGTGTAACATCCCTCCCTGTCTTCCTTTGGATTCGGTGAGCAGATCTGTCGCATTAAACTTTTACTTTTCAGTCATTGTGTTGTTCTTTTGTTCATTATCATTTCATTCCTCAGAAAAAAGAGGAATTCCAAGGAATCATCCAAGACTGAAGGCAGAGCAGACAACAAAGAACAGGTGAAACCAGAAATATAAATGCAGTAAAAAAAAGCATCATTCACCATTCTAATCTAAGATCATTTTTTTCTATGCAGTGTCTCTCTGATCAGGAGGAGCCACAGGAACAGGATGATCTTCAGTATGCCAGCATCCACTTCTCTAAAAACCAGGCAGATCCTCTCTACAGCAACAGCAGTTCAGCCCCACAGACACCTGGAGGAACAGAGAGTTACACTTAAAAACTGAAAACTATTTGAATGAAAGAGTCCAGGCAACTAATCAGTCTTCCTAGATTGTATCACATCATCTCAACAAGAATAAATGTAACAAAGTTGTTGAACTTCATGCAGATCATACATGATTTAATTACGCTCACCACAGAAACATAAAATCTTTATTTTATTTTTTCAAATTACAAGTTTGACTCTTGTTAATATAAAAACCACCTACTTTAACTTTTTTGAGTTTACTGTGTTACACTGCTGTTAAATCAAATTAAAAAGTACAGCCCTGTGGTGAGCAGCTCCTCACATAATACAATGAGCCTCGCTAGAAGATTCAAATGAATATCTGGGAAATGCATTGCCTGCTTGAGCATTCTTCTTCTGTTTTTAAGCTTGTTTTTTTTTCACCATCATAATATAATTTCATGCTACATACTCAGAATCAACTAATTTCTTGTCAACAAAGACATAATTCCCATTAGCAGAAAGAAGCTGCATCATGGGAGGTTTGGTCTGTTCACTCAGTGAGCATCATAATTTAGCCAGCATGGTGGCTACTGGAGCTAGTTCTCTAGTTCTTTTGCTGCTCTTTTTCTTTGCTTATCACTTGTAGAAAAATACACGTATGTGATCAAACATGATTATCATAGTCTGTTTTCTGATGTTTGATATCCTGATGTATTATTATCATAATTGCATTTATTTGATAAACTATCAACTTTTTTAACAAACAATTAAATAACACCTGATTTTTCAGTAATCTTAACACTTCATCAGAGTGATATAAATGGTTTCTCTATATAAGGCTACGTCCACACGTACACGGGTATTTTTGAAAACAGAGATTTTCCGTTTTTGTTTTAAAAAATAATCCCGTCCACACGTAAAGGCAGAAACGAAGGAAAACGCTGCTAGGAACATGCCAAAGCAACAGTGGCGCTATATTCCTACCCATGCAGAAATGTTGGCCAATCAGAAGTCTAGAAGCCTCGGTGGGAAAAAGTAAACAAAGATGGGGCATAGAAGCAGAACTGAGTCCTATGTGTGGAGGGACAGTAACTGTGTGTGTATATGTAAGCATTTAAACACTGCAGAGAGTACAATTAACAGTAATAGTATTGTAGAAATTAATTTCACCGAAACAATAACGTGGCGCACAGTTTGACGTCAAAAAATGCGCACACCTTTGACGCTGCGTTTTCTCCGTTTTTCTCGTCCACACGTAAACGCAAAAACGGAGTTTTCAAAAATATCCACCCTGGCAGGAGATTTTAAAAATCTCCATTTTCAGTGACCGAAAACGCAGTTTACGTGTGGACGAAAGGTGCAAACGCATAGAAAAATCTGCGTTTTCAAAAATACCCGGGTACGTGTGGACGTAGCCTAAGAATACACAGAAGCAGAAACAATACATTTTGTTTGAAGTAAATATTATAATTAATCATCTTATAGAAGTTATATATGTTGGTACACTATGTAGATTATAGGACAAAGAAGCAGTTGTCAAGGACGAGTTCGGTTATATATACACAGATATACATACGTTACAATTACTTTAGTATGATGGGATTTCAGAGAAACTGTTCAAGTTGCTGTTTCTATCAGGAGAGGAGAGAGAAGAAGCCAGAGCAGAAGTGAGGTGTAAATTGTGCAGTAATATTAAGCTCTTGGTATATTCCATTGAGAAACAGTGAGTGCGAATTAGACTGACCAGAGTTCTTTAGGGCAGGAGAGGGTGGCAAGTGAGTATTGCAGGTAAGTATCCAAGTATAACAAAGAATGCACACTTGCACTGCAGAGCCAGGGGTGCATATTAATGTTGTGAACAGGAAGGATGTCTGGTTTCACTGACCTGATTTCCACAATTTGACCACAGCAGAAAGTGATCAAATAAAGTAGAATGTTCTGAGTGAAACATCTTCTACTCTTCTGTATTTTCTTCTGCTTATTCAACAGACTTTACTAACATGTGGAGCCTAAACATTTTATTCTGCATGTTAACTCCGTGTAACTCTGGGCTTCTTGTTGATTCAAAGTGCTGCTGTTTTAAAAAGAGGATGTTTTTTTGATGATTGGCCCTGAGATATCCAGAAATGTTCACAGGATTCAAACCATCAATAATCCAGATATTCCCAAATGTGATGGCCAAACCCATGGCCACACTCTAAAGTCAGTAACTCTTGTATTTTCATTTCTTCATTTAAACACAGTAACACACTTTAGTTTCCAATAACTTTATTGATTGGTTTGGATACATTTGTTCTATTTCTAAGGGTGCACATTTAGTTTGCTTATGTATTCATACCACTTCATTAGTTTGATTTTTGACTAACCTTTGTCAAAAAAGGTTTAGGTTTAAGTGGTTTTTGATTTTCTTCTTTGGTGTTTAGTTTATTAACAAACCAGACGATACTGCACTGTTTGTTATTTACAATTGTGTTTTGTTTAGTTATCCCTTGTGTGTCACTATGGTCTGATCAGCCATTATATATACCCTTGTGTGTCATTTCATGTTTAGGTCAGTTATGTTTGTTTGGGCAGTCATTAGAGTTGGATGTCTTGAGACCGGTCTTGATCTCGAGACCACTTTTACGTGGTCTTAGTCTTGTCCTGGTCTCGACGGACTTTTGTCTCGGTCTTGTCTTGGTCTCGCTGTCTCAGTTTTGCTGTCTCAGATGAACATAGTGGTCGGGAGATTTGGAGTCAACAGTATCCATGACACACAACGTAACATTCGATAATGGGTCATGCACAAAACCATCAGCTCTAAGAGCCGTGCTTAGAGTACTTTGTTGGGAATCAGAAGAGTCGACTCCCATTGAGCGAGAGCCGGCTCCTCACTTAATTTCCTTTCGCTGCTCAGCTCTCACACAGCGACACACAGTGGCTCGCTGTGCTCAAATCCCTCCATATTGGGGCATATTATTATTTCGCCTTTCGCGCCCCTCAAACACAACTAAATGCAACCCATTAGATTGAGCAGTATGCCATATCAGTAAGTTACAGAAAGGTCAGAGACTTCGTCTGTCATAACATTGACCACAAAGAGTTTTCGGTAAATGCAAAAAGAAGCATTTGGCAAAATGCAGATTTTGCAAAGTCTCCTTGACCGATACAGCCGGGACTACTTCAACCTTCACCAGACACCTGGAGCGCAAACACCCTCAAAGGTAAGCTAGCCAGTAGCCAGCTTTCCATTTTCAAACTCTTCTGCCTACCTTTCCAACCTCAGATGACCAGGTCATGTTCATGTAATATTGTTATTTATAATGTGTTCTTCAAGCGGTATAAATTATTTAGGGACAGAATTTTTGCAACTTTCTCTGCAGACTTAACTTGTGAAGATCAGAGATGGGCAGTAAAAAAATAATCAGATTACTTTTTTCAAGTAACGAGTAAAGTAAGGGATTACTATTGCAAAAACGGTAATTAGATTACCGTTACTTTTCCGTAGAAACGCTGCGTTACTGCGTTACTAAAACCGTGATTTTTTTGCGAGAATGTCTCATGACAGTAACATAAGCGAGTGCGACGTTCATGTCAACAGCTGTGTGCAGATCAACAATGGATAATATATCGAGTGTGGGAGAGAGTATGAGTATGCAGCGTTTAAAGCGTGGAAGTACTGACCTTATTTTGAGTTTGATTCCATAAAAAGTGACAAAAACATTAGTGTCCGTTGTGCGTGGGAAGAAAAAACATTTTTACAGCGAAAAAAAACCCTAAACAAGCTCCGAGTGCACAACGACGTAATGGGAAACTCACAGAGAAACTCGTGGATTCTTCA
Source organism: Rhamphochromis sp. 'chilingali' (assembly GCF_963969265.1). Taxonomy (NCBI): domain Eukaryota; kingdom Metazoa; phylum Chordata; class Actinopteri; order Cichliformes; family Cichlidae; genus Rhamphochromis; species Rhamphochromis sp. 'chilingali'. Next base: position 37,973,917 of record NC_137948.1, on the reverse strand, counting down.
ACAAACCGCTGCGGCACACCTGCACCAGGGCACACCTCTGCCTGCCCCACTCCTGCTTTACAGGTGAAAATAGAGCAACAGGACCGCTGAGTCTTTGACATTATTTATTTTCTGCTGTGTTTTACTTGCATCTATTTGAAAGACTGAGTGTAAACACAAAAAATATTTTATGTTATGTGCTGAAATGTGCAGAAAATAGGTTTAAATGTTAAACAAATTTATTCAAATCAGAGAATGGTGCATATAATTTAATTTTTGCTTGATGCATAAAGTTAAAAGATTTAAACTGATAAAACAAGTTTTAAAAAGAGACTTTTCCATTTGATTACATTTTGTATGATGGATTATGCAGAAAAAGTAGAATTGGGCTGAAAGCTCTATCTCTTTATTACCTATTCAGGTTGTAAATCGTGTTTTTAAAAAGTAACTAAGTAATCAGTAAAGTAACGGGATTACTTTTTTTGGGAAGTAATCAGTAATTAGTTACTGATTACTTTTTTCAAGTAACTTGACCAACACTGGTGAAGATTGTAACTAACGTTACATGCTATGTACAGGTAGCTAGCACTAGCACTGGCTATCACCTACTTAAATAGTTTTCACTAACTTTAGGTATTTTGGTGAATTCATTGAGCAGAAATATATCGAAACCATTTCAGTGAGCACTTTAAGAGCTAGTATGGTGTGGTTTGTTGTCGACTTTAATGGGCATATTTATGTGGTTGCTGACTCGTAAGGAAGGACGGGCGTTTCAAGAGTGTCCCTTTAACATTGCTAGGCTAACAGCGGTATTCTCAACAGTGAAGCTCAGATCAGAGCAGTCTATGGCTTTGGTCCAGATAGCTCAGATGGCAAAACTGAGTCCTAAAGTTCTAAAATCGAACTTAAGGATCTTTGACTATGACTGTCTTAGGTGTTTTCTACTATGTTGCCCTACAAAACCAGTCCAGTGTGTAGGGGCTACTGCAACATGTCATTATTAGACAGTTATTTTGTATTGGTGTAACTTCAGACTTTATTGAGTAGTTCATTTCTTGTCAATACAGCTGTGTCTGATAGCTGACTGACATGAGGAGGCTTAATGCAATATGCAAAGTTAATGCACAGACATTTTGTCTTTTGCAGATTTAATTCAACTGTTTTTCTGTTCTTGTTATTTAAGGTCTTGCAACCCTGAACACTCCAGTATTTTCATTATTACTAGTTGTGCCTAATGATCTATAAATGTGTCACACTGGATTGGGTTAGGTTATTTTGTATGCAAAGATCTGCCTCATTGATAGATTTAAAATCACTGTGCTTGTAAGATACAGTAGTTTGTTGTGGTTGAATAGAAACAGATGTTTTACAGATTCCTATTTCCCTGTTTTGTAGGTACTTGGAGTACAGATCTGCAACATCAGTGATAGCGGTCAATCCCACACAGCCTCAATTATCATTGTTTGCTCCAAGCATCCACTTATTTTGCCCAAATTCACCCAGGCAACAGGCCATCACCTAGTCCATCCTACAGGACTTTATAGTTGGATGCTCTCTCCCCCTGACTATCATTGAGAATCCACATTTTAGACACTTCCTGAATGTCCTTCAAATACAGCAAATACACTCCTGTGTCTAGGACCACCTTGACAGAGAGGCTGACATAAAGCCCTGGATATCCAGCCAAATGCAGCAATAACAACAGACCTCTGGTCTGACCGGAGGCTTCGGTCTTTCCTGGGAGTTACTGCTCATGTTGCCTGCAAGAACAAGGACTCTTGCTGCTGCTATTGTGCTGTGGTGTATCGCCCAAATAGCTTGCTTATGTCAGAGTTCAGCGACTTCCTGTCCTCCACTATGCGGTTGTCCAGACTGCTTTTAGTTGGGGATTTTAACATACATGTTGATGACAACTCTGACCTTGCCAGAGGTTTTATCAACATTATGGATTCTTTTCATTTTACCCAGCATGTGTCAGGCCCCACACATAACAAAGGACACACACTGGACATTGTTTTTACTTTGGGTTTGAATATTAATTCTATTTGTTCTGAGGACATTTTTATCTCTGATCATCACTGTATTCTTTTAACACATCTTCTCATGAGCCTTTGTCTCCCGTTCACAGGACAATTATCTCGCGTATTATAAATTCCTCTACAGCGGAGAGTTTCTCGCTTTTAATTTAACTCTATCCCCGAAAAACGGTGTTGATTTCTTAACAGATGTATTTAATATCCATAATAATATCCATATAATGTTTTTCAATTTTAGATTAAATCTGTCTGGTTAAAATGAGATCAGTTTCTGTTTCTAAGTCCTTACCCTGGCTAAATGACAATATCTGCTCCATTAAACGCGATTGTCGTAAAGCTGAGCGCTCATTCTGCTGAGACAGCCCTTCTTGGAGTTTCCAGTGACATTCTGATGCAAAACGATGCTGGAAAATGTTCTGTACTCCTAATGTTGGACCTCACGTCAGCCTTTGACACCGTTGACCATTACATTTTGCTTGAAAGGCTGAAATACTGGGTTGGTGTATCTGAGTCTGCCTTAGAGTGGTTCTCTTCGTATCTCTGTGAATGATACTTTTTTGTGGCGGTCTCTAAGTACAGGTCATCTTCCACGTCCCTGTCCTATGGTGTGCCACAAGGTTCTGTGTTGGAGCCCTTATTGTTTTCAATATATCTACTTCCTCTCCAGCATATTTTGAGCCCCTTCGAGGACATTTGCTACCACTGCTACGCGGATGACATCCAGTTATACATTTCTTTTAAACCTGAAAATGTTTCTAAGCTGCAGATTCTAAATGAGTGCTTAGAATCCATCAAATGGTGGATGGCTGACAACTTCCTCCAACTTAATGAAGAAAAGACTGAAGTCCTTGTATGTGCTCCGGACAGACATGTACCTAACACAAGGCGGAGAGTCCCATAGAGTAGTATAGAGTCCACACTTTTTCCGTCAATTGTTCCGTCGGTCCTGCTCACATCTCCAATGGTTGTACACGTTGTCATTAACGTGGCTTCACTCCACATCAGCCACGCCGCTTTGCTCGCTAAAACACCGTGTCAGCACATAAGGACGCTGTCATAGCCTGTCAACGACGTTGATTAGCTGCGTATATACGAATATGAATCACATCATTGGCTGGACTATGGGATAAGGTGGCATCGTTCTGATCCCATACGGGAGCAGCCAGTCACTTATTGACTAACACTGCAAAACAGAATTGTTAAAGTTTCAATTTTAATTTCAATTCAGGTACTTTTTTTTTTTTTTTGTGCACAATGCAGATTTTCTGTGTGCAGAGACCGTGCCAGCAGTGCGCAATTGCGCACGTGCGCAGCTTAGAGGGAACATTGGTCAGGGCACTGAAAAGACCCTTAGAGAAACAGTTCTCTGGAATTTTTTAGGCAGATTTGCATGGATGAAGAGGATCCAGAGGAGCCGTTTAGCCACCGGATCTACTTCCTTGCCACCATGCTCGACCCCCAGTTTGGACTGACCTGGGTAGATTTGGATGTCCAAAATGGTGAAACCGGATCAGCACTGAAGAGGTTCAGAGATGACCTTAAAAAGTAATTAACAGGTGGCTGTATAATAATAATTATTTATTGTTATTGTTGCACTTATTAACACTGTCTTTGGTTTTACAGCACCATTAGAAGCATCCTGTCTAATCCTGTCTTTGTGTGTGTGTGTGTGTGTGTGTGTGTGTGTGTGTGTGTGTGTGTGTGTGTGTGTGTGTGTGTGTGTGTGTGTGTGTGTGTGTGAGATGCATCTGCAGCACCAACAAAAGAAGACACAGAATTATCGGACAGTGACTCAGCACCACCCCCAAAACAATGTCTTCTTTCACGCTATAAGGCATATTGGCAACTGTCAAGCCTTTGAGTCGCCGAGCAGCTGAGTAGGGGAATAATGTTAACGCGCCCACTGTTCAAAACGTAAGTCAAAGTTCCAGGTTAAAAACTCCTTTATTTGTTATCAAATCCTTAAAATCTGTAGAAAAACAGTGATCAAAAGACATTCTAAGCTTGAGCGGTCAGCAAAAGTCGACTTCCCCCATCACCCACTCATTCACAAAAATTCCCTCGGGACGTGAACAGGTGATATAGCAATCACTATTACTATTACCGACACCACGTGACCCAAAGCTACGCCTATCCACAACAAGGCATTTAGGTTGCAACGCAGCACAAGCCAGGACTCGAGCACTGATGCACAAATAAGCAAGTACCTAGACAGCATAAATGACTGTGACTGTGATGCACTCACCTTTTGGTCAAAAAACAAAGAGCGTTTCCCTAGTCTACACACTGTTGCCTTGAAGGTCCTCTCAAGCCCTGCTTCTTCTGCCCCAGTTGAGAGAGTTTTTAGTAGTGGAGGCATTCTAATGAGACCCCACCACGCATGGCTAGGCTATAAGATGTTGCCATCTTTAGTTTTCTTGAAGTGCAATCAATCACTGTTTTAAAATGTGAACTGTTTTCTCTCCCTCCTCTCTGAAAATATGCTGTTTGTTCATTAGATATTTTTTGTTCATAATATTTGTTCATAAGATATCTGTTATTTGTCTGTGTTCTATTGTTCCTGCCCTACTGAACAACAGGCTTGATTTCATTGGCAGTGTGTTGTAATCACATGCCACTGAAGACATCAAGATGGCAGAATCTTTTAAGCACTTGTTCTTATTCTTATTAATGCACAATTTCTATTGCTATGTAATATTTGTAGTTTGCATCTGATTAATGTGAGGTGTGCATGTGCATAAGTAAATGTTTTTCAACTCGGTCACTCACACCAAACAAAAGAGCATTTTGTGTCAAGTATATAAAACATGTAGCCTAAAAAACATTACAGATCTATGCAGTATATTAATCACTTATATAATTTTTTACATAAAGATAACATTAAAAACTCACGTCTCATCATGATTGATTTCTCAATCAGAGACATTATTCTATTTTTTCCAACACATTCCAGACATTCTTGTTTGATGAATTTCCAACAGTTTAGGTTCAAACATATTTTACATTTTTCTCATCAGCTGCAGTTTGAGAAAAGAAATCTATAATTGTGAAGAAAACTTAGCAGTGTCTGATTTAATGTGCCTTATTTCCTGCTGAGGCTCCACTTCTCACTGTGTGTTTCTATGAAGTCTTGTACATTTAACATATTTTGTACTCTAAAAATCCAAACACAGTTTGTAAATATGTTCATGTTTCCTCCTCCAGATGCTTCCTCTCAAAAGCTTCCCTCTGTGTCAGTGAATCCCTCTGCTGAGATAGTGGAGGGGGCCTCTCACCCTGCGATTGTTAGGATATTTTTAAAAAGGGGATTAAAAAATAAGAAAAATGTAATAACAGAAAGTCATTTTTAGCTGTTTAGACCATCTTTGCCTGCTTATGCCAACAAACAATGTTGGGGTGTAACGGAATACATGTACCAGCATAACAGGGGGGTATTTAAAATACAAAATATGAGTAACTGTATTCCGTTATGTGTTACCGTTTAAAAAGGTGGTATTAAGAATACAGTTTGTACACTCAATATGTAAATGACACGGCTGTCTTTTCCTGTGTCAGGCTGTCCCCTCTCTATTTGTGGTAATTCCATGCCGATGGAAACCCAAACAAAACACGCATTAAGAGGCTCTAATGCCGGGGTGTCAATCTCGGGGCCCATGTCACCTTTACTTGCGACCCACATAATTTATGTGTTTTTGCCACACACTCGCACTCTCCTCCTTAAAGCTGTCTCACTCACTGAGGGGTAGTGATCCTGATCCTGAAATATCGATACTTCCAATACCAACGTTTCATGTTGCATGATCAATTCCCATATGAAAATATCAATATCTAATGTAATTACATTTGATTTTATCATAAAAATGACATACAGAGAAAATTAAACTCAGCAATTAACAGGATAGTCAGCAATACCCTGTTAATAGGTTATTGCTGACTCTCATTCATGTGCGTGCTACGGCTCCGCATGAGCGTGAGCCAATGAGAGTCCCAAGGCACTTTAGACCACAAAACATGCAATCTTGACTTTGTTCACAGATCATAACTGCATTTACGTTCAACATAGAAATTGTGCTTTGTGCGATGTATGTGTGAAAACAGTTAAATAGGGATGGGTACCGGTTCTGACGTAAATGGTAGTAACCAGACCAAAAAGCAGCGCACATTTCGGTGCTTTATATCGGTGCTTTTTTTCCTGAAATGTCATACACTTTGGATTCTAACCAATCATTTTATAGTTAACATTGTTATCTTTTTACAAAAAAAACAGCTAAACATGAAAGGTTTTTGGACAAAGTTTGTGTTCTCCATTCTTTAAGCACCGGTTCAGCACCGTTTCAAAATTACCGGTTTGGTACTGGTATCGGATAAAACCTAAATGATACCCATCCCTACAGTTAAATACTGTGGCAACACGACAAACCTCATTAAAAAAAAATGGGGTGCCGCTCTCACTCAATGGGAATTGGCTCTTCTGATTCACTACATTGTTATGATTTAATCTTTGTTTTCTGAGTTACCTTTGTTGCAGCTGCTCCAGTTCCTTGATTGAAGAGGCAAGAGATGGAAAAGGGGCAGAGCGAGCTTTAATGGAGGACTGCAAATTGTCTCATTCCATAACTCGGGACCATGGGGGGGTTTGGAGTTCATTATGTTAGTTTCAGTTAGGTTTTGTATGTTTTTGTCACGGCTGGGGCAGCAGTCGTGTGGTGGAGTTAAATGAGGACCCAAGATGCAAGAAACGTCTAGATGCAGGTGAGCGTTTTATTTACAAATGGTGAAATATACACAGAAACGAGGGTGGCGAGGACTGCACAAAGACAAGAACCTAAACTGGGAAAAACTAATAAACCTGGAACACGAGATGGAACAGAGAGACACACGGAGAGATACCAACTAACGCAGAGAAACACAGACGACGCGACGAGGAGCACAGGCAGACACACACTATAAATAGGTAATCAGGAAATGGCACACAGGAGGGGACACAGCTGGAACTAATGGGCATAACGAGACACAACCAAGTAAAACAGACTGTTTTACTACATGACTCGTGGACACGAACAGAGCACAGAGGAAAGACACAGGTAGGGCTGATAAAACACTTGAGCACTAAACACAAGAACCAAACCCTAAGAACTAATACCAAAATTAGAATAAACACTAGTGATGGGTAGATGAGGCCTCGTGAAGCGTTTCAACACATTCCCCAAACTGTATCGATACTGTGTCGACACAGTGTTGCTGTTTTTCTCCATACTGACACCTGCTGGACCTTAAAAATCATTGCAGGCAACTTACTTCAGACTTGCAACAGACACTAATTCAATGACCTAGTCATACTTGTATACACTGTAAGGTATTGTACTGTCCATGGAATCATTTTATATCTTTTACATTTCAAATATTGTAGACATCTTTAAAATATATTGTGAATGTCATTAAGTGAAAATTAGAATGAAAGTATTGTAAATGTAATTTTACCCATTTAAATGTAATTGACTCAGAGTTTATTATAAATTTTTATTCAGAAAAATAAGTTTATCCAATGTTTTTGCATTCAGTCTATTGTGGGTTTTTTTACACTATTTCCCCAGCTTTGGAAAATACACGTTCACTGTAATGCCAGGTGGAAAAGGTTAGGATAAGATGTTAGAGAGATAATACCATACAGCTTATGACAAAATTTGATCCGAAGTGATTGATGGCCCTAATCACGACCTTTTGACCTCCCGCCCCTCCCCCCCGGAAGCGTGTAATGAGCGTGACGAATCGCATCCGGAGAAGGGGGGTGGGAAACCCCCCGCGTGTCGAATTGCATCCTGAGAAGGGGGGGTGAACCCCAGAAGCGCGCCATCTGTTGCTAAGCGTGTCGAATTGCATCCTGAGAAGGGAGGGGGGAAACCTCCGGAAGCGCGCCATCTGTTGGAGGGGAATAAAAAAGCAGAGAGGTGGAGTCCGTCACAATTTCTAAGGCACAGACACAAGATGGATTTCCTTCTGCAGCCCAGCAGCGTTCCTGTGTCCGATGAGATCTGCTCTCCCAAAGAAGAAGAAGGCTTTGAATATGACATATTCAAATACAGCATATTTACTATGGAAGGCCTCGATCCGGACCTTATGACCCTACCGGAAATACTCAGGAAGTGTCTAGTCATTTTCAGACCAGATGCGTCATGTTCCCTAAGCACAGCGGTGATGCAGCAGATGATTCCGTGATGTATAGAGAGACAGAGCGGATGTAATTTTACTTTCTTAAGCTGCACCGGCGTTTGTAATGGAAATAAAGAGTGACTTCCTGTAGAGATTTCAATAGTATTTTATTTTCCTATAATACAGACGCTGTAAAAAAAAAACCTTTAAGATACACCATAGCTTGTGATGAAAAGAAGAACTTTCTATCCGCTTGTAACCTACAGGCTGTCTATGTGTAAAAAACGAATAACTATCCCTTAGTGAATACTACTTTTCCTTTTGAGAGACTGAAAAACAAACCATAATTGCAGCGACAGGCGATCTTGTTTCACACACACACACACACCCACACACACACACACACACACACCCACACACACACACACACACACACACACACACACACACACACACACACACACACCCACCCCGCGGGCCGAGGAGGAGTTTTTTTCTTCAATACTTTAACAATAAGTTTTCTCAATAGATAGAAAATGATGACGCTGAGGAGTCAACATCCAATATTATCATTGCTTGTAACCCGGTAAATAATTTCGTACATCTCCCCATAAAACAAGTCTTAGTGGAAAAAAGCTCATATTCGAATAAGTTTATTAAAGCACCCCCCTCTGTGGGGAAAGAGTCAACCATGAGGCGAGTTTTGTCAACAGCAAGAACAAGGTCAGACAACTGTTGCCCATTTGGTAAAACAAATACCCGTCTCAAAGTCATATTTTACCGTTGCAGAATGTGGAAAACAGACGGCGTTCGCAAGAAGGCAATCAAAAAAAACAAAAAAACAACCCTCTCTAACTATTGGTATTGTCAAGAGAAAGATGCGAAAAACAGATGCTTCGCTAGACTAGGATAAAATGAGAGAAGAAACGGGAGGGGAGTCGATATCTGCTCAGCCCCTACTGTGACAGTTCTACCAATCGCGAGGAAGAATCCGTGAATATTATGTCAGCATTCCGTTCAAACAACGCCGCCGATCTCACACACACACACACACACACACACACACACACACACACACACACACACACACACACACACACACACACACACACACACACACACACACACACACAGCGGGTCAAGGAGGAGTGAGACGGCAGAATAGTTTTTTTCTTCATTACTTTTACAATGGGATTTCTCAATAGATAGAAAATGATGACGCTGAGGAGTCAACATCCGATATTATCGTTGCTTGTAACCCGGTAAATAATTTCGTACATCTCCCCATAAAACAAGTCTTAGCGGGGAAAAAAGCTCATATTCGAATAAGTTTATTCCCCTCTGTGGGAAAGAGTTGTTTTCTCAGAGTCAACCATGAGGCGAGTTTTGTCAACAGCAAGAACAACTGTTGCCCATAAAGTAAAACAAATATCCGCCTCTAAGTCGTATTTTACCGTTGCAGAATGTGGAAAACAGACAGCCCTCACAGGAGGCACCATAGTTAAAATATTTAAATTTCAACTAATTTTGTAGTAATGATCGGATTTCCTCACTTATCTACACCACACTCCTTGTCCTTGATTTCTTATCGTTTCTTATCGTTCCTCTGTCCCTTAATAGAAACCACATATATAGAAACTATCCTCCCTTTCAGTTGTCTTTTGCACTTCCATATCGCAAAGCAGTTACTGTAGGTTATTTTCTGCTTATGCATTAATGTAATTAATTAACTTATTTATCCTTAAGTAAGGTAATGACTTGAGTTCTAATGCTTTTTGTCTCTTGAGTTAGCTGTCAATGTGGGATTTTTTTTCCCCTTTTGTCCAGTTAAAGCTGCCTTTCATTCTTCAACACAGCTTAAACTCTAATAGGTAAGCTTTCTTGTAATTTCTTAGTTCTGCAGGCTTCTTGAAAGACATCCGAGACTCTTCTTTGGATGCTGGCTGCCTTTTGTTTTGTTTTCTGTCAAGATGATCCCACACTGCTTCGATTATCTTGAGGTTCGAACCCTGGAGAGATCAATCCATGACTGATGCGTTGTTTCATCCAGGCATACTTTGACTACATTGGCAGTATGTTTGCGATCATTGTCGTACTGAAAAATGAAGTTGAAGCCAATCAGACACTACGTGGTATTACATGGTCGATCAAAATCTGGTGGAACTTTTCTACATTCATAATTTGATTAATTTGGATAAGAGCTCCAACAACACTGGCTGAAATCCAGCCTCAAAGCACGGTAGAGTATCCACGCTGTGTTAAAGACGGCTATAGACATTCACTGTTGTATCTCTCTTCGGACCTCTTCCATGCATATTTCAAATTTGGATTCATTACTCCATAAGACATATTACAGCTGATTTCTTTTTCCAGTCAATTTCTTGTGTAATTTGGCACACCTCAGCCTTATTTTTCTCTGTTCTCCTTCCTTAAGAATGGCTTATTAACAGCCACCCTTCCAACTCAGATAACTTTTGATGAGGTTTCATGAAATGTTTACAGCACTTGAGTTACTCGCCACGGCCATCCTAAATGCTAAAAACACTAAACTTTAATTCTAAATTACGTAATTAACGTTAACCAGAAAAAACAAGCCAAAGTCGAAATGTTGCTGAGCTGACCTGTGGTATGCTATGTCTTCTAAAGCACGTATAATGTAAACAGAACTGGTCTTTGCACAGAAGCCTGTGGAGCTTCATAATTAACCTCAGTGTGTGAAGAGGACTCTCCATTTAATAATAGCTGTAATAAAATGTTCTGGCCGACGGTGTTAAACGCTGCACTTGGGTCTAGCAGGGAAGATTTCAACTTTTCAATACGAATGAAGGCTGAAAACTGATTAGATTAATGTCTGATGATCTTTTCCGTGCTTCTTCAAGTTTGTAACACCAAACATATTAAAGGATGATGTAAGGCTCACAGGAAGAGTTTAATTAGACACACATTTACTATTTTTCTTTATACTCTTTCTTTCTTGACATGTTTAATATGATTACTATCAGAGGAGAAAATGAACCTTGTGTAGTCTAAAAACTTTTTTATTTAATCAAACTGTAATGTTGTTGAACTCTGACGGACGTGTCTTTTAATCTTGTCAACAAATCCTTAATCATCTAAATCTGCCATTTATCATCTTGTAAAATGTTCCCTCTGCTTCTGTTGCACATCTCCCCCCGACACTCTCTGCTTCACCTGTCCTGTGCAGGTGGTCCAACCCCTGCCTGCCTCCTTAAACTGGGGTGTTTAAATCTCTTTACCTCTGTTGTGAACTTCACACAAAGTTTGTGGTAACAAAATCAAACTGACGAGGATCTCGTTTGAAAAACACACACACTCACGAGACAAAATAAAAACAGACTGCTCAAAGCAAAAGCAGAGCCCTCACAGCTGGTAGTACAAACACAGTGACAACATGCGTATTAGATACCCTCAGTGCCAAAAGCATAAATATGAAAAAATGTGATCACCAAGAATATCCTAAAAATGGCATTGAGGTGCGTGTTACAGTAAAGAAAAAAAAAGTAGCCAAATTTTCATCGGAAAATGTTGAATTTTAGTAAAAACAATGCTCTGTAGTTTGATACTGTCGTTACAGACAAAGCAGATGTTTAAAGCCTTTGGACGCACATTTGAAACGCACTCTCCTTATCAGCTGGAAACATTAAAACCGTAAAATGACTTTTTCAAACGGATAAAAACTATTGAACAGCAGCAATGTTGAGCCTGTTCCAAAATTTGAATGTACATGTGTTGAAGGTGCGGGTCTTGTTGAATTATTAAACATACTTTCTTTAATTTTTCGAGCCACAAAAACAACAACTTTTAATTTTCTTCTGCTTGAGTCTCGGCCTCGGGTAGCTCTACTTATCATTGCTCAGTCAGTTGTCTGTTTGTGCTACTTTTTTTCAAGGAGCAGTGGATTATTGGTAAGGGTGACTTTATGTGTTTAGCTACTTAAGTGGAAGTACTGTGGAAAGTTTTACCTTACATACATAGATCTACCAGTACAGCTTCTGAGGTATCTGTTTACAAAATGTTATAATCTATTCAAAGGTTCTTTGCAATTTTACATTGATAAACATTATCCTTAACACATTTGGCCCACATAAAGTACTATGGCCATCACACGGTCATTTAGAATTGTTTAAATAACTCGTGTCTTAAGTCCTTCCATCAAACAGAAAATAAAAAAAGTCGCATGGTTCACTTTTACATCACAAAATGTTAGAAATATAAGCCGTTCATAACAACCTGAAAGGTTGGGAGTTTAAAATGCAAACCGATGGAAGCAGAAGTAGAAGACTATAATGTCTCAGAGCACACGGTGTCTATTAATGTGTAGACATGTATAAATAAGAGCTTAATAAAGATGCTTAATTTCTTAAGAAATAAACAGGTGGAGTGATCTTTATCAAAAGTGGATGTTGCATCTGTGGCTAAACCACTGTACCCAAAAAAACTTTAAAAATCTACTGTGTGTGAGGCTGTGTAAGTAAAGCTTGCCCTTCACACCTGCGTGTAATAAACCATTTGTTGGGGGTTGTGGATTTGGCACCTCAGCATTGTGAAAGTGTGGAAACATGTTTCTGGCTGTGCATAAGATTCCTCCTTACAACTTAGAATCTCAGTTCTAAATGAAATTCAGATGTTTTTTTAAGTATGGCTAATGTATTATTTGACTTCTAAGGCACACACACACACACACACACACACACACACACACACACACACACACACACACAAGAACAACACAGAGAAGAAGAAGAGGGGGTCGTTTTACACATCATAAAAACGCAATCATTCATCTTCCAACTGTATCTTTCTGTTCTGTCTTTAGAATCATAGGTTGTTTACTGAGCCGTACTTTGGGAGTCATACTATTGTGATACTGGGGAGAAAAGGGTAAGGTTTGATAGACTAAACCCTTACACACACATAACTTGAAAAACCTAAAGAGTGTGTGAGACTGCTAGCTGTGTTGTTCAGCATTAAACTCATCTACAAATGTGTTAGTAAAGAGCGACTTGTACTTCTGTCCCATTAAGCAACGGTTTAACAAATTTCACTGCAAACTATAAAAGGAATCTGGATTTATATAGAACATAGTAGTGATGGATTAAGTGCAGGAAACACTAGTATAAGGTGTCTATTGAACAAATCTCCTTCAGCGTTCAAAATGACCAAAGTGAGGCCTACAGGCGTTTCTCTCGATTGGTTGTGTTCAGGGAAAAAGCAGCTAAATACACTGAGACTGCTCCACATTGTTAGCGAGTTAACTCTGGATATCTGTAGGTTTTGTCAAACTTGGAGTGAACAAAAGCAGAAAAACAGTAAAAGATGCAGACGGTGAAAGTCTGGTTTATTTCATGAACACAATGAAACATTTTACAGTCCACAGAGCAAAGTAGCATACATGATAAATAGATACACATAACATGAGAAGTAAAACTCGCCGTCTTACCACATGTTATATTCTGTAAACTTAAAATAACCACAGAAATTAGAGTTTAGTGTTTTAAGTCATCTATTAAAAAACATGAGTCAACATTACTGAAGTGACGCTTTAACGATGCGTCTTATCACCGTGTTTATGATGATAAAACATGTTCTCTCGTTAGTAGATGTCAGCGCTGTCACTTGTCATGAAAATGTCCAGAGCCAGGGTTCCTCTTTAATTACCATTGATCATTAATAGGGTCACAAAAGATTTGTCACATTATCCCCATAAACAAAATTGCTTTTATAGAAATCATTGTGATACAAATATTTAGATTCTTGATTCACAATGTGCATGAACTCAAAATCTTTAGAGGTTCATATTTAAAAGTATCGCAAATAATACATTTATACCATTGTATGAGCTACACTTCTTGTAAAAAACTGATTGAAAAAAGCTCCTGTCGTGACCTTCCTTCTGTGAGGACACACACACAGAGAGAGAGAGAGAGAGAGAGAGAGAGAGAGAGAGAGGAGGAGATCATTAGGATTGGAGGCGTTTTTGGATTTTCACTTATTGTTGGCTTTACAGTCACATAAAATTCATTCCAATTATTTTGCCTTTGCTTCAATTAAGGTGCTTCTTTAAATCTACAGCAGCTTCCTTTTCAAAAAGTTTACTGACATAGTAAGGAAGTAGCTAGGGAACTCAGTAAGTATGAGCAACAACAGCTTAGGGACTGTTTCTACAATAAAGAGGAATTCATCATCATCCGCAGTTCATCAAAAAAAAAAAAAGTGCCATTAAAAACAATTCAGCAGATCCTCAAAGTATGGATACAATCTGTTTTCAGCTGTAGAGGTACGCTTCATGTACTTATCAACATGCAGTTTAGAGGCTTGCATTAGAGTGCTTTGGTACTTGGGCCTCTTTTATTTAGCACGGTTATACCATTGTGTATTTAGCTATATAAATATGCTCAAGAGTCTATTGTATGTTTGTCATGCAATTAAAAATTCAAAAATATAATTTTTAAATCAGTAACTTTGCAAATTTAGAGGAAATGTTTTTGATAACAAATGTGTCACATTTTCAACAGGGTTTGAATAATCAGCGTTAACACAGGGACATTTATGCGCTGGGTATAACAGACGTCCTTACCTTGGAGCAGAGAAACACGGTGTATTGTTGCTTTTCTCTATTGTATAAGCAGCGCCCGACTGTCAGAAACGCTCTGTGCGGGTAGCAAAGTCGGATCCAACGCACATCCAGGAATCCGTGTGAAAGAAAGGTCTCGCTGCAGCTAGGCTCTCAGGATAGTCAGGCTTTTATTTATATTTGCATTCTGGTGCGTTAAAGCAGCCTCTGTGTCCCGCTTGGATCCTCATTCCGAAAATTCAGATATTTAAATAAAATGGTGAATTGGCTATGAGGAGCCACTTAGATCTGTAAAATGAGGTTTGATTAAATTAAACTCTTATGAACTCTACCTCTCTGCTGATGTGTTCCAAACAAACAATGTTTTCTACACGTCCAAACTGTGTGCTAACTACCTCACACCGCTGTGTCTGGGATCCGAAAAAATAAAAAGTTAAAACGCTATACCTTGCGGCAGTTGTGAAGTGCTGAGGAAACTACTGTGTGTCTGATGGGGTGTTTTTATATAGGTGGACTTGGTTTCAGTTGGCCTCTGACATGATAAGATAAAATAAAGGAAACTGTTTGTAATGGAACTACAGTGCTGGGATGCTCTTGATAAGGGAGCCTCTTTTATTGTTTTATGACTTGTTTTGCTGACTGTTGGGGGCCTAACTGTAACCAACTCTGTCTAACTGTTGCAGAGTTAAGAATCTGTAGTTTTTAGAAGTAACACAAGAAAAGTTTATTTCTAAAGGAATACCTGTTGTTTGTGGTGCTCTATTTAAAACTATTAGTGTCATGAACCGAAGTTCAGCGCACAAGCTGGACCCAGAAGCAGAGCCAACACACACAGGAGTACGAGAAAATAAACTTTATTTTAACTGAAGGTGTCCCGGGAGGGTAGAAGGAAAACACGCGTGAAACTCGAGAAACCAAGGGACCGGGAGATGAGTCGCGCAGGAACGCCGAAAACGGGACTGTGGGAGGCTGCAACAGAAAAAGGACAAGAATTATTGGGGCGCGGGGAAATAGCAGCATACGTGGGGGAAGAGTATGAGTCTTACGGTGACAGCGGGGCCGTGGGAGCCGGAGGGAGGGGTGAGGGTCCGCGCTAAATTTGCAAAGTTACTGATTTAAAAATTATATTTTTGAATTTTTAATTGCATGACAAACATACAATAGACTCTTGAGCATATTTATATAGCTAAATACACAATGGTATAACCGTGCTAAATAAAAGAGGCCCAAGTACCAAAGCACTCTAATGCAAGCCTCTAAACTGCATGTTGATAAGTACATGAAGCGTACCTCTACAGCTGAAAACAGATTGTATCCATACTTTGAGGATCTGCTGAATTGTTTTTAATGGCACTTTTTTTTTTTTTGATGAACTGCGGATGATGATGAATTCCTCTTTATTGTAGAAACAGTCCCTAAGCTGTTGTTGCTCATACTTACTGAGTTCCCTAGCTACTTCCTTACTATGTCAGTAAACTTTTTGAAAAGGAAGCTGCTGTAGATTTAAAGAAGCACCTTAATTGAAGCAAAGGCAAAAAAATTGGAATGAATTTTATGTGACTGTAAAGCCAACAATAAGTGAAAATCCAAAAACGCCTCCAATCCTAATGATCTCCTCCTCTCTCTCTCTCTCTCTCTCTCTCTCTCTCTCTCTCTCTCTCTCTCTCTCTGTGTGTGTGTGTCCTCACAGAAGGAAGGTCACGACAGGAGCTTTTTTCAATCAGTTTTTTACAAGAAGTGTAGCTCATACAATGGTATAAATGTATTATTTGCGATACTTTTAAATATGAACCTCTAAAGATTTTGAGTTCATGCACATTGTGAATCAAGAATCTAAATATTTGTATCACAATGATTTCTATAAAAGCAATTTTGTTTATGGGGATAATGTGACAAATCTTTTGTGACCCTATTAATGATCAATGGTAATTAAAGAGGAACCCTGGCTCTGGACATTTTCATGACAAGTGACAGCGCTGACATCTACTAACGAGAGAACATGTTTTATCATCATAAACACGGTGATAAGACGCATCGTTAAAGCGTCACTTCAGTAATGTTGACTCATGTTTTTTAATAGATGACTTAAAACACTAAACTCTAATTTCTGTGGTTATTTTAAGTTTACAGAATATAACATGTGGTAAGACGGCGAGTTTTACTTCTCATGTTATGTGTATCTATTTATCATGTATGCTACTTTGCTCTGTGGACTGTAAAATGTTTCATTGTGTTCATGAAATAAACCAGACTTTCACCGTCTGCATCTTTTACTGTTTTTCTGCTTTTGTTCACTCCAAGTTTGACAAAACCTACAGATATCCAGAGTTAACTCGCTAACAATGTGGAGCAGTCTCAGTGTATTTAGCTGCTTTTTCCCTGAACACAACCAATCGAGAGAAACGCCTGTAGGCCTCACTTTGGTCATTTTGAACGCTGAAGGAGATTTGTTCAATAGACACCTTATACTAGTGTTTCCTGCACTTAATCCATCACTACTATGTTCTATATAAATCCAGATTCCTTTTATAGTTTGCAGTGAAATTTGTTAAACCGTTGCTTAATGGGACAGAAGTACAAGTCGCTCTTTACTAACACATTTGTAGATGAGTTTAATGCTGAACAACACAGCTAGCAGTCTCACACACTCTTTAGGTTTTTCAAGTTATGTGTGTGTAAGGGTTTAGTCTATCAAACCTTACCCTTTTCTCCCCAGTATCACAATAGTATGACTCCCAAAGTACGGCTCAGTAAACAACCTATGATTCTAAAGACAGAACAGAAAGATACAGTTGGAAGATGAATGATTGCGTTTTTATGATGTGTAGTAAAACGACCCCCTCTTCTTCTTCTCTGTGTTGTTCTTGTGTGTGTGTGTGTGTGTGTGTGTGTGTGTGTGTGCCTTAGAAGTCAAATAATACATTAGCCATACTTAAAAAAACATCTGAATTTCATTTAGAACTGAGATTCTAAGTTGTAAGGAGGAATCTTATGCACAGCCAGAAACATGTTTCCACACTTTCACAATGCTGAGGTGCCAAATCCACAACCCCCAACAAATGGTTTATTACACGCAGGTGTGAAGGGCAAGCTTTACTTACACAGCCTCACACACAGTAGATTTTTAAAGTTTTTTTGGGTACAGTGGTTTAGCCACAGATGCAACATCCACTTTTGATAAAGATCACTCCACCTGTTTATTTCTTAAGAAATTAAGCATCTTTATTAAGCTCTTATTTATACATGTCTACACATTAATAGACACCGTGTGCTCTGAGACATTATAGTCTTCTACTTCTGCTTCCATCGGTTTGCATTTTAAACTCCCAACCTTTCAGGTTGTTATGAACGGCTTATATTTCTAACATTTTGTGATGTAAAAGTGAACCATGCGACTTTTTTTATTTTCTGTTTGATGGAAGGACTTAAGACACGAGTTATTTAAACAATTCTAAATGACCGTGTGATGGCCATAGTACTTTATGTGGGCCAAATGTGTTAAGGATAATGTTTATCAATGTAAAATTGCAAAGAACCTTTGAATAGATTATAACATTTTGTAAACAGATACCTCAGAAGCTGTACTGGTAGATCTATGTATGTAAGGTAAAACTTTCCACAGTACTTCCACTTAAGTAGCTAAACACATAAAGTCACCCTTACCAATAATCCACTGCTCCTTGAAAAAAAGTAGCACAAACAGACAACTGACTGAGCAATGATAAGTAGAGCTACCCGAGGCCGAGACTCAAGCAGAAGAAAATTAAAAGTTGTTGTTTTTGTGGCTCGAAAAATTAAAGAAAGTATGTTTAATAATTCAACAAGACCTGCACCTTCAACACATGTACATTCAAATTTTGGAACAGGCTCAACATTGCTGCTGTTCAATAGTTTTTATCCGTTTGAAAAAGTCATTTTACGGTTTTAATGTTTCCAGCTGATAAGGAGAGTGCGTTTCAAATGTGCGTCCAAAGGCTTTAAACATCTGCTTTGTCTGTAACGACAGTATCAAACTACAGAGCATTGTTTTTACTAAAATTCAACATTTTCCGATGAAAATTTGGCTACTTTTTTTTTTCTTTACTGTAACACGCACCTCAATGCCATTTTTAGGATATTCTTGGTGATCACATTTTTTCATATTTATGCTTTTGGCACTGAGGGTATCTAATACGCATGTTGTCACTGTGTTTGTACTACCAGCTGTGAGGGCTCTGCTTTTGCTTTGAGCAGTCTGTTTTTATTTTGTCTCGTGAGTGTGTGTGTTTTTCAAACGAGATCCTCGTCAGTTTGATTTTGTTACCACAAACTTTGTGTGAAGTTCACAACAGAGGTAAAGAGATTTAAACACCCCAGTTTAAGGAGGCAGGCAGGGGTTGGACCACCTGCACAGGACAGGTGAAGCAGAGAGTGTCGGGGGGAGATGTGCAACAGAAGCAGAGGGAACATTTTACAAGATGATAAATGGCAGATTTAGATGATTAAGGATTTGTTGACAAGATTAAAAGACACGTCCGTCAGAGTTCAACAACATTACAGTTTGATTAAATAAAAAAGTTTTTAGACTACACAAGGTTCATTTTCTCCTCTGATAGTAATCATATTAAACATGTCAAGAAAGAAAGAGTATAAAGAAAAATAGTAAATGTGTGTCTAATTAAACTCTTCCTGTGAGCCTTACATCATCCTTTAATATGTTTGGTGTTACAAACTTGAAGAAGCACGGAAAAGATCATCAGACATTAATCTAATCAGTTTTCAGCCTTCATTCGTATTGAAAAGTTGAAATCTTCCCTGCTAGACCCAAGTGCAGCGTTTAACACCGTCGGCCAGAACATTTTATTACAGCTATTATTAAATGGAGAGTCCTCTTCACACACTGAGGTTAATTATGAAGCTCCACAGGCTTCTGTGCAAAGACCAGTTCTGTTTACATTATACGTGCTTTAGAAGACATAGCATACCACAGGTCAGCTCAGCAACATTTCGACTTTGGCTTGTTTTTTCTGGTTAACGTTAATTACGTAATTTAGAATTAAAGTTTAGTGTTTTTAGCATTTAGGATGGCCGTGGCGAGTAACTCAAGTGCTGTAAACATTTCATGAAACCTCATCAAAAGTTATCTGAGTTGGAAGGGTGGCTGTTAATAAGCCATTCTTAAGGAAGGAGAACAGAGAAAAATAAGGCTGAGGTGTGCCAAATTACACAAGAAATTGACTGGAAAAAGAAATCAGCTGTAATATGTCTTATGGAGTAATGAATCCAAATTTGAAATATGCATGGAAGAGGTCCGAAGAGAGATACAACAGTGAATGTCTATAGCCGTCTTTAACACAGCGTGGATACTCTACCGTGCTTTGAGGCTGGATTTCAGCCAGTGTTGTTGGAGCTCTTATCCAAATTAATCAAATTATGAATGTAGAAAAGTTCCACCAGATTTTGATCGACCATGTAATACCACGTAGTGTCTGATTGGCTTCAACTTCATTTTTCAGTACGACAATGATCGCAAACATACTGCCAATGTAGTCAAAGTATGCCTGGATGAAACAACGCATCAGTCATGGATTGATCTCTCCAGGGTTCGAACCTCAAGATAATCGAAGCAGTGTGGGATCATCTTGACAGAAAACAAAACAAAAGGCAGCCAGCATCCAAAGAAGAGTCTCGGATGTCTTTCAAGAAGCCTGCAGAACTAAGAAATTACAAGAAAGCTTACCTATTAGAGTTTAAGCTGTGTTGAAGAATGAAAGGCAGCTTTAACTGGACAAAAGGGGAAAAAAAATCCCACATTGACAGCTAACTCAAGAGACAAAAAGCATTAGAACTCAAGTCATTACCTTACTTAAGGATAAATAAGTTAATTAATTACATTAATGCATAAGCAGAAAATAACCTACAGTAACTGCTTTGCGATATGGAAGTGCAAAAGACAACTGAAAGGGAGGATAGTTTCTATATATGTGGTTTCTATTAAGGGACAGAGGAACGATAAGAAACGATAAGAAATCAAGGACAAGGAGTGTGGTGTAGATAAGTGAGGAAATCCGATCATTACTACAAAATTAGTTGAAATTTAAATATTTTAACTATGGTGCCTCCTGTGAGGGCTGTCTGTTTTCCACATTCTGCAACGGTAAAATACGACTTAGAGGCGGATATTTGTTTTACTTTATGGGCAACAGTTGTTCTTGCTGTTGACAAAACTCGCCTCATGGTTGACTCTGAGAAAAAAACTCTTTCCCACAGAGGGGAATAAACTTATTCGAATATGAGCTTTTTTCCCCGCTAAGACTTGTTTTATGGGGAGATGTACGAAATTATTTACCGGGTTACAAGCAACGATAATATCGGATGTTGACTCCTCAGCGTCATCATTTTCTATCTATTGAGAAATCCCATTGTAAAAGTAATGAAGAAAAAAACTATTCTGCCGTCTCACTCCTCCTTGACCCGCTGTGTGTGTGTGTGTGTGTGTGTGTGTGTGTGTGTGTGTGTGTGTGTGTGTGTGTGTGTGTGTGTGTGTGTGTGTGTGTGTGTGTGTGTGTGATCGGCGGCGTTGTTTGAACGGAATGCTGACATAATATTCACGGATTCTTCCTCGCGATTGGTAGAACTGTCACAGTAGGGGCTGAGCAGATATCGACTCCCCTCCCGTTTCTTCTCTCATTTTATCCTAGTCTAGCGAAGCATCTGTTTTTCGCATCTTTCTCTTGACAATACCAATAGTTAGAGAGGGTTGTTTTTTTGTTTTTTTTGATTGCCTTCTTGCGAACGCCGTCTGTTTTCCACATTCTGCAACGGTAAAATATGACTTTGAGACGGGTATTTGTTTTACCAAATGGGCAACAGTTGTCTGACCTTGTTCTTGCTGTTGACAAAACTCGCCTCATGGTTGACTCTTTCCCCACAGAGGGGGGTGCTTTAATAAACTTATTCGAATATGAGCTTTTTTCCACTAAGACTTGTTTTATGGGGAGATGTACGAAATTATTTACCGGGTTACAAGCAATGATAATATCGGATGTTGACTCCTCAGCGTCATCATTTTCTATCTATTGAGAAAACTTATTGTTAAAGTATTGAAGAAAAAAACTCCTCCTCGGCCCGCGGGGTGGGTGTGTGTGTGTGTGTGTGTGTGTGTGTGTGTGTGTGTGTGTGTGTGTGTGTGTGTGTGTGTGTGTGTGTGTGTGTGTGTGGGTGTGTGAAACAAGATCGCCTGTCGCTGCAATTATGGTTTGTTTTTCAGTCTCTCAAAAGGAAAAGTAGTATTCACTAAGGGATAGTTATTCGTTTTTTACACATAGACAGCCTGTAGGTTACAAGCGGATAGAAAGTTCTTCTTTTCATCACAAGCTATGGTGTATCTTAAAGGTTTTTTTTACAGCGTCTGTATTATAGGAAAATAAAATACTATTGAAATCTCTACAGGAAGTCACTCTTTATTTCCATTACAAACGCCGGTGCAGCTTAAGAAAGTAAAATTACATCCGCTCTGTCTCTCTATACATCACGGAATCATCTGCTGCATCACCGCTGTGCTTAGGGAACATGACGCATCTGGTCTGAAAATGACTAGACACTTCCTGAGTATTTCCGGTAGGGTCATAAGGTCCGGATCGAGGCCTTCCATAGTAAATATGCTGTATTTGAATATGTCATATTCAAAGCCTTCTTCTTCTTTGGGAGAGCAGATCTCATCGGACACAGGAACGCTGCTGGGCTGCAGAAGGAAATCCATCTTGTGTCTGTGCCTTAGAAATTGTGACGGACTCCACCTCTCTGCTTTTTTATTCCCCTCCAACAGATGGCGCGCTTCCGGAGGTTTCCCCCCTCCCTTCTCAGGATGCAATTCGACACGCTTAGCAACAGATGGCGCGCTTCCGGGGTTCACCCCCCCTTCTCAGGATGCAATTCGACACGCGGGGGGTTTCCCACCCCCCTTCTCCGGATGCGATTCGTCACGCTCATTACACGCTTCCGGGGGGGAGGGGCGGGAGGTCAAAAGGTCGTGATTAGGGCCATCAATCACTTCGGATCAAATTTTGTCATAAGCTGTATGGTATTAACTCTCTGATGTTCGTTAAAGGATCCTCTGATCGTGGAATGTTTCTCTCCGCCAAGTAGCGCTGGACCTCAGTGATGGAGTCTGCTGTTGCATTGTTTGTTTGTCTGCCAACTTCTTCATCGAGCCGATGCCACGGGTTTTCTGAAATAATAAAAAATTAATGCCGTTTTAGTTTTTGTCATCTACTCCAAATTAGTACACATTAGCATCAAAATAAATGTATGAATAAGCTGATAATACTGAACTTGCCTGGAACAGGTGACTGCTCTGATGAAGGTCCAGGCTGTGGCTCAGATGTTGTGCGGGCAATTACTGCAGCACACTCCACTTTTAGGCAATTGACTGCCTCGCTACACTTGGAGGAACTACGAAATCCGAGTTTTTTAAATCTGGGGTCTAAAAGTGTTGAGAGGGTCAACACACTTAATGACTCCAGATTAGAAGCAGTGTCTGTGACACGATGCCTAAGTTGGTCATGGAGATGGGTGGCAGCTTGTGTGTGTAGATGTAAAGAGTTCCGCTCAAGTGCACAATATAGCATTTTCATCATCGGGATTACCTTTGATCCTGAAACTCTCCTCA
The DNA here is from genome assembly GCF_963969265.1 of Rhamphochromis sp. 'chilingali'. Taxonomy (NCBI): domain Eukaryota; kingdom Metazoa; phylum Chordata; class Actinopteri; order Cichliformes; family Cichlidae; genus Rhamphochromis; species Rhamphochromis sp. 'chilingali'. The sequence continues at coordinate 37,950,507 of NC_137948.1, read as the reverse complement.
GACAACTCCACTGTGGCCTGATGGAAAGGGGCCAACACAAGAAGTGCTTCCCTTATGATGTTACATTCATCAGTCGTAAGTGGACTTAAATCTGTTGGAAGAGAAGCAAGAGATACCCAGACTGCTTCTTTCTCATCATGTAGCCGTGACAGCATCTGATATGTGCTGTTCCAACGCGTTGGTACCTCGTTGATAAGTTCCAAGATGGGCCGTCCCATCTGCTGCTGCACTTGAGCAAGCTTTTCTTTGGCTGTAGTGCTGGATCTGAAGAATGATACGATTTGTCTAGATTTATCTCTTATGGATGAAAGTTCAGGGATTTGATCGCATGATTTCTTGACTAATAAATTGAGTTTGTGTGCAATGCAAACTGAATGTCGAATTTGGAGCAATAATGTTTGGTGCTGCATCGGTCACAAGACACCTTACCTTATTTGTGATGGCCCAGTCATCCATCATGCCCTTTTTGAATTGGGCCAAACTGTCTGCAGTGTGACTTTGTGGAAAGTGTTTCACACCCAACACAGATGTACACAACTGCATTTTCTCATTAATGTAGTGACAGGTAAGAGCCAAGTAAGCCTCCATATTCAAAGAGGTCCACAGGTCGGCTGTTATACTCACTGCCACAGCTTGCTGTACTTCCATTTTCACTCGTTCGAGTTCCTCCGTATGTTTTTTGGCTATCAATTCCTTTATGGTCTGAAGATGAAACAAAACTAAATCAGTATGCAGTACAAACCTTTCTGGTTGGCAAAACATATGATGGATCAAGGACCTGAACCAGCTCCCTGAACCCCTCACTCTCCACAATGCTAAGGGGTTGGCAGTCCTTTATAATAAAATTCAGGACTGCCTGGTCCAGAGCAATCTTCCTAGATGCTTGATTTCAAAATAATAAAACATTAATTTTAAAAAAAAAATGATAAAGCTGCTCAATGTCTATATAGGCCTACCTGTGTTCATTCTTGGTGTGTTTGTCTCCTGATTTTCATGTTTTGCTCTGTAATGCCTAAACATTGAGGAGGTGCTTTTGTTTGTGTACGAAAGCTCCGCAGAACAGATGCGACATTTAACCTGCAAAAAATAAAATAAATATTTTACACTGCAAGTCACAATGCTGTTTTTCCTATTCTGATAGATTACACTGAAACAAAGGCAGACACACAGTTAACTTATTTGCAGTTAAAAGATCGAAATGATCCCACACAGCAGAAACTTTTCTTTTTCTTTCGGGCTCCATTTTGTTGTAGAGGGATATGTATTTTTTTTTCTTTGTGAGAGTAATTTTGGATTTTTTGGTGGCGACTCATTCCGTTGACAGATGCTGATGCGGTACCTTTTAAACACAGTTTGGCGTGTTGGCAATGAGCGATACAGCAGCTGTATCGATCACGTGACTTTTTCTTAAAGGACACACTATAAGGTATTGTACTGTCCATGGAATCATTTTATATCTTTTACATTTCAAATATTGCGTCAGTGTTGCTGGACCCATCACTAATAAACACAAAAAACAAGGGTCGCTGGGTCAAATGACCCAGGATCATGACAGTTTTACCCCCTTTTTGTGGGCTGATCAGCCACTATTTAAGTTTCCCCTATGTCTCGTTAAGTTACCTCAGTTTTTTTGAGTTATCAGTATTGTTTGTCAACTTTGAGTAGAGTTCTGTTATTTTGACCTCTTTTATGGGCCAAGATTTTGATTCTTTTTGCATGATTTAACCAACTATGTTTTTGGGTTAAATAAAAAAAATCCTTTCTTGGCCTTTAACCTGTGCCTAAGTTTCCGTCACTGCTCCGTCCATCACAGTATCTGATCGATACTTTGTTTCTCTCCCCCTTAAGTTCAGTAGGTATAACTAAATTGTATTAAATAAAGTTTTTAAAATTTTAATTTCAATCACAGCTCACACCCTGTATTTTCACTTCCCGGCAGACTCAAGACTATTTTGTCATACACTCTGGCAAACCCACACATGTGGTAAAACTGTGGGCAAAAGTGATTTTTGTCATGGCTGTGTGCAGGCAGGCAGGGGGATAGGACCCAAAATGCAGGACTCGGAGGCAGACGTGAACTCAAAATACACAGCTTTATTGCTGGAGCAACGGAACAGAAACTAAACTAAAGTGAGAATACAAAAAAATAAACTAAGCAGGCAGATGACCGGAACACACAGATAACCTGAGGGTGCGACATGACACTGAGCAAGGGCAAACACAGGGCTAATATACACAGGGAAGTAATCAGGGAATGGAAGACAGGAGGGAGACACAGCTGGGAGAGATCAAGGCTAACGAGACCGGGGGAGCAAAGCTGGACACACTGGCATAGTACACAACCTTTCAAAATAAAACAGGAAACAACAAACAAAGATGCAGACTAAGAAACACGGACTTTACACGGGCAGAATTAAACCTAAACTAAACATGAGACACAACCTAAGAGCTAATCCCTCACCAAGAATAACTGAAACAGATCTATAATAATAAAAATTAACAAAGCACCAGAGCATCAGAAAATAATCCATAATGCAAAAATAAACCAAAACATAAGAAACTCAAAATGCTGGGTCAACACTGACCCAGAACCGTGACAATTCTTTTCTTGTCCTTGCCTAAGTGTGCTTGCTTTTTCTTTTGGGTTTGTTTTTTTTCAAGTTACTCATTACTTTCAAAGTAACTAGTTACCAGGGAAAGTAACTTTGGTTTTACTCAGAATTCTTCTATAATTGTGTTGCTTCCCTAACTGGATACCAGCTTGCTTACATGTTAGCACTATCCTGCCACAAGTGCACTGTGCCACCTAATGGCCTGAACCTAGAATGGCAGTGTAGTAGTGCGAGTGCAAGTTAATGATGAAATGAATGGAACTAAATTTGAAATTAACAATGTTTGTTTTATGTCTCACTTTTTTATCTGTCTGTTTTAAATCGATTTCTATTGTTTCAAACCGCTATAAATCCAAACACATCATTTTGGGGTTGATGCAGCAGTGTTATAAATCTAATCATTGTACATAGTATCACTAGGAAGAAGCAGTGGATCACAAAACACCACATACAGTGTGTTGAAACTTTTGAAAAGTATATTTATTTTTGCCATTGAAATGGGTAGAAAGTTTACTTTTAGCAGTGCCAACATTAAACTGTGCCTCAGACCATTTAGGAGCTGTAGGTATCAAAATAGTGCAAAAAATGGTTCAACGTGAACACAGTGAGGTTTGTCCATTCTGTGTAAGCTGAACTGCACCAACTGCAGACCTCGTGTTCAGTAATGATGGGCAAACAAATTATGGCAATAAATGTAGTTTACTGATTTGAGATAACCTGCACATGATACTTGTCTTGCTGATGCTGAATGCTCTCATGATACAATTGTTTACCAGTGTGAAGTTTGATTTCACTTCCAGATCTTGTTTTCCAGGCTATGATGGTGTGTATGCAGGCTCCTAGCAGAGCCAGGTTTTGAGGAAACTTAGTATGCAAAACACACTAACATTTTTTATTGCAGTGTTATAGGTCCGGGGTGGTGCTGCTCCAGAGGAGGAGACGCCTTGATGTTGCCTGGGACATGCTCTGGCTAACCTTTTTCTTTAAGACAGGAATCTAGGGTTGATGAGTTGACTCATGGGAGTGTCCATGCGTCAAGAGGAGGGGTCCAGAATTACATGAATTACATGAAACTATGTTTTCTAAATTAGGATTTTTGCAGTGATTTGTGTGATTAACAGTTCATTTACAGGTATTGAGCCTATGCAAAGTGTTGCATCCATGTTCAGATGAGGCTTTGATGGCCTATAAGTGAAGTTCACTGAACTAAGGAGTGTTATTTGATGATGGTTGACATGCTTTCCAAATAGACGTTTTTCCTCCTAGCAAGGAAATATAGGTGCAGCAGTCAGAGTGTTGCTGAAAGGAATCTCCTGAGAAATCTTCAGAGGCCCAGTGAGAAGCAAGAACCATTCCAGGCATAGCTGACAGCCCAGGCAGTGGTTGAGGTCAAAGGTCGAGCTGGATGGGGACCACGAAACTGCGTTGGAATGAGAGCTGTGCCAAGGGGGCTTTCCAGAGGCCAACAGAGGAGATTGTGGACAACAGATGGGAACCTGAAGGATGAGGGGAGCGTGCCACGCTCCATCGACAGCGCAGAGGGAGTTCGAGGATGGCATCATGATTCTGTGAAAAGCACAGGAACCAGAAGCTGTGGAGGTGATGACAGCAGTTTCCTATGAACATCACCTAATGCTGTGTCACTGTACTATGCATACGATGACACTCTGAAGACTGCTGGGATCATAAGAACAGTAAGATGACTGGATCCAACACCCTTTCCACAGAGGAATTTTCCTGGAGAGGATGGACAACTGAGGAGTCATAAGTATCCCCCACAAGATAAAGGCCTGAAGTGAGGTGATGGGGGTTGATAAAGGCCATAAAACAGGAGGGCTGACGAGGGCTGAGGCCTGCAGCTTTCAAGATAGCTGAGACCCATGTTTGAATGTCATTCTACATACATTTGGACTCTGGTCCTGTGGACAGTGATGGGAACAACTGGAAGGGACATCTACGAGGCACTGCAGAACTTAACTGCTCTGCAGAAATATGTGGCAGACCACACATCAGGAGGAGACGCGTCACAAGGCTGGATAGCCTGGTTGACATCTGGACCATGGTGGAATATGTTCTTAAAGTTTTGACTCCCATTCTTACATTGTTGGCATTGTTTTGCTTGGTTATAGGTTGCATCCTGCCATGTGTAAGATCGATGGTGAATAAAATGATTGCTAACACCTTTACCAACTTTATATTGTTGCAGCAGAGTGACATGGATGCTAAGGCTAATGTGTGTGTATGAAATGAAGCCTGCACTGAAAATGTTGACAAGTGGTGTAGAGCTGAAGATATATATACGCCGTATAGCCTTAAAAAATGACAAAAGATCAGGGGTGGGCAACTCCAGGCCTCGAGGGCCGGTGTCCTGCAGGTTTTAGATGTGTCCTTGATCAAACACAGCTGATTCAAATGGCTAAATTACCTCCTCAACATGTCTTGAAGTTCTCCAGGGGTAATGAACTAATCATTTGATTCAGGTGTGTTGACCCAGGGTGAGATCTAAAACCTGCAGGACACCGGCACTCGAGGCCTGGCGCTGCCTACCCCTGGTTTAGATGAACTGCTGGACTTACAGACCAGCAGGTTTAGGGAAGTCATTTATGGGGTCACACACTGACCCACCACACATACACACATACTTACACAACGCACAGGCAAGGTACTCTTTGTGTGTATGTATACGTCATATGTTAATGAACCTATGTATGTTCATGTGAGCTCAATAAAAGAACAATGTTACGGGGAAGCGGACGAGGGCGACTGGGGTCAAGTGAAGGAACGTCGCTTGTCGTAGTTCTCTCCCTCATGCATGAGTAACACGAAGAACTTTGCCTACTTGTCCTTAACGTTCCAGCGAATAAGTTTACGCTACAAACCTATCATTAATATTTCTAAATTGTATAATTTTGACAGGATATAGTTTTATGAAGAGCAAAATATTTAAAGTTAAAGTTTATTTTTTTAAGTTTATTTAATCTGGAATAATATTCCTGTCTGTTTTTATTCATATTTATGTTTAAAAAACATTGTTTTTCTGTGTTCAATAAATGTTTATCTTGTTTGGCCCCCGACCTAAAGCGTGCCTTAAGTTTTGGCCCCCTGTGCAATTGAGTTTGACACCCCTGTTTTAAACCCTTTGGAGAGAATGAAATGTAAGTCGTCCTTTCTTTATCCAGGATTCAAATGTTTTTAGGGAAAAAGTCTCATCATATGTGCACCATCTGAAAGTTTCAGCATAATTTGTATTTTATATAATTTGACAACTTTCTGCCATAATTTCAATGTAAAACTTTTCCAGTTCAATTTTATGTCTAATTTGTCTGCAGGAAATCCATCTGCAATAACTGCTTGAAGTGTAATATTGGTGCATAATTCAAATTCAGATTTTTTCCATTATCCTTGTAGTCTTTGTTGTCCTGCAAGGTAGTAGTTTCTTAAGCATGGTAGAGCCATCCCTCCTCTTTCTTATCCTTGCTGCAGAACACTGAAATGATTCTAGGTTTCATAACCTGCCAGATGAATTAGGAAATCTATTTGTCCCACTCTGTAAACTCATTATCACTTACTTCTACCGACAGTGTTCAAAAATATATAAAAGATAATATATAAAAGACGAGGAAGGATATTCATCTTCATTTTTAAATAGTATAAGGTTCCATCTTTGAGAGTTTAAGTTTAAATAATCAGCAATTATATCAGATACAATGTCAGGCACATACCACAATGTGCCCGTGCACATTGTGCAAAAATATCATTTTGCACAATTATAAGTGAGGGTGGAAGATGATCGTAACAGATGGCAGAGAGAGGGGAATCTTTCCCTGACATTTGCATGCTTTTTTCAAACAAACATGATCGACATAAACTTGTGCAGCTATTCGCTGTGAATGGCAGGTGTGGCCATTCATTCCTTTGAGGCACTGCCTCGCTTTTTCTGTCATTTCCACATAAATTCTATGTTTACTTTAAAACTCCCTGTTATTGATGTGAGTTAATGTGAGTCTTAAAGTGTCTGACCTGAACCACAATGTTAGAAAGTTGTGTCCAAAAGAGGAAAGTAAAAATTGTTTTAAAAATACTCAGTCAGTGAAAATAGTTGACAGTGATATGACCCGTACCACATACAGGAGAAGACCCACAACATTGTCAAACTCATTTCTTTTTAACAAAACAAGCCAGAGATGTTTCAGTGTGAGAATAAAACCTGAAGTCTTTCCAATTCTGTATTTATGTTTACAGCCTTACATGCAAATTCTTACATACAAAGCAACATTTTTACATTTAATTTTAAATCTTTACCAAGGACATAATAAAAATGCAAAGGCATAATTTACAGTGGTTCCCAGCATTAAGCACCACTTAATGATCAAAATAACAAAGAAGGTAGAAAAACAAATGTATTTTTGGTTCATCAGGCTGAGAGTGAGAATGACTTGAAGGGATTTCACAGTTATGTACAAGAATTACAGATCCTTCCATCGTCATTTTTTTTTCTAAAATGTATCTTGAATAAAAACACTTTTGATAACAAAACAAATACATGCTAACTTGTTTTGACTAAATATGATGATGTGGGAACTTTCAGGCTAAATATCTTTAGCCTGAGTCTCTGTCACGGTTCTGGGTCCGTTGGACCCAGTATTTTGAGTTTATTGTGTTTTGGTTCACTTTTGCATCATGGATTATTCTTTGTTTCTCTGGTACTTTGTGTTTCAGTTATCTTGGTGTTTTGGATTGTTTCTCATTCTCTTGTTGTGATGTTTATTATTATTATTATTATTATTATTATTATTATTATCATTATTAGAGTTTCATGTTTCTATTATCCATGTTTTAGGAATGGTGGTTTCATGTATAGTTCAGTTCCATGTTTCATTTTCTGTCTCTGTGTTGAGTCCATGTCTCTGAGTTGTGATTCATGTTTCCTGTTTTATTGTGAAAGACTTTTTCTTATGTTAGTGTGTGCAGCTTTGTTCCCCATGTCTCGTTAGCCCTGATCTCTCCCAGCTGTGTCTCCCTTCTGTGGCCCATTTCCTCATTACTACCCTGTGTATTTAAGCCCTGTGTTTTCCCATGCCCAGTGTCGCGTTGTACCCTCAGATTATGCCTGTGTGTTTTTGGTTTCGGTGGTCAGGCCTCACTTCATGTTTTGTTTTCTGGCCAGCAATAAAGCTGAGGTTTTTGAGTTGCATTCTGTTTTCTGAGTCCTGCATTTGGATCCTCCTCTCTGCCTGCCCGCACACAGAGCCCTGACAGAACGACGCGACCAGTATGGATCCAGCGGACTCACTTTTCACCTCTAAGGGAGAGAATCTCGCGCACCTATGGGATTACTGTCGGAGGATAATCCACGCTGCGATCCCCTACACGAGGCATATGGAGGTAGTGTTTTTTTGATAATTTCTTGTCGTCTACTGCCTCCACCGTCAGTTTTCTGCACATAAACGGACTTAAGCAAATGATAACAGCTCTAAGAGCGAGGCTAGCCTTTGAACTGTTTGGCATGGGCGGCCCAGGGAAAGAAGATTCAGCCGTTCTCCTGGAGGCCCTCGCCACTTGGTACTCTCAGCGACAGCAGCATTTTTTGCCACGGTTTATCACCAAATCATTTGATCCGTCCCTGAGGAAGAAATGCAACCCTCGCCATCATCATCCAACCACACTTCCATTCTCACCTGTAGTAGGGACTGGTGCAGTTTTCATTTCCACACCTTCAGCTCAGTTTTCCGATCAGCAGCCACCTTCAGCTCAGTTTCCAGTGTCACCTGGTCAGCAGCCGTCTGTAACAGTTTCCAGTGTCACCTGGTCAGCAGCCGTCTGTAGCCCAGTCACCAACTCCACCACCACCACTATCACCTCAAGTTCAGTTATCCATGGCTCAGTCGCTACCTCAATCAGACTTTTTGCAGACTTTATTACAGTCCATGGCCCAGTCAGTAGCGCAGCTAGTGCAGGAATCGTTAGCTTTGTCTTCTGCTAAATCAGCCTCTCATCTCCACCCTCAGTCAGGGGTCCCTATTGCCTCTGGCCCTGCATCTACTCCAGCTGGAGGGCCCGAGGAGCCCGTCCAGCCTCAGGTTTCGTCTGCTGGGGGTTCGGGAGAACCCAGCCGGCCTCAGGTTTCGTCTGCTGGGGGTTCGGGAGAACCCAGCCAGCCTCAGGTTTCGTCTGCTGGGGGTTCGGGAGAACCCAGCCGGCCTCAGGTTTCGTCTGCTGGGGGGCCCGAGGGGCCCGTCCAGCCTCAGGTTTCGTCTGCTGGGGGGCCCGAGGGGCCCGTCCAGCACCACGCCTCGTTAGCTGAGGGTCCTGGAGGACCCAGCCAGCATATCCTCACATCTGCTGGCGGTCCGGGGAAGTTTGTTCAGCTACCATCTGCTGAATCATCCCCTGTGACTCCTACACCGTTGCCTGCATCCACATCACCGCCTGCAGCATTCACATCATCACCATTCGCATCACCGCCTGCAGCGTCGCTGCCGTGTCAGGTTCCGCAGCCGTCCCGCTGCCGTGTCTTCATCCACGCCTGGTCCGGCCTCCGCTTCAGCTCCAGCCCCGCCCACGCCGTCGCCTGGTCCAGCCTCGTCTGGTCCAGCCCCGCCCACGCCCTCGCCTGGTCCGGCCTCCGCTTCAGCCTCGCCTGGTCCGGCCTCCGCTTCAGCCTCGCCTGGTCCGGCCTCCGCTTCAGCCTCGCCTGGTCCGGCCTCCGCTTCAGCCTCGCCTGGTCCGGCCTCCGCTTCAGCTTCGTCTGGTCCTGCGGTTGCCACACCGCCGTCAGAGCCAGCTCGACCTGTTCCGCCTAGCCTCTGCCGGCCATTTTCCAGGCCTATAAGGTGGCCTCATGGCCTTCGGGGACGGCCTCCGGAAAAGGTTTGTCGCCGCTGCTGGCATCGCGGCTGCCCTCCGGACCTGCTCAGTGGCCGCCACTGCCTTCCAAGTGGTCGGCCTCCGGAACTGTTCGCCCGTCGCCGCCGTTGCCGTGTGCACGGTCGGCCCCCTGAACTCGTCGTGGACTCTAGAGCTCCTTGTTTTTTGTTTGGTCTCTGTCCCTCCGTCCTGGACCCCCTCCACCCGCCCTGGCCTGGTGCTTTGTGCTTTTTTTTGTTTGGGGCTGTCGGGAGCCAGCCCTTTGAGGGGGGGGTACTGTCACGGTTCTGGGTCCGTTGGACCCAGTATTTTGAGTTTATTATGTTTTGGTTCACTTTTGCATCATGGATTATTCTTTGTTTCTCTGGTACTTTGTGTTTCAGTTATCTTGGTGTTTTGGATTGTTTCTCATTCTCTTGTTGTGATGTTTATTATTATTATTATTATTATTATCATTATTAGAGTTTCATGTTTCTATTATCCATGTTTTAGGAATGGTGGTTTCATGTATAGTTCAGTTCCATGTATCATTTTCTGTCTGTGTTGAGTCCATGTCTCTGAGTTGTGATTCATGTTTCCTGTTTTATTGTGAAAGACTTTGTCTTATGTTAGTGTGTGCAGCTTTGTTCCCCATGTCTCGTTAGCCCTGATCTCTCCCAGCTGTGTCTCCCTTCTGTGGCCCATTTCCTCATTACTACCCTGTGTATTTAAGCCCTGTGTTTTCCCATGCCCAGTGTCGCGTCGTACCCTCAGATTATGCCTGTGTGTTTTTGGTTTCGGTGTTCAGTCCTCACTTCATGTTTTGTTTTCTGGCCAGCAATAAAGCTGAGGTTTTTGAGTTGCATTCCGTTTTCCGAGTCCTGCATTTGGATCCTCCTCTCTGCCTGCCCGCACACAGAGCCCTGACAGTCTCAGCTGTGTCAAACATATCGCTCACTCTACCCACTGTCTGCCACACTGCACCGAAGTAAGAGACGGATAAAGCATTAAAGGATGAATTGCTGAAATGAATAACAGAATGACATTATTTTTTTGTATAAATGATACCATTAAACAAAAGCATCTCGGTGTCTTTCATAGTGGGCACAAACATTTCTGTAAATTAATAGAAATTGTTGATCATTTTGATTATGGAGCAAAGCACAGAAAAAGAACTCCCAGTACTGTCTCTGTATTTTATTTTTTATATTTATTTAGAGTATAAGCTCAGATTTCTTTGTAATGACATTAGATTGGCTGACTGTGGAAAAACACCACAGGCTGCTCAGCGCAGGTTTCATACATGAAGAAGAAGACATTTTAAATTGTGGCAGTCTTTGTTTTATTAAGCAAACATTTTAGTTTTAATGGTCTAACACACAAAAGGGCTGTTTGTGACACTTGAACTGAACACCTGCTGTAACCTGACTGGACTTGACACCAGCTGTTCCTGCTCCTCCTTGTCATCTGTCTGTGCTGCAGTCAGAGCCTTTGACGATTCATCGGGATTCAGTCAGGATGAGAGTATACCTAATGAAGAGAGATTAAATGCTCAGACTGAAACAGCTTCACTCATAAAACATGTGCATGTATTTCATAATAAGTCATTTGCTGAGTGGCATTTGCGCCAACTCCAATAATGCAAATAAACAAACCTCAGTCATCTCTACAGGTTCATTTGGTTCAGTTTTTAAGATGATGCGCTTCTTCCTCCTGGATATAATAAAACAAAAAAACAACAACTTTAGTATAAATGTTATGAACTTTCAACTTTCAAGCTAAGGGTCTAATGGGAAAATAAAAGAGGGGTAAAGTGTTTGTATTGTTTTACCTCGTCAACAGACTCAAGACAAGCAGAGGAATCAGGATCAGGACCACCAGAGTCAGCCTGATGATATTCATGATTATTATTTTGGATTTCCCTAAAACAGAGACAAATACATGGCAGAGATTTCTCAGCAGTGAGATTAGATTGTTTGCCAGGTGATGCTATTAGTTATTTATTGTCATAATCCACTCATACAAACGTTTTTCCTTTAAAATGAATGAATAAATAACTATTTATCTTATCTCCAGCTGAACATATCTAAAATATTTTAGGAAACAACAAAATGGGCACGGAGTCACTTTAATTAAAGGTCAGAAAATAGAGCAAGTGCAATCATATAAATATCTTGGGACCATAATAAATGAAAAACTGAACTTTGATCAAAATTGCAAATCAGTTTGTAAAAAGGGTCACCAGCACCTTTATTGCCTTAGGAAACTTGTTCATTTCCACATTGACCAAAAAATTTTAACTTTGTTTTATCGTTCTTTTATTGAGTCTGTTTTATCCTTTTGTTTGGTGGCATGGTTTGCTCAGACCTCTGTCACAGAGAAAAACTCTTTAAATCAGATAGTGAGATGGTCCAGTCGTCTGATAGGTGAGCCACAGTCTTGTTTAGCCTCCCTGTACTCTAAGCAGGTACAGAGGATGGCTTTATCAATCCTTAAAAATGGTTATTATTTTTTTAGAGATCTGCACTGAAAAAAGACTAACATTGAACATCTATGGATAGAGACGTAGAGTTCTTCTGTCCATACTGATTCTCAGACTTGCAGGAATAATTCCCACTGTTCTCCAATTTGATGGAGATAAAGTGATAAACATCCTTTTGTCCCGTTGAAAGTACTTTGTTGTCTTTGTACCAGGTGTAACTAGCTGCTGGATTAGCATCACTGCTACAGGTCAGAGTGACTGAACTGCCCTCCACTATCTCAGCAGAGGGACTCACTGACACAGAGGGAAGCTTTGGAGCATCTAGCAAACATTAAATAAAAAACATGTATATAATTACATTCTATTAATGTTACCAAGTGTTATTTTTTTAGAGATCTGCACTGAAAAAAGACTAACATTGAACATCTATGGATAGAGACGTAGAGTTCTTCTGTCCATACTGATTCTCAGACTTGCAGGAATAATTCCCACTGTTCTCCAATTTGATGGAGATAAAGTGATAAACATTCTTTTGTCCTGTTGCCAGTACTTTGTTGTCCTTGTACCAGGTGTAACTAGCTGCTGGGTTAGCATCACTGCTACAGGTCAGAGTGACTGAACTGCCCTCCACTATCTCAGCAGAGGGACTCACTGACACAGAGGGAAGCTTTGGAGCATCTGTTAATATATAAGAGTTTAATGTAAATTATCAGTGTCTTACACACACACTGTTAATGAAAAAACTAAGTTACATACGTAAAAGAGTACATTGATGTGTTATATTTATTAAAAGACATTCACAGAACAAATAAAAAAATCCTAAATAACCTTTAGTCCAAAAAAGTGTGACAAAATTGTGTAAAATATAAATAAAATACAAATACAATATATTGTTTTGCAACTCATCAGAACACAGAAAACATACCACATCCTAAACTAAGACAATGTACTTAAAAATATATTTATTTTACTCACATTTCACATCAATGTTTCTGCTTTCAGATCTCTTTTGTCCCAGGTCATTATCAGCTGTACAGTAATACTTTCCAGAGTCAGAGGGCAGGATGGAGCTGAAAACATGTTGGTTTTGGTAACTGAGAGGGTTGATGACATCCTCCTTGTACCAGGTGTAACTAGGTGCTGGGTTAGCATCACTGCTACAGGTCAGATTCACTGAACTGCCCTCCACTATCTCAGCAGAGGGACTCACTGACACAGAGGGAAGCTTTGGAGCATCTGGAGGAGGAAACATAAGAATCACAACAAAACCAAATTTTAGAAATTTATATTCTAAAAAGAAAACATTGTAAACCTCCCAAAAGAAAGGCCTCTGACTAAAACTAACATACAGACACATTCACGTAAATAAAGAAAAATTAAATATAATTCTCTTAATGAAACAAAAAGTAGTGAACTCACACACTGTTGGAGAAGGGAATTGCTCATATCCTTTCACAGCACAGTGAAAACTGTCTGCAGAATCAAATGTGTTGAGGTGTAAATATTGTTCGTCTGATGAAAGTTTGTGTCCATTCCTGTACCAGATGTAGGAAGATTGATCAGGTAGCTGACAGTTGTTGTGACATGTCAGCTCTTTCCAGTTAGAATAAGAGTTTACTGTTGATCTCCTCACATGTACCTGGAGCTGTGGATATTACCAGATATTATATTAAAACAAACTCTCAACATACTGCAAAGCTTATAAATGTTTAAAGTTACTTCCACTGAAAATTATTTTACCTGTGACTGTCAAAGTGACTCCAGGTACACCAGAATATTTCCCTCTTGGATCGTTTGTTATGAATCTGAACTTGTACTCGGCTGAGTCGCTCTCTCTCAGGTCTGTGATTCTCAGAGTGCAGTCGTTGTTTTTACACTGATACTGAACACGGTTTTTGTACTCTGACTCTGTTTTCAGGTCCACAGGTTCCTTATTTTCGTCTCTGATGAACCAGAATTTTTTGTCAACTCTTATTCCATTTATAGTCGATGGGTATGTGAAGGTGCAGCGTATCTCCACTGTGGATCCTTTTACAGCACAGATCTGAGTAGAAGTGTAAGTCACTCCCCAGCCATACTGACCCAGAACAACTGTAACACAGAGCACATCATAACAAAAAATAAAGTTAGATTAACAAAAATTAAACAGACTCATTTGGATTAGTATTTTTCTGTAGGCTACATTTTCAGCTTCATGTCATGGAAAACAAAGTTTGCAGGTTTTTATTTTCAGCTAAAGATTCATCTGATCTTCACATTAGACGGCAGGAACTGAGTGAGAGCAGCTGCTTTGTAGACCGAGTGTAATGAGAACCTGCAGTTACTGTTGTCATTTGGACAGATAATTAGACTCTCACTTAATGTTAGAATAAAACAAACTATAATGAAAAATGATTTGCTGATGATAAAGGTAAATGTGTAGAAGTTACAGGCTGCTAGAGTTGACTGCATTGACCCACTGTTGCTCTGTGCACAAGGTAAGATGAGCTTGAAATTAATTTAAACATATTTCAGCCATCGTATGAGAGTGAAGGCAGCATGGAGATGGTTAGCACTGATGATGGAGACAGGAGAGGACATGGGAGAGGAGAAGCACGTGTAACAGTAACAAACACATAAGAGTAGAAACCTTTGTTGGAATTATTGCTCATGTAGTTTAATGTATTTCAGTCTAAAATCTTCAAAATCAGAAAAAGAAACAAAAAAAATAAAGCACAACTAAATTTTGAATAATTGTATAAACTTGTATAAAAGTAAGTTATCGTTGGGTTGAAAGCCTTGTTACTTTTTGTTTTGTTATATATTCTGTTGTGTTTAATGATCATTATTTTCTGACCTTGATGGACGATTTCATTTTTAACCAATCGGATTTGTTGTCCCGCCTTTAGCTGTTTCCTGTCTGTTTACACTGGTAAAGCTGCTTAGCGCTACACCCGCTAAAGGTGTACCTACAATGCTAAAGGAATGTTGTTGCTATTCAGGCTGGATAGCGGCTGAAGCCTGAGGTCTGTTCGGTCAGCTGCTACATCTGGAAACCTGTTTTTTGTGAATACACGGTGCTTTGCATTGGTAAGGTTGTTTTTTTTAATTGGATATCAAGAAACAGAGTCCACAGAGAACTTCCACAGACCTTCTGGAAATCAACAGAAGAATGATGATCTTCCATTGCGATGGATGGTGAGGCACAGCTCATATGGAACTGAATCTTGCAGTCCGATTGTGGCAGAACAAAATGTGCAAAACATACGTTGATTGTTGGACTGGTTTCACACCAGTAAAGTGCCCAGATCACCCAACAGGCCTGAACTGGACAACACTGACATTGAAAAGACCCAGGTCTGAATTCATTTTACTTTATTATATTTTTTTGGTATTCGTGCACGCACGCTGTATTCGCTACTGTTGTTGGTTGTAATACAGCTTACAATATTTTAATACAACGAGATGCAGTTTCAACATCTTGTGGTTGTGTTTTCCTTGTGGTTACCCATCCTCTTGGCTCCTATCATTCCTTAAGTTTCTAAAATTGGCCATCTTTTGTTATTTTTCTTACATACTGGTTACACGGGCTGAGTGGCGACGAACGGAACCACAAAGAAGAAGAAAGAAATAAAAATCGAGGCAACCATGGTCCTAAAGTACTCTTTTTATTACATTTATGGCTCTTTTAATGGGACATTAACTGGAGGGACAACTGTGCCACTGTCCATGAAAGAGCTGAGGAGAGCCCAAGGGTCACCCCGCAGCCGTGGAGCAAAAGCCAGAGGGGGTTGCAGTGACATGCCCGTCACTGCAATGATATAGATTCTTACACAGTCAGTATCAGAGTTTTTGTTATTAAAGGGTAGATAATCAATTATTAACTCAGAAACACTCCAAAACAGGAAGGCACTAATCACTACTGTAGTACTCTAAGCACTACTGAAGAGCAGTGGTTAGACCCAAAATAAGCCTAATGGAGTATTTTGTTAGTTTAGTCAAATTGAGTTCTAGCACACACTTAAAACATCCACTGCTGACCAAAATGAAGCACAATAAACAGAAATAAAATGGAAAACATAGGAGAACAGGACAGGATTTTAAAAAGAAAGTAAAATAATAAATAAATAAAACAGATAAAAGTAGTTGGACCTCATTCTGATTTAAAGGGTAAAGAATAAAAAATAAAAATGTAGTCTATGGAATTAACAATTTCTTACACAAGGAACTTCTAGGATAAATTACACCCAAACACACTTATATAACAAGAGACACACTGACACATAGAGACACTTCAGCAGAACCACAAAGAAGGACACAAACACAGACACAGAGACATGTTCTCATATGGGGACGTTACATGTTGGCTTTTCTGTGTAACGAGCTAAAAACTTCCATTTCACAGATAAAGTTTTGTTAAACGTTAAATGACTCGTTCATTTTACAGAGCAGCTTGAAGTGGCTGTAGTGTCACTATCACTTAGTCAATGGCAGCCATGACTTTACAATTTGGTCTTTATGTAGAGAAAGAAAAAAGGAAAGAGGTGAAGTGAGACTGATAGTCTGGGTTTTGTCAGCATGAAAACAAAAAGAGGAACAAACAGTTCACACTGATAAACGTCGGCCATGTTCATCCTGAGGAAATTCACTGAAACACAACAAATAGATTCTGTGAATCTAAGACGACAGATGATTTATAATAATTAGACTAAATTATTGGGTCTTTCACCCAAACATCATTAGTGTCCAGATTTATGGCACTGGAATAAAACGCAGATAAAATGATTAGACTGGAAAACTCTGAACTGCTGAGTGTTAACAGTGCAAAGAAAAACATTCAAGAATGGAGACAGAAGGCTGGAGCTGCAGAGCTGTAAGGACAGACGATGTTTCACACAGCATCATTTTACAGATGGAAGAAAAATACATTCACCTGAAAACAAATCAGTGTCTGAATTATATTTTCTGTCACATTTGGTTACTCAAAGTAGAATTACTCACAGCAGACCAACCTGTCACAGTGAGGAGAACAAATCCACTGACTGCTGTTATTACACTCATAGCTGCTCCTCTCATTGCTCTGTGTGAGCCGTTAAAATGCAAGTAGATAACTGACAGTCCTTTCTGTAAAGCAGAAGTCGACTCATCCCAGTCTTTAAGATACAGAAGTGAAGTGTTAAAAAATGACACCCTCTCATCTTCCTCCTTATTTGCATACATGGTTAACCAGATGCAAGTGGATAAAACTTCAAGACAGCAAAGCTGCAGTTTTACCAGCAGTGACAGCGTGTCTGATATTCTTTACAACGTCTTAGTCATCCAGGAGATGCTCTCTGTGGCAGGAAGCCTTTTTCAATCTGTGAACAAATTTTTTTGATGTGATACAAGTGTGTGAGATGGACTCACAACACTTTACAGAATTAGAGCTGAGCTCAAAATGAGGTCAGAGTTAAAGATGAGCGTGGTCTGAACCACGAGTGCTGAGAAAAGCACACATGAACTGTGAAAGCTAATTCCTGGTTATCTTCTTTGCATATTCATTATAGTTTAAATGTGTGTGTAGGTGCCCGTATGATCTGCTGACTAAACACAGTGTACATAATAACCTTGATAGCATAGAGTAGACAATAGAGCTCTGCCCGTCTCTTGATATTGACAGAAGAAGCATGACGAGACAGATTCGACTTTTTATTGCAGACAAATTCAACAAATGCACGTTTGCAGATTATCAAGTTACACATGAATATTGAAAATGCAAACTGGTTAATACACACGGCAGCTTCAGAAAAGACATCAGAGGGTTGCTCTGTGTGTGTTACATACTACACATATTACACTTGTGGTTGGCAGAGTTGGTTTATTGTGGTGCTTTTCAGTGTTTCTGCAGCATCTTGCACAACAACAGTTGTTACAACACAATTCATCAGAAACTCTGTTTTCACTTTAAATAAAGATCAAGTTTGAATCAAAACATCAGCAAAATGAACAGCTGTGGTACAAGTGTTACACCTGTTACAAGTGGTAACAGGTGTAACACTGACAATCTGATCATTGCATTTATGGACTGAAAACATTCAATAATGATGTGAGTACTGTCACATCAGCTGTTTGTCTTTAAGAGAGAAAAGTCAGAGGAAAGAATCAAACCCATTTCATTTGACTTCACTCGTCTGTCATTTGTCTTTTAGAAGAGACGAGGAAATGGAAACCAAAAGGTTCTGTACGTTTCTCTTTGGAGGCATTTTTGAAACTGTTTGAAAGAACAAAAGTGTTTAACGAACCCATTTTCAGATCAGTGGAGCCAAGCAGATAAACACTTTTATGTTCTGTGTCAGAAAAAGTGAAATATCCCCACATTGATCTGACATGTGACACAAAACAGAGAGATTAACACTGTCTGTCAACAGAGGCGACAAAATACTGACACTTTGTCCTTATGAAGAAGTGCAGATACTTGTACTTAAGAAGTATTTAAAAATGCTTGATATTTAAAGTACTGTGAAGTACTGATTCAACATCTTTATTTAAGTCAAAGTACTGAGGGCTCTGAAATGTACTCAGTTTCTACCAGATAGTTTTGTTACAAGTTTACAGAACCTGGTGCTACATTAATATAATCATAATATAATATGAGTACATGGGAATACTAACTATTAACTGTTCACTGTCTTTATTATAGACAGTGAACAGCTGGTATTGTATATTTACTTTGAACATGTTAAAATAGTAAAACAACAACAGAAAAAAAAGAGTCAAAAAATACAAAATATAAGGAAAACAAAATAATAATTATAAATAACTTAAATGTTCAAAAAGCAGTAGGAAGAAGCATAATCTTATTTAATCCTGCCCCCTTTTCAATATTTAATAACACACTTTTTCTTCCAGTTTAGGCCCTATCCATCATAAACTCTTCCTTACAATTTGTTACATGTTTGCTTTTATAGAGTAACACATCAAACCATATGCAAATGTACAGCTATATATACTATATATATATATATATATATATATATATATATATATATATATATATATATATATATATATATATATATATATATATATATATATATATATATTTGTGTTTATATAACAAATATGTTTATATAACAACAGGGGAATGTTGTTGTGATTTGGTGCTATATTACAGCTATATGATGATAATAAAACTGATTTGAATTCAGCAGTTTATTGAAATTGGCCTTCACATTATCTTCTGTTAATAACTGTTGAAGAAGTAATATCTTTATTTTTTTTTCCTTTCTTTGTGGGGGAAGCAGACAAGCCCGATTAAAGGGTCGTCGTGTAAGTCAGCAATAAACCACAACACCAATATGAAGATTTTTCTTTCTACAAACTTTAGATAATCTCTCACATGAATTTTTATTTCAGGGATCCGCGCTGCAGTGATCCCCCCCTCGGTAGAGAAAGCCGACCCGGTGGTCAAGTTACAAAACGTAGTGGATCAAAAATTAAAAGGACTGCCACTTCTGTTTGAGACTCACACCTGCAATAATGCTGAATTATGATTCTAGAGGCTCCTGATAGGTTTCATCACTCTCCGACCTCTTCACATTTGATAAATATCGTCATTAATTCCCTCTTACCTTTGCTGTTTTGTTTCCACCACGATAAACTCACACTTCCTGCACAGCTCTCTCTCAGTGGACTCAGAGAACAGTTTCCCCATCTCCAATCTCTGTTTTCTGCATTATTCGCTTGCTAATTATGTAATATCTTCTTTTTCTGTTTTTCTTTCTTTGTGGGGGAAGCAGACACCAAGCCTGACCAAAAGCACATCGTGGAACTCAGCAATAAACCACAACACTAATATGAAGATTTTTCTTCCAACAAACTTTAGATAATCTCTCACATGAATCTTGTATAGTGATGTGTTCTTAAGTCTCAAGCGAGTAAGCTGAATCTGAACCCTGTCTCCTCTCGTTACAGTGACTCCCGGGACAGTGATTCCTGGCGCGGCTCTATGTATATAGTTTTTTATTTGTTTATATAGTTTTAGTTGTGTTATTTCTGTTTGTAAATAAAGTTTTGTAATCACATTTACCAATGCCTCTGTTTGTATTTGCAATTGAATCCGTTTATCTGGTTTGGCCTTCAGCCATGACATCTCATACAAATAGTTCTCCAGGCTTTTTACTGGACTTGGCTGCTTGTTCACTCATTTCCATTCAGTCCTTGTACCTGACCTTTCTTAAAGTATTTGTGTCATCAAGACACTCACATATGAATAAGATCTTTATCATTCAATCAATAAAAATGCCCCTAACTAAAAGGATGAACTTTGGAACCAACAAGGTGATTTACAAATATGTTTATATAACAACAGGGGACGGTTGTTGTGATTTGGTGCTATATTATAGCTATATGATAATAATAAAACTGATTTGAATTCAGTAGTTTATTGAAATTAGCCTTCACATTATCTTCTGTTAATAACTGTTGAACATGTAATATCTTCTTTTTCTGTTTTTCTTTCTTTGTGGGGGAAGCAGACAAGCCCGACTAAAGGGTCATCGTGGAACTCATAACCACGCAATAAACCACAACACCAATATGAAGATTTTTTCTTGCTACAAACTTTAGAAAACCTCTCACATGAATTCTCATTTCAGGGATCCGCGCTGCAGTGATTTGAAGCTCTTCTATTAAAAAATGGATGCTTCACTTAATGATGTGAACAAGTAGAAGTGTCATTCAGTCTGACATAAATGTAGCCTAAAATGCGTTTCTCTCATCATCTGCTCAAACTAACAGATGTAGCTCTGTTCCTTTAGCACTTGATGTTTGTTACATTCTTAATGTTATTTTAAACTTGTTTCCTCACAGGTCGTCTCGACTACGTGGTTGAGCGTCCCGCAGAAGGAGGCCTTCCTGAGGTCATCAGGATCCTGGATGACTCTGATACCCAGCATGTCAGTGAAGGTGAGTATGGTGAGTATATCCTTTTCTCATCCTCCCCCTCTTCTCATGAACCTTCTCCTTCAACCTCAGCTCTCACCCCCTCAGCAAAGAGAAGCAGAGAAGACATCTGCACTGAAGAGGTAAGTGCAAACAGGTGCAAGGTAAGTGATGACACGTTCTGTTGCCCTCCAACATCCTCAGGTTCTTTTGGAGTCAGACGCTTCTGGGAAAGGCCTTTTAACCTTTCACTTGATGACAGCGACTCTGACTAGGTAATGTTTTTAAACTTTAAATGTTTAGGTTGGCCTCTGCGTCTTGCAGTGTTTGTAAGACACTATTTAAATGACTAACATTTTTTCTCAAGCTCTAGCTCACTTCTTCTTCTGTGAATAACGGTTGAAGAAGTTCCTTTTTTTTTCCTTCTTTCTTTGTGGGGGAAGCAGACAAGCCCGGCTAAAGGGTTGTCATGTAAGTCAGCAATAAACCACAACACCAATATGAAGATTTTTCTTTCTACAAACTTTAGATAATCTCTCACATGAATTTTCATTTCAGGGATCCAGGCTGCAGTGATCACACCCATCAGATTCACATTGATGTGATAGTTACATGTTTGCTCACTGGTTTTTCTCATGTCTGCAGATATCACCAGTATCGCAAGGGCTGGGAGAGGCAGCCCGCACCGGGGGAGCGGGATCACCACCAGCTGCGGTGGAGGATCCGGGTATGTGTGGGATGAGGCATGAAGTTATTACACCGTCAGTTTCATTGACCTGGGCAGCAATGTTTGTTGGAAGTACTTATGTTTTTTTTAATGTATTTTTTCAGGAGCAGCTGGCACAGGGAGTAGTGCCAGTAAGTAACTCTCTGTAAGGAACACACACACTTCTTTGTGTGTGCATTATAAATACAATTAAACAGCGTCCGACAGTGCTGCAAACAACGTTGGACTGGTGGGTAATAAGCAAGAGAATAATGCAGAAAACTGATTTTTAGATGGGAAACTCTTCCTCAGAGACAGAGCTCTGCATGAAGTGTGATTTTATCGTGGTGGAAGAAAAACAGCCACAGTAAGAGGGAATAAATGACGATGTTTATGTGAAGCGAAATATTGGGGTCTACTTTATATTCCAGCTCTAAAGTCAATGTCGTCTTCACTCATGAAGATTTTTACTGTCCTGGGGACAGGAGAGAGGAGTCTCGTCAGAGGAGCCATAATTTTATAGCTTGCAAAAGTAGAAACAAATAAGTGTTCATTTGAATTCTTGTCTTAGTGAAAATGGTCTCACTTTCTGCCCTTCACTGTTTGTGTCTAAGGCTAAAAAACTACTTTATCTAAATTAAACGTGACTCTAAATATCACATATGTAGTTGTGTGTGTGCGCACACACGTTTTTTATGTATATAGACTTCTTTTCAATTATTACTCATGATATAACAGTGTGCAGACAGGCCCTGCGAGGACATGAGGAGGAGGCAGTGATAAAAGGTGTGTGAGGCTGCTACAGGCTGTGGATCCCTCACCAGCTGGAATAAAAAGAGCACAGCTAACAATAACACGTGTACCAGTTGTTCCTGTTCTGTGCTTATTCCTTCACCCCGGGGCCATAAGGCGTGTCAGCCGCACAGGGCTTCAGATTCCCAGCAGTCAGTGAGGAGATAGGAGGAGGCTACAAAGCTCAGAGTAACTTGGGTTAGAGAACCTGGAGCTGGTGGAGTCATAGCTGCCTTTGTTCAACACCATCTTCTCATCTGGATTGCAGGACATAACAGCATCCACAGGCGAGGTTAATTCTACAGTCATCATTTCCACTGAGTTCAAGAAGAAGTGAAAGTATTCACTGGGGAACCCACTCTGGAAGAGAGAAGTCACAGAACAGAAGAGGGCTTAGAAAGATTGGAAATATACAAGATATTCAATCTCCACTTTAATGGAATCAGTTAAATAGGTAAGCATCAGGTGTTTGGGGTGCTTCACTCATACTTGACTGAATTTGAATTGCTTGGATCATGAAGGTCATAAGTCTGTGACTGGATCAGTGAGTCGCTTTGTCTGTCTGGTTACACCTCCCACAGAGTTCACATCTATCTGCAATACTCTGTCTTTTTATGGTACATGTTGTGTTGCTCGACTTTTTGCACTGAGCTTATTTTTGCTTTTAGACTCCTTAAACTCTCTGTAGCTCCCTGCTACTTTACAGGGTTTTTTTCAAGTGAATATTTTTAGACATGAGCATTAGACCTTGATGCAGTCTACCTCTGTGGTTATACGGTGAGCCTTGTTCCCAGCAGACAACAGGTTAACAGAAAATACTGTGAAGTGACTGTTGTTGTTAAATGGTGCTGCATTAATAAAACTGTACTGAACTGAAATCAAATCATTGTATAATAAACTTCCCCATGAACTTCTCCAGCATCTGATTTTAACACTGTGATGAAGCACTCTACTCTTAACCCTGACCCAGCGCTCCAGCCCCTACCGGTCCGTGAGTCACTTGAATTTTACAGTGTTTATTTATCGGACAAAAGAAGTTAAATTAAACAGCTGTCCAGTACCTGTGCAACAGATGGTAGTGATGGTTCAACAGAAACATCCTATACAACAACTGATACAGTTATATACATAAGCAGAACTGGGGATACTCGTCCCTAACTATAACAATATCCATAACATCAACACTCCTCTACACATGGTTGTATTTGAAGCTGCAATGCTTCGCAGCCAGAAGCACACCCCTTGAAGCAGCACAGGTGTGGGCAGCACCTGTGAAATTTAATTTACTTGGAAGAAGTGAGTTATGGGTTGAATTGTCCATCCTTGTTCTATTCTGTGTCACCATCTTTCTAACCATGCTGAACACCCTCTCTGATGATGCCTTGCTGTGTGCCACACACAATAGTGCCTTCATCAAATGCACCAGAGTCTGGAATCTCCCATCTCTCCCTAGCATGGCCCAAACCCTGTCAATCCTTGCTTCCTGAAGAAGATCTTCCCTGCCAAGCACCTGGTACTCCACTAATTCTTCCCTAAGTCTATTCAGGCCCAACCGCAGCTGCAGCAGACTTTTCCCTAGCTCTATGACTGCACATGAAAATGAGCAAATTAAGCACAAGTGAGCTGGAGATATAATTGCTTGCTCTATTATTATACTCTGTAACTTCTGAAGTTGATTATTAAACAACTACCACCATCAATTAAAAAAGGGGATGTACCTGAGTTTGGAGAAAATTGATGCCGTGACGCTGGATCCAACACGGTCAGGCTTTGGAGGATGATGTTGTCGAGGGGGGATGCAGTCATCATCTTTGTGGTCACAGATACAAAGAAGTCTCTCACTGCTTTGTGACACATGATCGGATCAATGATTACAGGCATTGTATGATGGATTATCAGTCAGTTAGCTCTTAGGAGGTAAGCTTATTTGGACAACACAATAATCATAATGCTTACTGGATCATCATTGGGACAGAAGAGTAAAGTTCATCCATGTTGTCCTCCAAGAGGCTTTGTGCAGCTACTGCAAGAAAGAGTTCTTTGCCTGGCAACTGTAGGCTGGCATCCATGAACTTGATGTCCTTCAGTGGGACGTCAGCAATAAGGCTGGCAGTGAGAAATCTTCCCATCAATCTTCTCACCAGGCCGGTCATCTCCCTCCTTGGGTAGCCTATGGACCATCACTCCTTCAGCCTAGAAACACAAGACGGATTATCAGTTTTGAAAAATTATGAGAACAGCTTTATTTATTATCACAATTATTAAAGTTTATCTTTTGCTGGGCTGGCTGAGCTGAAACATAACCTTGAACTCTGCCAGTGGCTTCAGAACCTGGAAGAAGAACTTTGTCTTCTTGCTGGTTAAATGCTCTGCCAGCATCTTCACCTAACCAGGCTTCTCCACATCCTCATACTGGCCTGCAGTGCATCCCACTGGTTGAGCACCCGCTTTATGCAAGTCAGCAAGCTGAGCCACCTGGTTGCACAGTATTGGAGTATCTTCAGAGTCTCTGAGTCAGTGAACTGCACAAACTCTTTGAAGATTTCAGCATGTTTGGCACTAAAGTTGAGAAAGGTCAAATAAAAATACATAAATAAAATACAATCAGGAAAGAAATTGTTAAGTAATGAAAAGCCAGGAAGCTAAAAATGATATCCAATAACAGTCAAATTGTGGAACAGAGGCTCTCTTTTAACTTATGTTCAAGTGTAACATGTAGCATATCAATATGCTTACCTGATGTCAAAGAGCATAAATGCTGCTGATGTGATCAACAGGCTGGCCTAGAGCCCTAATGCCACATCCTGTGGCCAGCTGGACTTCGTCACCTCCTTCTGAGTTTTCAAAGAGAAAACCCTGGCCAATATCACAAATTCCTTTAAATAAAATAATATTTATTTAGAGAGCAATTTTCACTGACGACAGCCACAAATTACTTTATAAGAGAAGCGTGAATACAAAATACATACTTTATCAGACCAAAGGGTTGGTTTTGGCACAGTTTAACCCTCACGTCATACTTTAAAAAACTTACGTTCGTCACCCTGGGGACCGTTTTCTGCCACGCCCGAAAAATGCTATAAAAAGATTATATATTCATATTTTTTTCCACTTTAAATTAGCCAGTCTTTTAAAACTACTTCTCCCTGAAATATTCATGTAAAGTTTTAATTATATTTCGGGGGTTTTAACCCTTTTAAATCGCAGTTTAATTACATGAGCGCACCGTTTTTTTAGCCCCCCAAAACAAAACGAAATATTAAAAAAACAACAACATTTGAAGTAATATTTGATTGTTATTATAATTAGGCCTTTAGATGTACTAAAGATTGGCACCAACCTTCATTTCGATCGCCTTTTATTTTTTTTGCAGGAGCAGAAAATGGTCTCCAGGCGGCCAATGTTGCTCCTCTAAGCCGAAAGAAGTGTCTTTCCCCGGCATAAGTCGCGACGATCACCGGGGCATGTTGCGTCGGACCCCTTTTTCCAACACACACGTCCGGTACTACGTCACAACAAATACGTCATTTCCTGTTGATTAAAAAAAAATGCACCCTCAAACGGTTCTAGGGGCTGAAAATGGTCCCGCCCGATCAGCGGGCGAAGGCGCTGCTGCACGCCGGAAATGAGGCTTCGTTTCCCGCAGGTCTGTTTAAGCAGCCCGCTGTTTTCCAGCCCGGGGTCAAATGTGGAGCAAGGGCGCCACCCGGTGGACAAATAAAAAAATTACAACTCTAAGGCCACTACTGCAAACGGAAACGGAAGCATTACCGATCACGATCGATTTGACCGTAATTTTTTTGCCGTGAAAAATAGCGTTTATAATGGGTTTCAATGGGGCACAAAACGGTCCCTAGGGTGTCAAGTGTGAGTATTTTTGCTGCTAAGCCGTGTTAGGCTGATGTAAGAAAATCAGACTGAAATTTTGAATTTTTTACAAAAACGAAACCGGGTGGCAAGTTTGGCTATATTACACCCAACACAGCGGAAATGGCTTTTATACGAATAAAAAAAGTGGCAGAAAAAGAGCCCAGTATGACGTGATTAAACAGTTCATAAAAAGCTCAGGGTTTTAAGTGTTATATGTAACAAATCTCTTCTTTAAAACTCAGTTTATTTGTCATATTTTCTCTCTCAGGTCTGAATGTCCACAGCATGCTGAAACATGAAGCCATCGTCCTCGCTTTGGAAACATTTCTGTAGGATAAGCTGCACTGGCACGATGAGCGTTACACGCCTCTCCACCCGTTGAAACTACCCTACTCTGACTTTCCTTAAACAGTGACCTGTAACATATTAACTGAGTTAAGTGAGTCATTAATAAATAACTCAAATGATAACAAACTGAAAAGTTTTCTTAGTCACTGATGTTTAGAGAGGCCACACTCATTATGGTTCACAGGAGTTCAGGAGTGAGCGATGAAAGTGATGCTACATCAGAGTCTGTCTCTGGACTGGTTGTTTGAGTTCAGCAGGAGGTGGGGAACCCACAGCTACCAGTGGCGCCGCTTGGTTGGTGGGAGGATCATACTTCAGGTTCAGTATTATAGTTACATTCTTCCTGGTCAGTTTTTTAAAGTTCTGGTACAGAAAGAGAACTAAGACAGCCACACCATCACCTGTGGCTGACCACACACCATTAATGATTTGACTTCTCAGTGTTGACAAAATATTTCCGGTGGCAACATAACTAGAAGCCAAAAGTTCACTTTTGAAAATTCAAGACTAAAGTTCCACATTATGAAAAGTTACTCCAAAAAGTCTACAAAGGTTTTCTTTTTGTCTACCAAAGTACATTTTTGTAACTTCATGTGTCGAAATAGCAAATAAAGAGATTAAGGAAAGATTTACAGTCAGAATTACCAGAGTTAGCAGGGCTACCGTAGTTCAGCTTATGGACTTTAATAAGGACAGATAAGAATGGTGAGAGTTTACATGCTGTAACTTTAATGATGCTTGAAAATAATCCAGGAACTGCACTGAGCCTGTCCAGTCAGCACAGTCTGTGTAATATGTGAATAATAATACATTTGACTTCTCCTCCCTTTTCCAATTAAAAGTTGCCAGTAGGGTTGTTGGACTTTGGGACCATGGAGCTGTGGTTTAAAAAATTCGTACACAGTGTAATTACTGTATTTGGACAAAATAACCATTAACTGTAGTTTAAAAGTAGGTTCACGTCAGGGCCAGTGGGGTTAGGAGTAAATTGGATTTAGTCACTGTCTGTGGCAAATAAATTCAATTTACCACCAGAAAAAGCCACAAATGGCAGTAATACTTTAAAACGCCTAATGACCAAAATCAGGTAACTTAGGTGCACCTGCTTAACTGCTCATTAACACGTTAAGTGGGTCACTTGCCTGCGTGCAAGAAAGCAACAAGTTTTAATGGTGACCATCAGGAAAACCAACACACCCACACTTAAAATAGGGTACACAGATTTATTTTTCCTCCAAGGCAGCAGCAGCAGACTAGCAGCAGAAGACAGTTCTGTCCTGCAATCCAAGGCCATGGTCAAAATTACTGGTCTCGTCAGCCTTGTGTTGTTAGGGAGTGGGTTTCTACACCAGATCCTACAACTAAAACCTCTGCCCCTCTTAGTCTTGGGCAATCGTGGTTCAAGAGTTGGCAGTTTGTCTTGTAATTGGAAAGTTGCCGGTTCGAGCCCCGGCTCGGCCGTTGTGTCCTTGGGCAAGACACTTCACCCGCTGCCTACTGGTGGTCGTCAGAGGGCCCGGTGGCGCCAGTGTCCGGCAGCCTCGCCTCTGTCAGTGCGCCCCAGGATGGCTACGATGTAGCTTGGCATCACCAGTGTGTGAATGGGTGGATGACTGAATGTGTAAAACACTTTGGGGTCCTTAGGGACTAGTAAAGCGCTATACAAATACAGGCCATTTACCATTTTTTGTACAATTTCCTCTCATTGGTTACCTCCTCCTCCTTTTCTGTGTTTTGCCAGTTGTCAAACAACGATGTGGTCCATTACCGCCACCAACTGGCTCGGAGTGTGAACCAGAATTCACTCATACCAAAGAATCAAAAAAATAAAAGTACTATTGCAGTACTCCATAATAGCAACGACTGACCTGAGGCTGTTGCTGTATCTCTAGATTATCCACCACTAACTAAAAGTTTCCGTTGCATACACATTCATGTAGACACACAAGGGGCTGACAAAAATCATCTAATGCGTCTCTTCATGGGGGGATATGTGGAAGAGAAAATAACTGACAACTGCACAACACTGTTTCAGCAAAACATGACTTTATTTGATTCCGTTTCACTTCTGACTCTGACTTGGATGTGGACGCCCTCAGAGAATGAAGGCGGCGCCTCATGGCGATCTGTTCCTGGCGCTTCTCCTTGGCCTCCTGTCTACAAGAACAAATGCGTGTCAGTCAAACAGCTCCCACATGTCCAACTTTGTCTCCTTAACATTTCACCATTAGGTGCTCCTTGAAGGTTTTCAACCCATAATCGGCCGAATGCCATTACAGCTATATCATGCAAGGCAACTCAGAACTACACTGCTGAAAAACACAGTCCGGTACTTTAAATTTCAAGTGACTCACGATTAAATCACAACTTAAAAGTATATTTAAGGTCAGGAAATTAATTACAATATGTTGTTAGACACAATGCACTTGATGTAATACAGCCGCTCCAACACTCGTGGAAATATCACACCTGCCAGAAATGTATTTGTCACATTATCTTCATTGATCTGAACCACTAGAAATAAATGTAGTGTTCAGCTACACGACAAAAGCAGACTAGTGTGATCTTTGATTCTCAGCAGCTGGATAAGAATAAAGGCCTAGATTAACACATACCTTCATCCTCTTGGCCAGCAGCTTGGTGTACTCCGAGGCCTCCTCCTTGATCTTCTGGGTGCACTGTCTCTTGAGAGCCATGCGGTGGCGCTTGCGCTGCAGCGCATGAGGAGTCACCAGTCTCTGGATGTTGGCAGCCTTAGTTCTGGGCTTCTCACCTACCAAAGCGAGAGGATTGAAAGAGTCAATACTGACACAGTTCAAGGTCAAGTGCGGTAATGAGGAAGAAGCTTAATGTTCTCACTTTCTGTACACACAACTCGTGCTGTACTACCTCAAAGGAAGCACATTGCTTACTTTCCAATTCTACAAAAACAGTAACTTTGATCTCTCTGCAGTTGGATCATCATAACTTTTTCAACAGCACAATGACCCCAAACACACCTATGTGTGGCCAAGGAAAGTGATGGTGTGCTGCGTCAGATGGCCTGGCCTCTACAGTCACCTGACCTAAACCCAATCCAGACGATTTTGGAAGAAATGGACGCAGAGTGAAGGCAAAAGGGCCAACAAGTGCTCAGCGTCTCTGCGAACTCCTTCAAGACTGTTGGAAAACCATTTCAGGTGACGACCTCATGAAGCTCATTGAGAGAACGCCAAGAGTGTGCAAAGCAGTGATCAAAGCAAAGGGTGGCTATTTTGAAGACTATACAATAAACATTATTTGAGTTATTTCACACTTTCTTTGTTTACTACATAATACTATATGTGTTCATTCAAAGTTTTGATTCTTTCAGATACAATCTACAATGTAAATCGTCATGAAGAAGAAAACCATTAAATTAGAAGGCGAGTCCAAACACACTCACTCTCTGATATATAAGATATAAGAACACACACACACACACACACACACACACACACACACACACACACACACACACACACACACACACACTATGACTATTAGGAAATATTCTTTGGTACTGACACAAGATGAAATATGAGAGAAATATGTAAGATGTACAGGATCACCTGACAAAGCTGTTCTGCACAGTCCTGCAGCAGATTCTCTCTGGACCTGCTGCCTTCTTTTCCTTCGTCCTTCTGGGCTGTCGATGTGGGGTTGGGCTGGGCCGGTGCGAGGGATCCCCCCCCCCCCCCAGGTGGGATAGTGGGGGTGGTTGGGGGCAGAAATGAAAATCCATGTGAGAGATTATCTAAAGTTTGTTTGGACTGGGGTGGGGTGAGGGATGGGGCTAGCTCTGTGCTTGCCCCCCGGGGGACAAGAGACAGTACAACTGATCAGTTGAGAAGTCAGTTTACCTGATCAGTTGTGCTGTGGGTTGGGGCTGGGCGGGGGTGAGGGATGGGGTTTACTTTGTTGTGTTGCCCCCTGAGGAGGGGGGGATTGCTTACAGGCACAATGCCCTGCGTTAGCTGCTCCTGAAAAAAATACATTAAAAGAAAAAACAAAACAAAAACATAAGTACTTCCAACAAACATTGCTGCCCAGGGTAATGAAACTGACGGTGTAATAACTTCATACCTCATCCCACACATATCCAGATCTTCCACCGCAATGGGCGCCAGTCCACCGCCAACTAAAAAACGATATACACAACTATAAAAAACTATATACAGATGTGGTGTGGGGGAAAAGGGGAGTCAGGCCGGGGAAGCAGGTTTCTGAGTCACTCAGTGTAACGAGAGGAGACAGGGTTCAGATTCAGCTTACTCGCTTGAGACTTGAGAATACATCACTGTAGAAAATTCATGTGAGAGATTATCTAGAGTTTGTAGCAAGAAAAATCTTCATATTGGTGTTGTGGTTTATCCACGATGTGCTTTTGGTCAGGCTTGGCGTCTGCTTCCCCCACAAAGAAAGAAAAACAGAAAAAGAAGATATTACATCTTCAACAGTTATTAACAGAAGAAAATGTGAAGGCTAATTTCAATAAACTACTGAATTCAAATCAGTTTTATTATTATCATATATCTATAATATAGCACCAAATCACAACAACAAAACCAGTTAAACCAAATCCAGTTAATCTAGAACACTGGCAGCCTCGCCTCTGTCAGTGCAGCTACAATGTGACGTGCCATCACCAGTGTGTGAATGGGTGGATGACTGAATGTAGTGTAAAGCGCTTTGGGGTCCAGAGGGACTAAGTAAAGCGCTATACAAATACAGGCCGTCTACCATAAAAACACACTCGTGAATTATCGTTAGCAAGATGCCAAATTTAGCAAGAGACTAGCATACTTCTTTAGCAAGCACGTGGTCTCAACTCACCAAGATAAGCTATGGGCGGGAACACAGCAAGGTGCTCCGTTAACTTAACACATTAAAGTTTTCAAATCAGCTTTTGAACAGTGCAAACACTGGTTTATAACACTTTTTTCTGCATTAAAACTCACCAAAACGATGGATAGTTCAGCTCATTTGCTTTCAAAATGTGAAAGACCTAGCTAATGCGTGATGGTGGTCCTATGCTTGGAAGGTGGGACTAATATTGCTTCTAAACAAATGAAATTATCAACACCAAATGTGATCCTCTCTCTAACTTTAGAGAGAAAATCACATTTCCTCTTTTCAAAATAATTGTTTTTTCAAAATAAAAGAGTGAGAATGCATTTGTACAAAAAAAAAAAAAGCAGAAAGAAAGAAATAAGAAAAGGCGTTTTCTCTACTTGTTTACACTAACATCTGGATTGATTTACTAACTCAGCCTGACAGTATGTCAAAATAGATTTTGGCACAACTGTTTGCAAGTTTGGCTTTTTTGTTTGTTTGTTTCAAATTTCTTTCTGAGTACAGCATGCAGTGAAATGCTTGCATCTGAGCAGACAGGTTGCAGGCTGCAAGACGTTTTTATAGATGATGTACCCCAGGTAACGCGTTACTGTAATCCGATTACTTTTTTCAAGTAACGAGTAATGTAAGGGATTGTATTGTTTCTTTATGTTGTTGTGGGTTCTTAAGAATGACACCATTACTTGAAGAGAAGGTATTTTATCGAACTGCGGTTCACATGTAAACAAAGCTTCGCCATCACAGTCTAGTCAGAGGTAACTCCCTCTGGCTCTCTAGCTCCCCCTACAGTCTAGGAGTATTAACAACATAAAACATGATACTAGGCAAATAAGGATTTGCTGTTATCATTACAGGGATTACTATTGCAAAACAGGTAATTATACTGTTACTTTCTTGTAAGCGCGCTGCGTTAGTGCAACTGATTTTTTTCTTGTTTAAAACAAACACCACTCACGCCTCACAGATGTAAAGCTGCCTGCGTAAAGATGAAAGTGACTTCGTACAGCCACGATTTGCAGGCGCTGTGCAAGAGGTTCGGGAGCAGAAGTCCCATTGTACTACTGCATGAACACGCTTTTCACACATGGTTGCTGTACGCATAAAGCTGGCTGTAGCTTTTTAGCTCACAGCCCGACACATACCAACAACAGCATAGATGGCACAGGCGTCAAGGCGGCGAGGCGTGAATGCGGGTGCCGCTCAGGTGCGTCCGCCTCCTCTGCAGCGGCGCTGCACACCACGCCCCGCCACACACATTAACCAGGTAAAATACATATTTAGGCAGAATTTTGCAAATATCTATTTTTCATTTTTCAGCACATAGTGCTTTTTTATTTTTTTAAAAGTCAGATCAAGGCTCCAAAAGCCCAAAGGAGATATAAGGGCTCACAACAGTTTTTGTTTGCTACATGGATCATTTTAGTTCAGCTGGGTGTCTTTCCTTTTGTTAGTTCAAAATGTGTTAATTACATGAATAAAATGTAATTTTCTCTGTAGCACTTCATGGATTTCATAAACAACACACCTTAGTTGTTCACACAAAGCATAAAGG
Source organism: Rhamphochromis sp. 'chilingali' (assembly GCF_963969265.1). Classification (NCBI taxonomy): domain Eukaryota; kingdom Metazoa; phylum Chordata; class Actinopteri; order Cichliformes; family Cichlidae; genus Rhamphochromis; species Rhamphochromis sp. 'chilingali'. The sequence goes on along the minus strand of NC_137948.1, from coordinate 37,917,523 downwards.
TAAAAAAACCAAACAAACAGTATATACAGTGTTATCTTCATTTTAGATGTCAAAAAGTATTTGTGGCTCCCAGTGTTTTCTTTTGCATGCATGGAAACCGGGTCCAAATGGCTCTTTGGGTCTTAAAGGTTGCTGACCCCTGCCCTGGATTGAAACAGGGGTCAAATGTTTCCTGGTCTTCCTAAAGTCCACGATCAGTTCATTGGTCTTTGCCACGTTGAGCTGAAGATGATTCTGCTCACACCACGTGACAAAGGAGTTGACCACAGCCCGGTACTCTTTCTCATCATCCAACCACTGCAGAGTCATCAGAAAACTTCTGAAGATGGCAGGTCTCTGTGCAGTGGCTAAAGTCTGTGGTGTACAGGGAAAGGACAGAGGATGGTCCCTTGTGGTGCCCTTGTGTTGCTAATTACCTTGTCAGACACACACTGTGGAAGACGCACATATTGTGGTCTCCCTGTCAGGTAATCAACAATCCAGGACACCAGAGAAGCATCCACCTGCATCGCTGTTAACTTCATCATCATTCATCACATTACGAGCATATGTACTTTTAGTTTTAGTTCACACTGACCGTGTAATACTCAGCAACCAGTATGTGTTTTACTCTGTCATTGTTCACACGAATTTAATACAAAAATAAAATACATTCTGTAACAAAGACCATCACCCAGTTTAAGGTTACGCCACAACTGACCTAAATTTACAGTATTGGTAATTACCAAAATCATTTTCTACGGTCCTGTAAAGGTTAATCCACCAGTATGCACAAATTCTTTAATGAAAATGATAATATCAGTGATAAAATACAATTATTGTTGTTGCCCATGAAGCTTCATTTTTACTGTTTTACAAATAAAGGGGGTAAATAAAGGATTTTTTTTTTTTGGTTAAGAGGCCAAATTATATTTAGTTGCATTCCTGAACAGAAAATCTATTTTTAGTGGTCGAATGTTAAGTTTAATTAATTTCTGTTTCTTCAGAGAAATCCAGTGTGTCGGCCCAAACTCCTATAAAAATATTAATTCAACCATTTTAGCAGCACACTGAACAATGTGTACAAGAGTAAAAACATCCAGAATGATTGTGATTCAGATCAGTACAGTATCAGTGGTGTTAAAGTGTTTTTTTGTGTCACCTGCAGTGAAAGGGGCACTAGTTCACTGATTCCACTTGTTTTGGGGTTTATTGGTTCAAATTAAAGCTAAATTAGCTGAATTGTATTTTGCTTTGTATGTAAGTAAAAGAGCTGCATCAGTGTGGCAGACTGTTAAAATAAGAAATACGGTACTGTAGTTAGAAATAGTCCACCTGTCAGCTGATCATACAGCTCATCTTTCTCTGTGTGCTAATCTGGGCTTTTTATGGCCCCTATGTAAGAAACAGTTTGAAAAACTACAAAGGGATATGCTTTTAAGATGATCCATGGTGATAGATCAACAATGTAAAACGTCAGACTTTAAGAAGAAAACAGGCCCAGTTTGTGAACCCAAAATTCAGTTAAATATAATCCTTCTCTGGGTGGAATCCAGAAATGGAAATCCAGCTCACCTGCTCACCTCCCGTTCCTGTCCTCTCGGATTGGGTGATTCCTTTGCAATCAATCATCAGAATACTCCCCTGCAGCTTCCACTGGCATTCCCACCCTCCCAGTGACCCTCCTCATATGCCTCCTCACCATGTCCAAGTAAAAGCTCACTCTCTCTTCTATGAACTCAAAAATACACTATATGGCCAAAAGTATTCACTCTTCTGCCTTCACATACACATGTATTTGAGTGAAATCCCATTCTTAATCCACAAGGTTTGTTGTGATGTCAGCCCACCATTTGTAGAACAGCTTTAACTCCTCTGGGGACTTTTCACAAGGTTTAGGAGTGTTTATGGGAGTTTGTGAGGTCAGACTCTGATCTTGGATGAGAAGTCTAATTTCATTTTCTACTTCCACAGCAAACCCACTCATCCATATCTTTTTGAACCTAGTTTTGTGCTGGTGCACAGTTATATTGGAGCAGGAAGAGTCCATCCCAAAACTCATCCGTTGTCTGAATTTTCCTGATATGATGATTTTACATTTCCTACCATTTCATGGCTGAGTTGTTGTTGTTTCCAATCACTTGCAGTTTGTTATAATTCCACAAACAGCTGACTGTGGAATATTTAGTAGTTGGGAAATTTCACGACTGGACTTATGAAATTATGGAATATGAGCTTTGATTGAATGAATTAAATGTGAGATAAAAAACCTTGTGGCTGCGAACCCGTTTTATCAGCTACACTGTACACAGTTTTTATGTCAATAAAATGCAAGCCGTACGAAACAGATGCTCGACATACAGTAAGCAACAACAACAAAACTCCCTGGACTTGCACGGTTCTCATTTATTACTCTTATTTCCAAGAAAACATCAAAGTGAGGTGGAAATATATCACGGCACAATGCTGGAACATTCTTTCACAGACACGTTTGAAATCCTGCAGCTGGAAACACATTCATAAACATATGAAGACATTAAATGGATATCAAATTATTACTTAAAGACACAGACAAAAACAGCCACCAAAACAGATTATGGACAGGGCCATAACACCCCCCTTCCCAAGACCAAACATCTCCCCTATAGATGTTTGGCACTCAGGAGTTCAGAAAACCACGCGACAGCGCATCTGCCATTACATTCTCTGTCCCTTTTTTGTGATGGATCTCCAGATTGAAATCCTGCACTAAGAGGGACCATCTCATAAGCCTTTGGTTAGAATTTTGCATCCTAGTCAAAAACATGAGGGGGTTGTAATCGGTGTAAACAATGACAGGTGCTGAACTAGAACCGACATAGACCTCGAAATGCTGTAGAGCAAGCAACAGAGAAAGAGCTTCCTTTTCAATGGTACTGTATTTCTGTTGGTGGGAGTTGAATATTTTTGAAAAGTAACCATTTGGGTGATCAACACCCTGCCTATCCTCCTGCAACAGCACCGCACCTGCACCATCGGCGCTGGCATCCACCTTGAGTTTAAACGGATGTGTGAAAGCAGGAGCGGCAAGCAGGGCCGGCCCGTGGCATAGGCCGTATAGGCAAATGCTAAGGGCGCCGGCCATCAGGGGGCGCCACGCCAGTGCCACAAATGTTTGGGGAAAAAAAAAAAAAGAAAAAAAGTTGGTACTATTATTTCTAAATACAAAAAATAATCCCACGTTAATTAAAATGCAAAGTAAAGCTTATTTAATAGAAATATTATTTGTTACAACATTACGCCCCCCCTCCCCGCACGGTGCGCCCCCTCCCTTCCCGTATCATGGTTCCTTTTGGACGTCACCACAACAAAAAAATCAACACAAGATGTCAAAGCGGCCAAAACTGTCAGGTGCCCAGGGAAGAAAAAAGAGAGAAGAAGAGGAGGAGAAACGAGAAAAAGACAGAGGTAGGTAACGTTAGCCTACATGAAATTGTCTGAATGTGATAGTAACCTAAATTTTTAGCATTAAGCTAATGTTACATGATTCGCTAATTGCTAATCAATAAATAGCTAGTTAACTGTTTTAACGTCAGTTAATATTGTGGAGGGGGCTAAATTGTTATGGAAAATAATAATGTAACGTTAGGTAATTACAGTACTCCCACCTTTCCCACCATTCCTCATTTGTATTCATCTTTTAAGCAGGTGTTTTTTGTTTACATTGTTATTGCCTTCTGGTTAGCTAACGTTTACCCTGCAGGTAATAGTCACTTTTCCACCCCTGTATATATTATAGTTGTAAGCCTAGTTGTTAAAGTGCACATCATTAATGTTAATTAAGCAATATCACATGAGAGGGAATGCTGTTTTTTAATATGAGCACTGCTGTGATTCGGTCAAAGATAATCATAACATAACATTCTCATATGATATTATACTGTTACTTTGCATTCTGCTATTCAGCATTTCACTGTAATGATGACAATAAATTGAATCTAATCTAATTTGCATATCAGTTAAGATCATACATATATCTCTTTGGTTTCTCATTTATATTATATCATTTCATTTTATTCCTGGAATCATATGTTTTTATTATTAGACTTTAATACTCAGTGGTGTCACATACTCCTCTCTTCAGATGCACTGTTGAAGTTTCTAAATCCCACCCCTGGGCCATCTACCACATCTACCGCTGCTGCCTCCACTTCAGCAGCACAACCCACCAGTGATGCAGCATCAGCAGCACAACCCAGCCATGATGCAGCAGCATCAAGCGGTCTTCCTGTTGCCTCCACCTCAGCAGCACAACCCACCAGTTTTGCAGCAGCATCAAGTGGTGTTCCTGTTGCCTTATTTATATTGTATTTTTAATTTATTTTATCCAACTTGTTGACACGTTTTATTGTATTTATGTATGTAAAATTTATTGTATTTCATATATTCATTTTTTATTTTTTGTATTCATTTATTTATTCATATATTTTTTTATCTTGTTAATTATTCTGATAGTGAATTTGCTTTCTTTAAGTAAAAAAAAAAGGTCAAAGAAAAAGCTATTCGGTTTCTTGTGAGTACATACACTACACTGCCGATGTAGGGGGGCGCCACCTAAAATCTTGCCTAGGGCGCCAGATTGGTTAGGGCCGGGCCTGGCGGAAAGTACTGGTGTGCTGCAGAGGAGAGCTTTGAGAGACTCAAAAGCATTCTGGCATGTGGGGGACCATACGAATGGTTTTGACACACTTGTGAGACTGGTGAGAGGTGCAACTACATCTGCAAAATTCTTACAGAAGCCACGATAATAGCCGGCCATTCCAAGGAACCGGCGAAGTTCACGTCTAGTGCGAGGCACAGGGAAATCTAGGACAGCCTGGATTTTAGCCAAAAGGGGGCGCACCTGTCCCTGACCCACCTGCTTCCCTAGATAAGTCACAGTGGCCTTACCAAAGTCACATTTGGCAAGATTTAGGGTAAGGGATGCCTCTTTTAATCTTTCAAAAATCTCCGTGAGTGTTTCAAGGTGTTCTGACCAAGTCTGTGAATAGGCTACAATGTCGTCCAAGTACACTTCACAGTTTGTGACACCACCTAAGACAATGTGCATAAGGTGTTGGAATGTGGCAGGGGCATTTCGAAGGCCAAAAGGCATGACGGTGGATTGGAGGAAGTGATCAGGAGTGACGAAAGCAGAAATTTCAGATGCACGCGGAGTGAGGGGAACTTGCCAATAACCCTTTAATAAATCCAGTTTGGTGACAAACTTTGTGGAGCCAACCCTATCAACACAATCTTCCATGCGGGGAAGAGGGTAGGAGTCGGGTTTGGTCACACTGTTCACTTTTCGAAAATCAGTACAAAAACGTGGGGTCTTCCTTCGGCACAAGAAGGCATGGGGAACTCCAGGCACTCGAACTAGGGACAGCTAGCCCATTTTCCAGCAAGTAGGAAACTTCTTGCTGAAAAAGAGCACATTGTAAGTGAAGGACTTTGCTCAGCTAAGAGAATTGGTCCTGCTGGAAGAATTCAAAACGTGTCTTCCAGAGAATGTTGTTGTATATATCAATGAGCAAAAGGTGGATTCGTTGTCTAAAGCTGTTATTCTAGCAGATGAGTTTGTGTTGACCCATCGCGTCACGTTTTCAGCTATGCGCCGTGAATGGGCCCCGTTGTCTAAACCTGCAAGGAGTTTGAGGGTTTCTCCTAAGCGTCAAACGCGCCCTGATCAGGTTCCCATGACTGTCCAAGAATGCTTTTATTGCCATGATACTGGCCATCTCATTGCCAATTGTCCGTCGCTCCGTCGCAAAGAGCAAACTCACACATGGAAAAAGCCAAAAAGTGTTGGTTTTGTTCAGTCGGTTTCTACTCCTAATCCCGTCAGGGATGAACCAGGAAATGACAGTCTTGACAGCAGTTACCGACCTTTCATTTCACAAGGGTTCGCCTCACTGACTGGAATAGAGGGGGATCGCGTGCCGATTGTAATTTTGCGCGACACTGGGGCTGCCCAGTGGAAAAGCGCATTGCCTTTTTCAAGTAACTCGTTTTGTGGTGCTGATGCTCTCGTGTGGGGAGTGAAAATGAGTGTGTTACGAGCGCCGCTGCATAGAGTCTTCCTACAGTCACCTCTCGTTTCGGGCCCGGTAACAGTTGGGGTGCGCGCTCGCTTGCCCGTGCAGGGGGTTACTATGATTCTGGGGAATGATCTAGCCAATGGAAAAGTTTTCCCGATCCCTGAAGTAATTGAAAACCCCGTCGATGATTTTGTTTTTGTTTCTGAGCCTGCTGCTGACAGTCTGCCCTCTGTTTTTCCTGCCTGTATTGTCACACGCGCCCACAAGCGCAAATATAGTGATGTTGAGTTGTCTGACTTTTTTCTATGTTCTGAAGCTGTTCCTGAGACTGCTCAACTGCCTGTGGAAAAAGCTGAAAAATGTGTGTCTGATGAAATGCTACCCGCTACACCTGACCTGTCTTTTGAGGTAAACAAAACAGATTTTATTCATGCGCAACAGAGTGACCCGACTTTGGCCAAATGTTTACTCGCCGCAAATTCCAGCGATCAGAATCCCCGTGTCTACAGCATTGAAAATGATGTGTTAATGCGCAAATGGCATCCTCCCTCATCTAGTGATCTTGGCTGGAATGTATTTCAACAAGTGGTTGTACCGCAAAAATTCCGACCCCAAGTACTCAGCCTCGCACATGACAGTTTCTCTGGACATTTAGGAATTAGGAAAACTTACCATCGTATTCTGCGTCACTTTTTCTGGCCAGGTTTGAAGTCTAAAGTGACCAAGTATTGCCGTTTTTGCCACGTTTGCCAGGTCAGTGGAAAACCCAACCAGGTTATTCCTCCCACTCCATTGCATCCAATCCTGGCTTTAGGGGGACCATTTGAGCACATAATCATCGATTGTGTAGGTCCGCTTCCAAAAACAAAGTCAGGACATCAGTACATCTTGACTTTGATGTGCACCGCCACACGCTTCCCCGAGGCTATTCCGTTACGCACTATCAAAGTCAAAGCCATTGTCAGAGCATTAGTAAACTTTTTCTCCACTTTCGGTTTGCCTAAATCAGTTCAAATGGACCAAGGGTCTAACTTCATGTCCAAGATTTTCGCTCAGGTCTTAAAATCGCTATCCATCAAGCATCAAAAATCCAGTGCATATCACCCCGAATCACAGGGTGCGCTTGAGCGTTTCCACCAAACCTTAAAAGCCATGATTAAAAGACATTTAACCAATCCTGTTAAATGTCTGGCTGGGCTAACGTTTGGGATCTGAATGGCAGCAGGAGCCTCCGCCCCTGGCGTCATCCGTCCACTGGCAGCTTGTGGAATGGTTGCAGCAGCTTCTGCTCCCGCATCCACCACCAAACCTCCAGTCGCCTCAACCGGCCGAGGTTTCGACTTTGCAAATACCCCCTTATCCACCAGCTGTGCTGTCAGGCACTGCTTAATTTCTGCCTTTTTAGCATGTAAAGGCACACTAACATTAAACAATTCTGCCACCAACAACAAATCTGCCTTTGTGCATCGATCCAACTTATCCATGATGGGTTGCAGTGCAAAACCATCCACGTCAAAAGTCATTGTGACTAGATCACCCCCAACACTACAAGAAAACTGCCAACCAAAAACTGCAGACAACCCACAAAATACAATGAGCAAAAAGAATGGCAAAAGAAAAGAGCGGACGAGCCCCCACTTTATGTTACGCCCCAGTCTAGGGGTACAGGAACGCAACATAAGTTTGAAAAGATTGCCCCGCCCTGGTCCCCAAAACCATACACAGAGGGAAAACCAATTTCTTAGTGAATGGTGGTTTATTTCTCTACACTGCAAAATGAAGCTCCGGGGTGAACAAAGGCCAAAATAACAAACAAAACAAGCTAAGTCAGGAGGAGGTGCTATCTAAAACCCTATGTGAAATCAAACATCAAACAAAAGACAAGCACTACACCTAACTCCCTAACTGAAATAAACAGGAGAAAACAGTGCAAGGGAAAACAATAAGGCAGCTCACCCCTTCTGTTCCAGTGCTATTTACAATGTGCTATTTACAATGAAGACTAATGTACACACTATATACAGAACTCAGACAGTCGCAAAAGTCACAGGCACAAATGTCTCAGGTTTTGGAGGCCAGGGTCAGGTCTGCTGCTGCTGTCAGTGGCTGCCCCGGGACAACTGCTGGTGATGGATTTTGCAAAATGATACAATTGTAGGTTTTTATGAAAAATCAGTAATTTCCTGGACGCCGCAGGTCCAAATTCTGGGTTATGGATTTTTCTCTTTTTATTTATTCATTTATTTATTGTGACCAAACGTTTCTATAGACTCAACATTACTTTTAAGAAGGTTGCAATGGAAACAACATGTATTTGTGGCAACTACATATAATCTGTGAACATGGAAACAACTTTATCCCAGAAGGCTGATTCTGATCTGGACGAAGCGTTTTCACTGGGAGAAATGTTTCGTCGCTCATCCAAGTGACTTCTTCAGTCTCAGCTGACTGCAGGTTTCCCCAACCTTATAAACAGTCAGTGTAGTGACTAACGCGTTATTAAGGAACCCGTTATAGTAACTACGTTATTATTGTGGTAACGAGCACGGTAACTAGTTATTATGCCAAAATCAGGAACACATTTATCGTTACTGGGATTTAGATAGGGTCGTTATTCGTTACTTCGTGTGCTGCGTTCGACTTACCTCGGAAATCGGACCATGAACCTGGGAATGTCTCACTCGAGTAAACGGCGTTCTGGTTAGTCGGGATTCCAATATGGCAACGCCCTCGAAAACGGTTGTTTTGCTAGCCCTCTATAAAAACAAATTACTTCTAAACACATATGCAGCTCATCTGCAGTCTGGCGTTACCTACATCTTCCTACCACTTAATCTACCATCATACGTGTGGGACTAATAAAGGTTATCTTATCTTATCTTATCTTATATTTTATTTATCTAGCTATATTATTTTAGTACTTATCATTTAATTTATTTCTCTTTGTGAGGCTGAAAATACTTTTTGCAGTTCAGCTTACAGTTTACACAGAATGGACAAACCTCACTGTGTTCATGTTGAATCATTTTTGCACTATTTTGATACCTACAGCTCCTAAATGGTCTGAGCAAGGGTGTAGATTTGGTTTTGGCATTGGTGGGGACGGATGATTCAACCACCGAACCCTGCCCTGTTTCTTTTTTTTTTTTTTTTTTTTCTTTTTTGTCTTTGCTTCTTGATTAAAAAAAAAAAAAAAAAGGAGAAATATACGTGCCTACATGTGCTATTCTGCATGCTTTTAAACCATTTAAAATTACAATTCATAGTTTTATATGTGAATTATATAACGTTAAATTACTATTAAACAAATGACTGACTAAACTATTTTAAGGCTTTAGTTTACTTCCACATTCCATATAAATCAGGTATCACACAAAAATAAAATGGCTTCAAATACAGTCATGACAATAAAAGAATATGGCTTTAAGGACTTAACAACATTACTTCAGTTATAGTACACCAACATCTCTGATACATTAGCACTAAGGGAATACTGAATGTCCATAAAACTACTCATCTAAGATTACCACAAAGTAAAAGATCTCTCAGCAAAATTATGCAACATTTTAGGCACTATTGCCCCGATCAAATCAGTGAGCTGAGATTTTTTTATTCTAAACATGAACTACTGTTACAGCTACTGGTGTCCCACACAACAACTCAATGTCCACTATGTGAAGGAGCCAAACACATGCCTTCTCCTCTCGTTAACTGAGATGAACTGCTGGCATATTGGTTTTACATCTATACTGTCCAGTCTCTCCTGGTGGACATACAGCAGCATTGTTTAATCTCATTTGAGTCATTGTTAACCTTAGCCATCTTTTTAGTTTTCTGAGATCACTGAAGCTTCTTTCAGCCTCAGTACATGCGTTTTATCCTCAGATTAAAATTATTATTCTGTGCTTGATGTGCCTCACCTTTGGCCCTGGCTCCTCCCCTCTGACTGCACTAGGACATATTGCCACCTGATAAAATAACACATTGATTCGTGCCATATAAAAAGTGAGACATGTCAATTCAGATTCTTTGTCAAATATACACTAATGAATCAATTTACATCAACAGCCTAACAATTGTTATGATAATAAATACTAGTTAATCTATAGCACCAAATCATCAGTCAGTCACCTGTGACCTCGCCTCTTCACCTCTGTCCGAGCTACAACATGGCAGAGCTACATGACAATAAGAATAAAATGTGGAGCTGCTTCAGTGTTTCTGTCACTTTGTGCAGATCTTGACTCATCAGTAATGTTTGTAGGGTGAGTGCATTTTTTAAAACAATTTGTGAAAACTGCACTACAAGGTGGAATATTTGCAAAATCATGACTACCTCATGATATTTTGTCTCAAAAATTAACCCTATGAATATGTCAGTGCCATTAGGATGAAATTATTGTGTCACCAACATTTTAACGTTAGACATACAATTTTAACAGCCTCTGTAAACTAATATCCTGGCTTGCTCGAGGCTGCCGTTTTCTCTGACATTTTCAATCAAAATTAGAAATGCTACTCTGAGACTGAGCTAACTAATAGTCCTGCATGTTGTGCAGTTAGTTTACAAAACACGCTATTCATGGTTACATACAATTTTAGACTGATGCGGGCCAAAGCCTAGCATAGCCTGTAACGTTATTGTGACGGACACATTTTATGAGTGAACTTGGCTTTAAGTGACTTACAGGTTTCTTTGAAAAATACTTTCTTATATCCAGGTTCTTCCTTGTTGCTGCCATCCTCCTCGTCTCCTTGCAACATCAGTAATGTTTGTAGGGTGAGTGCATTTTTAAAACAATTTGTGCAAACTGCACTACAAGGTGGAATATTTGCAAAATCATGACTACCTCATGATATTTTGTCTCAAAAATTAACCCTCCTCTCCTCCTTGCAGCGCAGGCTTGCTTGCCGCTGCTAAAACTAAACAGAGCTCCCTGAAAGGCACAGCCAATCACATTGGCCATATTTGTCACATGAGGTAGGACTCCAGTAGAGAACGTAATTTAACTCTTTCTGCACCGCTGGGTGAATGAGACGTTGACAGATCGCTTTTTTTTCCCTATCAAGTTTGTTTTTCTTTACTCGAGGAGATCAAATTAATAATCGCTGGATGTTGGTGGGGACACGTTCCTTCCATCCATGCCAAATCTACGCCCTTGGGTCTGAGGCACAGTTTAATGTTGACACTGCTAAAAGTAAACTTTCTACCCATTTCAATGGCAAAAATAAATCTACCTTTCTGAGTTTCTGCTGATGAATTGTGCTGTAACAACTGTTGCTGTGCAAGATGCTGCAGAAACACTGAAAAGCACCACAATAAACCAACTCTGCCAACCACAAGTGTAATATGTGTAGTATGTAACACACACAGAGCAACCCTCTGATGTCTTTTCTGAAGCTGCCGTGTGTATTAACCAGTTTGCATTTTCAATATTCATGTGTAACTTGATAATCTGCAAATGTGCATTTGTTGAATTTGTCTGCAATAAAAAGTTGAACCTGTCTCGTCATGCTTCTTCTGTCAATATCAAGAGACGGGCAGAGCTCTATTCTCTACTCTATGCTATCAAGGTTATTATGTACACTGTGTTTAGTCAGCAGATCATACGGGCACCTACACACACATTTAAACTATAATGAATATGCAAAGAAGATAACCAGGAATTAGCTTTCACAGTTCATGTGTGCTTTTCTCAGCACTCGTGGTTCAGACCACGCTCATCTTTAACTCTGACCTCATTTTGAGCTCAGCTCTAATTCTGTAAAGTGTTGTGAGTCCATCTCACACACTTGTATCACATCAAAAAAATTTGTTCACAGATTGAAAAAGGCTTCCTGCCACAGAGAGCATCTCCTGGATGACTAAGACGTTGTAAAGAATATCAGACACGCTGTCACTGCTGGTAAAACTGCAGCTTTGCTGTCTTGAAGTTTTATCCACTTGCATCTGGTTAACCATGTATGCAAATAAGGAGGAAGATGAGAGGGTGTCATTTTTTAACACTTCACTTCTGTATCTTAAAGACTGGGATGAGTCGACTTCTGCTTTACAGAAAGGACTGTCAGTTATCTACTTGCATTTTAACGGCTCACACAGAGCAATGAGAGGAGCAGCTATGAGTGTAATAACAGCAGTCAGTGGATTTGTTCTCCTCACTGTGACAGGTTGGTCTGCTGTGAGTAATTCTACTTTGAGTAACCAAATGTGACAGAAAATATAATTCAGACACTGATTTTTTTTCAGGTGAATGTATTTTTCTTCCATCTGTAAAATGATGCTGTGTGAAACATCGTCTGTCCTTACAGCTCTGCAGCTCCAGCCTTCTGTCTCCATTCTTGAATGTTTTTCTTTGCACTGTTAACACTCAGCAGTTCAGAGTTTTACAGTCTAATCATTTTATCTGCGTTTTATTCCAGTGCCATAAATCTGGACACTAATGATGTTTGGGTGAAAGACCCAATAATTTAGTCTAATTATTATAAATCATCTGTCGTCTTAGATTCACAGAATGTATTTGTTGTGTTTAAGTGGATTTCCTCAGGATGAACATGGCTGACGTTTATCAGTGTGAACTGTTTGTTCCTCTTTTTGTTTTCATGCTGACAAAACCCAGACTAGCAGTCTCACTTCACCTCTTTCCTTTTTTCTTTCTCTACATAAAGACCAAATTGTAAAGTCATGGCTGCCATTGACTAAGTGATAGTGACACTACAGCCACTTCTAGCTGCTCTGTAAAATGAATGAGTCATTTAACGTTTAACAAAACTTTATCTGTGAAATGGAATTTTTTAGCTCGTTACACAGAAAAGCCAACATGTAACGTCCCCATATGAGAACATGTCTCTGTGTCTGTGTTTGTGTCCTTCTTTGTGGTTCTGCTGAAGTGTCTCTATGTGTCAGTGTGTCTCTCGTTATATAAGTGTCATTGGGTGTAATTTATCCTAGAAGTTACTTGTGTAAGAAATTGTTAATTCCATAGACTACATTTTTACTTTTTATTCTTTACCCTTTAAATCAGAATGAGGTCCAACTACTTTTATCTGTTTTATTTATTTATTATTTTACTTTCTTTTTAAAATCCTGTCCTGTTCTCCTATGTTTTCCATTTTATTTCTGTTTATTGTGCTTCATTTTGGTCAACAGTGGATGTTTTAAGTGTGTGCTAGAACTCAATTTGACTAAACTAACAAAATACTCCATTAGGCCTATTTTGGGTCTAACCACTGCTCTTCAGTAGTGCTTAGAGTACTACAGTAGTGATTAGTGCCTTTCTGTTTTGGAGTGTTTCTGAGTTAATAATTGATTATCTAAAATGTACCCTTTCATAACAAAAACTCTGATACTGACTGTGTAAGAATCTATATCATTGCAGTGACGGGCATGTCACTGCAACCCCCTCTGGCTTTTGCTCCACGGCTGCGGGGTGACCCTTGGGCTCTCCTCAGCTCTTTCATGGACAGTGGCACAGTTGTCCCTCCAGTTAATGTCCCATTAAAAGAGCCATAAATGTAATAAAAAGAGTACTTTAGGACCATGGTTGCCTCGATTTTTATTTCTTTCTTCTTCTTTGTGGTTCCGTTCGTCGCCACTCTGCCCGTGTAACCAGTATGTAAGAAAAATAACAAAAGATGGCCAATTTTAGAAACTTAAGGAATGGTAGGAGCCAAGAGGATGGGTAACCACAAGGAAAACACAACCACAAGATGTTGAAACTGCATCTCATTGTATTAAAATATTGTAAACTGTATTACAAGCGCCTTGAGGCGACTTTTGTTGTGATTTGGCACTATATAAATAAAATTGAATTGAATTGAATTGAATTACAACCAACAACAGTAGCGAATACAGCGTGCGTGCACGAATACCAAAAAAATATAATAAAGTAAAATGAATTCAGACCTGGGTCTTTTCAATGTCAGTGTTGTCCAGTTCAGGCCTGTTGGGTGATCTGGGCACTTTACTGGTGTGAAACCAGTCCAACAATCAACGTATGTTTTGCACATTTTGTTCTGCCACAATCGGACTGCAAGATTCAGTTCCATATGAGCTGTGCCTCACCATCCATCGCAATGGAAGATCATCATTCTTCTGTTGATTTCCAGAAGGTCTGTGGAAGTTCTCTGTGGACTCTGTTTCTTGATATCCAATTTAAAAAAACAACCTTACCAATGCAAAGCACCGTGTATTCACAAAAAACAGGTTTCCAGATGTAGCAGCTGACCGAACAGACCTCAGGCTTCAGCCGCTATCCAGCCTGAATAGCAACAACATTCCTTTAGCATTGTAGGTACACCTTTAGCGGGTGTAGCGCTAAGCAGCTTTACCAGTGTAAACAGACAGGAAACAGCTAAAGGCGGGACAACAAATCCGATTGGTTAAAAATGAAATCGTCCATCAAGGTCAGAAAATAATGATCATTAAACACAACAGAATATATAACAAAACAAAAAGTAACAAGGCTTTCAACCCAACGATAACTTACTTTTATACAAGTTTATACAATTATTCAAAATTTAGTTGTGCTTTATTTTTTTTGTTTCTTTTTCTGATTTTGAAGATTTTAGACTGAAATACATTAAACTACATGAGCAATAATTCCAACAAAGGTTTCTACTCTTATGTGTTTGTTACTGTTACACGTGCTTCTCCTCTCCCATGTCCTCTCCTGTCTCCATCATCAGTGCTAACCATCTCCATGCTGCCTTCACTCTCATACGATGGCTGAAATATGTTTAAATTAATTTCAAGCTCATCTTACCTTGTGCACAGAGCAACAGTGGGTCAATGCAGTCAACTCTAGCAGCCTGTAACTTCTACACATTTACCTTTATCATCAGCAAATCATTTTTCATTATAGTTTGTTTTATTCTAACATTAAGTGAGAGTCTAATTATCTGTCCAAATGACAACAGTAACTGCAGGTTCTCATTACACTCGGTCTACAAAGCAGCTGCTCTCACTCAGTTCCTGCCGTCTAATGTGAAGATCAGATGAATCTTTAGCTGAAAATAAAAACCTGCAAACTTTGTTTTCCATGACATGAAGCTGAAAATGTAGCCTACAGAAAAATACTAATCCAAATGAGTCTGTTTAATTTTTGTTAATCTAACTTTATTTTTTGTTATGATGTGCTCTGTGTTACAGTCGTTCTGGGTCAGTATGGCTGGGGAGTGACTTACACTTCTACTCAGATCTGTGCTGTAAAAGGATCCACAGTGGAGATACGCTGCACCTTCACATACCCATCGACTATAAATGGAATAAGAGTTGACAAAAAATTCTGGTTCATCAGAGACGAAAATAAGGAACCTGTGGATCTGAAAACAGAGTCAGAGTACAGAGATCGTGTTCAGTATCAGTGTGAAGACAACGACTGCACTCTGAGAATCTCAGACCTCAGAGAGAGCGACTCAGCTGAGTACAAGTTCAGATTCATAACAAACGATCCAAGAGGGAAATATTCTGGTGTACCTGGAGTCACTTTGACTGTCACAGGTAACATGTTCATCCACTCGTTTACTATTTTAAATCCAAGTGTTTGCTGTGAGTGTGTTTGTGTGGTTTATCTGAATGTTGTCAGCTGAGCTTAATGTTCTTTATTTACTAATGGGCAGATCTGCAGGTGCAGGTGAGCAGATCAGCTGTCAGAGGTGATTTTAAGTCAGCAGAACTGAAGTGTGAGAGCAGTTGTCCTGATAATCTCTCCTACATCTGGTACAAGAATGAACAGATCATCACAGGACAAACATCTAATCTTCTTCTAAACTACCTGGATCCTACAAACAGGATTTCCTGTGCTGTCAGAGGATATGAGAACTTCCACTCTCCTTCAGTGGGTGAGTTTATGCTTTAACATAATGCCATGTTGTGGAGCCATGTGGCAAATGAGCTGTAGATTTTATAGGTTTTCATAAGGGTAACACTACTGGTTTGTATTTTCTGTTGATCACACAACCTGTGTAGTCGGAGCTCATAAATAGTTATCCTACACTGAGGTCACTGAAGGGAGGAGACCTTTCTCATGGGCTTATACTGAGGCCTTATCACATCGTTTTCATTTCTGTCCTCGGATGTTGTGACTCTGACTAATATCCAACTCTCTCTGTCTCACAGTGGTGAAGGATGTCTGGGATGTGACTTATACTTCTACTCAGGTCTGTGCCTTCAAAGGAGCAACAGCAGAAATACGCTGCACCTTCAGATACCCATCGACTATAGATAGGACAAATACAGTAGTTGTCCAAAAATTCTGGTTCATCACACACAAAAATAATGAGCCTGTGGACCTGAAAACAGATCCAGAGTATTCAGGTCGAGTTCAGTATCAGTGTGAAAACAATGACTGCACTCTGAGAATCACAGACCTGAGAGAGAGCGACTCAGCTGAGTACAAGTTCAGATTCATAACAAACGATCCAAGAGGGAAATATTCTGGATCACCTGGAGTCACTTTGACTGTCACAGGTAAAATAATTTTCAGTGGAAGTAACTTTAAACATTTATAAGCTTTTCAGCTGTCTGTATGTTGAGAGTTTGTTTTAATATAATATCTGTTGTTTGCTCCCAGGTCCACAGCTCCAGGTACATGTGAGGAGATCAACAGTAAACTCTTATTCTAACTGGAAAGAGCTGACATGTCACAACAACTGTCAGCTACCTGATCAATCTTCCTACATCTGGTACAGGAATGGACACAAACTTTCATCAGACGAACAATATTTACACCTCAACACATTTGATTCTGCAGACAGTTTTCACTGTGCTGTGAAAGGATATGAGCAACTCCCTTCTCCAACAGTGTGTGAGTTCACTACTTTTTGTTTCATTAAGAGAATTATATTTAATTTTTCTTTATTTACGTGAATGTGTCTGTATGTTAGTTTTAGTCAGAGGCCTTTCTTTTGGGAGGTTTACAATGTTTTCTTTTTAGAATATAAATTTCTAAAATTTGGTTTTGTTGTGATTCTTATGTTTCCTCCTCCAGATGCTCCAAAGCTTCCCTCTGTGTCAGTGAGTCCCTCTGCTGAGATAGTGGAGGGCAGTTCAGTGACTCTGACCTGTAGCAGTGATGCTAACCCAGCAGCTAGTTACACCTGGTACAAGGAGGATGTCATCAACCCTCTCATTTACCAAAACCAACATTTTTTCTTCTCCATCCTGCCCTCTGACTCTGGAAAGTATTACTGTACAGCTGATAATGACCTGGGACAAAAGAGATCTGAAAGCAGAACTATTGATGTGAAATGTGAGTAAAATACATTTATAAGCTGTAAAGACTTTTTGAAGAGCTGTGAGACTGCTGCAGGAATATGGAAAAACTTGAATTACATATCACGAAGACCATGTTTGCAGTTTTTAGAAATACTGTTATTCTTTTTATTTTCAATGGTTGAGTGTGTGAGCTGAACTATTTTTATGCATTCAAATAGAAAAAAAAAACAGAATTCCATGATTAGAAAATGTCATAAACAAATTTTACATGTTTTCTATTCATAATAGAACATAAAAAAATATCAGCTGAGAAAATGTACGATTTAAAGAGTACAAGTAAAGTATTTGTTCATTCTGAGTTTCATGACAGTAACACAAGTCCAAAAATTTGGATGGGGCCAACAAAAGGCTGGAAAACTAAGAGTTACTAAAAACATCTGGAGGAACATGTTGCATCAAGTTAACTGGCAACAGTCTCGCAACATGTTTGGGTATAAAAATAAAATCCGAGAGACGCAGTTTCTCAGAAATAAAGACGGGCAAAGGTTCTTCAATCTGTAAAAACCTGTGACTACAAATTGTGGGAATTTTACAAAATTATCGTCCACGATTTTATGTTTTAAGACTCTGGATATCTGACAAACTACATTACATGATACCATCAAATATTGAGCGAATCTAGAGAAATCTGTGTGCATAAGTTGCATTGACTGAGATGAATATTGGATGCCTGTGATATTCAGACCCTCAAAAAGGTAAAAGTGTCTCTGCTCCAGATCTTTTGAAAATGTGCTGCTGTCACTGAATTCAAAATATGCTTATTAGTTTGCAGAGTTTGGCTAACCTTAGCAGCACAGACAGAAGTTGGTTTCTTCCAAGCTAGCATCCACTCCTTTATGCCGAATGAGACTGCCTTTGCCAGTGGGCTGTCATTTGCTTCCTTTCCTGGTTCTCCTTTACATCCTTCCTTCTTTTTGGATGCTCAGTCATCGGTCAAGAGTGCAGCCCAGGTTACTGGCCAGTGGGCTCTTCATCTTTGAACAAGTAACTGCCATTATATATTAATACAATAAGAAGACCACAGACTAGAGTTTAAGGTGACTAGCAAGGGCAGCAATATTTCTAGTTGGTCATATCACTAATAAAAAAAAAAGTGTGTAGGGTATGAATGCTGGGTATTCCATCCAGCCTAATGCAGAAATTAGTCAGCTTTATGCTTTTGAAAATTGGAGGACAAATGGCAGGATATGTTTTATAATCTAAGATACAGTGGCTTGCAAAAGTATTCGGCCCCCTTGAACTTTCCCACATTTTGTCACATTACAGCCACAAACATGAATCAATTTTATTGGAATTCCACGTGAAAGACCAACAAAGTGGTGTACACGTGAGAAGTGGAACGAAAATCATACATGATTCCAAACATTTTTTACAAATAAATAATTGCAAAGTGGGGTGTGCGTAATTATTCAGCCCCCTGAGTCAATACTTTGTAGAACCACCTTTTGCTGCAATTACAGCTGCCAGTCTTTTAGGGTTTGTCTCTACCAGCTTTGCACATCTACAGACTGAAATCTTTGCCCATTCTTCTTTGCAAAACAGCTCCAGCTCAGTCAGATTAGATGGACAGCGTTTGTGAACAGCAGTTTTCAGATCTTGCCACAGATTCTCGATTGGATTTAGATCTGGACTTTGACTGGGCCATTCTAACACATGGATATGTTTTGTTTTAACCCACTCCATTGTTGCCCTGGCTTTATGTTTAGGGTCGTTGTCCTGCTGGAAGGTGAACCTCCGCCTCAGTCTCAAGTCTTTTGCAGATTCCAAGAGGTTTTCTTCCAAGGTTGCCCTGTGTTTGGCTCCATCCATCTTCCCATCAACTCTGACCAGCTTCCCTGTCCCTGCTGAAGAGAAGCACCCCCAGAGCATGATGCTGCCACCACCATATTTGACAGTGGGGATGGTGTGTTCAGAGTGATGTGCAGTGTTAGTTTTCCGCCACACATAGCGTTTTGCATTTTGGCCAAAAAGTTCCATTTTGGTGTCATCTGACCAGAGCACCTTCTTCCACATGTTTGCTGTGTCCCCCGCATGGCTTGTGCCAAACTGCAAACGGGACTTCTTATGGTTATCTGTTAACAATGGCTTTCTTCTTGCCACTCTTCCATAAAGGCCAACTTTGTGCAATGCACGACTAATAGTTGTCCTATGGACAGATTCCCCCACCTGAGCTGTAGATCTCTGCAGCTCGTCCAGAGTCACCATGGGCCTCTTGGCTGCATTTCTGATCAGCGTTCTCCTTGTTCGGCCTGTGAGTTTAGGTGGACGGCCTTGTCTTGGTAGGTTTACAGTTTTGCCATACTCCTTCCATTTCTGAATGATCGCTTGAACAGTGCTCCGTGGGATGTTCAAGGCTTGGGAAATCTTTTTGTAGCCTAAGCCTGCTTTAAATTTCTCAGTAACTTTATCCCTTCATGGTGTTGTTGCTCCCAGTATTCTCTTAGACAACCTCTGTTGCTGCACTCAGACCAAAGGGGGCTGAATAATTACGCACACCCCACTTTGCAGTTATTTCTTTGTAAAAAACGTTTGGAATCATGTATGATTTTCGTTCCACTTCTCACGTGTACACCACTTTGTGTTGGTCTTTCATGTGGAATTCCAATAAAATTGATCCATGTTTGTGGCTATAATGTGACAAAATGTGGGAAAGTTCAAGGGGGCCGAATACTTTTGCAAGCCACTGTATATGAACACATGTAAGAACCGTTACAAATGTCTACATCGAAATCTCAGTAAATAGTGATATATAGTTTGATCCGATCATTTCCACTTTCAAAAGTGTGTTCATACAAATATTTGAGACATTTCTTTAAATAACAGACTGCTTTATCCAACTGAGAACATCAACTGCAGCTTCTCATTACACACAAAGCAATTCTTCAAAGCAAAGCGGTTTCATTGAGATTCCTCTAATATTGAAATCAAACAAGTTTTTAGCTGAAGAAAAACCTGCAGACAGTTTTAACTGTGCTGTGAAAGGATAAGAGCTTTTCCATTCTAACAGTGTGTGAGTTCACTTCTCTTACTCCTTTACTCCTCAATAAAGCTGATTTGTTTCGTTTTGGGAAGTTTACAATGTTTTCCTTTTAGAATATAAGCTATTAATATTTGAAAATTTGGTTCTAACTATATATTGTATATATTGTAATTACATATTGTATGTTTCCTCCTCCAGATGCTCCAAAGCTTCCCTCTGTGTCAGTGAGTCCCTCTGCTGAGATAGTGGAGGGCAGTTCAGTGACTCTGACCTGTAGCAGTGATGCTAACCCAGCAGCTAACTACACCTGGTACAAGGAGGATGTCATCAACCCTCTCAGGTACCAAAAACAACATGTTTTCAGCTCCATCCTGCCCTCTGACTCTGGAAAGTATTACTGTACAGCTGATAATGACCTGGGACAAAATAAATCTGAAAGCAGAACTATTGATGTGAAATGTGAGTAAAATAAATATATTTTTTAAGTACATTGTCTTAGTTTAACATGTGGTATGTTTTCTGTGTTCTGATGATTTGCAAAACAATATATTGTATTTGTATTTTATTTATATTTTACACAATTTTGTCACACTTTTTTGGACTAAAGGTTATTTAGGATTTTTTTTTGTTCTGTGAATGTCTTTTAATAAATATAACACATCAATGTACTCTTTTACGTATGTAACTTAGTTTTTTCATTAACAGCGTGTGTGTAAGACACTGATAATTTACATTAAACTCTTATATATTAACAGATGCTCCAAAGCTTCCCTCTGTGTCAGTGAGTCCCTCTGCTGAGATAGTGGAGGGCAGTTCAGTGACTCTGACCTGTAGCAGTGATGCTAACCCAGCACCTAGTTACACCTGGTACAAGGACAACAAAGTACTGGCAACAGGACAAAAGAATGTTTATCACTTTATCTCCATTAAATTGGAGAACAGTGGGAATTATTCCTGCAAGTCTGAGAATCAGTATGGACAGAAGAACTCTACGTCTCTATCAATAGATGTTCAATGTTAGTCTTTTTTCAGTGGAGATCTCTAAAAATAATACTTGATAACATTAATAGAATGTGATTATATACATGTTTTTTATTTAATGTTTGCTAGATGCTCCAAAGCTTCCCTCTGTGTCAGTGAGTCCCTCTGCTGAGATAGTGGAGGGCAGTTCAGTCACTCTGACCTGTAGCAGTGATGCTAACCCAGCAGCTAGTTACACCTGGTACAAAGACAACAAAGTACTTTCAACGGGACAAAAGGATGTTTATCACTTTATCTCCATCAAATTGGAGAACAGTGGGAATTATTCCTGCAAGTCTGAGAATCAGTATGGACAGAAGAACTCTACGTCTCTATCCATAGATGTTCAATGTTAGTTTTTTTTTTTTCAGTGGAGATCTCTAAAAATAATACTTGATAATGTTAATAGAATGTAATTATATACATGTTTTTTATTTAATGTTTGCTAGATGCTCCAAAGCTTCCCTCTGTGTCAGTGAGTCCCTCTGCTGAGATAGTGGAGGGCAGTTCAGTCACTCTGACCTGTAGCAGTGATGCTAACCCAGCAGCTAAATACACCTGGTACAAGGAGGATGAAGACTCACCTAAAGCATCAGGACACAACTTCACCATCAGCAACATCAGACCTGAGCACAGTGGGAGTTATTACTGTGTGGCCCACAACAGCAGAGGACGTCATAATGTCACCTTACAGCTGACTGTCAGGGAAGGTACATTTTTTATTTCACTTACTCATTTGCTCATAGATGTCATAACCCACTATATATAATAATGTGTGTGGTAGTAATGAGCAGCTCATGGCATTGTTTATAATCAGTGCATGGACACACTAAACAATAATAGCAAACTATTCACAATCACTCGGAGTTTAACTTATACAAATCTATTAATATGGTGAGATAACAATAATGCTCACAAAACAAACAAACAAATCAAGCAGTCCATCAATTACAACTTAAAAACCAGCAACATTTATATAGAAGAGAAAACAAAGCAAGGATTATTGTCTGTAATCCGTAATCTGGCTGCATATAAATACATGTTTTTATTTTTTATATTTGTTTTTAAATCACAGATTTCCCGAAGGCGGCAAAACTAGCTGTCACTGGAATAACTCTTGTGGTTTTCCTAGTTATTATATGCCTCTTGGTCTTTTTCCTGCTTGCGTGAGTATCTGCTGCACATTAAAAATCACCTTTGTTGGTGCTCAGATTGCTTACTTTTAATTAAGTTTTTCATTCCTCCCCCTGACCTAGAAAAAAGAAGCCCTCAGCGTTATTTCCTGTGCCTGGAAACAGACGGGACAACAACAACAAGGTGAGCATTTAATAACTGAGTGTGAAATCCTGTGAAACTGCATTCTGGTTAAAATTCAATTTGAACAGTCAAAGTGAAGTTTAAAATTCCAAAACACCTGCAGAAGAAAAGAGTTGAGCCACCCCAATTAGACTCATCCTTAACAATGTTTTTGATAAACTCAAATGTGGCTGTAGTTCTCACAATATTCTCTGTAAATCAGAGTTTTCTGCTAAAAATGTCATGAGCAACTGAGACATTAATAATGTCCATTCAGGTGACATCACGACTGATAAACCACCCAGTGGTATCAGACCCCCTGCTGTCTGTGGCCATAGACGCACACTGATTTAAAACTAGCTTGGAATCTCTGGATGTCTAATCTAGCTGGCTCCATAACATTTCCTTGAACATTTTCTTGAACAGGTTTCCTGCACATCTCCAAGTCAGCACACAGGGAAGACAGAGGTAAGACTGAAAACCAGATCTGAACTGCAAAAGAACTTTATACTGAGAGTCAGGGTTGTTGAGGGGGAGCTCTGGGCAACGTTACTTATCTTACTTTAAATATGAGTATGAGTATGCTTATTTATCCCTAAGTTGGTCAATCTCTATAACATGAATATTTATAAACATAAATAAGTAAAATGACTGTAAGTAGAGCAAATGAAGGAAATCAGCCAAAGTTCAACAGGTTTCTGAACTCTGTGTTTTTTCAGTCTCCACCCAGTCACTCAGAGGAAGATGAAGAGCTTAACTATGCTAGTGTCCGATTCTCAACGAACCAGACTGATCCCATTTATTACAACATCCGATCAGCTGGATCCCGCAGACAAAAGGTGAAAGAGGAGGATGAGCATGTAGAGTACGCTGCAGTCAACTTCAGTCCTGCCCTGAGGTAACCAGCACTAAGAATTTCAGTTGTATAGATGCATGCATCCATGTAAGGAAATCCAAGAACGTAACATTTACAGTGGGAAAAACATTTCATCCAACTGACTTCATAGCCTGATGGTAACCGCTGTGGACTTTAGTGATTCTCTGACCGACCTGGCCTGCTGCTTTATACACTAGAAACATGAACTTGGGCACACATATTACAGCACGCCTCCTTCATCCATCCTATTTTTTTTTCTCCAGAACTGTACACCAGGACAGTGAGGAGGATCCGTCTGAATTGTACAGCACAGTCAATAAAATCTGATAAAAGCAAAAGGAAGCCGAACTGTGGACCATTCTTTAATTGTCAGTTCCTAATAGAGCTACTGGACAGTAGATATGATTCTACAATATAATTTTGGTCAGGCGTTCATTGTCCCCTGAGGGTAACTGCTGTGGACTTGATTGTCTGATTTCATCTGAAGTTTTGTACTACACCTCTAGTTTTAACTTCAACTGATATTTCGTCAAAAGAGTGTCCAGATGTTTGGGGAGTAGAGGTTATTTTGTCATTTTCTTTGAAACTACTTGTTCAACACTGGAAAAAACAACAAGTCCATTCAAGATTTTTCAGGTTCTTAAAGTTTGGTACAAATATGCAGGTTATCTGTTGCTGTCTATTGCCAAGATTTAGTGCAAACCTTCATGTCCACCTTCTGATCCACCATCAGGCAAAAAATTCATCTCATACGTTTGTTGGAAGTCATGTATACTTGACTAAAATGTATATTTCTTTTAGTTTCATGAGACATAGGAAATGTTTTTGCACTGCAGCACTGTATGTAATAGCTAATACATGGTAAGCTTGTATTTATTAATATTATTAATATTATTGTTGTTGTAATACATCAGTATGCTGAGTTAAAGAGCACCGAGTTATTGGAAAAGAACATGCGTCCTGTTTCCACTCCATAGTAGTACAGAATAATATTTTACACATTTTCCACGATTCACTTTAGTTCTGTCTGTTTTATATTTTGTCTGCATCATTCCTGCTCTCAGTTGTTTAATTGTAATTTGCTTAAAGTAAAACCATCATTATTTAAAAGAACTCTTCTGTTTCCTGTTGTTAACTCTGATGGTGGTTTTGAATGTTGTTTTAAATGCATTCTTTTCACACTGATTGTTTATAACATGCTTTACAAATAGAATAATCTTTACATCTGAGTTCCCGAGTTCATGTTTTTGTGTCAGATATTTCTGTTTCAAAGCATTTCTTGTGTTATTTCTTGTATTATATTGTAACCATGTGCCTTTGTGTGCTCATGTTAGTTTTTACTTCATCTGTTAGCTTTTGTATTTTGTATATGGTGGTGCAGTGGTTAGCACTGTGTACTCTGGCTTCCTCCTACAGTCTAAACCATAGGCCGAGAGGCAGGGTACACCCTGAACAGGTCACCAGCAGGGCTAATACAGAGAGATAAACAACCACACAGCTAAAAAACCCATCTTTTTAAACTTGCTTTTAGTTGATTTTTATTTTTAGGTTTTAGCTTCTGTGAAGCACTTTGTGATTTTTATCTTGAAAGGTGCTATATAAATAAAGTTTTACTTACTTTTTACTTACTAAACACATGCAGTAAGCGGGGTTATGGTGATTTGAAATTGCTCCTAGGTGTGAATGGTTGTTTATCTCTCTGTATTAGCCCTGCTGGTGACCTGTTCAGGGTGTACCCTGCCTCTCGGCCTATGGTAGCTGGTATAGGTTTTAGTCCCCTTGTGACCCTGATAAGGGTAAGAGGATGGATGGATGTTAGTTTTCTGTCATTGTTGTTGACCGTCCTGAATAGTTTGTTGCTGAATACTCAGCTCCATCAGATCATCACTTACCCCAGTACTTCCTTGCCACCCTGTTTCTTAATTTGTCGTCATTTTTCATTTCTTATCTTCCATGTCTAGAGGTTGTTTTTGTGTCTGTGACTTAGGTTTTTTTTCTTTCTTTTTCTTTTGTTCATTGTTCTGCTGCATGATCACCAGTACGTGACCACTTCCTGGATTTGACTAAAGGTTTGGAACCACACCTGTTCAAGTAGATGGAACAGTAGATAAATAAGAAGTCGGGGGAAGTCTAATGTCAAACCCATGTGTTATGCAAATGAATAACAGATAGATTTCAGTACACCTATTAGTAATGCAGCACATTGTTAAAGGGCATAGGGCCAAGTATAGAGTCACAGATTCATTTTTTCTAGTTGTGAAACTATGTAAATACAAATCTAACAAGACGTTTCCTGTACAAAAAGGGCAGGAAAAGAAATGTTATGAAGCTTGCATCTCTTACCAAGTTGCCTTTTACTGGCACGTTGTTTATTCTGCAGAGAGGTAAAGAGGAAGGATTTAGCAACATCTTAATCTCTTTGAGTGTTTGAAGTGATTAATCATTTGTTCACTGTTTACTTTTAACTTCTTGTATTGTCACTAAAATCACCGAGAAAGCAGCTGTAAGTCTGACAGCAGCAGAGAGTGGATGTATTGTTCTTGTCCTCTTAGTGTCCCGTCAGTCCATCCATATTTACACTGAAGAGCACTTAGCCTTGTTATTCACAGCTGGTTTAATGTAGATTACAAAAATGAACCAGCCCCGTTCTATGATGACTGCTGAGCAGGTGTGTGTCTGTGCATTACTGCCTCGTTCATGTATCATTACAGATTATGTTTAATCAAATATTTCATTCAAACTGTTTATATATATCTGTGTGTGTGTGTGTGTGTGTGTGTGTGTTCACATGATGTGATGGCTCCTGACAGCAATCACAAATACAAATAAAAATGCAATCAGGTACATCCCACAGTGGATTTAGTTCTTGTATTATGAAGATAAAAGTATTAAAATAAGCGTCGGTGGAGAGTTTTCTACAGTCGCTGGTTTTACTGCAGGCCTGTGCATGTTATCATGTCTGTGGTCTTATTGAAAATTGCACAAACAAGTTACAAATCACTTCCTGTTGCTCTGCATGCATCACTTTTCTTCTTTCACCACAACGAACATGACATGTTTCTAAGTCACACATCAAGCATGTCTCATTACTATCTTGTTAATCTTCCCTTTCACTCTTGTTGTTATTCATCTGTCACAAATTACTCCACCCGGCCTGCACTCACTTCTTCATCTCTATTGTGCAGTGTTCATTTCATGGCTGACCCCAGGTGTTCATATTCATCCACCTTCACTATTGCTTTTGTGATTCTTGCACGTTCACCTTTCCACCCGTCTCCCTCTCATTTATACATGTATTTTGTCTTGTCTCCACTGACTTTGATTCCTTTTCTCAAACCACCAGCATTAGGGCAGGGATAGCTCAGTAGGTAGAATGGTCGTCCCTGTGATCGGAAAGTTGGGGGTTCGAATCCACTGAGCGGCTACCCTGAGGTACACCTGAGCAAGGTACCATCCCTACACACTGCTTATTGGCTGCCCACGGCTCCACTGAGTGACTGGGTCAAATGCAGAGAAAGTAATAATTCAAGCTGGTCCACTCGTTTCTCATGTGTTTATTTTCTATGTCATTAAAGATGTTTGCCGTACAAACATTCCACCGTTGAAAAAGAAAAGTTGGACCAGTACTCAACTTTGATCTCTCAAAGGACTTTTTACATTTTAAGTCTTATTCACACACACACACACACACACACACACACACTTGCTTGTCCTTTAAGATAAATTGATCTTAATCTGTGTTAAACAGCGAGACAACTTTAGAGGTGAAAATAACATCATTCATGCGGTTATCTACCAAGTCAGAGCCAACAAGAAGAGCACTGAATCAAGAAATCATATAAATAGAATCTGTCAGACAAAGTGAAGTAGGCTACAAGATCAAAGAAGGTCAGAAACCATCTAAAGAAATTCAAGGACAGATTTAAAATACAATCATTCATATCTATCGGTTTGTTAAGCTTTACAAAGCCTAGGGCTTTGGGACTCAAGTGAACCACAGAGAAAACCATTATCTACACACAGAGGAAACTGGGAAGAGTGGTGAAACTTCCCAGGAGTTGCAGGCTAAAATGACTTCATGAGTGCACTGACTACTCATCCAGGAGATCATGAAAGAACCCAGAGAAACATCTGAAGAACTCCAGACATCATTTTTGACCAGGACATGTCCTTCAACGCACATATTAAACAAATATGTAAGACTGCGGTCTTCCATTTGCGCAACATCTCTAAAATTAGAAATATCCTGTCTCAGAGTGACACTGAAAAACTAGTTCATGCATTTATTACTTCCAGGCTGGACGACTGCAAATCATTATTATCAGGATGTCCTAAAAACTCACTGAAAAGCCTTCAGCTAATCCAAAATGCTGCAGCAAGAGTCCTGACAGGGACTAGAAAGAGAGAGCAGATTTCTCCTGTTTTGGCTTCCCTTCATTGGCTTCCTGTTAAATCCAGAATTGAATTCAAAATCGTGCTCCTCACATACAAGGTCTTAAATAATCAGGCCCCATCTTATCTTAATGACCTTGTAGTACCATATCACCCTATTAGAGCACTTCACTCTCGCTCTGCAGGCCTACTTGTTGTTCCTAGAGTATTTAAAAGTAGAATGGGAGGGAGAGCCTTCAGTTTTCAGGCCCCTCTTCTGTGGAACCAGCTTCCAGTTTGGATTCGGGAGACAGACACTATCTCTACTTTCAAGATTAGGCTTAAAACTTTCCTTTTTGCTAAAGCATATAGTTAGGGCTGGACCAGGTGACCCTGAATCCTCCCTTAGTTATGCTGCAATAGACGTAGGCTGCCGGGGATTCCCATGATGCATTGAGTTTTTCCTTTCCAGTCACCTTTCTCACTCACTATGTATTAACAGACCTCTCTGCATTCAATCATATCTGTTATTAACCTCTGTCTCTCTTCCACAACATGTCTTTATCCTGTCTTTCTTCGCAGCAGATGGCCCCGCCCCTCCCTGAGCCTGGTTCTGCCGGAGATTTCTTCCTGTTAAAAGGGAGTTTTTCCTTCCCACTGTCGCCAAAGTGCTTGCTCATAGGGGGTCATATGATTGTTGGGTTTTTCTCTGTATCTATGAAGCACCTTGAGGCGACTTTTGTTGTGATTTGGCGCTATATAAATAAAATTGAATTGAATTGAATTGAATTTTCCTCTGTTATGGTCAGATTTCGTGGTTCAACAATAAGAACGAGACTGAACAAAAATGGCATCCATGGCAGAGATCCAATAAGAAAACCACTGCCACAATAACTTGTCTCACATTTGCCACAAAACATCTGACTCCAGGGAAAATATTGTGTGGACTGACGAGACAAAAGTTGAACTTTTTGGAAGGTTTGAATCCTGTTACATCTGGTGTCAAATTAAAAGCATGTTATAAATCAACATCATAAAAACAGTCAAACATGGTGGTGTTAGTGTGACGGTCTGGGCTGCTCTGCTGCTTCAGCTTTCTACCAGAAAATCCAGCCATCATTTTGTGCCTGAAAACACAAGCTAAGTTTGGTCATGTAGCAATGACCCACAGCAGACCAGAAAGTGATGGCATAATGAAAGTCCAGACCTAAAGCCAATTAATATGCTTTGGATTGGACTTATTGGCCATTCATGATCGTAAAAACTTCCAGTGTGGCTAAATTAAACAATTCTGCAAAGAAGGGTAAGCAAAAGAATTCCTCCACAGTAATGTGAAAAACAGTTTATGGGGTTTTCAAATAGGGTCAGGTAGGTTTGAATAGCCTTTTACCCCTTAATAAAAAGATAATTTAAAAAAATGCATTTTATAATTACGTGTATTTTCTTTGTCCAGCATAAAAATTAAGTTGATCTCAAACATGTAAGTGTGACAAATATTCAAAACAAAGAATAATTACACATCTCTCTCTGCGGTTTATACTTCTTCATTCTTGTTCAAAGTTATGGTAACTGGCAAGACTCTCACTTCCCTTTTCACAGAGAAAACTAAATATAGATTGAAAGAATTTATCAGGAGTACACAGTAAGTTGAGCATACAAAATGATTTCCTTTTTTTTTTTGCCACAAAATTGTGTGCGACAGCTGCCCTGACACCTCTACAGCCTGCAGGCGTTGACCGACAGTTCGTTGGCAGTGTCGCTTAGACTCCTGCATTTAGCTTGCAGGCTGGGATGGCTGGAGCACTCTGCGGGTGAAGGCCAGCGCTCCACCCAGGTGTCCTTCCCCAACACGTAGATGAACCTGACACACAAAATGAAAAAAGAAAGAAAGACAGATGGCAAGTTAACAAGTAAGAGCACCCAAGTGTCTCATAGTAAACTTGTCCTGTCATAGTTCCGTATTTGAATCAACACAAAATTATTTGTAAGCATTTATTTTTCCTGTTCTGCTCACTTGTTGGTTTCAGTATCAACATTCCACTGGTCGTCCTTGGGGCCAATGATGAGGTATTGGGAGCCCTGCTTCAAGTCTAGTCCATCTCTGCAACCTCCGTGAGACATGAAGATCCTCGTCTGACCCGCTCCAACTCCACCCTCCAGACCTGAGTGGGAGAAGAACAAATATAATAAGCCTTCATTTGTCTTTGAGTTACAAGAATGCACAAGCAGCACTTCATAAATGGGGTCACCAAATAATGAAAAAGTTAACTGGACCACATCATTCCTCCATTGCTCACACTGAAAAGACTGAGAGGTGAAAGCCAGTCACTACTAGGACTCACCCAGTTTGATAACTTGTGTGATCTCCATCTCATATTTGTCGTAGTAACTCTGGATGACATTCAGCACCTTCACCTGGAAAACTAAAACACAGTAGCAACCAAACCTGAGCATCATGAGCAAATTACTGTAAAATTTATCGGACTCTTAAATGGGTGAGGCACTGTTTCCATAAATTAATAGTAACTGTTTCCACGACAAAATAATAATAGCATTACTAACAAAAGGGGGAGGTGACAGTTTCCCACCCTTTTCCAGTAAGATACTAAACTGAAATTCTGTATGATGCCCTGGGGAGTTGCTATATGAGCGATTCATGGTCCACATGGTAAATGAGAGAAAAATAAAGCAGGAGAGCAATAGTGCCATCAGCTAAACTTTCTTTACAATGTTTTAAATATTACAGTTTCTGTGAATGCTCACATTATGCTTCCATTTATTACTCAAACAACATATTATTTGTTCCTACTCTAACAGCTGATTCGCTGCAGGGCTTATGTCATTGTTACTGCTTGAATAAGGGCATTTAATGTGGCTTCTTTTATTTCTATAAATATTAAAATCTTAATCTCTTCATCTAGCGGCAGTTTTGACAACGTACATCTGAATATTTTTAAATCATTTGAATGGCAGTCAGCCAATGAACATGCAAAAGTGTAAGCCTCCAGTGTGCAGGCATGCATGTTAAAGGCGCCGGAGTGTAAAAGCACATGTACCATGGTGTAAGCTCTTGCAGGCAAACGTCTCTCTTTCTTTGCTGGGGAAGTTTTCACTGTCCGCTTTGGAGATGCAGCAGTCACCTGGAGGTTTTGAAACCACGGGAGGTCAAATGTGCAGAGGTGGAAAAAAAATACACGCATCCTTTAATGCATTGTTGCAAATCCCATACTTTACCCTGTGTGCAGCGGCAGACGTTGTTTCTGCAGATCTGGCTGAGCTGCTCCTTGTTCTCACGGGGGGTGTAAGTACGACTGCAGCGGCGGTCTGTGACAAAGTGAGAGGGGAGAAATCTAAAAGCTTTAATGTTATTATTATTATTTATTTATCTTGGTTTTATGCGAAATATAAGGATGCAGTACAACTTGGCCACTTGGTTGGCTGCTCTCAGCCATGCAACATATGGTCACCTGCTCATCCCAGTGAGCTAAACTGCCGTTCCTTTTATAAGTATTTCTTATAATACTGTATCGCAGAATCTCTGATTTTTATGTCTACAGCTGTATTTCCCAACCTGGGTTGTAATACTCGTAAACAGTCACTGAGGATGGCTGCAGGAGGCCAACTTTGAAGGTCTGCTGGAGTCTGAATATTAGGATCTCAGGCTCTTTGTGAGAAACCTACAAAGAGAAACAATGCAGAGCAGGGGGAATGTTATAAGACATACTTCTTAAAAATGGTACATAAAACTGACTTAAACTGGACAGATTTTAACTCCTCATACTCTTTCTTCCTGTAATCCAATAAATGAGACAGTGGTCTACAGCACAGTTACCTTAAACAGGTGGATGATCAGGGATCCCCTGTCACTCAGGTTATCTACTATCTGGAAGTTGTTGATGTAATGATCCACTGAGTTGGACAACTAGAGACAAACATGTTCAGAATTTATTAGTTCAATTTAAACAGAAATAAAATGCTGCCGTGTAGAAAACATTCTATAGAATTGTATTTAAAGTGTAAATTCACAATGCAATGCTGTATTTATTACCGAAATATGTTAAACCCATTACAGCCTTAGGTGATGCAGGGGTCAAACAAGTGAGCTGAGGTGTGCTTTTTGGTGTGATACTGATAAATTACAGTAAAGAAAACTGAGCTTGCAGCTTAACTTTTTCACAACACGCACAGAAAAAAGTTTGAATAAAACAAAATAAAATAGATGTAAAATAAATTCAGGTTTACTCTGTGTAAGAAAGCTAAAACTAAACTTGGATCATTTCTTAGCCATGAAAGCTTTGTTTCAGATTTTTGAAGCACTGGCCTAGAGGCTGATTACCATCTCCAGGTCTGAGTTTTCTGGGGTGAAGCCAGTGGGCAAACTGATGTCAAGAACCACCATCCTGACGTCTCTGGGTCCTAAAGCCCTGCGAAAGAAAAGCAGAAAGCACTGGCAAAGGATATGAAATCTAAATCTGAAAGGACCCAAATGATCTGATTAACCTCATGAGAAATGTGAGCAGCTGTTCTGAATCGCTGGATCAATAACTCACATTCAGTGGACCAAATGTTCAAAGAAAATTTATTACGGTCAGACAGACTCACATTTGGCAGTTTTTGTTTAAAAATGTGGTCGTCCCATATTAAAAAGTTGACTGTTTTTGCTGTTTGCTACACTTTGTATGAAGTAAAAGATATAAAAATACACTTTTTTTTCTTATTCTCTAAAATTTAGCAAGTAATTGTATCTTACCTCACTTTGATGGTGATCTGATAGGACTTTTCTACATCTGCTGGAGGCTTTTCTGTTATGAGATGGAGGAAAAGTGTTATTAAATATGTAATCCATAAAGCTTGCTGAAGATACTTGGTGTGTATATGTATTGATAGTTTTTTTTATGTATATGTTTGTCATATTGCAGTTGCTGTCTTTTCTACTGTTTTTAAAAAAAAAAAATCAGATGTTTGATTTCACACTACATGCCGTTCATGATTGAAACCTCCCATTTACTAGCACACTGGCTTTTACCTCCCAAGGTAGGGTTTGTGTCCCCTCCAGGTCTTGAACTGGGGATCTTTCATATAAGATAAGATAAGATAAGATAGAACTTTATTAATCCCTCGGGTGGGTTCCTCTGGGAAATTCGACTTCCAAAAAAAGCACAGCAACGACCGAAGAAAGTAGAAAGTTTTAAAATTATTTTTTAAAAAGCCACATAAATGGTCCTCCTTGGGGCCTATGATGTTTGTATTAATGTACATACATCAGTATTTTAAATGGTATTTCAGCCATTCCCAAAATTAAGAATAGAGAGATTTTCAAAAATCTTCTCCAGCCCACGTACACCTTAAAATCAAACTCTGACCACACACCAGCCTGAGAGGAGTTTCCTTCTTTGTTTTTATGTGAAACCTCGATCTGTTGATGACTGACTGTTTAAAGCTGATTCTCCAGTAACAGCTCTCTTTTCCCACCTAAAAGCTACTGTACAATTTGAATTCTTTCTGTACCAGTAATGACATATATAACATACACTCCAGATTCCATTAAAACATTAAACAAATAACATGTTTGTGTTACGGCAGGCTTGTAGTTTACAGTTATTTAAGAAAAGTTAAATTTGTATCTTTTGAACTAAGTCCTGTTTTATCTTATTTCAAAATATCAAGGAAATGAAACGTGCTGAAATGTGTTTCATCATTGTTTGACCCTTATAATAACTTAAACCCTAACACCTTACAAGAACATAAATACAGCTGGTAAAATAAGTATTCTGTCCCAGGGCAGCTGTGGCTACAACTGTAGCTGCCTCCACCAGTGTGTGAATGAATAGTGGAATTGTAAAGCGCTTTGGGTGCCTTGAAAAGCGCTATAGAAATGCAATCCATTATTATTATTATTATTATTATTATTATTATTATTTAATGTGTCACCATTTTTCCAACTAAATATATTTCTAAAGGCACTATTGACATGAAATTATTGCCACATGTCAGTAACATCCCAACACACCAACTGACATGTATTTAATGCCTCAAACAAAATTCTTTGTTGGTGATGAGAGCTTCAAGACGCCTCCCGAATGGACACGCTAGTCACATGCAGTGGTCAGGTGTGATTTGTTTCATTTTTCCACACAAACAGTCTTCAAATCCTGAGGTCTCTGTGGGCTCCTTCTCTGAACTCGTTCAGTAGATTTCTCAGCTGGATTCAGGTCAGGTGATTGGCTGAGAAACCAGCTGAGAGTTTCCTTGGCTGTGTTTGGGACGATTGCCTTGCTGAAACATCCACCCTCGTTTCATCATCATAATCCTGGTGGAGGGCTGCAGATTTTTATCAACAGTGTTATAGTACATGTTTCTGTAACATATTGGTCTAATGTTAGCTGTATAATTCATCTCATTGTTTGTTGTGTGAAGTTGGCACTGGTTTTGTGTGATTTTATGTGTCACATTTGCTGTGAGCCAATGGCTGTGATGGGGTTGGATTAATTGAAGGCCCACATTACAAACACTGCTGTGATATTTTGTCTCTGAGGTATGTTATATGGCCAGAACTAAGATGACTTGATTTAAATATGTTGATGGTGGATAGTGTGCTGCTCTGTGAATTGTATAATGAAGATGGGGTGATATTGTGTGTCTCTGTGCAGGCCAGGACCCAGTTAAGTAGTTGGCATGTAAAGTGCAACTGACTTGTGCCATCGCAGGCTCGCGCCTTCAACTGGTGTGTTTTATACCTTTAGCAAGCGGGGCGCTGGACTGTGTATCTCTTCATTTTTTTGATCATTGTACTAATAAATTATGTCAGAATTGTATTAGTTGTCATCTTTTGCCCACAGCTGAGACAGCTGGTCAGACCTAGAATATGTCTGTGTTCGATTTCCATTCATCCTTCCTGAAATTACATGAAGTGTGCCAGTGCCGTATGCAGAAAAACAGCCCACACCATGATGTTCCCAATTCCAAGCTTCATTGTTGGTATGGTGCTTTTGGTGCTTTCTTTTTCCTCTGAAAATATGCAGTGCCCTTTGACCTCGTAACATTGTGTGTATTATGGTGTCAAAGGTCAGTTTTGACCACACTATAGTCTCCCAGTATATCACAGGCTTGTCTAAATGCTGTTCAGCAACTTTGAATTCAACATGCTTTTTCTTCAGAAATTGAGTGTTGCATGGTGAGTGTTCATGCAGGCCATGGTGGTTGACCGATTTTCTTTTTTCTGTAGGTCTCTGTAAGTCCTCCTTGGCTTTTAGACAATTCTTCTGAATACTTTTCACTCCTCTGTCTGAAATCTTGCTGGGAAGATCTGGTCCTGGCCGGTTTGTTGTGAAGTGGTGTTCTTCCCACTTCCACATTATGGCCCCAGCAGTGCTCACTGCATTCTTCAGTAGTTTAGAAACTCTTCTGTGACCAATGCCATCAGTATGTTTTCCAACAATAAGGTTGTGACAGCCTCATATTGTTTTAACCCATCATGAGATGTTTCTTGTGTGACACCTTGGTAACGAGACACCTTTTTATAGACCATCAGCCAGGACTGAACCAGCTGATATTAATTTGCAATAAGTGGCATGATTAGTTCCTAATTACTAACAGATTTCAGCTGGTGCCTTTTAGTACCTCCACTTTTTGTTCAGTATTTCTCCCCTGTGTCATTTCTCATTATAACGCGTAACATCATTTGATTTCTTTGCATGTGTAGATGTCAATTGCACCTTTAGAGATACATTTAGTTAAATTGGTGACACATTCAACACTTATTTTATCTGCTGTATTTGAGACATATAAATGGAGTTACCCTGGGACTCTTCAACAGCAACACTGAGCTCAAAGTGCTGGCAGGGCATTTTCTCATCCACCTCATGCAGCTGGTTATAATGGGTCACAACCTTGGGTCAAATTTCAGGAAGAGAAATCGATCAGTCAAAAACGATTGTACAGCCAAATATAGGTACTGTCCTACTATTTAATTTAATTATCTCTAATGAGTTTTATTAATAATCATTCAGTGCATTTATACCTCAAGTATTCCCTGTCCGTTTCCTTGAGCTCTGACTTCCAAATCAAGGTTAGCAGGCAACTGTGCAACAAAAGCACCGCAGAAGAAGAAAAATATTGGATAATGATGTTATTACACTCAGTGATGTTCTTAAATCCCAAATCATCACAGTTCAAAGTTACGAAACTCCGCTACAAGCCTGGATTCTGTTTATATTTCTTTTAATGTCTCTCACCTTGGATGAGCGAGCGCCATAGGCTGTCCTTGGGTCAAAATGGTAGCGGATGTCTCTGCGTCCAGTGATCCTGATGTCTACATTCAGACTGAGGTCATCAGGAGGTCTCTTGATCATATACTCTGACAATGCCTGAAGCACCACCATGGTGGACTGGAAGAGTAGAGAACGAAAAAACCTAACTGGCAGCCTTCTGACAATTAAATCTGGCATGAAATATAATATCAACAAGTGAAATAAATCTAAATATCCTTTAACTGACCTGAGTAGAGCCAAAGCTGCCTCCTCTTCTTCGCTGGCTGTTCAGCCATTTAAAGGCTGCTGCTGCTTCCTCCATGTGACCCAACTTAATAAGAGCCAGCAGGGCATAGCCGGTCGCCTCCAAGGTGAAGAAGTGGTTTTCCCTGTCAGGCCAGTGGCTGCCACCTGCAGCAGCGACAGAATTAGAGGGATGTTTTACACTTATCCTCAGTGGCTTTTTGATACTATTTGAATGCCGGCTTTAAGAGCACACAGCTTTAGTCCGTACAGCAAAAGTGCAGTGATTAGGGCTATGTCATACCATACTGTCTGCCATAACATCAGTACAAACTTTTACGTGATTGAAAAATAGTGTTATATGACAATATCAACGATATAGCAAGTAAACAGAATCCTGCTAGTAGACAGAAATTAGTTAAATTCAATTATATTGTATTTTATTTATGTAGCACTAAACCACAACAGTTCCTTTAAGGTGTGTTTTATTTTCAGGTGAATACCTTATAATAATACACAGAAAACAGCCAGATGACTCCCTAGGAGTGATTTGGCGACAGTGGGAAGGAAAACTCCCTTTTAACAGGCAGAAACCTCCAGCAGAACCAGGCTTTTTGTTTTACTGATGCTTTGCATGATGATAAACCAGGACTTTAAGCAAGTTTTAGTTGCTTAAGGTACATTTACTCTGGTAACTCAAATGAAAACAAGAAAACAAAACAAATCAAATTAAAAAACAGAACTATAATCATTCTGATTGAGGATACCTCGGGCTGCAGCTTCGAGTAACGGTTGATGAACATTGTGAGGTGCCCCCACAAGAGCCAGAGCATAAGAGGTGATGGCCACGGTGTACGGTCTCCTCCCATTTCTAGTCAGTGCATTGGTCAAGTACTGTGTCGTCTTACCCATGGCATTCTATACCACATGAGTGGGTAGATGATGGGTTAGTATAATTACAATTACAACAAGTGTTAAAGAGACATTGCTGCTTGTAACTTACCTCCATCTCCAAACCAGGAATGACGCAGGTGATCCCTGCCTGCTTGGCCTCAGCTAGTGCGATGTGGACAAAGGCGGTAAGTGTTATCTCTGGGTCATCGCCACGGAGACCGCCCTAGAGGCGATGAGAGGGAGAAGGGCTTTATTGCAGTTATCAAAGATTTTGGGCAGAAAGCACCTAAAGTAAATTTCCTGGTTCCTTTATAGCACTTTTCTTTCCTACTGAGCACTCAAGGAGCTTAGACAACATTACCCAAATAACTTCTATCTAATATTTGTCGATGATATAATCTAACAGTGATGATCCGATGAACGCATCAGAGGAACTCAGTATCTTTCCGAAGGATACTGTGCAAATTGCATGCAGACTGGAACAGTCCACCAACAACCATTCAGTTAGTACGGGACCTGCTCTTCTGAACTAGAAACTTTTTAAGGGGTTATTCAGTATTTGAGACCTTCATCATCTCTTTCTCCCATGCCTTGTAATTTTGTATTACAGTTTTTTACAGACGCTAGGACACATTTCTCAATACTTAGGTCACGTTTGCAAAACTCCTCACACAGTGAGCACAACAGAAGTCTATGTGGGCTAAACTGAGGACCAGTTATCATTGTTTTGGCACAAAATGCATTCAATGACTACATCTCTCAAATTTAATGAATTATCTTCTCACTCAGACACAACAACTGCCAAAAAGCTTTGTACGGACAGGACATTTTGCATGTGCTTACATACTGTTTTCAAAACTGTTAAACTTATGGCCAAAACAATAACACAATGCAAAACTTGAAAAGACAGCAAAATTCAACAACAATATTTTATTGAAACATATTTTAAATCTAAAAATGCAGTTTAACCAGCCACAGCTTGTTCTCATTGTAGATGAACATCTACACAGGTGTTACTCCTTCAATTTTTCAACTCCTTCAATTCTGGCAGCCAGAAGATTCTTTCCTAGGTGTATTGCCCTAGATGACATAAGATGTGATGTGGATGAGAACCTGTGGCCAAATGGAGAAGACCGAGTAGATTAGCATTACTATTGTATGGTGTGTATACAAATTCTTGTATTTTGGGATTACTTAGTGCAAAAAAATAAAAAATACATAAACAAATATTAACAAATTCTGCATGATGTCTGATTCATTCCAGTAACATATATTGAAATTATAAACAGAGATGTGTCCTTGTTTTACACAAGTAAACACTGTGTAATGCTACATGTTGTTAGTGTTTTTTAGGTCATTGTTTTGTGGGTGACAAAGTGTGTTTGTCGGCTGTCAACCTTTGCTAGTGTTCTGGAAGAATGAGTTTATTTGAGACCTGAATGAAGTGTTTTGGTAGTTGTAGTGCATTTTGAATGTGAAATGAACTGCTTTGCCAAGCTGACGGTCAGTTAGGAGGATTGTGTGAAGTGTTTTGCAAAAGTGACCTAAGTATTGAGAAATGTGTCCTAGCGTCTGTAAAAAACTGTAAAACCATCGGAATAATTCAAGTATTTGATTATTTAGAATTTTAATCACTGAATAAAGTGTCTAAAATAATGGAAACTATTTTAAATGAGTTAAATAAAGTTGTTTGTTAAATTTTAAAAATGTACAAATGCTTAAAGTTAAAGAAAGAAAATATGTCATCAGAAAATAGTGGCATGCTACATGACAGCGTGCTTTTTCTGTTGTTCATCAGCAGACAAAAGGATTATAAAGACTGGGCCTTTTTGTTGTATTTATATTCTACTTTCATAATAATCTCTTTCTTTTCAGTTTATTGATTTGATTTTGTTAGTCTTGGAAGTTGTGATTGAATAATAAAGCAATCATTTTGAAAGGTGTAGTTTTTACTTCATATATGTGCCTGCATGTATTTTATCCATCTATCCTTATGGGCTCAAATTGTGGTCATAAATATTTTGTACAATGTGAAAGGACCATAAAGCAGCTCTATAAAGCACCCCTCCAATAGCCAAACCCATCTGTTCTCCGATTGGATTGTTAAATTTGTGATTGACATGACATTGGCCAATCAGATGAAAGGAAGAAAAATAGGGTCAAAATTTGTACTTGTAACTTGAAACTTGAGTGCAGAGTTTCACACGTATTTTTTGGCTAAGTCCACACACAAATCTTTTTTACGCACACACAAATTCTTTTTACACATACAAATCCTGATTTACAAGTACAAAATATTTATGACCACAATCTGAGCCCATATATCCTACCGACAGTACAGATTCAGACAACAATTAACACTCACATTTACAGGTGTAAGCGATGGTACAACAGGCCATCTACCAATCAGAAGGTTGGTGGATTGACTCCCAGTTCTCCATAGGAGAGTCCACGCTGTGGTTGAATCTCAGATTCAGAGGGAACAATATAGTTTTTGCCTGGGTTATGGATCACAAGAACAGCTCTTTAATCTGTAAAGGATAAGGGATTCTGCCCAACCAGTCTACATCTTCTTGGAGAAGGCATCAACCGTGTCTCTTAGGGGATCATGTAGGGAGCACTGTGGGAGGATGGATATCTAACCTGTTGTGCCATCTGGTCATGAGCTCTGGGTCATGACTGAAAGAAAGAACGTCTGGGCTTCTCTGCTTAGACGACTGCCCACAAGACAGACGGACGGATGGACGGATCAATAGACTGATGTTTATTTTCCAAGTTACAGTTTGTCTGAATGGTTTAAATTTGATAAACTTAGCTGTAATAGCTATCATAATGAAACAGCTTATTATGTTATTACACATTGTGGTGGGGCGTGATTTGCGGTGCCGTGCGGACGCACCTGCACGGCATCCGCAATCACGCCGGCCGTGTTAAAACACGGGGACTCAGGGGTTGGTGTGTGTGTGGTGTGACGTGAATTAAATAAAGTTGGCTCTGAACGTTGCTCCGTGGTCCCGCCGTGCCTTATTCACGCCACATTGGTGCCGAAACCCAGGAGGCAGCACGGCGGGTCCGTATCGGAGTCAGGGAATGGAGGAGCTGGCCCGGAGGGTGGCCGAAATGGCGGCCGCCCAGCGGGAGCAGGCGGCGGAGGTGCGTCGCCAGCAGGAAGAGCTGCAGGACCGGTCCGAGCGCCACCTGGAAAGGATTGGGGAGCTGGTGGCGCTGCTCTGGGCCTGGGCGCCACCCCCACAAGTGTGTCCCGAGGACAGTGAAGCGGTGGAGGAGCCGTGTGGGGCACCTCGGCAGCCGGAGGTGGTGGACGAGTCACGCGGGGGTCCGAGCCTGCCGGAGGAGGAGCAGCCGGGTGAAGGGCTGCTCCTGCCGGGAGCGGTGGAGGAGCCGCTCCAATCGGAGGCGGAGGACGAGGCGACTTGTGTCAAGCCAGCCTCCAATTCGAGACTTGCAGTCAAGCCAGCCTCCAGTTTGTTTTATGTTCCCTGTGTATTCAAAGTATTACGGGAATGGATGTGGAAACCGGATTTCAAAATAAAAGCCAACTTCGAGTGAATTAACAGATATGTTAAGAACATAATAACATATAATTTAGGCTTTTTTTTTTTTTTTACAAACTCTAATGTTAGATCTATATGACACAGCCTTGTACCCTAATTGTGCCCTGTCACTATCAAGGCCATCTTATTTTGGATTTCAAAGTAAAAGCCCTGTGAATCTTCATTTTTGAACTACTCTTTCAATGACTTAATAATGCTCTTAAAAGCAAAAGTCGTATTTCCAAATACTATTTGAACTTTATATCAACAC
This sequence comes from Rhamphochromis sp. 'chilingali', assembly GCF_963969265.1. Classification (NCBI taxonomy): domain Eukaryota; kingdom Metazoa; phylum Chordata; class Actinopteri; order Cichliformes; family Cichlidae; genus Rhamphochromis; species Rhamphochromis sp. 'chilingali'. Next base: position 37,876,455 of record NC_137948.1, on the reverse strand, counting down.
TTTCCAACCACAGTCTTTTTACAGTGATACCATATCAATATCAAGTCAGTCTGATTTTGCCTTTCATAGTAATGGCCCTTTGAAATTGTCCATAATTGACTTAATCTTCTAACGATTCAAAATGCTCTAAAATGAAAAATTCTTGTTTCCACAGGGTAACTCCACCTTAGATCAACAGTATACAGCCCCACAGTGATACCATATCAATATCAAGTCATTCTGATTATGCCTTCCAAAATAAAAGCCTTTTTAAATTGTCCATAATTGACCTAACTTTCAGTGATTTCAAAATGCTCTAAAATGGAAATTTCCTGTTTCCACAGGGTAATTCCACTTTAGATCAACAGTATACAGCCCCACAGTGATACCATATCAATATCAAGTCATTCTGATTATGCCTTCCAAAATAAAAGCCTTTTTAAATTGTCCATAATTGACCTAACTTTCAGTGATTTCAAAATGCTCTAAAATGGAAATTTCCTGTTTCCACAGGGTAATTCCACTTTAGATCAACAGTATACAGCCCCACAGTGATACCATATTAATATCAAGTCATTCTGATTTTGCCTTCCAAAGTAAAAGCCTTTTCAAATTGTCCACAATTGACCTAACTTTCAGTGATTTCAAAATGCTCTAAAATGGAAATTTCGTGTTTCCACAGGATAATTCTACTCCAGATCAACAGTATACAGCCCCACAGTGATACCATATCAATATCAAGTCATTCTGATTTTGCCTTCCAAAATAAAAGACTTTTCAAATTGCCAAGATACGACCTACTCTTTTAAAGATTTCAAAATGCTCTAAAAGTGAAAATTGCTGTTTCCACAGGATAATTTCACTTTAGGTCAACAGTATACAACCTCACGATGTTACCATATCAATTTCAAGTAATTCTGATTATGCCTTCCAAAATAATGGCCTGTTGAAAATGCCCATAATTTACCTAACTTTCAGTGATTTCAGAATGCTCTAAAAAGGAAGATTTCAGTTTCCACAGGGTAATTCCACTTTAGATCAACAGTATACAACCTCACGATGTTACCATGTCAATTTCAAGTCAGTCTGATTTTGCTTTTCAAAATAAAAGCTTTTTCAATTTGCCCATATATGACTTACTCTTGGAGCGAATTCAAAATGCTCTAAGATGGAAAATTGCTGTTTCCACAGCATAATTCCACTTTAGATCAATAGTATCCAACCCCACAGTGATACCATATCAATATCAAATCAGTCTGATGTTGCCTTCCAAAATAAAAGACTTTTCAAATTGCCGATATACGACCTACTCTTTTAAAGAATTCAGAACGCTCTAAAAATGAAACTTGCTCTTTCCACAGGATGAATCCATGTTAGATCAAAAGTGTACATCCACACCATGGTACTACTTCAATTTCAAGTCATTCTGATTTTGCCTTCCAAAATAATGGCCTGTTGAAAATGCCAATAACTTACCTAACTTTCAGTGATTTCGGAATGCTCTAAAAAGGAAATTTTCTGTTTCCACAGAATAATTTCACTTTAAATCAACAGTATACAACCCCACAGAGATACGATGTTAAGATCAAGTCACTCTGATTTTGCCTTCCAAAATAAAAGTATTTTCAAATTGCCCGTAGACGACCTACTCGTTTAACGATTTCAAAATGCTCTTAAATTGAAAGATGCTGTTTCCACAGGATAATTCCACTTTAGATCAACAGTATCCAACCCGACAGTAAAACCATGTAAATTTCATGTTGGTCTGATTTCGCCTTTCAAATTAATGGCCCGTCGAATTTGTCCATATGTGATATACTCTTTCAATTATTTCAGAATGTTTTAAAAATGAAAATTGCTGTTTCAACACATATTGGGTTTTCATTTTGAAAAGCAAAATCAGACTCAATTGATTATGACAGAATTGAATCATAAAGATGATGTAAAAGGAAGCTGAAATTGCCACTAGGATGTAATTGATAGTACGTTTATATTTTAAGTCTGTGGAAACAGCATCTTTCAATTTAAGAGCATTTTGAAATCGTTAAACGAGTAGGTCGTCTACGGGCAATTTGAAAATACTTTTATTTTGGAAGGCAAAATCAGAGTGACTTGAAATTGAAGTAGTACCATGGTGTGGATGTACACTTTTGATCTAACATGGATTCATCCTGTGGAAAGAGCAAGTTTCATTTTTAGAGCGTTCTGAATTCTTTAAAAGAGTAGGTCGTATATCGGCAATTTGAAAAGTCTTTTATTTTGGAAGGCAACATCAGACTGATTTGATATTGATATGGTATCACTGTGGGGTTGGATACTATTGATCTAAAGTGGAATTATGCTGTGGAAACAGCAATTTTCCATCTTAGAGCATTTTGAATTCGCTCCAAGAGTAAGTCATATATGGGCAAATTGAAAAAGCTTTTATTTTGAAAAGCAAAATCAGACTGACTTGAAATTGACATGGTAACATCGTGAGGTTGTATACTGTTGATCTAAAGTGGAATTACCCTGTGGAAACTGAAATCTTCCTTTTTAGAGCATTCTGAAATCACTGAAAGTTAGGTAAATTATGGGCATTTTCAACAGGCCATTATTTTGGAAGGCATAATCAGAATTACTTGAAATTGATATGGTAACATCGTGAGGTTGTATACTGTTGACCTAAAGTGAAATTATCCTGTGGAAACAGCAATTTTCACTTTTAGAGCATTTTGAAATCTTTAAAAGAGTAGGTCGTATCTTGGCAATTTGAAAAGTCTTTTATTTTGGAAGGCAAAATCAGAATGACTTGATATTGATGTGGTAACATCGTCAGGTTAAAAGAGTAGGTCGTATCTTGGCAATTTGAAAAGTCTTTTATTTTGGAAGGCATAATCAGAATGACTTGATATTAATATGGTATCACTGTGGGGCTGTATACTGTTGATCTAAAGTGGAATTACCCTGTGGAAACAGGAAATTTCCATTTTAGAGCATTTTGAAATCACTGAAAGTTAGGTCAATTATGGACAATTTAAAAAGTCTTTTATTTTGGAAGGCATAATCAGAATGACTTGATATTGATATGGTATCACTGTGGGGCTGTATACTGTTGATCTAAGGTGGAATTACCCTGTGGAAACAGGAATTTTCCATTTTAGAGCATTTTGAAATTGTTCCAGGATCAAGTCAGATATGGGCAGTTTGAAAATGCTTTTATTTTTGAAAGCAAAATCAGAATGACTTGATATTGATATGGTAACATCGTGAGGTTGTATACTGTTGAACTAAAGTGAAATTATCCTGTGGAAACAGCAAAATTCTGTTTAAGAACATTTTGAAATCGTTAAAAAAGTAGGTCGTATATATGCTCAATTTGAAAGGGCATTTATTTTGGAAGGCATAATCAGAATGACTTGATATTGATATGGTATCACTGTGGGGCTGTATACTGTTGATCTAAGGTGGAATTATCCTGTGGAAACAGCAAAATTCTTTTTAAGAACATTTTGAAATCGTTAAAAAAGTAGGTCGTATATATGCTCAATTTGAAAGGGCATTTATTTTGGAAGGCATAATCAGAATGACTTGATATTGATATGGTATCACTGTGGGGCTGTATACTGTTGATCTAAGGTGGAATTACCCTGTGGAAACAGGAATTTTCCATTTTAGAGCATTTTGAAATCACTGAAAGTTAGGTCAATTGTGGACAATTTGAAAAGGCTTTTACTTTGGAAGGCAAAATCAGAATGACTTGACATTGATATGGTATCACTGTGGGGCTGTATACTGTTGATCTAAAGTGGAATTACCCTGTGGAAACAGGAAATTTCCATTTTAGAGCATTTTGAAATCACTGAAAGTTAGGTCAATTATGGACAATTTTAAAAGGCTTTTATTTTGGAAGGCATAATCAGAATGACTTGATATTGATATGGTATCACTGTGGGGCTGTATACTGTTGATCTAAGGTGGAATTACCCTGTGGAAACAGGAATTTTCCTTTTTAGAGCATTTTGAAATCACTGAAAGTTAAGTCAATTATGGACAATTTGAAAAGGCTTTTATTTTTGAGAGCAAAATCAGAATGACTTGATATTGATATGGTATCACTGTGGGGCTGTATACTGTTGATCTAAAGTGGAATTACCCTGTGGAAACAGGAATGTGCCATTTTAGAGCATTTTGAAATTGTTCCAGGAGCAACTCAGATATGGGCAGTTTGAAAATGCTTTTATTTTTTAAAGCAATATCAGAATGTTTTGATATTGATATGGTAACATCGTGAGGTTGTATACTGTTGATCTGGAGTGGAATTACCCTGTGGAAACAGGAAATTTCCATTTTAAAACATTTTGAAATCACTGAAAGTTAGGTCAATTATGGACAATTTAAAAAGGCTTTTATTTTGGAAGGCATAATCAGAATGACTTGATATTGATATGGTATCACTGTGGGGCTGTATACTGTTGATCTAAGGTGGAATTACCCTGTGGAAACAAGAATTTTTCATTTTAGAGCATTTTGAATCGTTAGAAGATTAAGTCAATTATGGACAATTTCAAAGGGCCATTACTATGAAAGGCAAAATCAGACTGACTTGATATTGATATGGTATCACTGTAAAAAGACTGTGGTTGGAAAGTGTTGATATAAAGTTCAAATAGTATTTGGAAATACGACTTTTGCTTTTAAGAGCATTATTAAGTCATTGAAAGAGTAGTTCAAAAATGAAGATTCACAGGGCTTTTACTTTGAAATCCAAAATAAGATGGCCTTGATAGTGACAGGGCACAATTAGGGTACAAGGCTGTGTCATATAGATCTAACATTAGAGTTTGTAAAAAAAAAAAAAAAAAAGCCTAAATTATATGTTATTATGTTCTTAACATATCTGTTAATTCACTCGAAGTTGGCTTTTATTTTGAAATCCGGTTTCCACATCCATTCCCGTAATACTTTGAATACACAGGGAACATAAAACAAACTGGAGGCTGGCTTGACTGCAAGTCTCGAATTGGAGGCTGGCTTGACACCAGTACGAGGCGGGCGAGGGGCTACACCTGCCGGAGGAAGAGGAGTCGCTCCACCCAGAGGTGGACGAGGGGCTGTGCCTGCTGGAGGCGGAGCCGCAGTGCGGGGAGCCGCTCCAAACGGGAGTGGCGGAGGCGGAGCAGCCGTGCGAGGAGACGGAGGTCCCTGCTCCAGAGCAGCCTGCGCAGCCGGAGTTGGAGGCAGAGGAGCGGGATAGCCCCGCTAAGCCGGGGGTCGGCGGGCTGGCTAGTCCAGCCTCGCTGCCACCAGTCGATTCTGCGCGCCTGACGTCTGCCCAGCCGCCTGTGTACAGGAGCTCACAGCCATGCCTGTGGGGCCGTGTCCGTTTGCTACGCGGCCGACCTCCGGACCAGCTTCGCCGTTGCCGCTGGATGCGCGGGCGGCCACCAGAATGGACGCTTCCCCGTCGCTTGGGCTGGGGCGCCGATGTTTTGGGCCGAGTCTCGCCCCAGTTCGCGGGGGGGGGGGAAGTAGGTTCGGCCAGATTGCTCCCCGGCCTCAATCGGGCGATGGGGGTATGTGGTGGGGCGTGGTTTGCGGTGCCGTGCGGACGCACCTGCACGGCATCCGCAATCACGCCGGCCGTGTTAAAACACGGGGACTCAGGGGTTGGTGTGTGTGTGGTGTGGCGTGAATTAAATAAAGTTGGCTCTGAACGTTGCTCCGTGGTCCCGCCGTGCCTTATTCACGCCACATCACACACACACCAACCCCTGAGTCCCCGTGTTTTAACACGGCCGGCGTGATTGCGGATGCCGTGCAGGTGCGTCCGCAAGGCACCGCAAACCACGCCCCACCACACACATTTATTGCAATTAAAGTTTTTATTTATTCTGTCGCACTCCATAAATTCTACATTTCTGTGGCTGCACTGAATAAATTTGTCCTTTTTCACATCTGATTTTCAGTCGTGTGTTCAGGCTGAGAGGTTATGCTCGTGAAGACGTGTAGTTTACAAGAGAAACAATACAAGGACCAGGAAATGAAAACTTTTCTCTCTTTGAGTGGAAACCACATAGATTACCAACCTCACAGTGTGAGTGTGTGGCTGTATACGTGCATGTGTTTCTCACCGTCATGGTAGTGCTGTAAACTGGGTTGTCCTCTACATACATTCCTTTATTTTCTCTGAGTTTGTTCATCACCAGGTAGACCAGAGGGTCGCACACTTGTTGCTTCTCAATGCCCATGATGGAGTGAGCCATGGAGAACACCTTTACCACATATGCTGTGATCCTGTCAATCACAATCTATGTCATATATATATGATTTATCTAACAGAATAAATTTATCTATTTATGAATCTCAAACTGATTTTCCTCACTGACTCACTTCTGTACAGTTTAGCACAGTAAAACTGAAATAAACATGTATTGTTTTTGTTATGTGACACATGTAAGTTGGAAAATCACTACCGCAAAGACTAATAAAAATAATATTTTAGTGTTGTCAAAACTGAAATACTTGAAAGCTCTAAGAATGTAAGGATTCGTCAGTACCAGGTACTCGCTCCTTCCCTCCTGTAGGGCGGGTAAGAGCCGTCACGCCTTCTGTATGCCAGCTGATTGTCATAGCCTGAAAACACAAAAGAATTTCCTGTTTTAACCACAAAGACATAGACAATAACTAGGTGTTCATATTCCAGCCTTTTGTGCTTAGTCAGAAAGTTTTTTGCAAACTGGTTTTAGATTTCTTTTGCAAACCTCAGCTTTTATTGTAGAATTAAGCCATAGAAAATAATAAAAACAGTAAATCCCCCTTTCCTTCTTTTTTGTTCTTCGCTTTTTGCTTTCGTCTCACCTCTCTTGATGTACTGGAGAGCCTCTGCTCTGCGCTGCACGCCTACGCTCTCCCAGTTGTCAGTTCGGTCTAAGTAGAGGGTGGCAATGAGGGGCAGAGTAATGGAGGCTAGGTTCTGCTCCACACAGCCACCAGGCATCCTGATCAGAGATCCCAGAGAGTCCTCGTTGATGGAGTTCTCAATACTGTCTGCTAACACGCTGCCTAGTAGGGAAAAAGAAGTTTCATGAACAAGCCTCCTTCTTGGTTTCATTTTTGATCCTTCTCACCACTCTGACAGTTACTGACCTCTGACATTGATCAATGACTCAGGTTGAGAGTTTGGCACTACTGACTCCAGTTCAATCTTTCCAACACGGACTGTCTGCGTTCCTGTTTTGGATGCAAACATATTGACACCGAATTAAAAATGAAGAAACTCAAAGGGAGCAGATATAAATGTGAAACCTCATAACTTTGGTAAACTTTAGACCCAGTTCCATAAAATCTAAATAAAAACAGAATGCAAAGATTTGCAAATGTCACAAAACCACATTTTATTCATAATAGAAAATATCAAATGTGAAAATGCACCATTTTAAGAAAATTGTTATTTCATTTTGAATTTGATGGCTGCAACACAATACAGGACAGGGCTGTATTTATCGCTATGTAGCATCCCCTCTTCTTTTAACTACAGTCTGTAAAAGTCTGGTAACTGAGGAGACCAGTTGCTGAACTTTTGGGAGAGGAATGTTTTCCCGTTCTACATCCGAAATAACAGTCTGCAATGCTGGGATCCACATGGCCTGACCAACAACCCCAATGCCAAACGATGGCACCTCTCTTTGGAGAGTTTTTCAGTCTATCCCAGACCCTAGCTGTTCAACGGGTGTCCTGGGTGTTGGATTTTTTGTTTCACGTGTGGTTAAAAGTAGTTGTGGGTTTAAAGAATCGATTTTCCTGATTCAAATCGATTTTAGTTTTAGAAATCGCTCCCAAAACTATTTCAACAACCACCAAACAGCTAGTGTCAGCTTTGTTTTTATACATAGGCTAATTATAAAAACATGGATATGTCCTGATGTCCTAAATGATCAGAATTATAACATTTCTGACTGTCTGAGTCAAATCAAATCGGGACCTTGTGAATCAGAATCAAAGCAGTTATAGAAATCGAGTCTCTTTTGAATGAGGTTTGGCACAGAGAAGATGAGGCAGGAACTAGTATGTGTGGATAGCTAAATGTATTCACAGACAGTGAGTTCGGGGACTGATCACATGCCAGTTATTACTGCAGTGCTGTCTGAGAGTCTAAAGATCAAGGGCACCCAATTTTTCAACCCTGCCCCCTTGCACGCAGAGAGATTCTTTTTTTAGATGATGTTATGTATGATAACTGATGATAAATAAATGAGGGATACTAGAGCAAAATTTTTCTGCAATTTTTAGACTCAGTTTGTGAACTCGGTGAGCCTCCGCCCTCCTAATCTGTTCGTTTTAGAACTATTCATGTTACTGAGCTGCTACCAATAAACCCAGTTAGTCTCCAGCTGTTCCTCCAGCTGTTTTGTTTAGTACCACATACTTTTCCCACTTTTTTTGAACTGTGCTTCTGCCATTAAATTCAAAATGAGCTAATTTTCCATGAAGTACTAAAGTGTATGGAACGCCAGGACTGCCATAATGAATTAATTAAATACACCATTAAATAATTAATTAAATGTGGCAATAATTAATTAAAATTGGAATTAATTAATTAAATAAATAGTTATGACACATGTAATTAATTAATTATTGACACATTTAATTAATTATTTATGTATTTCACATTTTAATTAATTATTGACACATGTAATTAATTAATTATTGACACATTTAATTAATTATTTATGTATTTCACATTTTAATTAATTATTGACACATTTAATTAATTATTTAATGATATATTTATTTATTTCATTTTGGCAGTCCTGACGCCTGGCTCTCGTCATGAAATAATTTTATCTGTCAGCCTCACCCATCAAACTCGGGGGGCGGGGTTAACGCTGCCCATGCAGCTTCTCTAACATTTGATTGGTTGCCGTGCAAAGTAAGTCAAAACAGGTCGATCCTAGAAAATCGATTGCTTGTGTAGAGTTGGGGCAGCCAGTTATCCCAGAATGCAGATCAAATCACAAGCAGCAATGGTGGTGGTGTAGTTTTAAAATACCCCGTTTTTCTGTCACCAGCTACACTTTTAACAGTGTTTTAGCCGCGAATGTCGCGACGTATGTCTGGTCAGGTTGTCAACATAGAACATGTTTGCAAAAGTGCTCAGATGTTTTCAGAGATTTCACTAGCTCTGCTAACAGTTAGCATGCAGAGTGCACCGAGGGGGTTACGTTAACCGGTTTGTTTACATATTCCACTCTCCGTGTTCCACATGTTGCATTCGCAGATTCTCATTTTCACCGAACGATCGTCTCTTTCCGCCTGGTCTTGTGTCTCTGTGCTTCTGTAACATAAAGAACGAGCTGACATTTTTCTCACGAAACCAGCGATCAGCTCAACAGACCCTCAGTTTACCTGCATGCATCCTCCTCCTCATCTGTCAGCTGTTTAACACCTGCTGCTAATTCAAGAAACACGCCTAGTTACCTGGTGATAGTCACAGTTTAACTGGGCAGCCGGTGCTCGATATAACGCGATGTCAGCGCATTTTTCTGCACAAGATAAGTAAATATAGTGTTTTCCCCGAGCGCAGAGCTGCTGGAGCTCGTTTCCTTACAGAGCACTTTATAGGCGAACAGCTTTATCAGCGGCTGATGTCCAATCACCGGCACACAGCTTTCAAACCTCAGCTGAGTTTTAGCTCTCAGTGGTTAAACGCTGGACTTCATTCACTCAGGTTCTGTCTGTCGGGTCACGTTTACTTCGCTGTTTTATTTACAACTGAGCAAATCGGTTTGGCTGAGGTTAAAGTTACGTTTCATAACTGCATAGTTTCACAGACGTTTAATGGTTCACTGGCACATGTGTTAGACTGAACTATCATCTAAATATCATCTGTTTTTTAATAGTTATTCAACTGTATTCTAAGCACCAGCTGTCTGTTAGAATGTGATTTTTTTTTTCTCTCTCTGTTGGCAGAGGTATAAAAATGCGCAGGAAAATCTGACATGCATGGCGAACTTCACCGACGATATTTAGGGAGGAATAAACACACATCAAACATAAATGAACCATTTGTCTGTCTCCATAATTGAGAGAATTTTCTCTTCTTATGTCAACACTCTCTCTCTTTTTTTTTCTTTTTTTTTGCTTTTTCGGTCATGTTATGTTTACCTGTCAAAGGCTTGTTACAAACTATGAAACACATTGTGCAGACTTCTGGATGTTAGAAGAAAACTAATACTGCTCATGAATGAGACTAAAGGCAGGAAGGTGTCCTTTAAAACTAAACATGTTAATAGGACCTCCCTGTTTATATCATAGTTTATGATATAGCACGTGTATTTCAGTAATAGCCTGCTGAGGCCACTATACGTGCTGGCCTCATATCAAATGTGAAGGCAGACTGAGTCTATGTTTGACGTTTTTTATATCTAATCTTCCTTTTCAAACATTTAAACAGCAGCGAGTCTGCAGCTGAGGGAATACAAATTCAAATTGTCGGAACAGGTTTGCTCGTTTCTTGGATTCATTTGGTGATTTATTAAATGTATAACTGTTATTCTAATCTGCTGCTGAGTCTCTTACACTTTTCTTTATGCTGTATATTTTCACGTCTCTGGAATAGTTGGCAGTTAGATAGTCAGCTGGGAAACTTTGTGTTAACTCATGGAGCTGAGGATATCGTGGATATGCTGACCTCGCTGCGTGGTGTACAGAGCGAGGTCAGCATGATTAATATTCACAATAAAAATATTAGCCGAACATCATGAAGTCTGTATGTGTTTCATAGTGTCGAACAACCTTTGTACAGTTAAAGCCAGCAGTTACTACATGACGGAAACACCAACGTTATCTCTTTTATGTGTTTATACACAGGTCACGCTGATTACTGAACAAAAACCCAAAGATCAGATGTTAAACAGATTTATTTGCTCTCTCTCCTCCTTAAACATGTTTTTAATGTTAGTTATAATTCAGAATTGGCGACTGAAACACGTAGGACACATAAGAACATCAGGAAATAAAACATCGATAAATATAACCTCAGTAAAAGAAGTCAGCGGGGGTTACTACAGCTGTGTACCGGGGCCTGCGCTTTGTCGGTGGGATTGCTTGCGAGGCGAGCGGGTCTATCCCACGCTTTGCCGTGAGACTGGGCAGACATCTCCGAAATCATCGAAACACTTTTGCAAAGAGGCTGTATCTTGACAAACCGACCAGACACATGAAGATTAAACCACTACATTCTCGGCTAAAAAAATATTAAAACGGTATTTGGTAACACACAAACAGGGTTTTTCAAAGCTCAGTTCTGTTAGCTTCCACATGCCGGTTGTTGTGTGCTAGAAACAATGGCCACCAGGCCAAAGCAATGGTTTTGACTCGATCAGCGTTAACCCCGCCCCCTGAGTTTGATGGGTGAGGCTGACAGATAAAATTATTTCATGATGAGAGCCAGGCGTCAGGACTGCCAAAATGAAATAAATAAATATATCATTAAATAATTAATTAAATGTGTCAATAATTAATGAAATGTGTCAATAATTAATTAAAATGTGAAATACATAAATAATTAATTAAATGTGTCAATAATTAATTAATTAAATGTGTCAATAATTAATTAAAATGTGAAATACATAAATAATTAATTAAATGTGTCAATAATTAATTAATTACATGTGTCATAACTATTTATTTAATTAATTAATTCCAATTTTAATTAATTATTGCCACATTTAATTAATTATTTAATGGTGTATTTAATTAATTCATTATGGCAGTCCTGGCGTTCCATAAAAGTGTGTCATTTTAAACATTCGATGTTCTTATTATAACTCTATTGTGAATATGCATCTATGAGATTTTCAAGTCATTACATTCTGTTATTATTTACATTTTACATATTTGTCACAACCTTTTGGGAACTGTGGTCATAAAATAGGGAATGACACATTATCATACCTCACTGCTTACTCATCTACTTACCCCCCTCAGCGGATGGGTTCAACACCACACTCCAAACTTCAGTCTTCTGCACTCCATCGAGCTGTTTGTATCAGGAAAAAAGGTTTTGATTCAAGAAGATATGTGTTACTTATTAATTATCTTCTAAGCACACAGAAAATGCCAGTTTCATCACACAGTCACTTACCACTACCCGTAAAAGCTTCTGGATACGGTCTCCTCCCGTCATGTCTCTCCCGAGCACCATCACCTCCAAGGGATGTTTTCCCACCACCAGCGGTACAATGGTGTAGGGCACAGCTATCGAAGAGCCAGCTGGCACTGTCACTTCCTGTGTGTGTCTGTCCTTGAAAGCAATGCTGCATATGCCTTCAGTCTTCATGAGCACCACCCTGACCTGAGCAGAAAGCGATCAGCCGTTACAGAAGAAGAAGCTGGTAATTTATGAGAAAGAGTAAAAGTAAGTCAATAATCTTACATGTAGTTCCTCAGAGCCGTAGTTATGGACCACAGCTTTTATTTCAACCTGTTCGTGTCTCGCCACTGAATATGGCAGCTTCAGCTCCACAAAGAAACGTTTCCACGCTCTGAAGTTGTAGGGCTCCGCAACACAGAAACCTGCAGATTCACAAGATGGTGAAAAACGTCTGTGAGGGATTAGGATTCTGACAATTTCTCTATCATTCGGGTTGATGATAGAAAACAGGATAGTTTGGAAACTTTTAATCGTGGAGCATTGTTTGCCACTGTTTGTTTTCACCTGGAGGTGATGGAGGTAGAGCACATTCACTCTGTTGCCAAGTGTGAAAGTATATTATTTTCTTTTGCTCTGAGAAATTGGTGGTTGACAGAATGTGAAAAACGTTGTCCTTAACTTTTAGTTAAACATAGAAAAGCAAAACTTATTTTTTTAAAATGGTTAATTTAAGAATTGGGTTAATTTTTGATTGTTGCCAGGACACGATATTTCTTATTAATATAAGACATCCCTACAAATCATGCTTTAATCTTACATGGTAGTGTAAAACTTGCTGTCATTTCCTCCTGATTAAACTACTGTAACTCCTTATACACTTGATTGAGCCAATAAAATACACACTGTCTGGAACAACCTCATAGAGGAAATCTGATCACAGTATCTTCCAAAACACTCTTAAGTTAACATTTGTATACATTTCTCACTGACTCTTGTTTTATGTTGTTTTTTTTTATAATATTTTATCATCTCTCCTCTCCAGATCTCTCCTGTCTCTCTCACTATGTCTATCTCACTTTGTAAAGTATTATGTCAATGTGTTTTGAAATACACTATATAAATATTGTGTATTATTACCACTATTACAAAAAAAGTGTTGTAACAGTATATCCATAATCAAACATAATGATAATTTTTAGATAACATCCTTTTTTGGGATTACACAAAATAACCGTTTTTTATCTGGAAGTTTAAACGTGTTTCCCATTAAAGCCAGACTGCATCAATTTCCAAAAACTGAGTCCCTAACCAGTTAAGCACTTTGATTCCCAGTTCGCTGTCATCTCACCTGTGTGGGGTGATGCACTGACAGCCAGAAGCCCCCATTCTGTGATGCTATCAGGTAAGGGGTCCCCCATTGTCAGCGAGGCCAGCCTGTTGATAAGATCCATGTTATTTTTTTTTTTATCTTACAATAGATCCAAGCTCAAAACTACAAGTAGACAATTGCTATACTATATTATACTATGTAGAAATTTTGCATACTCAACAGAAAATGTGTACAGTATAGATGTCTAAATATATATTTAAAGTAAGATTTTAAAAAAATAAACCTTTTACAGTTAATACACAGAACATTTAATTTTAAGTAAAGTTTTTCTTTTTTGTTTGTTTGTTTTTTGCTGTTAACAAACAACAAATCAGTGTTTAATCACTAACTCCATCCCATTAGTTTGAGTCTGATCTATCATGAAGTCTTTATTTCAGAAGAATAACATTTGGTAATGATTAACTAATGAATAATGGAGTACACTGAATTTTACTTTCCACTAATGTCATTAGACTTAAATTTATTTATGAACTTACCACCTATGACACCAAACATGCTGTATATAAAAAATAAAGCACTGACTAATAAATTAACATGAATTAGATATTACTAATCACCTGTGTATATTAGTTATCATTGTTAGCTGAAACATAACTAGCCAATAACAATTCATTAACTACCAGTTTACTGTAGTACGAGTTATGATTATGGCATAATAATGTGCAGTTTAAAAAATGACACTTCTCACTCTCTTTTATCTCTATTAAACTGCAGTGAAGGTTTCTGAAGTTTCAGCAAACAATCTATAAAACATTAACTTGGTTCTAGACACTAGCAGATGGTTTTCACAGAGCAAGCACGACACAGATACAGTGCAGGAATTTGTGTTGCTACATTGTGAGTGTACGCACACACACCGATGGTCACGATGGTGAAACACAGAATGATGTTGTGTTCATGTTTTCTGCACTTAGAACTGTTTGTTCTGCTGTTATCACTGACCGAACAGCACGATCCCGCTCGCTTAAAAAAAATGTTTTTTTCTTTTATCAGACAGACAGATTGAGAGAAATCAGTGAGCGATGATCCTAATTAGTCCATTAATCTGTGGATGTTGACAGAAGGACAGCATTTCAAGCCAAGTCTTGTAAACTTTTCAAATACTGCGGACATTTAAGTGTTGCAGCAACACGTGTTTAAAAGTCTATTAGTTCAGTTCGATTTGATTTACTGTATCACACCAAAACACAACAGTATTCGCCTCAAGGACCTTTATATTGTGAGGTGCAATAAAAGTCTTTAAAGGTCAATGGATATGAAATACTGTGTTCCTGCTAACCCACAGAAACGCTGGTTTACTGTCTATTTTTATCAGTGACGATGAATCATGATATTTTACAAACCGAGTTACACACTGCTAGTAGAGTGTACACCGCAGTCAAATCAACCCACTGAACTTGAGTTCAGTTTTTTCCCACTGGAGCCCACATGATATTAAAGCATCTGTAACTAATACTTTCAGTTTACCTGTTTCCTCCACCATGCTTTCACACTGTGATAAATTTGGTTTAATATGAATTACATGCAAGTGGGAACAATCACAAAGGCTACACTAAGGGCGGATATTTGCATTATTGTGATGCGGTAACTGTGGATTTGCCTAGAGCTGATACTGATCTGTGTTTGTCTCTGTGCTTGATTTTTAAGATTTCATTCAGGTGGTTTATCACTAAAGAAAAAGCTGTTACCAGTGTCCATGATGAAGGGGTGAGAAGTAAGTGTAGGAGAGAAAGGCAGTATATGACGATGCTTTAAATATCGGACTAGTGGAAAGTTAAAAGTATTAATGAACAGAGATGGGCAGTAACACATTACAAGTAACACGTTGCTTTTTTCAAAGAACGAGTAAAGTAAGGGATTACTATTGCAAAAAAGTAATTAGATTCCTATTACTTTCCAGTAAGCACGCTGCGTTATGGTTACTAAAACGTCATTGTGTTTGTGAGTATGTCTCATGACAATGACATGAGTACGTGAAACAACTGTGGCAGCAACAGACGTGTGTAGATCAACATGCAGCGTTTAAAGCTTGGAGGTACTGACATTACTTTTAGTTTGATTCCGTAAAAAGTGGCAAAAACATTAACGTCTGCTGCACACTATTTTCAAGTAATTTGACCAACATTGTTTATGACTCAAGTACTCAACAGTGGTTTAATTGCATGTCCCGCTTTGCAGCTGAAACAACCAAGTTACTAACTAACCAATCAGACTTGTCTTCATTAGATGTAACCTCTGGTCTAATCATTTACTCACCTGTCTCTGCTGTCTCTATCTGCCTGATTGGGCAGGTTAACATCCATCCACATCCAAGACTCATAGAACTTGGAACGCAGATATACGTCAGCCTCATCTGTATACTCTTCTTCCTCTTCGCCTTCCTCGATGATCTCTTTTGCAATTGAACTAAGCACATCATATTCGTCCTCTGCTTTCCTCGCATAATTCTCAAGGTACACTTCACGCCCAATTGGTCCAGGCTGGCCGGGAAATGAACGCAATACTTCAGTTTCAGGTGGTCCAGGTAGTCCAGGTAGTCCAGGTCGTCCTGGTAGTCCAGGTTGTCCTTGTAGTCCAGGTTGTCCAGGTCGTCCTTGTAGTCCAGGTTGTCCAGGTGAAGGATATCTCCAGTCTGTAATATTTGAATATATTCACACAGTTATGCACATAGTGTTTTAGACAACACCCAGCAGATTGTTAATCAAACAATCAAGATGTGATTAAAGTATAAGCGTTTAGCTTTTACTGGTGTTGACTACATCCATAGTTATTATTGGAGAAATTAGTGAAATGTTTTTTTGTTTCTTTTTTTTACATAATAAATAAAATGTTTCTGTAGAACATGAGGTGCTCTTAAACTCCAAAAATCTATTGGCGATCTCAGTAGATGGAGCAGGAGATGCCTTCTGCCCTGATCAGAGAGTTTCAGTGCTGTGAGTAAAAGAGGACAAAATGCCGCAACTGGCGCTCCACAGGAAAACAGTAAATGTCAAGCAGACTGTTTTCCTAAGAAGCAGCTCCCAGTAAGCTAGCAGAGGTCAATGTCCTTAAACTGATTTGAGAGGACCCAAAGTTTTAGATTTGTGCCAAATCTAGAAATGTCTTTAAATAATAATATGAACTATTTTTGATTAACTATTTTATTGTTATACTGCTAAATTTTAAATTAAATGTAAAAAGCTTTGACATATCAAGCTAAAATCAAAGATATGAATGCCAAATTGATGAGAAAGAAGTATAGAAATTACTGAAGTTCTCTTGCGAGAGATGTATTCTCCGATGTGGCATAATAATGTGAGCAGCAGTGGTGGTGGGAACAGGTGTTGTAGTGGGTGATGGTGTCGTAGGAATCTCTGTATTAAACGGCTGGTCCCTCAATGTGGCGCAGCAATAGCGGAACGCCCGGATGCACTCCCATCCCTCAGTGATGTAGAGGGAGCGTCGTGTGCAAGAGTACGGCATCGGGATCTCCCGAAGGCCATCTTTACAGCAACGATACTGCAGCTTCTCCTTGTAGTGACTCTCTGGAGGCAGAGGGGTGGAAGAGAGGTAAGCAGCAGGGTCAGCACCAGTTGTATGATACTCTGTATTTTGCCATTTCTATGTTAATGAAATGCCAAATTCTAAATGTCTAAAAGTGCGTATAATAAAATTGTTGATAATGTTGCCCTGCATCTGCTGTTTAACCATAACATTTAATGAAATTCACCTTCTCTTAACTTAATTATTTATTTGATGCCATAAATTTCACACTAATGTTACAAGGTGGAAAAGCATAGAAAGCAGAGTTAAACTGCAGGCACAATTTATACGAGCTAATCTCAGCTGACTAAAAAAACAGACAGCACTCACCCAGCTGTGCTTTACGTCGCAGCAGTTCAGCAGAGCGCCGCCTTCTGGCATTGCCTGGACACTGCATGGCTGGGGGAAGAAGAGTAGAATAACACTATTAATCTTTGTATACATAATCAGGGTTTAAGGTGGGATTTGTGAAGTGTTGAGACATCTGGCATGGTGGTGTAACACAGGGAGAAGAATAAGATGCGCAACTGCACTGAGGTTTACTGCTTTGTATGGGTTTAATTCAATTCATCAAGACATATAAGGGGACAGATTGGCTTAAATATAAACGGATGCCTGCTACACTTAATGTAAAAAACTGAAACTACTTGCCAGTTATACCCTAATTTCAAAACAACTGTGACATTGTTTAAAATAAACATAAAAATGCAATGATTTGCATTTTTCATTGTGAATAAAATATGGGTTTATGTGATTTCCAAATCATTGCACTGAATTTTTATGTACATTTAGCTAAATGTCCAAGTTTTTATGGGACCGGATTTGTATAAATCTTAGTTTTAAGTCAGTTTTAGTATACTAACTTTTAGCTAAACCCATGCCTAATAGAAAGCACTGTAATATACAGCACTGTAATAGACAGCACTGTAATAGACAGCACTGTAATATACACCATGATGGCCCAAGTGATGAGCAGATTGTAGAAGAAATGGCCTTAGTAGATGTAGAAAGGGCTGATTTGCGGCAGAAACATGGTCTTCAGCTGCTATAAAGGTAAAGAGGGACTAAAAAGTTTAAACTTTCCACAGATGCTCCATGCTGATAGATACCTTTCCTATTTGGGGTTTGAAAGCCACGGCTGGAGGAGAAAAGCAGTCCTGCATCTTGAAATACCCCATTGGCATCTCGGCCTCCCCCTCGTGTGCAACCAATATCACCGTGCTCGACCACATCCCAAATCTGAGCAGAGGGTTCCATTAACAAAAGGTGAAAGGACTTCTGCATTGCAATTGTCTTTTTCAGTCTATTATCAATATTATAAAACAGAAATTTTCCAAATCCAAAAAAGCACACCTTCTTTTGCGTAAGTCTGTCCCTGCTGAGAAGATACACAGCGTTGTCCACGGCCACCAGGCTGACCTTTGCCCCCGGGTCACCTCTTATCTTAAAGCGAAACATCTTCCCAGGAAGGTAGTCTCTGGGTGCGCCGTCCACTGGCCCCACTGTGAGCTATAGCAGAGAATGAAAGCAAAAAAACCCAAAAACACACAAACAGAACCATAAAAGACTAAAGAAAAGAAAAAAAAAACTTTTGTTTGTTGGTTTTCTTGTTATCAGAAACATTTAAGAATGCAATAAAATCATAATTTAAGACTAGTTTAATAATGGTTAATGAACACACCCGGAGTAACTGGGGGTTCAGTGTCACGCCCAAGGATACTCTGACACGCAGACTGAAGGTGGCAGGGTTTAACCACCAACCCTCCAGCTGGTAAACACTGTACCTTCTGAGTGAGTGAGAGAGCTGAGGACTCACCCCTCCTCCAAGACAGGAATCCACCACATCTATCCAGAGGGAGTCGGACACCACCTCCTCTGTGTCCATCCAGGGAATAGTGTAATACGCCACAATACGAAACGATGGCATCATGTCTGGTGTTACCATCAGCCCGATGCTGGTGACCAGCTGACCAGTTATATCCATGCGCCCGGCTTGTATGATTTTTCCTTTACTGAGAATCTGAGAATCACACACACACACACACACACACACACATATATTTAGTGTATCGAGGAAGTATTCAAAGTGCTTCACTTTTCACTTTTATTTTGTCGTGTTATTTTAAAATGGATTACATTTATTTTTCACCTTAAACTTCTAAACACAACACTCTATTATTAAAAGATGAAAATATATATATATAAAACGTATACAAAGGTAATTCCAGCCTTCGCCATGCCATTTAGAATTGAGCTCAAGTGCATCCTGATTACACTCATCATCCGACAGATTGTCCTGTTGTAAATTTCTTAGATTTTTGCATATTTATCACACTTTTTTATTGCCTCTATCAGTTTGAATAGGGTTACAAAACCATTTCTAAGGCATTACGACTCCAGTGAACCACAATGAGAGCCATTATCCGTAAATGGATAAAACTTGAAACAGTAAAGAACCTTCCCAGGAGTGGTTGGCCTCAACAACTCAGCATCAACGGCTCATCTGTGAGGTTACAAACAAAGCTAGAACAACATATAAAGAACTGCAGGTCTCACTTACTTCAGTCATATTCAGTGTTGATTCATCAATAAGAAACACACTGAGCGATAATGGCATCCATGGGACAGTTCAAATGAGAAAACTACTGCTGACCAAAAAGAACACAAAGGTTCATCTCACATTTGGATTCACAAGACAAAATGTGAGTGCTGTTGCATCTGGTATAAAGCTAGCACAGCATCAAACAGTCATGGTGGTAGTGTGATGGTCTGGGCCTGCTTTGCTGCTTCAGGACCTGGATGACTTGATGGAGCCATGAATTATACAAGACTTTCCTGAAGGAAAATGTCTGACCATCAGTTTATTTCCTGAAGCTCACGAGCACTTGGGTTTTGCAAAAGGACTATAATATGAAACAGATGAAGTCCACCCCCAAAGACTCAAAAAAAAGAGGTTTTGGAATGGCTTCATCAAAGTACGACCTTGCCATTCATGCTTGAAAGCGGAAGAAGACGGCTGTAGTGATATATTTTTTCTTGATAGATAGATAGATAGATAGATAGATAGATAGATAGATAGATAGATAGATAGATAGATAGATAGATAGATAGATAGATAGATAGATAGATAGATAGATAGATAGATAGATAGATAGATAGATAGATAGATAGATAGATAGATAGATAGATAGATAGATAGATAGATAGATAGATAGATAGATAGATATTTGTATTTGCTTTATCTTTGACTGTGTGTTTTATTTTTTATTTTTGTGGACAGCTGATTGTCCCACATTCTTTTTTATGTTCACGTGTATTAGAACATGTCAGCTCACCAGGTAGGTGATAAATTTGATGAATCCTCTGAACGACTCATCTGCAGGACTGACTGTGAGCTTCACGGACAGTCTTTCTCCTAAAGACACTGTGGTAGTTCCTGTGGAGACATGCAGGTAGTTCTTTTCATGGTCATGGGTGCTGTAGGAATAAACAGTGAACTGCTGCTTTGCCTGCTGCTCTGGTCTCAAGCCATCCTGTGCTGTTTCAGCCTGCAAAAGAGGAACAAACAAGTAGAAAAGAAAAAAGTATTAAACTAAGACCAATACCTGTAGCTAGAAATGTAACTAACTTATTAGCCTTCATGACTTTAAAAAAAAAAATAGATCACACACACAGGTAGAATCAGTGAGGTAGAACAGTCATACTAACAATGATGGTTTGTGGTTGATCATTCTTGGGCATGTTGATGGCAGCTCTGGTGGTTCCGGAGGGCACGAATAATGGGGTGTCCAGCAAGTTCAGCTTAACCAGGACATTACGAGCCATGGAACCATCATGGTGGCTCACCTGAATCTGGAAAAGATTGCTCTATCTTTTTAGATGCTCACTACAATATTTATTTGAACTTCAATAATTAATTCAAATAGAATGAAAATGCAGAGAATGACCCTTACTGTGAAGTCAAAAGGCAGGCCTGGCTTGAAGTACTTTGGTATGTTTTGGAACAATAAGACGTAGGGAGATTCCACAATTTTAATGCCAGACTTCTCGGCCTCAACCAGATCACTTCCTGTAATGATCATCAAACAATCCAAAAAATATATATATATAAATAACCACTGACGTAATTAATGTTGTGCACAGAGAATCTAGCCTGCATCAGACTAGTGACATGTCCAGGGTGTACCCCACCTCTCACTCTATGATAGCTGGTTCTAGCCCCCCTACGCCCCTGATAAGAATTAGTAAAAGAGAAAGGATAGATGCATGGTGGAACACAGAATCAAAAGGTTCTTGGAGAAAAGAGTTCTGTGCAGTGTGGAGGTGCACTAAAGGTGAACCATTTCATGTCCATTTTCAGTTATTGTTGCTTGAGCTGTTAGTTAGTACTGCAGCAGATAAACAGGATTTTGCTTTTCAGCATTTTAACTGTTTCCCCCCAGCAGCAGCAACATGACCTACATTTCCAAATAATATGATACTAAAGAGAGTCAAAGGTTTTGATTACTTTGGTTTATCCAGAATGCTAAAGGGCATGTTGATACAATTCAGAGCGTAAGTTGCGTCAGTTTGGAGTTTCACAGCAGACATTATTGATCCTGGCGAGCAGTGGTTAATTACAACACACGGGAGAGTTTGATCTTACTAGGCTATCAGAAAAGGAGCAAGGCAAAGTTGACAAGCTGATCATCAACTAATGTGAGTAGATAAAGCAGTTACAAAGCCAACTTAACACCATGTCCAAAATTCTGAGTTAGTTGCATTAGAAAGCACACGAAATTAATCTGCTCATTTACAGCACATTTTATCGTTGTGTTAGATTTGCAGGATTTTAAATGTGCTTATTTTATTTTATTTTTTTTATTTATTGTTTTATTTATTTGTGGTTCAAAATGTTGACTTTCTTTAGTTTGTCTGAAATTCTGGCTCACACTTCATGTTTACCTGTCTTGGTGAGCACAGAGGCCTTGACATACACAGAGTTCCCGATCAAAGATCGAATGTTGGGGTAAGCACTTTTGATCTCCTCCATGCTCAGTGTAACAGTTCCACCATCAAGCTGCATGAAGAGAAACAGTCATGACAACACATTTAGCAGCTATAAAGGCCATTTAGCCTACCCAGTATGTAAAATTATTAATATAAACTCTTGGCTCAAGCACCTCTTTACAGCCACTATGCTTTATGAAGACATTTGGCAAGGATGCTTCATCAGCAAGCTATTGTCTGTACACAGAGTACGCAAACTTCATACATCAAAGAAATATTTGAAATTTAGTTGAAGCAAAGACTTTGGTGGTTTCTTTGTTTGTTTGGGGGGGGGGGGTTATAAGAACTTTTTTAAGTTCTTATAAATTACTATTTTTGTTCTCCAGCTGCACTCACACCGATTGTTTGAGTCCCATGGCTCTCATCAACTTCCTTTTTAAAACTACTTGCAACTATTTTGCATATAGATAAAAATGACTTAAGCATTGCGGTTTATGGAATAAACCGGTATGGTCTGAGTCACCCAGCCCTAGTGACCAGTATGTGACCCCACTGAGTTGTCTGCAAATACTTCCCATTTGCTTTCTGAGTCGTAGTAAAACTTGTAAAAGTGCAACACAAACCAAAGACAGAGAATGCTATCTTGAGAGCAGAAGTTGTGTCTTCCAGTTAGCATTACTCTGTTCAGAGTTTCACTACTGCTAGGTGAGTAGGTTTTTGCAGGTGAGCTATTGTCTTTCACATGACCTGCAAGCAACCAAAGCAGTCACACAGAGATTTTTCAAATAGCAGGCCCAGGGGTCACTGGCTGGTCTCCAGGCCCATGTTACTGGGGCTTTAACAACTGATTTCACAGTGAATGCCACCAACCACTCACACCTGATTAAAGCATAGATATGTTATCCTTGCAACAGGTGGTTGCCAGATATGATGCTGCAGGCCTGTGTGACTAAGGCCTAAGTGTTATTAACAGAAGTAGCTGCTAACAGTGTCTCTTTTTGTCACCTTTTTTTTTTTTACTGTCCCAGTATGGTTGTTTAACACCAGAGCTAAACAAAAATAATAGATAAGTAAAAGGAAGCAAATAAGCACATTAATTTTGACATAGATCTGAAATACAGAGGCCAAAATCTACAGCCATAGTAATGTAAACGTTTAGAGTAAACTTACATCTGACACCTGCTTCACTGAAGGTAATCTTATCATTTCTTTATTGAGCTTGACTCCAAACACAACATAAGCTGTCCCCTGGACTGGCTCTCCATACAGGTACCTGAAACACAGTCCTCAAAACAGTTATCCACCAGTCAATGGTGTGTTTATAATACCTATCTAACAGTTCCCAAGCCAAATGAAGCCAACACAGAAAATGCAGTTGCTCTAATGACCTCTTGGACAGACAGTAAAAAACATGGATGTAACGTCTGGGTCAGAAAAACTAAGGCATTGCAGATGAGCCTTAAATATGTATTTTGAAGCCCCAACGTGCTGCTTCAGAGAAAATACAAAGTCCAGAAAATGATGACCATGAATGTTCTTATGGCTAAGAATGTCATTACATTTGTATTTTTAAATTCTAGAGTCTGTTTACAGGGTAGGACATCATTTCTAAGGAAGAGTTTAGAAGAGTTTATACTCAACTCAGCCCAAGATTAAATAAAATAACCTAAAATTCATTGTGATGGAAATAATATTTCATCATTATCATCATCATTTATTTATATAGCACTTTAAAACACACCTGGTAGACCAAAATGCTGTACAATACAAATATAAATATAATAATAGAAAGCAGAAACCAGACATAGCAATAAAATTAATAAAAATGTCAGTTATCCACAGAGTTAAAAGCCAGGGAATAAAAATAGGTTTTTAATAAGGACTTAAAAACTGGAACTGATGAAGCCTGTCTAATATGGAGAGGAAGGTTATTCCAAAGCATCGGCGCTGCGACAGACAACGCTTGGTCTCCTCTAAGTTTCAGCCGTGACTTTGGGACCGAAAGCAACAACTGCTCAGCTGTCCGAAGGGAACGAGTGGGGACACGGGGCTTCAACAAGTCAGACAAATAAACAGGTTTCAATAGCATTGAAAGGCTAGGATTTAGTTAGAGACTAAATATGACCAAAGGATGTCACAAGTAAGAGAGTTTGTTGGTGTGTTTAAGTGTAATAAACAAACCTGGCTGAGATTTCTACTACCAGTTCACTGTCATCCAAGCTAAGGAAGGTCTTCTTGGGTGTTAAGGTAACATTGAAGGCAGGAAGCACTAAAAAAGAAACATTACAATGAATGTGACATTCAGACAACACAGGGAAAGATATTATTCATTTGATTAGCATAATAACTCCACCTACCATATTTCTTCACCTGAAACTGAGAGGTGAAAGTGTTCTCCTCCCAGTGGTCAAACCTTGCTTTAATAATCCATGTTCCTTCACTATAAGACATAAATGTTGCTCAACACCCAACGCACTGTTCATCCCAACAATGTAAAGGTCAAATAAAATGTCTTTGCTTTTGTTCTTCTCTTTCCTAACTGAGATTCTAACATTCTGCCATGTTGTTCGTCTTGCTGACTCGCTGCACATATTAAGCAGCAAACAGGTACTCTGTGTGCCACCCAGTCAGCATTTGTAAGATACTCTAAAATCTAAACTGGTGCAGGTGGTGGCCTAAAGTAACCATGTGCATGAGATAAAATCATACTGGAATGATGACTTCCTAAAAATTTGATAAGACGACTTAGAAGCCAAGAATCTATCAAACATCTGTGTTAAACTTTCACACAGCTTGTAATATAACGAAATAGTTACCAAATGAGTCGATACTTACTTGACGTATTCAGAGAGTGGAAATGTTTCTGAAAAGATCCCATCAACAGCCCTGGTCCTGGAGACCTGTTTAACCACCACACCATCTGGATTCTATAACACAGAAACTACGTCAGCATTTGAGCTGATACATTCAGTACATGACAGGGTTATCACCAAAATACTGCCAGAATCCAGTTTCTACAAAAGCTACCAAGTTATGTAGCTACAGGACAATCCCTCTTGTACTGTCACATGGATGCTTTTAACATCTTTTGGCACAACCATTTTATATTTCAGCATTCACAAAAAAAATTTTTATATTTGCAATCAATGGTTTGTTCACCTCAATATCTATTTCGATGGAGTTGTTGAAGGCCCTAAAGGTTGGAGAAGACACAAAGGCTCGAAGTCGAACTGGAGACGAAAGGAAAAGAAAGTGGACATTTCTTTTAAATCAGTCAAACAAAATTATTATTTATGATCTTTGCTACTGGAAACGTTTTAGCAACCACTATCACTATCATCTCAAAATAGTCCTTAACAAATACGCTATTTAAGATTCAACCTGAAAACTATCTCGTCTAGTCATGTTATAGTTGTTTTAATTGTTCGCATCTTTATTTTGAAGTTTTCTTTGAAGTTTTAATGAATATCCTCTGTTCTCACCGGTATCTCCTGGGTTGTAGATGGGTTTGTCTGTCTGGATAAAGATGTACCCAGAGTGAAAGGTTACCATCAATAGCCTCTTCTCAACGTGGAAACCTCCAAAGGTCACTTTCAAATTCACCAATTTCTTCTTCTTTTCTTCGCGATTCAGTAAATCAGAGGAAAGCTGCGATGAGATGTGATTGTGATATAGAAGACAGTTACTCTCAAAAGCTGCTCTCAGTCAGTGAATTTTATCAGTATTTTATTTCTAATTTCTTTCATTCACTTTGACTTTAGCATTTATTTCAATTTGAAACAGTTTGGATTACATTCTGTCAACCAGAATGTCAAAGATGATTTTGCTCAGGATCCATTACAGTTGACAGGTTACTACAATGTGTGAAGTACAGAAAGACAGTTATGTTGGCACTGGTTGCCTGTACGGCACAAGGTAGTGAGAACCTAAATTAACTGAGAAGTCAAGGAAGTTCACAAACATTCATATCCAAGACAAGCTGTACAAATTAATCTCGTTCCACAACAAACTGACTCTCAGGGGGACAAATTCTTGGGAATTTTAGGAGGGGCAACGTCTTACCATCGCATTAGCTCACTGGTGCTTTGACTGGATGAGCTAACAATAAATAAATATGAGCGAAGGCGGCTGCATGCAACAATGAGAATGACTTCTTTTTATTTTAAGAAAAAACAATCAACATCTAAGATTTTGCACTTCTCCTTTTGTAACTGTTTGAGGCTATTTAGTGAACATCATATCACAAATAGTTCACACATTTTTCAGATGTAGGTTAGTAGCTTCCGATAAATGACACTTGTGCACGTATCCTCTGTTTGAGTTGAATGGGTAACCTTAAATATGAGCTTGCTGAGTCACCTGTATAGACTTGAGGGTGCTGAATCCATTTGCCTGATTTAGTGTGACTGAGTCCTGTAATAACGTGACAGCCTCGTTGAAGTTCTGGATCACGATGGAGACAGCAATGGGGTCAGACACACTATCAGCCTGTAAGTAGATGTTCTCATCGCTGT
This sequence comes from Rhamphochromis sp. 'chilingali', assembly GCF_963969265.1. Classification (NCBI taxonomy): domain Eukaryota; kingdom Metazoa; phylum Chordata; class Actinopteri; order Cichliformes; family Cichlidae; genus Rhamphochromis; species Rhamphochromis sp. 'chilingali'. The sequence goes on along the minus strand of NC_137948.1, from coordinate 37,849,925 downwards.
CTGTCCTCAGCACATCTGGAGCCAGCAGAACGAACCTGGAGGAGAGCAACAAAACATGGATTTCAGTAATACTACTGTCACCAGTGGCTACTGCAGCACCACTGTTATACAATTTCAGCACTCCTATGTTACTCTGGTGAACAATTCTAGCAAAAAACCAATTTCATTTTGAACCGACAAGCCAAAGCATGAAATATGAATATCTAACAGAGTAATAAAATTTAAAAAAAACAAAAACAAATAAAGATAGAACACACTTTGGTAAACATAATATACAATTTGGTTTGACTGATGTATTAAGAGAAGGCATTTGGTGAGCATCTGTACCTTGGTGAAGGATTAATTGTTTTCTGTGGTTTTTCTTTCCTACAAATGAAGAGGAAACGTATTAATTTCAGTCATCACATAGTGCTGCTAACTGAGACTCGGATAAAACATATTTTGCACATATAACAATGTACGGCTCATGACACTGCATTTTTCTATTCATCTTCAGTGTGGGAACATTTACTTATGTAATACCAAGTACCATATTTGTTGCATGAGATTTTGTGAGATTTTGAGACGTCTGCATCAGCAGCGGGATTTTTTTCTTAAATAAAAAACCTAATTAAAAATGAATTGTACAAAATTCATTTTAAGAAATAAGATAAGATAAGATAAGATAAGATAAGATAAGATAAGATAAGATAAGATAAGATAAGATAAGATAAGATAAGATAAGATAAGATAAGATAAGATAAGATAAGATAAGATAAGATAAACCTTTATTAGTCCCACAGGTGGGAAATTGTTTGGTCACGGCAGAAAGTACAAGTTTAAGATCAGTAAAAGTTAAGAAAAGCACAATAGAATAGGATAAGAAAAAATAGAATAACACACTATACAACAAGAATAAAATACTTTATACAATAGAATAAAGTGCTCTACAAAATAGAATAAAATTCTATTCATTGTAGTAGGAAAAACTGTACTTGGTAATATTGCAAATCAGTTACAATTGTGTATGGGATGTGTGTGTGTGTGTGTGTGTGTGTGTGTGTGTGTGTGTGTGTGTGTGTGTGTGTGTGTGTGTGTGTGTGTGTGTGTGTCAGCACATGTGCTCATCTGCAGAAACCATGTTATAAATAAACTGCACAAAACATATGCCACATGCAGCAAATATGATACAAATTTAAACTGATATACAGTATTTCATTTCTTCTTCTTCTTTAAATGTCACCAGGTTCAATAAACTCTTTTCAAACAATGCAAATTTTTGGCAATTATTTCAGACTGGCTTAACAGGGTTACAATTAAAACGGAGAGGGGATAATGACATGCAAGTTGCAATAACAAATGTAAAAAACAAATGAATAAGAAACAGCATGCCTTAATGATATTTTTAAAAGGGACATAAGAAATTCTCAATCATTATAGCAGAAAAGGCCACACAAAACCATGATGAGAATATGTTTGATAAGGAAATGAGAGCAAATATCCAAAGATTGAGGGTAATAAATATGAATTGATATTTTAAAATACATGTTAAAGAAAAACAGTGAATCAACACATCTTAATTTCTTAACTTATTCCTTTTTTTAGTTTATGCATATTTTGCTTTCTGTTAGGCCGAATCCATCAAAGGTTACTTACTCATGAAGATGCCAGTATCGGTCAATTGGTACAAATCTGGGGATGAGATTCAAAAACAATAACTGAAGCTACCAGAGGCTTAACCTTGTCTGTACTATATGATTCTTGCTCACAGACCTCCTGTGTAAGCATGTTTGTGCACACACATACATACCTGTCCCTCCATGGATGCCTGTAAAGATCACAGCACGATTATTATACAAAACCTCAAAGATGTAATGTCCAACACACAGCAGGTACTGAGTAAGTAAAGCCTCTTACCTCCTAGAATGGTCAAATTGTCCATTTGAGTTGCAGAAAAGTACAAGGAATAAAATGTTGTGTAGCTTCAGTCGAACCATAACGATTGTCTTGGAGTTTCTGTGGACTATGGCTACCAGTCAGTCACCTAATTTGAGAGACCCAAAAACTACTGTAGTCAATAGAAAGGGGAGGGATGTAGCTGCTGATCAATAAAACAAACTATAGACTTGTTTGGCAAAGAATGATGGGGAGGTCTTAACCAGGGCAAAGGGTCATTTTGTTTTTAGTTCACTTATTTTACTTACTAACATGACGAATGAAGCTCAGCTGGAAGTTGCAGTAGCACAAACCATGCATTTCATTGTCAACTGAATGTGCACGCAGCAGTCATGTGGTAATGAAGAAAATGTGTAAAGTTGTTGTATTATTTGTGACTGACACAGCACTGGCTTGGCTTTCTTGTTATCTGTGTCTGTTTTTTTCAAGCAACTGGTGGGTGGACCTGACCCAGTTTCAGATGTTGGCCCCATTGGGATCACCCATTTAAGCTGCATGCAGATGTCACATATCAACTCCTATCAGGTTTAAACTCAATGAAGAACCCAAATCACAGGCTCATCTGGTGGGCTTTCTTTCAGTCTGACAATTTGGACATTCAGCATATCAAAGATAATGTCATGGCAGATGCTTTGTCCCGTGTCCCTCAGGCATTTGTCACAGCTGTATCATTAATATGCTTTGTACTAGTTCCTCTTCAGTATTCCTTCCTCTGCTAGGATCCAAGACAGCTGAGTCTGGAGATGGAAGCGGTTTGAGCATATATCAACATGCTTGGCAGTGAGATTGATTATGAATAAAAAATCTGTAAAATGCATATGTTACATGTGTTAGGTTTATTTATAATGTCAATACAGGGAGTGCAGAATTATTAGGCAAATGAGTATTTTGTCCACATCATCCTCTTCATGCATGTTGTCTTACTCCAAGCTGTATAGGCTCGAAAGCCTACTACCAATTAAGCATATTAGTGTGATGTGCATCTCTGTAATGAGAAGGGGTGTGGTCTAATGACATCAACACCCTATATCAGGTGTGCATAATTATTAGGCAACGTCCTTTCCTTTGGCAAAATGGGTCAAAAGAAGGACTTGACAGGCTCAGAAAAGTCAAAAATAGTGAGATATCTTGCAGAGGGATGCAGCAGTCTCAAAATTGCAAAGCTTCTGAAGCGTGATCATCGAACAATCAAGCGTTTCATTCAAAATAGTCAACAGGGTCGCAAGAAGCGTGTGGAAAAAACCAAGGAGCAAAATAACTGCCCATGAACTGAGAAAAGTCAAGCGTGCAGCTGCCAAGATGCCACTTGCCACCAGTTTGGCCATATTTCAGAGCTGCAACATCACTGGAGTGCCCAAAAGCACAAGGTGTGCAATACTCAGAGACATGGCCAAGGTAAGAAAGGCTGAAAGACGACCACCACTGAACAAGACACACAAGCTGAAACGTCAAGACTGGGCCAAGAAATATCTCAAGACTGGTTTTTCTAAGGTTTTATGGACTGATGAAATGAGAGTGAGTCTTGATGGGCCAGATGGATGGGCCCGTGGCTGGATTGGTAAAGGGCAGAGAGCTCCAGTCCGACTCAGACGCCAGCAAGGTGGAGGTGGAGTACTGGTTTGGGCTGGTATCATCAAAGATGAGCTTGTGGGGCCTTTTCGGGTTGAGGATGGAGTCAAGCTCAACTCCCAGTCCTACTGCCAGTTTCTGGAAGACACCTTCTTCAAGCAGTGGTACAGGAAGAAGTCTGCATCCTTCAAGAAAAACATGATTTTCATGCAGGACAATGCTCCATCACACGCGTCCAAGTACTCCACAGCGTGGCTGGCAAGAAAGGGTATAAAAGAAGAAAAACTAATGACATGGCCTGCTTGTTCACCTGATCTGAACCCCATTGAGAACCTGTGGTCCATCATCAAATGTGAGATTTACAAGGAGGGAAAACAGTACACCTCTCTGAACAGTGTCTGGGAGGCTGTGGTTGCTGCTGCATGCAATGTTGATGGTGAACAGATCAAAACACTGACAGAATCCATGGATGGCAGGCTTTTGAGTGTCCTTGCAAAGAAAGGTGGCTATATTGGTCGCTGATTTGTTTTTGTTTTGTTTTTGAATGTCAGAAATGTATATTTGTGAATGTGGAGATGTTATATTGGTTTCACTGGTAAAAATAAATAATTGAAATGGGTATATATTTGTTTTTTGTTAAGTTGCCTAATAATTATGCACAGTAATAGTCACCTGCACACACAGATATCCCCCTAAAATAGCTAAAACTAAAAACTACTTCCAAAAACATTCAGCTTTGATATTAATGAGTTTTTTGGGTTCATTGAGAACATGGTTGTTGTTCAATAATAGAATTATTCCTCAAAAATACAACTTGCCTAATAATTCTGCACTCCCTGTAGTTGTCCAGGTTTGTAGGAACTGTTTTATGGAAATGAGCAGGTCAGGCTAAGACGCTCTATAAAGAAGCCCTGCCAGGGCCTCCTTTCTTTTCCTAATGGGTGCTGCTTGGTTAACAAAGCATTTTGGTTTTTGGTGTTGGCACATGCTCACTCATACACCAACGCTTTCAGACATGGCATGCATATGCTGACAATTACTCAAGCTTTTTTTTAGTTTCTTTATTTCATGAAAGTATTTAACAACCTCCCAAGTCTACATATGGTCTCACACCTCATTGACATATACTTTGAATCTGCTGCTAAGGGTTTTTTTTACACTGCTGTAATTGCAGCTACTAGAGCAGCAAACTGATCTGGGTGTTTATCACCAAAGATAAATCAATAAAATTAATTGCTTTTCAATCTGGCAATAAACTACAGGGATTTCACCACAGCGCCTACATTAACCTTTAATGTTGAAATGTATCCACTTTAAAGCTTCAGAGCGCCAATGTGCAGCTGTCACTTTAAAAATAAACTCCAATACTGAGAATTAGCGATAAAATAATGATCTACAAATAATTACTTTCCACTTTGCAGGTTAAATCCTAAGAGCAATGATTTTCTGCAGTATTCATTTCCTATGTTATTGCAACAGTGTTCTGTTTCTTATATTCTTTATTCATTTGTAATCCCTGTTTCATCATCATCTGATAACATCAACGATTGGAGTAGGCAGCGCTCATAGAGATCATTTTGTGCCCCTTTTTGTGTGAGTGCACACAAAGTCTGAATCAGAAAACCTGGCTGGTAACCACACTTGTGACTGTGATTATCTTCAGCTGGGATTTGTAAAGCCAGCCAAAGTCAAAGGACCGGCTGTGTTGAAGCTCCTTTGCAGTAAACCCCTCAGGCCTGTGATAAAAATGAACTTTGCATCTGGTACAAGTTATTCTACTGTGGATGGATAATTTCAACACTTTGAGCCAACATACTGAACTAAAATTTAAACAAAAATGCAGCAATACTAGATGAAGCAGTTGACATTTAATTTTACAAGCTTTTTGGCTGTTTTATTACTGGGACACATGTTTGGGAATCTGAGGGATGTAGATTAGATAACCAAATACCATATGCTGGGTCAAGTTCTAAACATTTTTTCCAACACATTCACACATGACACTGTAATCTGCAGGCCACACAGATCTTAAAGATGAATGCAGCACTATTACTTCAGCAGATAAAAGAAGCATATGTTAGACGTCTGCAGCTGTGACAAATATCTACAGTTTGTTTTTATCTCCATTTTTCTTGTGACTCTTCACTGAAAACACAAAGTGTCCCATTTATCATTCAGTCTCACTGTCCAGACTCTGAATCCGAGTCACTGTAGTCTGCCACCAGAGATGTGACTCCTCCTGAGCATTTACTCCGGTCCTCCACCTTTCCATTTGTCAGTTTTTTGTCTGCTTCCTCTGTAGGTCTGATATGTACTTCCTTGAAACCATCACCATTTGTCTCATTCTGAACCATTTGTTCCGATACTATACATGGGGTTTCCACTGTGGGTGTGGCCAATGAAATGTCCCCATCGCTTGTGCTGACATCATGGTGTGACTTTCTGCGGGTGATGGTGGCACACTGTTCAGTCTTGTTTCCAGACTGTGATGTCCGTTTGCGGATTAAAGGACTGTGTGAGGAACCCAGGGCTTTGGCCACAGCTATTTCTTTCCCTTGGAGTCCAAGCTTATGGAGCAGGCTGCCTGCAGCACCACCTGGTGGTGTTGACGCAGAGTTAAACCATGAACGAGAGGCGATCTCCTTCCTTTTGCTCTGCTGTTTGTCCTCATATGCTAATCGGAAATGAGGAGAAAATGATGCAGAAATTGTAAAGGATTTCAGACATTTTCAAAGTGAGACGGTAAATAATTCACTATACGCTCTTTAAATTTATATACTTGTGACAAAATATGTTGCTTACAGTCAGGTGCCTGGTAGGTAAGTAGTGCTGCCAGTTTCTTATCCTCCTCCTTCTCTGGTAACAGTGGGATGGATAAGTTGGTTCTCATCCTCACCGCATTATCCTTCTCCTCCTGATCAGCCAGAACTTTCTTCTCTTCCTATACAGCCAAGCAACACGACAAGGAAGACATTGTATGAAACTTTTAATTTTGTCATTAAAATCCAGAGCTTGAAGGAAAATTTGAAAACAAAATCCAGTCACACAGGCCTAGAGACTAGGTAGTAGCTGCCTGGCAACCACCAAATACAGGAATGTGTATTCCCTGACCAGCTGAGAGTACTATAGGTTGACTCCTGTTGGTCTGTGCAACACCGTACACTTCAAACAAGTGTAAGCTGTTGCACTGAAAACCTGTCTGTGATTACTTCAGTCAGTAGCTGATTGCCACAGTCAGCCATGGTTTATAGGAAAGGCGCAGACTTATGTATAAGCATTCGCCAACTAGCAGTAGTAAAACACCCCAAAGTGTCATGCAAACTGGAAATGAAGCTTGTTTACCTTTACAGTAAAAGTTGTGTCCTTTGAAACATGCTGGCTTCAGCAGTGGGGCACAAATTTTGTTTTAACAATGAAAACTGTCAATTTACAAGTTCTGTGGGACAGTGGGCAATCCTACAAACTATGAGCACTAAAGTTTGTACAGCACCCGCTTTCTGGACAACTTTACAGTGACAGCCAGAAACCCACAGCAACCAGCCAGAGAACGAACATTTTGGTTCTGATGTCCAGAGGCTGCCTGGTGGGGTCGCTGACAGACGTCTAGGCCCGTGATAACACAAAGGTATGTAAAAGGATGAGTAAAAGACTATTACAGAGAGTGTTGAGGAAAATGCAGTTACATGCATATTTTATTTTCACTAGCAGTAGTTTAGGTCTTTAATGTGAATATCAGTTCACAGACACGTGACTAAAATAAATGAAGAAAATGCTCGATTTTTTTGAAAACACACAAAAGAAAATATGAAAAGTGCCGCTGTAGGGGGCAACAAGATTTAGCTTTTCATTTGAAACATGCTATATTCTATGCATTATAAATTAACACAGCAGACATTAAAGTTTTACTGGCATGTGTTGTATTTTTCTTTTGAAATGTGTAATGACTGAGTGAAAATATAATAATAATTTACAATGGTGTACTTTATTTTATAATGTCTTAATGTTTTCTGCAAGCAAAGGGTGTCATTCCAGCCACCGACCTTAATTTTAGGCCTGAGTGAAACATTTAGAAAATGTTACTTCTGAATGTCTAAGCAAATGAGAAAAGTAGTATTACTGCAATGGCCAAAAGGATGTCAATATCTTACTCTGAATTTCCTACGGAGGGTGCTGTTGAGCTGGAAGTCATCCTTCTTCCCGGCCTGATAGTCCTGGATCTCTGACAGAGACGGCAGAGCCTTTTTTAGCTTCTCCTTGTCTTTCCCACCGTGGTCCAGTTTGTACATGGCATCCGTCTCCAGCTTCTCCTTCTCTGCCCGCTCTGTCCAAAGAGGAACAAGGAAAGTTACATTGTATCGAGTAGCAACAAACAAGCACTTTTTTTGTAAAAATGACATCAGATTACATCAAGTATTCAAACAACCATTTGTGGAGATGTCTTTTGATGTGATATGTGCTGTCTATATGATTCTGTCCAACACAGAAAAATGATTATTTTGTGCATAATATTTACACACAGTGCAGGTAAGAGCACTGACCAAACCATTTATTTGTTTGTAAAAGCCACAACTGTGTTACCTGTAGTGAGAATCTGTTCATTCTCAGCCATGTCCCAGCGCTCCTCCTTCCTGCGAGCCCCGCTTACTATGACATAGTCACAAGTGGCTGGGTCTGTCTGCATCTCAATGTAGTTCACACAGAGATGGCACTTCATCCGAAATCTGGTTAAGGAAACAAGATTTTAATTCGAGGACAGCTTCAAGATGAATTTTACTGTGATACTGTAAAGTGCAGCATACAAACACACATGTTTATAGTTCTGATTTAAAGTTTGCACAACAGCAAAAGCTTTTTCTTTTAACAGCTGACCTGATCCCCCGTTTACCTGTAAATTGGCGTGGTGTAATAGTTCCCCACTTTCTTCTTCTCCGCGTTGTACCGAACCCCTGTGCAAACAACACATCAGTGTTGTGGAAATGAAAAGCAGGACTGATTGTACCTCAAAAAAAATGATACAATCTTATCATTCATTCATTCCAAACTTACCCATGCCAATGTGATTTTTGCAGCCATCACACCAGATGTTGTAAGGCATCTCAAACCTTGATGGAACCAAAATAGATCATTAAAACATGTAATTTGGGTGAGTTTTAAAGAAAAACCCTTATATACAAAAGCTCCAGGTTCTGTTCAATGTTTCTGCCATTAAAAGGAAACGCTTTATTTTAATAGATTCACCATTTGGCTATTTTCTGTAATTTAACACAAAAATGATAATAAGTTATTATAAAACAATAAAACTAAATCCATACAATTCTAGACAGAAAAAAGCTAAAGCTGGAGAAAAAGCCAAACAAAAATGAATACTAATCAAAAACACACAAAACTCTAATAACTATATAATACACATATACACGTACATGTATCATTTTTCTTATTTTTAATCATATGGTGATGGTGGTGGTAGAATATCATTCATGAAGCCACAGCTATACTGTGGCGTCTGTCATTTGAATGTACAAATATTTTTGTGGACGGTAACTCATACAAGACTGAAAATGTAATAATTTCCCATCTCCGGCCTCAGTTCATTACTACTCTACAAGTGTGCACTAACCTGATAATGAGGATGCCCTGGGACAGTTTCCGGGCTCTCTCACGCAGGGCGTGGGTCTTATGGTAGCCGTTGAGGGATCCATGCTAAAGATAACGAATGATAAAAATGTAAGCCGTGCAAAAAAGTAAAATTAAAACAACTGACACCCATAAAGTTTGTGTGATCTAACATACCTTGGCCGGATCAAAATCTGGAGGATAATACTTGTTTGTTCCCTTTCTTTCACCCTGTCAAGAAAACAATGCAGAAGACTTTATTAATAAAGAATACAAACTATTATTCTTTAGCTAGTATTTCCAATTGTGTGCATCCCTGGAAACAGCTGAATTAAAGCTTACCATTGTGACAACTGGAACGCTGCCCCAGGAGTGAACTCACTCCTTTTCACCTGACAAAAAAAGAAGGTCAGTCATTGACACCACACTGTAACAGTAAGGTTAATGTACCTTTCATTGTAGCAATTTAAGCGCCCTCCTTAATTATTTTTAAGAATATTTGAAAAGTATCCTGTAAGTTAGGAAACATACTGATTTCGCAAGGAACACATAGCTTTGCATATGTTATCATAGTTTCACTCCCCGAGTATCTTCTAAACCACAGACAGCATAAAACACCGCACCTCGCTACCTAATATTTCAAAAGCTGGTGAAACTGATTTCATCTGAAAGCACGTTGAAACAAATAGCCCAATAATCTTTTAACAAACAGCTAAAGACAAAATGAAGCTCTGATTCGGATGTATAACAAAAGAAACCAACTGTCTTCGAAGCGCAAAACGTCGAAATTAGTTTGTTAAAGAGCACGTGAACACTGAAAGCATTTCTGTTACACTAGTGTCGTGTACATTAAACACTATATCAAAAGGTATTTTGACAAATTGCTGGAGAGGATGAGCTATCGCAAGCTGGCCGAAGGCTACGTAGCCTTAGCAAAGCTAGCTTGCTACTTAATGTTAGCGCCTGCTACTAGCGTGAATGAGAAGAACGTGAACACAAAAACATCCATAAATAAAAAATCACTGCAGTGACATTTGAAAGATCCAACAGCTGTGATTACTCGTGGACGAAAATCTAAGGTATACTCACAAACAACCTTGGAACTGCCGTTTGTACTGCTGCTGCACAACAACAACATCAGAGGGTTGATGGGTAATGAAGACGTAATTTCCTGGCATCGGAAGTGGCGTCACGTCGAAAAGCCCTCTGGGAAGCGCCGGTATCGGGAGAAAAAACGTGTTTTTGAGCGAGCTAAAAACAATTCGCCTGTCAATGCCGCAGAAATGGAAGCGAAAGTGGACTCATACAAACGTTATATCTGTTCGTTTAGCGGCTGCTCGGCTGCCTACAACAAACAGTGGAAACTGGACGCTCACTTGTGTAAGCACACGGGGGTGAAGCCGTACTCGTGCGAGCGCGACGGCTGCAGTAAGGCGTTCTGTAGTAAGTACCACCTAGCGAGGCACGAGCTCAGTCACAGCGGAGAGAAGCCTTTCCGGTGCACCGTGGACGGCTGCGCGGAGGCCTTCACCACCAACGCAAACCGGGCCCGACACATCGGCCGCATCCACTGCCTGGAGCCGAGGAAATACGTCTGCAGGTTTGAGGGCTGCGGCCTCGAGTTCAAGAAGAACAAACAGCTCAAATCTCACATGTGTGAGCAGCACACTCAGCTGCCCCCTTATCAGTGCACTTATGAAGGCTGCCAGATGCGATTCAGCTTCCCCAGCAAACTGAAGCGTCACGAGAAGGTCCACAGAGGGTACCCCTGCAAAGAGGAGAGCTGTGTCTTCACGGGGAAGACCTGGACCGAGTACCTGAAGCACAGGAAGGAGCAGCATAGAGTCACCCTGAAGTGTGAGCAGTGTAGCCGAGTGTTCAGGGACACCTGGTTTCTGCAGCAGCATCAGCACATCCACTCTGAAATGAGAGTGGTCCTCAAATGTCCCAGGGATACCTGTGACAGGTCGTTCACCACTGCCTTCAACCTGCAGAGCCACATCAGCTCCTTCCACGAGGAGCACCGACCCTTCGTCTGCACCCATGCCGGCTGTGGGAAGACGTTCGCCATGAACCAGAGCCTCCAGCGTCACAGCGTCGTCCACGACCCACAGAGGAAGAAGCTGAAGAAGCCAAGAGCCAAAAGATCTCTTGCTTCGAGGTTAAGCGGTTACTGTGAAACAAAGAGAGTGGTCTACAAAATGCAACCCGAACATGCAGCGCATAGACAGTCTTCACAAGAGAAAGCTGACCAGCCTGGCCCTTTTGAGCTGGTGTCTCTCCTACAGGACGCATCCTTGCTGTGCAGCCCTGCTGTGGACAGGCAGGGACTTACAAACACCCTGGCTACACCATTATCAGTGTAGCGTCAAATGAAGAGGAGCACCCCAGTTTTGTGTGGACAGCAGGCACTTTTAACAGAGCATTTATAATATATATTATTTGTGACATGGTTGTTGGGAGTCTTGGTGTTGAACACTGGTCATTGGTTGATTCATTATAATTTACAGTCTTTCTGAAAGGGAATTCAGAATGAAGAAGTGGAACGTGATCCTGGTTGTCTGTCCTCTGGGTTATGTCCGCTGCAGTGTTTCATTGTAGAAAAACATTACACTGTTTTGTTTTTCCCCAGAGCCATTCAGTTATTTATGTTTGGTGTTTGTATTTAAGAAAATATTTTTTTTTTACTGTATAAAACTTGAAAAAATGTGATGGGTGTTTTGTTACTACATAATGACAGTATTTCAATAAAACCTGTGGAATGTATTTGTTTTTCTTGAGTGCTCTTATATGTTCATTTAAATAAGTGGGTCATAATATAACCTGTCCAGGAGTTCAGTACAACTAAAATGCAGAGCTCGGTGTTGACATTTATCTGTTGGTAATTCAAGTCTTAAGACTAATAATAAAACAGTCTTCAAATCCTTTGAACTCAGGGTTCGTACGGGTGCTTGAAATCCTTGAAAATGCTTGAATTTCAATGTTGTCTTTTCAAGGTTTGAAAAGTGCTTGAATTTCAGATGTGGTGGAAAAATGTGCCGTGTTGACCAATCAAAAATGATATGGCAACATGTGGCATCTGGTTGTTTGGGAAGAGGGGGAAGTTTTAGGAGTGACCGGCGAGAGAGAGAGAGAGAGAGCAAGAGTTTTGAAACCCGAGAGATTTGTGACGTTTACCGTGTTTGGAGTCTCTTTTAGTGTGTTGTCTTGTGTGGTTAGTGTGTAGTGTAGTCGTCGTTTTGTTTTGTGTGTCAGTTCTACTAGTGAACGTCACAGTTGCTGCCTTAAAGCCACCAAAGGCAGATTGCAGTGTAAACGCTGAGTGACACACCTGCTGTCAGACCTGCAGGTTTATCCCTGTGCTGTTCTCATCTGTGTTATAGTGGACACAGACTATTTTTTGGAGTTGCATAAATAATTTGTGTGCCTTCTTCTTTGATGTAGAACACCTGATTGTTCTGTAAATAGTTTTAAATGGTTATATAAAAAACGTCTGAGCCTTGGCTGCATTTTTAGGTAAATAGTACCATATAACTTTGTTGTTTGCAAAACTTGTGCACATTTTTAAAAAATGTACAGTTTCTATTTGCATTTCAAGTTATGAAAATGATTCGTTAAACATGCTTGTGGTTTTTACAGTCAAAAATATCATTTTCTACTCATGTTTTATGCACAATATTTACATATTTACAGTATGTCAAAATGAGTAAATAACAGATTGGCAAGATAAACAGTTTTTAAAGGTGAAACATAGAGGCCAAAAGTAGTCAGAAACGGCCAATTATTCCCTGGACCCCAGAGGGTTAGACGCTAAAAGCAAAGTTGTCACCAAGTACTTTTTATATTTGTGTGTATTGCAGCTTTTTTGAGTATTAACTTGGTGCCTTTGGGTGAAATAATGGTAATATGAGGGACCGATCCATATGGTCACAAAGAATAGTCACTTGTTTCTGTGCTACCAAAGTTTCATTCAAACTGTTTATCGTCAGCACTGACACATTAAACTACTTAAACATTATAAATGTCTTCAAGCTCACACTGAGGCCTGTGGGGCACTATCAGCCGCTCAGACAGTTCACACATTTATGTGTGTTTGTATATGAATATTTCATACTTTAAGGCTGCCTGTTTATTTAAGGGAGATGAACAAAATACATTAGAATTCTACATAATAATATGACAGATGATAAATTCAATAGATTTTAAGTAGATGCTTGTGCATTCTTAAAGTCTTATATGTTGAATTGAACTATGTGATGTGTTCAAAGCCTCCCAGTCAGTGCTGTTCTCCATGCCTGTCTGACTGTACATGATGTTATTAGCACAAACACTTTAAAGGTGATCATTTAGGACTTCAGCAATAATACAGACAGCAATGTAGTTAGCAATAAAACAGTTTTATTGGGAATTAACTTAAAAAACAAACAAACATCTGTCTCCTATTTTCTGTCACACAGGAAAGAATTTCTCATCAATATCTGATGAGAATTATTTATTTCTCTTTGGGGGGGTTTTCAACAGGAGAAGAATATCTAACAAGTTGATTTGTTCACATCTTAATTTTTAAGTGAAATGTGCATTTTGAGTTTATACACTATGTATATAAGGCGCCCGTCCTTTTGCAGTATTTTTGTGTGGTGTGTTTTTCTGTCTTAACAAAAGGGGATCAAAGGTATTTAAGTTCACCTGGGATGATTTGAAACATGCACTTTTTTGAAGGGGGGGGGGGGGGGGGGTGCTGGAAAAAAGCTTGAAAAGGGACCTTGAAAGTGCTTAAATATGTACTTGAATTTCACCCTGTGAACTGCAGCATAATCTAAAACACTAAATTTTTCACAGTGATGATAACAGTGGTATTTATTTGGAAATAATGTCTTGCTGTTTAGCATTTTTGTTCACATCCCAGTCTTTAAAGAGTTTAGGAATGAAAACGAAACTTTCACCCTGACACTACATGGCTAAACATAACAATAAAAACATCTGGACACGCCTGTCTATAAAATACAATAAATGAATTATATTCCGTTTTGCTTTAGAAGTGTTTCTAAGTTTCAGTTGTGTGCAGGTATCCCAGAAGTCTTAAAAATATATTAATTACATCTAATAATAAAAAGCCTTGAGTACTAATTTGTTTAAAAGGCTTTGCATCGTGATGCAACTTTGGTGCTCTACAGTTCCAGCTTTTTTTTCTATGTGAAAACCGATTACATTCTCTAACTTCAAAGTCTAAAAACCAGCTTAAAGATGGTAAAGTGCCACAGAAAAGGCCTTGAGGATGATGAAGATCTTGCTCACCGACCTGAATGTCAGTCTGCAGAAACAGAAGAAGCGAGATTAACAATAAATTGAGAAAATCTCTGAAGTCGGTCTCTGTATTTTTAAGGTGTTTTAGAGTCAGACTCAGACAACAGCATAATAATATGGACAACTTTGGTATGTTGGTATTCAAAGGGGTCTTCAGTTGAACTTTTGGCTACTAATAGACACCCTGAAAATGTTGAAAAACAGCAGTATCCTACACCCTGTGTTCAGTATGAACTTTATCTCACCCCATTCATCACGTTTGGGAAAACTGGATGAGTGTTTGGACAGGAGCAGATATCTGCAGCCAGGTTCCAAAATCTAAGAGCAGATTAATGCCAATGATAATGGAACTGCCTGCCTGTCTTATCACGTACAGGTGAAATGTCACTGTGTCATCATGGTCTAGGAGTTTTCAGCTGATGCCAACAACCTTGCACAGCCTCAATCACAGGAGAGGTGTGTGTGTGTGTGTGTGTGTGTGTGTGTGTGTGTGTGTGTGTGTGTGTGTGTGTGTGTGTGTGTGTGTGTGTGTGTGTGTGTGTGTGTGAAATCACCTGCTGCTCAGATTAGCTGGAATGAAGCCCTGTGCATTCTTGTCCGCTTGGACCAACAGATTTACGGCATGAATAGGAGAAGCTCCGTGCAAGTTTGACATTCCAAGGCTAAATCCTCTCTGAATATTTCCAGTTACAGGAAGGCTGCTCCCTTCATTCCTGACCCGCTCAGCTCAGACGAGCCCTATATGGACTGACTGTCTGACCAGCTCCTCCAGGAATGCACCAGAGACTGCAGCCAATTAGTATTCATAGAATTCTTGGGGGTAACTGTGACCGAGGACCTGTCCTGGGGCAACCATATCACCTCAGTTGTACGGAAGGCCCAACAGCGCCTCTACTACCTGAGGAGACTGCGGAGCGCACACATTCCCAGATCTCTGATGTTGAACTTCTACAACTGTGCCATCAGCAGCGTTCTGACGTATGGATTTCTAGTGTGGTTCCCCAGCTGCACCAAGGCCGATCAGCAAGCACTCCAGCGGGTGGTGAAAGAAGCTGGCAGAATTATTGGAACAAGTCTGCCAGAGATCAGTAATATCTTCCCCACTCGCTGTCTGAGGAGGGTGCACAGTATCCTGCGGGACCAACATCACCCTGCGCGCCACCTTTTCCATCTGCTGCCCTCAGGGAGAAGGTACAGGTCTATACAGGCCAGAACATCCAGACTGGCCAACAGCCTGTATCCACAGGCTGTGAGGCTCCTGAACTCTCTGCCCCCCTCTCACGGACAATAACCATATCCAACTTCTTAATAGCAATGAACTGGTCTGCATTGGTGCATCATATCTTTATTCTCTTCCCCCTCCTGCCCCCCCCCCCCTCTTTCTTAAATAGATAACTATCATATCTGATATCATATCTCACAGTACAATAATATTGAATGGGTTGCATTGTTGTATTTTGTCATGTTTCTCAGGTCTTTGTCTGAATTTCTACGAACATTATTGCTAAGGATTGTCTTATTGCATTGGAGTCACACTGGGTTAAATATGTACACTTGGGTTTTAAGGGGTATTTATTATTTTCTTCTTTTTTTTGGTTGTATGGAAGCCCCAAACGCAATTTCATTGTTCTTGACAATGACAATAAATAAATAAATACTAAAAATATGAGTGTAACATGTCCTGTTATCAGTTCCTATTTTAAGAGCTTCCTACATGACTATTAGAGTGATAAAAGCCAAATTCATCATGTAGAACTAATTCTTCTTGGATGACACAACTGCAAAACCCTGTAATAGCTCTGCAGTCATCAACACACAGATGCAATATAATACACACGCTCTTACTTTGAAATGGAATCACACTCTTTTTCTTTGATGAACATTAGTTTCTCTGTTTTGGGGGCAGGGGTTGTTGTGTTTGTAGGTTTTGAAACCTACACTGCACACTGTGTATTAAAAAACTTTCCCCATTACATGTATGATGGTGAACTTTTCACTTCATCAAATCAGTTTTTGCAAGGCCACAGTTATCCCAGTTTCTGTCTGAACATGATTATAGGCTGATGGCACTGGTTTAAAGGTAACTGCTATACAAACTTGTATTTGTAACTCAACACTTCACTGATACTTGAAAATGTAGTTAGATTGTGGATAATTATATATTAGAAGCACACTATGTGAGTATATTCAGTCAGTTGATACAAAAAGCACAAAAAAAGTATAATTTGTATAATTTAAGAAGTGTTACAATTTTAAAAAACCTTGGTGACTAAACTCGCTTTGGTACTAACAATTGGTTTAGGCTAAAAAACTAATAACCACATAAAAGCATCTCTGAGTCCATCCTTTAACTTGCTACAGCATGGAGTGTATTGTAGGGCAATGAGGTGTCTTTCTTCGTGTTGGACTGTACAACATTTTCCCACATACTGAGACAATTTCTCACAATTTGACTTGTTCTAGTTTTTCTAAAAGCCGACTTGCATATAAAATTAACAGGTAACAGCAATTTCAAGTGTCATTAGGAGAAAATGTAGAATATATGACAGGAAGAAGACTTTAGGTCCACTGCACTTGCTTAGTGAAGGAGGTAGGAGTATCACAATCAAATGTTTAATGCCTCTCCTTACCCAGGTAGGATAATTTTCCTCATTGTTGAATGGACAGACACTAAGGAAGCAGTACACTCTAAAGGAAATATATCTTTGATTGTATGCATGTGCTTCACAAGATACAAAAAACAAGGTGCTCAGCATGTAGGAATGCAGAGGCAAAGTGTTATGGAGGGCAGTGATTTTCACTTTAAGGATTTACAATGCTTTGCAAATGTAAAAGTAGGCCAGGAACCAGACAGTTTATTAAAAACCTAGAAGTCAAAGAAGCTGTAATGTGGCCTCTGCAAAATTAGGCCAGTCTAAAGAAAATAGAAAAATACAGGCAAGCATTGTTTTTGGATTTGAAGAGGCCACCAGTACATGACTAGTGGCCATGGCTTATTGGAAAGATGTAGATTGTAGATTTCCTGTGTTTAGGATTGTTGTCATGCTGCATGCAGGACAATGACAACTTGACCAAGTTTTACCTGTCATACAGATGGCCTTACATTTGATTCTACAATACTCTGGCATACAGAGGAGTTCATGGTTGACTCGATGAGTGCAAGGTTCCCAGGTCCTGTGTCTGCAAAATAAACCCAACTGACCATGCCACTGTGCTGACAGTTTGTATGAGGTGTTTGTGCTGATCTGTTGTGTTTGGTTTTCACCAAACGTGGGAATGTGCATTATCTCCAGACATCTTCATTTTGGCCTCGTCTGTCCAAAGGACATTGTTCAAGAAGTCTTTTAGTTAGTTCAGATGAAACTCTCCAAAACAAAGCTATGCTGACATATTCATTTTAAAAAGGATTTGTCTGAATAAGGCATACTTGTTCAGTCTTGTTCTAATTGTACTCTCATGAACCTTCATGAACTGAGATGAAGCTCTTGGGGTTTATTTTGCAGTTCCTTCGGATATTGCACATCTTGGGGTGAATTTGCTGGGGCGTCCACTCCTGAGAATATTGTGGCATTGTGTTAGAACGCACCTGAATGCTCCAGGACAGCAAACGGACAAAAACTGCTGACACTGCTGAAGATCATTTAATCGAGTAAATGTGATTATCAGCACATGACTTACCATCTTATTTCCTATGTAAGCAGTAAGTGTACTCAGTTTTCCAGGACTCCATAGAGCCTGCCTACAAAGTAGAAAAAGACCTTAATGGCAAGAGGTGTTTGCAGTGGGATGAAAACAAGCAAACAAAAAAGAAAAAAACTATTCAAGGTTTGCCTTCGTTTTTAAGTGGGGCGTAACAGTTTGCACAGTGCAGGGCTCCGTTTTATTCAACCAAATAAGAAAGAGATGTTTCAAGCACCTCTGCTCTACATCAGGTCATTGGTTCTCTGTGGTGCATTAAAAACAGCTAGAGACGTTGACTCATTTCTTTTGAAATTTTTCTAAATTAGAAACCATGTGTAAACATCAGCAATTGGATCCACAAAATTATATATATATAAAAAAGCACAGTACTTACAGTGATATCAACCTACTTTGTTTTATTTTGACATACAGGTTTTGATACTGCTTTAAATGCTGGGTTTCTAACTTTAGAACAATATCAGTCAGTGTGCTTGATGATGTCTGATAAATAGCATCAGATTTCTATCTTTTCTGTTTTTGTTCATTTACAGAAACTGATGCCACGTTCTTTCCATTCCTGTCTTTTGACAACAGTGGAATTCCAGACGGGCTCGTCACCCTGTAATCCAAAAGGATTGCTCTTGCTCCACTGTATTTCTCCCACCACCTTCTCCCCTTTCCCTGTCTCTTCCTGTCTCTTTAAGAAGTGGAAGGAATGTGTTGGGTCCTTTGCCCTTTTGTTTTCTGGTTTTCTATGCAAATAGCTGGGAAATGGAAGCTTTCTGTAATAAAGGTCTTAATATTCTGAGGACAGCCAACTGAAAGTTTTGTCCAGGCTACATATACATTTACAATAAGACCAAAAAAGATAAGCAAGAATGGCTGGACACATTTAAGTGGTGTCTAGCTGTGGTATTGTGGTGTTTTTCTCTACTTGACTGGTCCTGTTCCAAGTCCTGAATCCATATGGCAATTTAGTCATATGAGAAAGATTTAACCTTTCACCTTTGGTTTTAAAAGAAATTGTTTGTTTTTCAATCGCATTCAATGGTTTTCATCAGAAGATGGAAGCAGCAAGTGTTATTATGTAACTAAAAAGTGGAACATCACTTACCACGTGTGACAAATATGGTCATAATGAGGGGGAGAGGGTCTGCGTACAAATAAGACTCCTGGTGTCAGATGTGAGCGAGCCTGTTGATTTATCCACATCAGTTCAGTGATTGTTGGTCATACACTCTCTTCTCCAGATCAGGAATTCATTTTAATGCCCAAATCCAGTTTCTGAACTTTGCAGACATTTTCATGTTTAAATTTAAATTCCACATACCAAAACACATAAAGAATAAGAGCTAAAGAATTACAAAAGATAAGACGTGCAAATCGTGCTGTGCTGATAGCAAGAATTACAACACAGCAATCACCAGAAAGAACATTAGTTTTACTGAGTCTTCTTAATATTAGAGGTCTGGCTTCAATCCTTTGGACAAAATGAGTGTGTCCAAAGAGATTTTAAGTGTATTTATTACTGCATTAAACAGCACCAGTTCTCATCTATTATACCACTGTTGATATGAATTACTGAGGACTCATCCGTAAGTCTTGAACTAATAATGGCCCACAAAAATTATTGCCAGGAATTTCAATAATTCTTTCAAGGATCAGGCTTTGAAGCCTGAGTAAATTTCTCGATTGAATGAAAAATGAGTATATTTTTAAATAAGCTCTTTAATGGTAAAAGCCTTGTCTATTCATCGAAGACTCAGGCAAATGTAATAATATATAATATAAAATAATATCATATTTTTTGCTCCTCCTGAACTGACTGTTACAAGTTTACCACTAATCATTTTGTCTTCTTCTCGTTTAATTTCTCTATAGGTAGAAGTCGCCACATTTAAACTAGATTTGGTTTAATTCCGTTTTTAAACATTTAAACGCTCACATAAAAACAGAGAGTACAGACTGTCCTGCGGGAAGTAATAAAATCGAAACACAAGGACATTATGTAAACTCCTCGTCTGCTAATTCTGTGTAAAAGCACTTAAAATGTTTCCTCCTGACCTGCTCACAATAACTTTAGTGCATTGGGTCTGTGCACATTTTTACTGCCGTGCAATGAAAACTTACAGGCCTTTTTCTTCGCCTTATATTTTTCAGAGCATTTCTGAATGCTCACAACTTCCGTAGTGCATGTTCAATATTTTGAATATAATGTTGTCATTCATTTGGGATTTTCATGGCATTAACTCTCTTAATCTCATATTAAACATTTACCAAGTGTATAAAATATGACCATGTTCATATTAGAAAACAATTTGGATACAATATGAGCCTTGTGTCATAAAAAGGAGACCTTTTTATAAGATGTTGCTGTTTAGACCAGCCACTTATCCCAAAAGGTGATATGACCCTTCAAAGTTTAGTCAAAAAATTTGCAGAATTAGGAGAAAACATCCAAATTAACAACGCCTGTCTCTGTTACTCTATGTCACGGATACTAGGTTTGCAGTGAAACTACAACATATCCAATCCCCAAGTTATCTCCAATGCATCCATTCGAGTATCAAAGTCTATGAATAATAGATAGAAAGCACTTAAAAGCATAGCAGAAGGTGCTTGTATGAGTGGGTGTAAATGAGGCAAGATGTATAAAGTGCTTTGAGTCCTCAGGTAGAGTAAAAAGTGCTGTATAAGAACCAGTTTATTTATTATTTGTTTTTCAGTGCTGGATTTTTGAGATAATGAGGACTCAAAAATGCAGGACTGAACAAGGCAACTTCAAAGTGGCACATCTAAACATACTCCTATATACTGTACTGTATGTAAATAATCATTGTATTTAGATACATTTTTTTAGGGTTCATTAAATTCGCTAAATTTGCTTTAGCCCAGAGAATATGATATATATACTTTCCGAAAGGAATTTTGAAGCGTTAGAGCACAGGCTTTCCACATCACCTCAGTCCATCTGTAATAATGGATGTCCCAAGCAGAATATCTTTAGTGGGAAGCACAGAGAAAGGCCAAAATAAATGCACAAAGTTTGGTAACTTACAAATGAATTTGAGCTGATTGCATATCTTCAGAATGATAAAGATCATTTGCTAAATAAGGACCAATCGGGCGTTCGCCCTGCATGCGGCTGGCAGAAACTGCCCCCAAATACGAACTTTGATGAAAACGTGAAATTCCAATAGCACTGCCTGTTTGGGCCCTATAACTGTTACATAATCCACATTCTACATATTCCACTTGTCAGCCACACATTGCTGGTGAAATCCCTCAATTTACAGACCAGCTCAAGAGAAGTCACCCAATGTGGAATGTCTGTTGAAGCAGCCCTGTTATGTTCTAATTATAGCCTCCTCTTGTTATTCTTAATGTGTTTCACATTTTCACGTCTCTTGCATTTAATCAAGAAGCAGAACATAAGAGGGCCCAAATATGAGACATTCCACAATGACTCAGTAGGTCTTTTTTATTTCTCAGCCCGTAACACTTCTCATGCATTTCCTCCATTGGTTATTCCCTGTATTTATGTTTGGATAAATTACTATCTATGAATGTTTGACTATTTGCTTGTCTGCATATCTACTGATTCACACAGTCGCACATACCTCTCAGCATTACCAAAGTGACATCACTGTCCACCACTGAGGAGCTTTTAAGAAGCCCTGAGCCTTTGGGAATCCATATTGCTAGGGGCCAGCATCCTCTGGAAAAACATCTGGGAGAATCTCAACAATAAACCAGTGATTTACATCAATTAGATAATCCCAACAGGACAAATTCTGGGTCAAGCGCCCGCCTGCCCTCCTACGCTCCCTGTCAGGCTCAGGTGAGTAGGATAGTCTGTTGGCAAGTAACGGGTTAGTGTCTGTCTCCCCGCTACACCTCCTTGCCTCATCCCTTCACCCCCCCTTATCTCCTGGGGCTATATATTGGAGGTCGCGACTCGTCTGCATCTTAGGCATCACTCGCAGACATACAAACCCACCCCACTTTGATCGACAGCGAAAAACGAAGACCAGAACATAGAGATGAGGTCCCTGTTGAAGTTTGTGGTGATTCTTTTCTGCGTCGAGAGGGGACAAGGCCACTTGCTGAGATCGCTGATTGGTAAGTGAAGACTCAAGTGACGGTTGGAACCGATGACTTTTCGCTTTGAGAATGTGAAAATGAAAGTAAATATAGTTGTAAGTGGGTTTATCAGTTGTATAAATGACTTTGTCTTTTCCAGATCTGAAACGACAGACAGCATCTGCACACATTTCTCCAGATGAGGACAAAAGGAGCAGTTATTCAGCTGTGGAAAACAGCCACATGGAAGCTTCTGGAGTCGGACCATCTTTGAATCCCATCGTACCGATCCCAGTTCGATCACGCCGCTCAGCTCTGGACTCCCAGTGCGGCCTCCACTCCATCCTGCTGCAGGTTCGGGACCTGGGGCTGGGCTACGACTCAGATGAGACTATTTTATTCAAGTATTGCAGCGGCACGTGTCCCCGTGTGCGCTCCAACCACGACCTCACCCTCACCAACCTGCTGCTCACTGGACTTCTCCCCAGCCCAGTGCTCGGGGAGCTGTGGCACAATGCACCGTGCTGCAGGCCCACCCACCACGAGGACGTGGCCTTTCTTGATAACTCGCACCGATGGCACAAGGTGGAAAAGCTGTCAGCTGCCGGCTGCAGCTGCGTGGGCTAGATGGCTGAGAGTAAACGGGTACTGTAAAAGGGGGACATGAACTTGGCGAACCTTCTCTTGTAATCTCTGTAAATGAATGAACTTTTGTTCTTTCGTGGTGTGCAGTTAATGAAGCGGAAATCAGTTCTTATGAAATGAGAAACTCAATAAGCTGAAAATAAGCTGTTTTCTTTATGACTTCTGGGTGAAAATATCAAAACTACTTAAATGTTTGATTGCAGTTGCTGTTCTCATTGACTCAGTTTTAATGGCATGTCCGCTAATAATATGTGTTTATGGGGCATTAGAAGTTATCTGTTCAAAAGTGCATTGATCGTTTTTTGTCTTTTAATGAAAGCTTTACTATTTTATTATTGCTAACTGATTTTTGTTGTAAATATTTTCTGATCTAAAAGGGTAAACTAAGCTTACGTGTCAACGCAATTCTTCAACAACAACATGACCATTTTGTAAATACACTCATATGTATTTATTTAAACTCTTTGGTGCGATGTTGGGGTTGAATAACAGAACTGACATGTACAAAGCTGCGTAGACACGCCCAGTGGTTCGACAATCACTGCGGATTGCAGTGGACAGTTTTTTGTATGTAAGATAAAATGTATGTATGTAAGATAAGTTATTTATTTATTTGATACTTTTTTGTCATTCTCATTATATTTATTTTACAATTACAAATTACATTGCAAATCTACGATGTCCACAATCTCTGATAAAAATAAACTCTTGCTGACCACATCTGTATTTATGGGAGTTTTTTTAGTTGAAAAAGACACATGCAGTAAATGCGTTTGTGTAATTTACACAATGTTTATTATTGAAGGATTTTATATATAAAAAAAAGAATGGCACAAATACAAAAATCACTCATTTTGCAAGCTTGTCTGTTTAACTTGTGGATTTGAAGTGGATTCACAATCACAATGTTTATGTCTGTGAACCAAAGCCAAGTATTTTTCTTTCTTTACATTTTGCCTCTATATGAGTTGGCTGGTTTGTTAAGGATTCACTTGTCTTCTCGTCAGACTGATTACAAATTAAGAATTTAGTTTACTGATGTAACTCAGCTTCAAACAAAAACAACTCTAATACTTGGAACTTTTTAAGAATTAAACAGTTTCTTTTTAAGATTTTATTCAAGCTGAACCTTTTTCACTTTATTTATTTTTGAGTGGAACACAGAAATAAAATTAAATGGAGGAACATTTCTATTTAGCTCTGATAAAAAGCTTGGTTTCTCAGGCATGTCCATTATCACTGGGTGCACACCTAATCCCATTTGATTAGTATGCCAGAGAACAGGTTCTCCTGGTAAGACTCACATAACAAACACTGGTAAGACTCACATAACAAACACTATAGTGATAACTCCAGCACCAAACCCAGTGTTTCCAGGCACAACATCTGGCTGTGGGAGGAACAGGTTTGTGCGCTTTTCTAAGGTCCGTAAGATAGACTGTATGTACAGACAGCAGGTTCTTGTTTTCACCCTCTACGTGGCTATCACATCCTCCTCCATCTCCTCTTGCTCTGCGCCCCACACTTGGACACGCCCCTCCATAGCTGTGAGGAGACGGGTCTCTGTAGGGTGGAAGGACAGGGACTGGACAACTGCTTTCCCCACCGGCAGCTTCAACGACAAAGACCCCTGAAAGTAAAACAAGCAAAAATGTTAGTTTGGATGCTAGACTGTATGCTTTTAGTAAAGAATTTTTGTGTGGGTTTGACAAATAACCTCCACTATTCATTATTTTGTCACAAAAAATCACACAGGTTCTACATGATAATGATCTGCTGGGGGTTTGCACTGAGAACGCTCTATTTCCACCCACTGTGGTTCTGACTAACTCTTGCATTTCACCTATTATTTGAACAAGACATGCAATGTTTTTCATGTATTAGACGTTTCTGAAGACGACATTTTCAGACCATTGGTTGCCATCATTTTCTGTGAAAATCCAAAAGATGTGTTTCTTATTCAGTACTTCAGTGCTTCAATCCATCCCTGTGCTCTCATTTCCAAAAGTGGGCAACATTTTGGTGGCAATCAGATTAGCAAATTAGCTGAGATTAGCCAGCCTGCTGCTAAATTTATAATCCCAAAATATATCTGCATTAGCAGTAAGGCTAAAATAAGACACTTGAATGACCAAGTGGGAACTTAACCATCAGTGGAAATGCACAGTCAGGATTAGCAAGGCTAGTTGTGCATATTAAATCCACCTCTACGCAGTCTTTTTCCAGTAAAAAGTTAGTATACCAGCTAAAAAAATATTGTTTTTGAGCCTTTAAACTCACAGAGCTGATCTGGTAACTTAGCGGGCTATTTTGAAATTCAATTCATCAGCTAATGCTATAAGCTAACCATCACTAGATTTGTGTAGCAAAGCTAGTTTACACTCTGGATCTTGCCTGCTTAAGATATCATTTATAAAATGATACATGTGTCTGGAAATGCTACTTGATTATCTTCCCTGGTTACTACACCTAACTGTGATACTAACAAATGATTACAGATGTAAAACCACATTGATGCAAAAGTGACTGACAGAATGCAGATGTTGTTCACTTCATTTAATAACAGTTGTTTTCTGCAGAGGCCCTTTAAGTACCCTTTGAAAATCAAATTCATAGTTACCTCCACCAGGTCCCAACAGTAAACGTGTCCGTCCTCTGAGCAGCTCAGGACGTGCGTGTCTTTACTGGACAGGCAGCAATCCAATTTGTAGCCCTTCATCTTGTGTCCGGTATACCTATAAAAACAAGTATATGATAAAAACACGAGTTAAAAAACGTATTTACATCAGTAAACCGTACCATTTAGAATCTTGTAATGATTCACTATAATTTAACTGCGCTCTGTGGTAAATTTCTAAATTTCATTTTATGTCATTTGGACCTGAGGTTATGTTAAATGTTGAGGTATCTCGAGTGATGTCATTCGGACATTATTCAAGAGCACAACCAACGGTCGCGAGGGACAAATGTATGTTCTCTGACAAGCTGATGGGTGGTTCCTGGCTGCTGCTGAGCGAAACTTGTTGCAAAGAAAATATTGCAACCAGTCAGCTTGTCAGGGAACAAGTTTTCAGATTTCAGTTAGTAACAAAAAGGTAACAAAAAAACAATACTTCTTGTATTGCTTTTACTTTATGAAGCCATAGTGGCAGCACATCACACTGTAAGTGAAAACAATCAGCACTCACTCTCCCAGCATTTCACCGGTGCTCTTGTCTAGAAGTCTGAGTGTTGAATCCAAGCTGGAGCTCAGGGTGCACTGACCATCTTGACTGAAACACACACAGGTAATA
The DNA here is from genome assembly GCF_963969265.1 of Rhamphochromis sp. 'chilingali'. Taxonomy (NCBI): domain Eukaryota; kingdom Metazoa; phylum Chordata; class Actinopteri; order Cichliformes; family Cichlidae; genus Rhamphochromis; species Rhamphochromis sp. 'chilingali'. The sequence continues at coordinate 37,823,802 of NC_137948.1, read as the reverse complement.
GGACCTGGAACGCAAGGATAAAAACACTTCAGTGGTTTTATATTTTCAGTGAAACTGTTTTGCTACAAAAATCAGTTTAAAACAGTAATATCTGCTGAGATTAAACTTTAGAGTTAGATTACTAACTGCTGATGAAGTCAACATGTAGCTGTCCCATTCTCAGGTCGTAGCGCCTCACTCTGCCGTCCACCGACCTAAAACACAAGATCATTATTATTATAAGCTGCCATAGCAAAAATGAACAAAACAGTTGAATAAACGAATCAAATCTCTGTTTTTAAATTGTGAAACTTTTAACATGCAGGTTGTTTTTTTTTTTCAACTATGTCTGAAGTGCTGACCCGGTGAGCAGCTCGTGTTGTGCCACCTTGAGGCTGCTGATGCCGTCCCGAGCTTCGTCTAGAACCTGGATTGGCTCATATCTTCTGGATCTGGTGTCCCAGCACCGAACCGTCCCGTCTATGGACCCTGAATGACGAGAATACATAAAAATGAAATGCAGTAAATACAAATGTAATAGTTTACACATTTGCTAGGCAAATACGAGAAATACTAAAAAGAGTTCCATTAAAGCATGGAAACTTTGAGAATTTACAGATAACTGACTTTGACATAAAGCAGACACCGGTTAAAACATCCACATTCCATAAATAATTTAATGTCATTATGACTCACCAGACAATATGACTGTTGCCTCCTCATTAAACTGCACGCAGTTAACTTTCTGCAAAGGAAAATTTGAAAAGGAGACAGACAGTAAATATTACATAAAACAAGTACACAGGCACAAACAACAGTGCAGCCGCCATGAAAACATGCAGATGTTTTTCAAATGAAATACCACGATGCCCAAAGTGAAACAGAGCTAAAAAGAGAAGGACCCACCCCGGCATGACCCCTGAGTTTGCGTGTGACCTGGCCAGTGGCAACGTCCCACAGAATCACCGTCTTATCTGAGCTACATGAGCAAATCTGGCTGTTGTCATAGGACCTGTGCAAAGAGCCAACGAGAAAAGGTCATTCATTTATATTACTTCTGATCCTATATTCCTGAGACTAAAACCCTGTGGACAACCCAATGGTAATTCTCTCACCCATCTGCATCCAAAACCTCATATCCATGACCACTGTACGTCTTCAACAAGGTGCCTCGGCTCGTACTCCACAGTTTTAAAGACTTGTCACTGCCACAAGACAGCAGGTAGTTCCCATCAACTTAAAAGACATGGCACAGAGACAAGCTGATATAAGTGGATAACTCAGAACTGAGGAATAGAGCTTACATACTTTGAACTAATGAAATAAAGAACATATTATCGAGTTGACCTGAACTTGTAATATTTTATTATGCATATATACATTACAACCAGATTTAGCAATTGAGTCTGTTCAGTCTGTTCAGCCAGCAGCTGAACAGACTGAACAGATAATTTTGGTGGGGCTTTTTCTTACTGTTGAAGCGAACAGCCCTGACAGCTCCTTGCTGACAGTCTATGGTCCTGAGAAGATGTTGAGGAATTTGAGGAGCCTGAGGTCTGGGCTGAGGAAATGCCATCACTTAACCTCTGTTTAAAACACACACATACACACAAACATTTTAGCTACCCACATTAACATCTCCTTCTAAAATGAAAGTCAGAAGCAAGACAGAATACATGTGTATGAATGGGAGAGAGGCGGGTGTTATGGTGATGATGCAAAGAGTAGTAGTGGCACTGCAACACTGGGGGAGATTAGAATTAGATTAGATCAGAGAGACAGCTCAGGTCGAGCAGTTTGGAGACAAAGTCAAAGAGCCAAAGCTGAGGTGGTTTAGACCATAGTATTGAACAAAGGATGTGGAGGTGCCACGTGTGAGGGAAAAGACGAAGACCACAGAGAAGACAAACTGATGATATGAAGGACATGCTGTGGCGATCCCAAACTGTTAAATTCTTCTGAAAGTAGTAGTGTGCTGTAGATTTAAGACAAGAGGTTTACACGGCTACAAAAATTTAAGCTGGTTACGAGTATGATATTACGGAGTATATGATATTCATACAGAAAGGACAGGTTTTTTATTAGCTTTCACAAAAGCACTACATACCAACAGAAGTATTTAAACTATTTAAGTTACATCACGGATACATTTTGTCAATTTCTCCTTATTCCATGAATGACTTAAAAGACCTCTTGACTAAAAGCAGTCAATTTTATTTACTTCTATGTAACTTATTTCGCTCACTTACTTTTACTAAGACACAGTTTCAGGGACGTGTCATGTTTGCATTCTTGATTAAAAGCAACGTTTCTGCTCAGTTTGTAGCTACAACCGGCTCCTTTAAATCATTTCTTCCATGTTTGTAGCACAGACACGCAATGCATCATGGGAACACTTATTCCCGTCAAAATAAAAGCTCAAATAGCATTTACCGCTTTGATATTGGCCTATGGATTGGGTTAAGCTTTTATTGTTAAATACACCGGAAACGACTCTCTCTGTCGACGCTTTTCCTGAAGTGGCTGGTCAGCTGTCTGTCGGTTTTCGGTGTTTAAACTTATTTTCATTTGCTTACAGTAGAAACACCTTGAAACATACTATGTCATCCAACAATATGGCAGACCCGAGGAGGCAAAATAAAATCTTAAGGTGGGCGTTTAAATCTGTAAACAAGTTTCTACGTTATAGAATAGAGCTAACAGCTAGCTAACCTATATCATTTATAATGAGTGAAGCCTGAAAGGATTAACTGGGCGAATTAGCTGTAGGACTTAATATATACTGCTCTTGGTTGTTTAATTTTTTCCATGACACAAAATCGTCGTGACTAACCCAACCTGTTCCCATTTTGGTTTAACCGTTATTTACCATTGTGATTGTCAATGGGTCTCTTTTGAGTTAGCTGTCAGTCAGTAGCAGTTTTCATAAAGATGTACAATGGTTAACTAAGAGGTTGTTGTAGGGAAAATGTTAACAGCTGCAAATCAAAAACAACCAGTACCAATAAATTAGGCAATAACTTGTAAAATGTGTGTTTATTTATATAAACTTAAGACCAGAGATTTTAACAGTGACCAAGAAACAGTAAGTTTCCCTTTTAGTTGTCTTTGGTTAAAATACGTTTGTGTTGTGACAGGTACAAACCTCCCAGCACAGAGACCAACCCGACACTGGAGGACCCCACGCCTGACTACATGAACCTGCTCGGCATGATCTTCAGCATGTGTGGACTTATGCTCAAGGTGACCTACACACACACAGCCCTCCTCACACCAAAACTCTGACTTCCATCTCCTTTGTTCTCTGCATGTTTGTGTGTCCACATAAACATGTGTTGCCCAGGAAGGATAGAGCTTAGTCCCATTCATTCCATTTAGAAGATTAAAAGTAAACCTGCCTTTTTAGATGAAAGGATGAACAGCAGCTATTGACGTGACCACAAAGGACACGATGAGTGGGGGGGAAAAAAGACGATAGAGCTGAAGTCATTCATTCAAGGTCCAAGGAGAACATTTTTATAACTGACTTTCTTTCAATCACCAACGGGTCATTTTTACTCATTTTTGATTCAAGTCAAAAATTTTAGAAAGAGCATCTTAAATTTTAGGCAAATGCTGGGAATTATTGCATTTGGTGTTTTTAAAGATGGTGTACAAACAGTGGCAACACCTAAAAATGTACTCTCTTGCTGTTTTCACATTTGCACTTAAGCTCTGAACTTTTGTACACATTACTCAAAGGATCCCTGTGTGAGAATGCAGCTTTCTGAATCAGTTGGAGCAGGCATTAAACACACTTTACTCTCTTCCAGCTCCTCAGTATATAAAACCTGTGGTCTTATTTTGAGCCCATGTGATTCATGTTCTTTCTGTTCCATTCTCTACTCAATACTATAACTAAGGATTTAGTGATTTAGAGGCTTGTTTGAAAACAGATTTCAGGACCACCCTTGGCTTCAGACTAGATTTTTCCTGGAATGCTGTTATCCTATTTGGACCTCTGTCCAAATGGGATAACAGATGCTCAACACAGCATAACCCCCACACGGGTTATGCTGTGTTAAGCATCTCTGTATGCTTTCTGTGATACGAGCACTTCCAGACCACATAATTGTTCCTCATGTACTTCATGTACCAGTTAAGAGCAATTTAGGAGCTGTGCTGTTAGATGCCCCTCTATTTCTTTAGCAGATTTCAGCCTTGCAACTTTTTCACCTTTTTTTTTTAAAAAAAGGTGAAAAAGCTAATAAGCTCGTCAGAACATAAAGACAGTCTAAAGCTGACTCATGTGTTTGTGTTTCAGCTTAAGTGGTGCGCATGGATTGCAGTCTACTGCTCGTTCATCAGCTTTGCAAACTCCCGAAGCTCAGAAGACACCAAACAGATGATGAGCAGCTTCATGTGAGTGTACCATCCCATCTGTGGATGCACTATAAACACACTACGCAATGCATGTGTGGCAGTCCTTCGTAGATTGTTTAATATTTATTGATGTTGAAGGCATTTGATTTAAAATTAACATTTTTTGGCTCGAACTGGAACAAACTTAAACTATTTTTGTTAGTTCTTAGTTATAATGGCAAGTAAAATGAACAAATGTTTAGATTATAGGAGAGGATTTTGCATTTTTGAAATTGGAGTTTAGACCTATTGTCTTGCTGCAACTGCAAGTCCAGACAAGCCAGCTTTAATGTCCAAAAGCTTTTAAATGTGTGACCTGTGATGGACTGAGCAGTGAAGGAAACTTAGGCACAGGTTAAAGTCCAAAAAAATGATTTTTTTATTTAACCCAAAAAACGTAATTGGTTAACTCATGCAAAAAGAATCAAAATCTTGGGCCCATAAAAGAGGTCAAAATAACAAAACTCTACTCAAAGTTGACAACACAACTGATAACTCAAACAAACTGACCTAACTTAACGAGACAAAGGGGAAACTTAAATAGTGGCTGATCAGCCCACAAAAACAGGAGAAGGGGTAAAAACACACAAAACCTAACAAAACCAAACATAATGAACTCCAATCCCCCCCCTGGTCCTGAGTTATGGCGTGAACCAATTTGTAGTCTTCCTTTAAAGCTCGCTCTGCCCCTTTTCCACCTCTTGGCTCCTTAATCAAGGGACTGGAACAGCTGCAACTAAGGTAACTCAGAAAACAAAAAGTTAATCATACATAACAGTGTAAACTAAAATGTGCGCACTTATTTTAGAATGCAGTGTTATGTGGATATGTGAATTAACTCTAAACCAAAACCAGTTATTTATTGTCCTGTAAATTAATTCCTATATTTAAAGAAAGAAATGTGAATGCAATGTTACTAATAAGCCTCTACACTAACATGGTGGGTATTACCACTGTGTGGCTGTAAGTGCAGCCGTCACAGACCCCTCTAGGTGGTATGTTCGCCTATAAAAGAGCACTACAGTAGGGCACCTGTCCAGGCTTCACAGACAGATTTGCAATGAGGAAAACCTTGTCCATTGTCTGAATGACGTCGTATTAAAAATGAACCTAATGCACTCAAAGATTAGTAATGCAAAATGTTTGGCTCGGCAAATAATGTCGGACGACGAGTTAAAGGCACCAGCCTTGTGTGTGTAGAAGCTGGTTCAAGGCCAAATTTAGGACGCTGGTATCCTTGTGTTATTAAACAACGGAAAGTGGCTATGCAGGATAAATGGACAGTGGAGAGCAAATATGACATTGAGGTTATCAGATGAAAATGGTCCCACGTTTGTGGGTGAATTTATGCCATAGAAGCTTCAAAAGGTTCAGGCACAAATTCTACTCTTAGCTGTGCTCAACTGCAGTATTTCATAATACCCAAAGTATTCAGCAAAATAATACAATTAAAAGCAACAAGGAGTGTGTTTTTGTTTTGTAAGCAGTGTAACAATGAGTCATTTCAAAGAGCTCCCCTTTGCAGAAAAAGGTGCTACAAAGCAAAATTTTAACATGCCTTTAAAAACCCAAATTTCACAGTTTTCATGATGGTTTGAGCCCATTTTCTGTGCTGTCTTCAGGCTGTCCATCTCAGCAGTTGTGATGTCCTACCTCCAGAACCCACAGCCAATGTCACCGCCATGGTAACCAAGGGCCAATCTCAGGAGAGAGCAGAAGTTAATTGTGGATGCAGGAGTGGGTGACGGCACATCTGACTGAATCCCCCGGCCATCTATGAGCATAAACAGAGACGAAGAAGAGCATAATGTAATAGAGAGAAAACAGACGAGCAGGAGAGGTAGACAGCAAGGACAGCTCTGCGTCAAGATAGAAAGATAAAATATCTTGGACTTCTGTTATATCTTGGGTTGGTAAATATCTTGGTTTCTCTGTTTTTTCTGTTTATAACCTTTTCTAAGTCTTTTGCTTGTTCATGAACTGATGTTGTCAATAAAGTTGTACGGTTTTAAAAGGATCTGCTGGCTTTTATTACTCTGGAGGAAAAGTGTTAAGGATTTGCTTATATGACATTTAAATTGTTTACTTGGCCTTAAATAAATATTTTAACATCTCATTTTTGTGACGCTCGGGTACATTTGACAGGTCACAAAATAAATAACAGACTTTGACACCTCCTATCAAGTTAATCTCTCCCCTATTTACAGTTTGGTTTATTCCACAAAGCTTCACCATCATAGTGAATTACACTAAGTCCTACTGAATCCTCCTGCGAATACTTGGATGTTACTGTATGTCAGTGTTTTGATGCGTGCTTAATTAACCAGGTATGCAAATCCCAGAAAGTTAATTCTGTACGTTTGGATGTAGAGTTTCCAGTGGGAGATACAAACGCTTCACCCAAAACTAAATCTGTCTGAACAGAGTCAACATTCTTGGATCTGCATGTCTCTCACCCTTTCCACAACTGCTAACCGCATCTGCTTTAAACTTGTCAGGTACACAAGTGTTTGTTTGCATGCCTTTCTGAACTCTCAGCCCTCTTAACCAAAAGTCTAACCATCATCAATAAGTTCTAAAACCCATCCTTAAGCTGTTGTTGGTCCCCAGATACTTCAAGGAATCCACCATCACTCCTGTCTCCAAGAAACCGGTGGATTCATGTCTTAAGGACTACCATCCTGCACCAGACAACACGAAGAACATGTCTGCTCTTCCATCCCTGACATGTTGGACCCTCTTCAATTTGCCTTACCAAAAAAACAGACCCATCAACCATGCCATCGTGTTGGCAATATACACTCTGCTCACCCATCTGAACAAGGGGAATACGTATATAAGAATGCTCTTCACTGATTACAGCTCTGCATTCATCACCATCATTGCTCTGAAATTGCTTCCAAACATCAGAGGTGTTAAGGTTGAAAGGGTCAGCAACTTCAAGTTCCTTGACATGAACACTACCAGGGGTCTCTCCTGGAACCTTTACAGACACTGTGGTCAGAAAAGCATGTCGTTGTTTAAACTTTCTAAGGAGGCTTAGGAAGTTTGGTATGAACCCCCAATATTTCCTCAACCTTCTACAGGAGCACTATCGAGAGCCTGTTGAAGGCCTGTGTGACAGGTTGGTATGGGAGTTGATTTGCCAACAGTCAGAAATCACTGCAGAGTGGTGCAGGTGGCAGACAACATCACTGGCAAGTGATGTAGCCATTACGGGCATTTATCTCCAGCCGAGTGAGCGTGAGGCCCACAGCATTATCAAGTATCATAGTCACCCAACACATAAGGACTTTTTAAAATTTTATTTTTCTATGCTTTTTTCATGGTTTTTAAACTTACATTGCTATTTATCTGGTGACATTTTTAGATGCTGAGTGACTTGTTTTGTCTTGTCATACACATTTCATTATAATGTTGACCCAATGTTAACTTACATAGGACAAATAAAAATGAAACTGAAAATAGTAAGGTAGATTACTACATTTTAGCACTCATACAATTATATTAAAAACTGGAATTCATGGAACAGTTATATTCCTCCCACCAGCAAATGCATTTGCACCCAAGTCTTATGTAATATACACGTACAGACGTGTGTGACCAAAGAAGTATGCTCACAATTCTCTTTATGAGGTATGGTGTTGAACAATTACCAAAAAATGTGGTAATAGTATTAAGGCTGCATTCATTTTTTAAATTATTGCCAAAAATATATTTTCTGAAGGTGGTGAAAGTGATCTTGATTTTTGAACTATTGGACCATAAAATTCTAATCAGTCCTTCATAAACTGGAAAAAAACTCCCCCGAGCCTCTCAAGACCTATCACATTACTATTAATAAGGCAGACAACCCAAAGGTATTCTCCTGCATATATATGCAGGAGAATATATATGTGTTCGTTTGTTACCTTGGTTATGTTCTTGACAGCATTTGCTTCCATGTCATTCTATCTGTAAATATCATAGCTTGAAATCTTTTGAAGGAATTCTGATCAAGCTTTGTAGGGCTGTGGAGTCAGGTCATGTTAACAATTCATTAAGATTTTGATGATTTATTGGTCAAAAATGGACAAACAGCCTTATAATTCAGAATGTAGATTCTTGTGTGGTGTGTCAACATATAAAAGTACCATATAAAGATTTAAAATATCATGTCACAACTGACCTTTGACCTCTCCATCTATGTCCGTAGATTTATCTGAATCTCAAACTGATAATAATGCTATATAGAGCTGTTTAACACTATGTTTCTTACTGACATTGTTTGTACTGACAACATTTATGCATATACGGAATGATATATGGAGATTCTAAATATCACATTACAGTTTGCATCTAAATATCATGTCAGATTTGACTTCTGATCTCACTTTTACATTTCACATCTGCCTTTCTTTCAAGTTCACCCCAAAATGTGTTACATCTTTAAAAAAGTATTTCCTAGTTAGTTAGAAATATACTTAAGTACCATTAAATAATAAGCCCAAGTTATTCATGTCCACTTCTTTACAAATCAATACCTTTTATCCATTACCCACTGCTACATAATGATTGTATATTTGAAGTAAACATCATTTACTGCACTATAAACTTGTTAAATAAGGTTTTAAAAGAGTAAAGATACTTATACTTAAATGCTGCCCTGAGAGTGAGCTGCCTTGGTCAAGGTTTGCACCATCTGTGTGCTTCTTGTTCAACTCAGTTTTCTTCCTCTGGTGATCCACAAATCTCCTACATTAACTCTACTCTCCACAGTTTAGAAGCACTAGTTAAAACAGTCCACAGCTTATAAAGATCTTTTACATTACCTCAGAGTATACTTCAAAGTTTTCCGTTTCTGATTGTACACTTTTCCTTCTTTGTTGAGGAGCAGTAATCGCCGCCACACAAACACACACTCACCCTTTAGTCTTTGCTTCTCCAGTGTCTCATTCAGCAAGGGCACTGAGCACAACTCATGCAGACACCTACACTTTGTGTGCTGATGACAGACAAGAAGCTGGAGAGTCAGCTGGATGTGAGACTGATTTAGTGGCTTATGACTCATGTCCCCCCAGGCCTGGTTCCACCACAGCCATGCCAAGTGGGCACTTGAGCTGCTTGGCTTGCTGCCACATTTACAGCAGAATCCATTGGATTTTCCCCTGATTCTGTCCTGAGTCAAACTGCTAACTGAATTGTTTTTGAAGCCCTTAAAGAAGCCAGTTTTGTAGTTTTTCCTTTCCATCTGCTCCAGTTGTTTGTGATCCATGGGGAGGATATTGAATTTGGCTGAGTTAGCAGTTATCGTCAGCGCCCGATCAATGGGCTGCATAATTTGGATATTGAAAACTGCCACACTTAACTGAATGGAGATCTTAAGTTCATTGGATGACTGGCTGGAGGCAACTGTAATTAAATCTAATCTCACTGTTTTGCTCTGCCTCATCTGATCCGAGGACTGTAAAAAGACTGCTGGACAGGTGTGTGTCTAACACTAGAGGGCACAGTGGCATCACAAATGAATAAATCTCTGATTAAATAATAACACAAGTTTAGGTGAGTGTTATTAAATTCACAGTAACTTTATACATGAAATAGTTAAATATTTGGCATTTTCCCTAAAATGATTTAAAGATCAAATAACAGAATAATCACTATATTTTTTAATGACGCACAAAAAGTGGAAGATGGCCTACCCTGATTTTTTTTTTACCACTGCAAAAAAAAATTGTCTCACTATTATTATCATAAGGATAAAACATAGTCTATAAAATGACGTGTTGATGATATTAAAATTTCTGCATGTCCTGCTGGACTGCTTTTATATCAGTGAGTCAGTACATTACCCTTTCTTCTGCTTAGTTAAGCAGCTATTCCCCTGACAAACACAGGAAGACATGGGCTAATCCTGCATTCCACCTTAGAAACCTGTGTCATAAAGCAGGTCATTTCCAATAACTGTTTGCTTTCAAGAATGAAGAATGTGAAGTAAATTGCAGGGAAAAGATTGGATGACTTCCAAAATTATAAACAGCTCTGAAGTTATTACTTGAATATACTTTGCCTGCATTTCTTTTCTCTGTTACTGAAGGGCAAATTTTAACGATTATAGGGAGATGTGGAACCAGTCCGCTCTGCCAAAGTAAGTATTTCCTTAATCAGCTGAAGAAAACCCAGTGCTTAATTTGTCCTGAACACAGAGAGGTTGCTGGTAAAACAAATAGAGTGAAGAGAAAATTTTTGTGAATTTTGTTGAAATATTAGCACTACCTGGAATATGCTGAACAACGCATGGATGCAGCTGTTACAGCTAAGCAAAAAATGTGATCATTTTTGAAACTGCACAGCAAGTGCAGTTTTTCTGCACTTGCTGTGAGTGACAGCAAAATGCAGCAGGCAAGAGATGGTAAAGTGTCTTATGTTTGACTACAGTATGAGCCAGTTAATTATGTCCTGCTGCTGCATGTTGACAAGTCCCAACTGAATGTGGTTTTTGAGCCCGTCATTTGCATGCTGCAGTTCCAACGTGCCATGCTGAGCCAAGACATAGACTCCATACGTCACTGATACGTCTTCCAGCACATAAAAGATAATACTGACATGTTAACAAGGTTAAAGACTTGATTTTCAAATGGGATAATGGTTAAAATTTATCAACAGTTTACAACTGTATATAAACCAATAAATAAGAAAGATTATGAAGTTTGAACATTGCACACTCTCTTAATGACACGTAATGAGGGGCTACATTTAAAATTGGTCATTATTTTCATATGTTGAATGATATGATTACAGTGATAACATGGGGTGATAAAGTTAAGTACTATGAAGCCATCAAAGACTAAAATTTTTATTGTGAGGGTAATTCTAACATTCCAACCTGGAGTTTTACCCCTGGCTGTCAGACTGTGTCCCTATTTGCCCGGTATATATTTATTTACTGTATTAGATCGCATCCTTTGCAGATTCTATAGTGCAGCAGTCTCTGTACCACAGCCCATGTGAGCTGTGATCAGGCATTAAAGTGCATGTGTGTTAACGCGTGTAAAGCTCATTGAAACCCCACCGAGTCTCTGTTACTCTGGCAGCTTTCTGCGTCCTCAAATGAGGTTAAACTGCATTTATGGCTGTTAGATGGGAACACCAGCACAGTGGGTGAGAAGATGCTGAGTTGGTATTCTGCGTCACCAGCCTGTCACGCACTCACTCTTTGTGCATGGAATAATGCCAAGACTCGGGGGGCAAGCATGCACAGAAAACTCAAATGGTAGGCTGCACAGTGTTACCGGTGCAATGGCACGGGTTTTCCATGTGCAGCACAGTTTGACACCGAATTCTAAAAAAAGAGAAACTAAGTCAACATAGGTCCTGTAGCTTTAACCTATAAATCTGCCTGAAAATGATCTCCTTTGTGATCTCCGTTGTCTCTATTTTAAGGAGACACACTGGGGAATGGACCATAAAACATAAAAATAGAGACAGAGGTGAAATAATCTAACATGGCAAATAATAGTTTTCATATATCTGAAATTTGTATCTTTATAGCCTATAATCATAAACAATCATAAAATGAAATAAAGCCAGTTCCTCATAGGTTTTAACCATGTACAGCCCTGTGCACAGATACTCTATCTGCTTCGACTCTCAGCAAAGCAAATATGAGAAAAAGCTGATGGGGGAATTACATAAACACCTCGATCAGAGCATCAAGGGGATAGTCTGAAGAGTGTGGATGAAGAAAATGAAAGAATTTATAACATCAAATTACACAACGACAGTCCTGGTTAGAAAAAAATACAATAAAAAAGTAATTTAATTTAAATAGACAAATTAAAATAAAAAAATAAGTAAAAGTCAATCAGATTTGAAGATCATGCAAGACAAATAAAGTGTCTGTACTTACAGATCACAGGCTATTATAGCCATGCTCAGTGCGTCAAAACACTACAACCTATAAATGAAGTCGATCTGAATAGTAGGAGAGAGGACAGAGAGAGAGAAGGGGGGGGAGTAGTGGATGAGGAGCATCAGCCCACTGACCGAAACGTCCTTTTAAGAAGAGCAGACCACAACTGACTGGAAAAACATATCCTCCATAGCTCTCCAGTTTCCCTGGTGACTGTTCGTCCTCAAACAACATTATCGCATCTGGGCTCTTTAGTGCGCGTTGCACTGACTTTCACTGCCCGGCGGACGTCACTTTAGTCGGGATGTTCTGGATGTGAACATGGAGTTTTCCTCCCCTCCGTTGGTGGATACGTTACTGCTTCTTTTCCCCCGGTCCACCGCTCCCAGCACCGCCGACTGGTTTCCAGCCGCCTCCGCCCGAGAGGTGAACAGGTCGGGACCACCGGACACCCGGTGGGAGGGTCTGGAGTCCCAGAAGTCCGCAGGTTTAGTATTCCCTGGAGAGCAGAGCACCTGACAGGTAGGTCAGCCGCTTTACACTCGCGCTGAACAGCTGCATTAACTCAGGGTGGACATTAACAAAACATTTTGATTCCGGGAAAATCAGGTCACTTTAAACATCGAGTAAATGATGCGTGTGATTAACTTCACGCATCACTTGCCAGAACAAAAAAACATCTTAAATGAAAGTTGACATATTTCAATTATACCGAAATCTAGAATATTAATTAGCATAAATTAATTAGAATAGTATAAAATCTGCCCTGTTTGGACGAGTTTGTTTCTGTTCCATGTTTTAATTGGAGAATGTTTCATTTAACTGAACAATGAATAGTAATTGCTGAAAATGTGGGCTGAGTGATTAATAGCCTACAGTGTTAAAATTTCATGTAAATTATTAAGTGACAGTTCAGCCTTTGGAAGGTTTCTGCGTGTATTTTTTGATTTATTGACTTCTATATGTCAAGCATATCTCCTTACACATAAGTAATTTGGTGAAATGACAGCATCTAAAATTAGATTCAAATTATGTCAGTAATATTTTCCAAATAAAGCTTCATATAGTATTAAAAAACTAAGATTGAATATATCCTTCACACAGAACAATGCTTCCCTTTGTTTAGATTCTGTGTGAGACACTGCAGTGTGAGTTAAAAGAAATCAGGACCAGCTTTTAAAGACTACTGAGCAAATTTTTAAGCATAAGGGTAATAATATCAAAATGTACTAAGATAATTTTCAAATCATAAAAAGATATAGGTGTGAAAGATTCCATGTTTTTTTTTCTCTCCTCACAATCACTCCACCACTTTTGGCTAAAATCCAACCTGCAGATGTCTGTCAGAGTCCCACATGAGATATGACAAGTGATTGGCAGACAAGGCTCAAAGGAGGGCAGCGAGGAGAGCTGCACCGGCCCGGGAGCATCTTCATCTCACTGCAATAATAACTGTTTGCCTTTTGCTCACTCACTGTTGATAAAAGACACACAGAGGAGGGAAAGCAGTTTATTTACAGTCCGCTGTGGCTGACACCCTTGCATTTTTCATTGCTTCTGAGTTCCATGGATCGTACTTAATAAAGCCTGTTTTATGGGTAAGCTGCTCATGACAGAGTAAACACTAATTCAAGTCAATTCAATTTAATTCAGTTTTATTTATACAGCGCCAAATCACAACAACATTCGCCTCAAGGTGCTTTATATTGTAAGGTAGACCCCACAATAATACATACAGAGAAAAACCCAACAATCATATGACCCCCTATGAGCAAGCACTTTGGCGACAGTGGGAAGGAAAAACTCCGGCTCGGACAGTCTCGGTCATTGTGTCCTTGGGCAAGACACTTCACCTACCGCCTACTGGTGATAGCCAGAGGGGCCGATGGCGCAATATGGCAGCCTCACTTCTGTCAGTCTGCCCCAGGGCAGCAGTGGCTACAACTGTAGCTGCCTCCACCAGTGTGTGGAATTGTACAGCGCTTTGAGGGCCCCAAAAAGTGCTATATAAATACAATCCATTATTATTATTATTTCAAGATTTCACACAAACAAAGCACCAGAAGGGGCTGGAAGCCTTTCGCAGCAATATACGGAGAACAAACAGCTCACTTACTGATGCTGAAGAAAAAAATTACAACCTACAGATTCCTCAGTCCTCTATCTAAAGGAGTCGAGCTCATGATAGACATTGACTTTTTCTTTCCAAGCTATTATTGAACATACTGAGTCAAATCTGCTTCCGCTTGAGTGAGTTATGTAAAATCTCTACTTTCGGATCACTCCAAAGTACTACTGTAGCCAAACATAGTCCCTCTTCTCTGCTTTTCCTTACTATTTTGGCATGTGTTGGCTCAAACTTTACATCAGAGTAACATAATCAGATTTAAGTGTTATTGAACATTCACACAGAGCAGGGCTTCTCAGCGCTCACAGATATGGAAGTTGTTTTTGTAGTAATGAAATGGATTCTGACAGATGTGTGAATGTGTGATTTTTGCATTCTTGTTTACCAGATCTAATGCCACACCTGCACACCTGCCTGTTGCTTCTGGGTCATGTCTGCTTGACCCTCTGTCTCTTTAGCTATCAGTCCATCTCAGTGTTTTCCATCTGTCTGTCTGTCAGTTTTATTTAACTGAATGGAGCTTTATTGCTTTATTACCATTAGACAAAACTGGGGTGATGTTAGAGTCTGTTGCTGTCAAATTAAAGTAACAATAAACAGAAGCTGGCCAGGCATAAAAGGCAACATTGGTAACACACCACATAATGAATATGCAGTTTATGCAGTAAACGAAGATAAACAAGAATGTACAAAATATGAACTGGTGTATTCAAATTCAAATTCAAATTCAAATTTTATTTGTCACACACACACAACCATACACAGTATGACACGGGGGTGAAATGCTTGTAGCTGTACAATGCCTGACCATTAAATGACAGAAGAAAAGTTTTACAATATTTACAATTTACAGTTTACTACAAAAATTTACAAATTAACTTAGGAATTTACAGTAAAGAATGTGCAAATAGCAGAAGAGATTATAAAGATAAGGATTATAAATTATAGGATTATAGGATTATAGGAAATGTGTGGTGGTGCGTGTGGTGACGTGTGTGAGAGTCCAGCCTTATAGTGACGTGTTTGGGAGAGTCCAGTCCTACACCTGGTTCAGGCCCCGAATAGCCTGGGGGAAGAAGCTCCTCCTCATTCTCTCTGTTTTGGCCTTAAGGGAGCAGAAGCGCTTCCCAGACCTCAACAGTGAGAAGAGTCCATTGTTGGGATGGGAGAGATCCATCATAATCTTCCTGGCTTTGGACTTGCACCGCTTGGTGTAGATGGACAGCAGGTCAGGGAGCTCTGATTGAATGATGCGTTCGGCTGAGCGCACCACCCTTTGCAGATCTTGTCTGTCCTGCTTGGTGCTGTTCCCAAACCAGATAGAAAGGTCATACGTATTTCAACCAATAAACGTCTCATCCGCTTCAAAACAGTTCGTATGGATGATGAACAAAAGATTCCATGGCTGTAGTCGTCTACAGTGGTAAAAGTACATTATATGGATACAAGAATTGGGGAAATGCTTAATCTTTGAATTCAGTTGTTTTCATCCCATTGCCAAAGGTGTGTAAAACCTTTGCAGTCTGCAGGATGCCACTGTTGAGGCAAGTCAGCTCATTAAATTTCTTAGAAAGTGGTATTATTGCAAAGTGGATGTGTTTAAGGACCACTGCAACTCTGCCATGAGGTTGCAGACCATGTGAAGTTACAGTGTTGTTGAACTGGAGCTTCAGTTTCTATGTCTGAGCAGCTACTGTAGATGTGATGTAGGTAGCCCAGTACTTTTATTTATATGGTGTAAGTGCACACATATTGACCTCATATTTGCTTTAGCGGGAAGTATTGGACAAGTATTTAGGAGAAACAACTTGAGTAGAAACAACCCTGATATTAGTTTGACAATGGTTTCAACCCCTCTTTTAAGTAAATGTTCTCAATGGATGAGAAATGGATGGATGCATTTTTTTTCTTTTTGTGCTCAAACATGTCCACTGTCCTTGTTTGTCCGGAGAACATTGTTCCAAAAGGCTTGATCTTTGCTTGTATGTTAATTGTCAAACAGGTTTTTTGGGGTGGACAGCAGACTTTTTCTGACATACACACCAGTCAAAAGTTTGGACACACCTTCTCATTCATGTTTTTTCTTTATTTTTATAATTTTCTACATTGTAGATACATTCTGAAGACATCAAATATATGAAGAAAGATATTTGGAATTATGCAGCAAACAAAATATTGATAAATAACTCTAAATATCTCTTATAGTTTAGATTCCTGAAAGTAGCCACCCTCTGCGTTGTTGACAGCGCTGCAAACCCTTGGCCTTCTCTCACTGAGCTTCATGATGTCGTCACCTGAAATTGTTTTCACGTCACAAGTGCGCTTGTTCACTTGTGGAATTTCTCGCCTTCTTAATGAGGTTAAAGGTCAGATAAATGCCACACAGAGTTCCAGTAGCAGACTCATCTCTACATCAACTGTTCAGAGTAGACTGTGTGAATCAGGCCTTTATGGTCAAACAGCTGCTAAGAAACCATGACTAAGGAAACGCAACAAACAGAAGAGATTTGTTTGGGCCATGAAACACAAAGAGTGGACATTAGACCAGTGGAAATCTGTGCTTTGGTCTGATGAGCCCAAATTTGAGATCTCTGGTCCACCTGCCGTGTCTTTGTGCGATGCAGAAAAGGTGAATGGATGGTCTCTACATGCATGGTTCTCACTGTGAAGCATGGCAGAGGAGGTGTGATGCTGTGGGGGTGCTTTGCTGGTGACACTGTTGGGGATTTATTCAAAATTGAAGGCACACTGAACCAGCATGGCTACCACAGCATCCTGCAGCCACATCCAGGCTGTGTAAGGGCTACTTGAATAACAAGGAGAGTGATGGAGTGCTGCACCAGATGGCCTGGCCTCCACCGTCACCTGACCTAAACCCAGTGGAGATGGTTTGGGATGAGATGGACCGTTGGAAAACCATTTCAGGTGCCGACCAGCACATATTGAGAGAATGCCAAAAGTGTGCAAAGCAGTAATCAAAGCTATTTAAAAGAATCTAAAATATAAAACGTGTTTTATTTCCCACTTTTTTGTTTACTACATAATTACCCATATGGAAAAGAAATAGTAAAAACTTATATGATTTACTCATGAAAGTGGCCACTTTCTCATTACTTTCATATATTGTTTTAGTAAGTATCCAAAACATACAAGTTTCATTATATAATTTTTCTTATATCTGTTTTCACTCTTGTATGCTTTTCATACAAGTTTCACACAAGACAGATACAAACTTTATAAGATTTATATATATCTTTTCCATATGGGAACATATGTGCTCATTCGTAGTTTTGATGCTTCTGTAAGAATCTACAATGTAAATAGTCATGATAAAGAAAACCATAATATAAGAAGGTGTGTCCAAGTGTTTGACTGGTAGTGTATCCCTGTTGCAGGGCAACTTTGCTCACTTATGCACTAAAGTGTTCAAGGATTCTTAGAGACATCTTTTGCTGAAATTGGTGGACACTGGTTTAAATTATTAATTTCAAATAATGCATGTTTATGCATCCACAACCTTTTTTTCTTGAAAGCCTTGAAGAGGTCTTTAGATCTCACTGTGACACTACACTTAATTATCAAAGAAAACACCTGATCCTAGAGGTCTGTTAGTGGCTGAATAAGATTTGACTAACAGCTAGAAAGGGTTGATTGCATGTGTTATTTGTTTGTCAATGTCACGCTTATCTGTAAGCTGTATTACCATACAAGTACAGGTTCACAATTAGCTCCATAATGCTCACAATTCAATGCAAAATGCCCAGTGATTGTTTGGGATTTAATTTGTCTGCATGTTCTCCCTTCCAGGTAGGTCCTCTTAATAATAGTATGACGTAAATAAAATGCTGTTGTCATGGGTGTGCTGGGTTTCAGGAAAGCAAACAAGATACTATGCTCTGGATCTTATGTAGTAGTTCGTATGACAGCTGAAATTAAACCCAAAGTAAATATGGGCAGGTTTCAGAGGAGCAGTTGTGAAAAGCAACCATATTCCATATCTGTATTTTGATTAAAAAAAATATTTACTTTAATGTATTTTCTGTTTGTCTTTATATGAATTCAACTATTCAAATTTATAAGCTGAACTAAAACCTCCACCACCAGAATAATGGCTCTCAGCACGTTGCCAGGGGGTTTTATTCATGTCCAGAACTAGTGTGGTGACTCACTGGGACAGTTTACAACTTAATTGAGCTTTCTCTAGCCAAATGATTCCATCTAAGCTTTTGTTTTCTGTAGCGCCATGCTGGTGGGCTGATTGGCATGCAAGTCAGTGTGATGTATTCAATCCAAAAAAATGGGGGCATCATAGGATTTGGTTTCTAAATAAAACACAGTTGATGAAAGATATTTGTTTCCTTGTATAACTACCATAGAATATTGCTAATGTCATTTTTGTATGCCCGGTGTGTTTGGCACTTAGGCAAACCCCCACCCCCTTCTGTTATCCAGGTGTCTGGATAAGAGACGCATGCTCTGTGAATGTACACTGACTCTTTAACAGTCCAGCGACCAAAAAGAAATAGCCAAACTTCATTCAGCTCGGCGCTTTTACTTCTCTGCGTTTCCACCTGGGAGATTTCTGCAGCTGAGAAGACAGAATTTTATTGCACACCAGAGTTGTTTGTTTGCATTTTCATGACTTTTTTTCTTTTTATTTCAGTTGACTAAAATGCTATTTCACAGTGAATTGTTTTGTTTTGTCTTGGTACACTATTATAACCATATTGCATGCATGGCGACCGTTACCTCTGCAGAGGCTCACATACAGATGCAATTGCCACAATTCATATATCAGTAGTAGTACCTTTTCTTGACATTGAATCATGGTTAAAAAGAATTTCAAAATAAAAGTTGAACCAACATCACAAATGTTACTACAATGCTGGTTTGATGTACGTCTTCACTGTCTTCGAGATATCTTTGTCAGACTTTTCTAGCAAGAGAAATTTTGATAGAATAAACAAAACAACTTAATGGGTTTGAAATGCAAACACTGGGGAGAGATAAATGATATTTGTAATGCTCTGAGATGACCGTGTGTGTTTGTTGTTGGGTAACGTGTCCGTTCTTCCTCTGAAACACATAGTCAGCTAAGTTGAGAACACAGTTCCTTTTGTTTTTTAAGTTTCTTTCCCAAATAACCAACATGTCAGTATTAATGATTCTAATTTTTTGTTTTGTGGTGTTTTGTTTTAACGCAGACTCAGCAAGGCTACAGTCAGAGTCACCATTCGGGTAATTAATCTTAGTTAAAGGAACTGAATGTGTATGCTCAGTTTCCGATTTGTAATAGCCTCATATAGCTGATGCGAGAGGAGGAAGAGTCGGGCGTGTTAGCATTCACCTGCGCCTTAATGGATGCAACAGTCAGGAAGCTGTGACCTCAGAGGTCAGTTTTTTGTTTTGTTTTTTGTTTTTTTGATGGGGGAGCAGAAGCAGGTCAGCAGCAGTCAGGCTCTGTAAGCTGTGTTAGGCTGCTAAATGGCAAGTTGCATCACTTTTATCCCCACTGAATGAGTGATGGACTGAACAATGGGGCTTTCTGGTCTATTTATGACTGACAAATGTTGTTAACCAAATAAGAATTTTGTCATACATTTTTATGGGCATATGATAAATGATGATATTAAATTATTGCCCTGCCCTAGCCTTTGTTAAACTGAATGGCCTTTCAATTCAATGTGACTCTACCTTCTTGCTGTTATTTAATTTCCTGTGGTGGGACAATTTAATTTTGCAATAATTAATCACTTGGGGTTTATTTAGCTGCTCTGACGTCATGTTTTTTTTTTTTAAGTTTCTATGGAGGGTGTGTAATATAAATATATACATGCACTGTTACTGACACTCACTAATGTCAGTAGACTGAATGCATCCCATGCAGAGATTATCTGTTTTATGTACAATGATAATATAAAAGCATGGTGGTTCTATAGTTTGCACTTTTAGCTCAAAGCAAGAAGGGTTCAAATCCAGGCTGTGGCCTTTCTGTTTGGCTGTAGGTGTGAATTGGTTGGATGCACCTCACCTCCCCCCCTACATTATAAAAGACTGGATAGGCTCCTGCAACCCTGAAGTGAATAAGAGTAGAATGAATAGACATTGGTCCTGTTGTGAAATAAACACCCCCATGTTGTAAATATCACTTTACACACTAGATAAACTGTTCTTCATCTAAGTCTCTAAAAATGTGGATATAAATCTGGTTGAAAATCTGCACCATGTTTATAGATTTAAACCAGATGTAAAGTATTCACACAAATGCTGTACTTTGCCTTTCCAGAGCCAGAGACAGTCCTGAGATTCAGGTAAACAGCTTTCCCAAGACTCTGAGGCATTGTTTTCTCCTCTATTCTTCTCAAATCCACCAAATCTATGCCTCTTTAAGTTTTACTCAGTTTCTGCAGGAGCTTTGTGCCTGCTTACGTGGCAAGGCAAAGCAAACTGTGTTCTAATCAGTAATACTTTCGCTCCCTAAAGGAGGAGACAAAATACTGAAAAACATGACAGCTGACTTTGAATTAAACCATGTAAACAAGTTGTTTGCAGGGTGAGTCATGTTTAATTGAGTGAGATAAGTCTTGCTGCTCATTTGACTGTTGCTTTTTGTTGGAAACTAAAGTTCTAACGTCAGCATATCAGCAGTGAGCAGGATGGATGAACGTATTCAGTTAGCTGTGTGATAACAGCTAGCTGAATACCTTCATCCAAACGAACCGTTTCATTTCTGAGAAACTGAACAGCTTCATTATTTAATTTATTAGGCATTCAGAAAAGTCACTGTGCGTGTTCACACGACAGTGGACTGTCACATGAGGAGGCTTTGCTCAGACTGCAACAAACCATGTAATAGAAAAGATGGTGTTTACTTTATAGAAGTCACATTTATCAGACATATTTCAAATCTCCATGTTTTGTTTTGTTTTTTATGCATAAGTGATAATTAATCTGCACAGTGAAAGAAGGTAGTTATAATACTCTCAAATGACATTTGATCTGGAGGTCCTCGCTTGTCATTGTGCTGATTGTGAGATTCGAGGCTATTGTTAGACCTGGTTATTATACTCAGGTGAGAGTGGGAGCTGATTTCTTGCAATCCAGCCTAAGCTTTCACTGAAATTCACTCAAATGGTAGAAAAGGTTGCCCAAATTACCACAATCAACCAAAGATGCCTTTTGCCTAAATAAAAAGGAGGTCCGTTTTGCAGAAAAATGCCTAATCTTAGATAACTGGTCCCCAGTCTGATTCGGAGTTAAGTGCCAGGATTGTAGCTTTGGAGTATAAGACCTGCACTTCTTTGATTTTTACCACATCTTTACCACATTAAAGGCTATCTGTAAAAGATCACATCAGTTGAGTGCGGTTGTAGCTTCCAGCTCCTTCTAGAAGTCCTTTAGCAATGTTATTTTTCCCATGTGGGTAAACGGCTTGTAACTGTTAGGCAGTGTAGACTGGCCCTCTGTACTAGATATGTACAGTATGGAGAGTTGGAGTAGTTCCCCGCTAAGACCAGAAATGCAAAACCTTCCGACTCTTTGCTTGTCAATCCCTGAGGGAGGAAGAGAGGGACACAGCGAGTGAAAGTGAGAAAGAGTTTTGCTTCATCTGCATGGCTCTGTCTTTCCCTCTCAGCAATTAGTCATTCCTCCACTCGTCTGTCATGTCCACTAATCTCTCCCACTCCCCACTCTGTTTTGCTGCCTCTGTACCTTTCATTAAAGCGCACTCTCCACCACAGTCACCACAGTGCCTTTGGGTGACTTCTGGTTTCCTGTTTTCGCTTCTGTCACACTGTTTTCTGTCCTTTTTTGCCCCCCTCCCCCCAACACACACACACACACTTTGTTTCTCATCTTCCCCCTTCTTTACCTGTCCATCACCCTCTCTGTCTCCCTCTATAATGGCTTCTTGTACCTCATGTCTTTGTGAATCCTCAGTGTCCTTGTTAGTTCTAGGTTGCCCTTGCTCTGTGGTATGTGCATGGTCCTCAGTTTTGTGTGTTCTCTGCTGCTGCCCCTAATATTACTAGACCTGTGTTATTCAAGCCCTGCAGCATACACACACACACACACACACACACACACACACACACACACACACACACACACACACACACACACACACACACACACACACACACACACACACACACACACACACACACACAGAGAGAGAGAAACACACCCGTCCTCAATCACCAAACAAACTCCTTACCATTGCAGTATGTCTCATCTTTGTACCTGCAGCGTGTGAACGTAAATCTGTGTGTGTGTGTGTGTTGCTGTCTCTGTGAATTAGTTTTCGCTTTACACCATGTCAGGGAGAAATAATGCGTAATGCACTGTCAGCAGGTAATGGGTAAGGGAAAACGCTGTTTCCATTATCCACACAGTTATAGACTCACATAAACACAAAAACAGGGGGATTTTTTTCTCTTTTTTGCAACTGTGTAGTAAAAAATGAAAATGCCAAATTAGCGCCATTGCAGGCGTTGCATTAAGAGAGTTTCTGCTTAAACCGCTCACCCACCCTTATTGCTCCCCATCCCTTCATCCCTCTCACTTTTGGTTTGGCCTCTGCACTTTTATTGATCACCTGCTTTATTAATGCTCTCCTCTAACTCTGTAGATTTGTATTCTTCATTTTTTCCTCACTTTTTTTCCTTTTTCCTTTCTTTGCTGAGGGTAACAAACATTATTTTACTTCCCCCTGGCTGAACCTTAATATTAGAAACAAGCACTAGAGTGTGAAGAACAGAGCTGCAAAACCAAAGCCAGTTGCAGTTTTGCCAAGCACACTGGAACACAGAAATGAAGTCCAATCACAAACAGTCATCTGAAAATGTGGAGTCCCAGGACTTTTTGCAGTACTGTCAAAAATTAAGTACATGTAATGATTCAGCATCTTGCAAAACCACCTAGCAGCAATAACTTCACACAATCCTTTTCTGTGTCACTTTGTCAGACTCTCAGTTCATTGCAAAGGAGCTTTGGCTCATTTATACTCATTTATAAAACTGTGCAAGGTCCTTGCACAGTTTTTCAGTCAAGTTGAACAACACCTGCATGTTTTTTCAGCCATTCTGTTGTAGATTTGCTAATGTGTTCGGGATCATTGTCTTAACGTATGACCAAGTTTGGGTCAAGCCGTAGCTGATAGGCAGATGTCCTCACATTTGACTCTAGAATACTTTGGGATACAGACGTCATCATTAGGTGCCCAGCTCATCTTTACAACCTGCTAATTGCTATTGGGCCTTAATGTAGGTGTCGTAACTGCTGTCTGCAGACTAAACAATACAACTTTTGTATTTGTCATTAAATAAAAACGTTCTGTTTCTAAATTACTGACTGCGTTCTACTCTGTTGTTGCCCTCATGCTTCATAGTTGTTGTGCAAAGTACTCTCCAACCCAAGTGTTCTTTTCTCAAACCTCTGAAATTGTTTTGCTCATTTTTGCTGTTAGAGCTGTACCCTCTTAACTGTTCCCTTACACCTCTGGGTTCAGGACTAATGTAAGCTGATGAGCACAGTTACAAAAAAAGCAGCTGCAAATGTATTCGGTGGAGCCTGCAGCAGAGCAGCAGATTGTTTATCATGATTTAAAGAATGATTGTAGAGCTTTGTTACAGCTCGTAGAGTCAGCTAAAGAAGAACTAACTTGACTTAGAAAAAGATATCAAGAAATATTCAATGTTTGATTTTGATGTTGCTTTCTTAATTAATTCTTTTTATGGCTCTGAAGATAAGAAGGCTGTACCACAAGCAATATTTAAAAAGGCCACAACTGCTAGTTCTTCTGTTTTCTATTAATTCTATCAAATTTAGCCTTTGTTTGAAAAATGCCTGGACATGTGACATGTTGTCTGACCAAGAAATACAAGTTTCTACCCATTTTGAATGGCTACATGAAAAGCAAGATTTAAAAAAAGAAAGTGATCATATCCCAGTAGTCGATTGTGTGTGCGTCTTTGTTCTCTCTGCACAGTGAATTGCATAGCAGGTACAAACAGCTCTCAATTTTGGACGTTTTTTTGTCCTTGAAGGGTTCATGATTTTGCAATCAGTTTTGTTCATGGTAAGTGACAGTGATAATGACAAGTAGTATACTGCCTACTTTCACGCCTCCACACAGCTGGCCAGTCTCTGCATGAAGTGCTTTTGCTTGTCTAATTATTGGTTTTGAAAAGTAGCAAAACAAAAACCCCAAACAGTTTCCTGTGATATTCAAATCACGTAATAGCTGCAAATCACACGTATTTGTTGAAAGTGAAACAGTTACTTAGCAATGCTGTTAATCAGCTTTTACTACTCCTTTTTAAGTGTTCACAGTATATTCTCATAGTGCCAGATGCCTACATTCACAGACATCATAATTCTCTTGAGACTCTTTGTTTTGAGCAATCTCTTAATCTCGTACTCTTACTGAACTCAGTGCAGGTCAGGAATGTAGTGCGTGATAATTAGTGGTAATTATGTTTGTTTCCTTAAATAATCAAAAAATCATTTGTTTTGATATTGTTTCATTTATTGTTTATTGTTCTGCTATTGCTTATGTACCTTATAGATATATAATATATATAATAGATCTTTTTAACCTCCACAAAGTTCATTGCTTGTTACTTTTAAGATGGACTGCCTTATTATCAGGTTACCCTAAAAACAGAGTAACTAGATTACCATCAGTGACAATAAAGACCATATTTCTCCCACATTAGCTTCTCTTTGTTGGCTCCACAACACACATAAATTCTTCTATTTATATGTAAAATCTTGAACTCTAAGGACCTTTCATATCTTCTCCCTCATCTCTTTAATCTCATAGCAACATCCTGTCCCAGTAGAGTTCAGACTGAAGGTCTACTTGTATTTACTAGAGTGAATGGGAGGATAAAGCCTTCAAGGTATTGGGGTCCTCAATTGGAACCAGTAGTTGGGTTTGGGACACAGACACATTTCTGGTTTTAAATTTGGCTTCCCTTTTTGATGCAGGTTACAGGTAAGGCTGGATCAAGTGGCCCTGAGCCATGCCTTAGTTATGCTGCTGTGGACTCCAGCTGCTGTGGGACGAGATCTCCTCAGATGCACTGTGCATTTCTCCTCCACTCCCCTCCACTGCATTTGTTGTCTGTAGTTTGTGACAGCACCAGGGTCAGGCTTGCCCATACAAGATTTTCTGATCAATGGAGTTTCTCCTCTAATTTGGCATTTTTGGAAAGATTTGAATTTTTCTTTGAACAATGAAAAATGATGGAATAAATATATTGCATTCAATTTTCTGGGTTGACTGTTGCAGCTTTATAGTGAAGGTTCTTTTGATTATTGAATGTCTCTCTTCTGTCTCTCTTTTCCTTTTCTTTCGACCCTTTTCCTCCAGCTCCATGCTGTCCCCCCTCTATCAGGACCATGGCGGTTCGGGGTTGTGGCCTCAGACTTCATCCTGTTCCTCTTCCTCTCAGGGCCTTCACCGGCCACTACGCTGCCACCCGCCACCAATCAGCGGGAGCAGCGTGGGCCCCAACCCCACATACTATCATACTGTGTATGACGTTCAGGTGGAGCATTACAGCGAAGTGCCCTTCAGTGGTGGAGGTGACAGCTACGGGCGTCTCTCCAGCCGGGACTCCATGTCCCTCGTTACCAGCAACAATGATCCCACAGTTCCACTGATTCGGCGGAGGGGAGGACTGGTGGATCACCGGGATGTTATCTTGGCACACCAGGCGCACAAGCTGCACAACACACCACAGGCCAGGAGGAAACAATGGGAGTGAGTAAAGCTTGTGTTCTGAGATCAAAATAGGTTGTGAACTGGGAGGACATTTTTCTTCGTTTAAGTTAATCTTGAACTTTTCTCAGGGTTCCTCCTGGGAAAACAATTACACTATATTTTTCCATATATAAGTAATTTTCTTATGTGTCTAAAAATAATCATTTTTTCTGTCATTCTGGTGTGACAAGCTTTAAAAACCACTTTACCCATCAGTCTTGGCTGGCCTGTGTTTCACTGAATTACAAACTCAAATATGACAACACTGAACTCAGAGCTGCGGGTTCTGTTAAAAAGAACATTTTAAGAATAGTAACTAAAATTGCTTTTTGGGACTTATATTATTTACTTTTTTAGTGTCCAAAGGTTAAGACCTTTGACTTTTGATTGAAAATACACCTTGTTTTTTGCATTTGGCACTAATGTTTCAGCCATAATTAGAGTATTCTATCCGAGTATCCTGCTGTTCACGCTGTCAAACCGTAAGTTAATATGCCATAATTTATTATGTTGACTGACTAAAGCATTAATTTAAGAGCCCAGTGTTTTATGTCCTGTTTCCGGGAACAAATGTAAAGCATAAAACATAATGTAGCTAATAACACTGATGGTAACTGAGGTGTGGAATCAGTTAATCAGCTTCAGTCAACATTAGTACGGTTTCCCTCTGTTCATGTCTTTCCATGCCTTCCTGCCACCCTCATCCTGCTTTCCATAGAGACATTTTTTTAATATTCTGCACACCTGCACGTGAAAAACACAGCTTATCTATTACCTGCCTAACACAGAACTCTGCACATGTTATCTAGAGAGATGGAAAATCCAGAATACATATTTACTATTCTCAGTGCTGACTGCATTAATCATATTGAGGATCTGTCTTATGAAGGTCCC
The DNA here is from genome assembly GCF_963969265.1 of Rhamphochromis sp. 'chilingali'. Classification (NCBI taxonomy): domain Eukaryota; kingdom Metazoa; phylum Chordata; class Actinopteri; order Cichliformes; family Cichlidae; genus Rhamphochromis; species Rhamphochromis sp. 'chilingali'. The sequence goes on along the minus strand of NC_137948.1, from coordinate 37,796,736 downwards.
AGTTCTATAATTATTTATAATTATGTGTGTGGTTAATAACTTCTGGGTGGTGAGGCACTTTAATTAGTTTTTCACCATGAGATTAGCATTCATACAATCCTTCAATCTCTTTCAGTTCTAAGGTTTCATATATCTGGACATAATAAAAAATCATCAGGTCATTAATAGGTCATAAAATTGGGTAAATATGAGCTCAGATGAACAACAACACACGATATTGTGTATCAGTCCTGATTCTTTCCTCATTTCTTTATATTTTGCTGGGAAAATTGGAAATAGTTCTAGCGATTTATTGAAATATGTGCAATCATAGATGGAAACAACATGCAAGGCAACAACAGTTTGCACAATTCTAATGAGTTTGAACGTCAATATTCATCTGGTTTGGTCTTATTTTAAATAGTTTTAGTTATTGTTTTAATTCTTTTATTGGCCTATTATTGTTCTATATTGTTATTATTGTATTACATTGTTGCTTTTAATGCCATTTCTATATTGTTAAGCACTTCGTGCAGCATCGGCTGTTTGATATGTGCTATATAAATAAATTTGACCTTTGACCTTGACCTTAATAGGACCACCTTTATTCTTTAACACAGTCTGAGCTCAATTAGACAAGTTTTCTTGTAATTTCTTTAAGTAATCTTCAGTTCTTCGTGCTTCTTTTGATGTTGGCTACCTTCTGTGCTGTTCTCTGTCAAAATGATCCCACAGTAGTTCAATGATATTCGTGTCTTGGCTATGGGGAGTTCAGTCCATGACTGATAGTTTTCCACTGTGTGTTTTTCAGTCCAGATATGGTTTAGTTGAGATCACTGTCATAGTGAAAATGAAGCTGATCTGTAAACACTCACTGTTGTACCTCTCTCCTGACCTCCACTGTACACGTCGACTAAGATTTGAACCAGAAATTCCACATTAGGATTCATCACTCCATAAGACTTGTTGCCACCGATTTTTAGTCCAGCTCTTGTGTAATTTGGAATACATTAGCCTTTTCTTCCTTTTTCTCTTCCTTAAAAAAAGGCTTCTTGACGTTTTCCTTCCACTGATACCATTAAAAATCAGGCTTCAATGAACAGTGATCAACTGAATGGTCAGAGACATCAATAAAGGTCCTGTGTCAGGTCTTTAGTGGATCTGTCTTCCCATTTCTTAAGGACATGTAGGTAGTTTCTTTCAGACCTCCCACTTCTTTTGTTGTCCACTTGTCCAGATTCCTCAAATTTCTAATGATGTATGCTGCCACCATGGTGAGCTACGCCAGCACTTTGGAAATCATCTTGTTGGTGAAAAAATACTATTCATGCCTGTCAGACTGTCTGATCTTTGGTAGTTGTTGTAGACTCAACTAAAGAAATGTGAACAAACTATCTGTTTTTGCAACAGACTGCTAAAAACAAACTTCCTAACGATACAGTTTAAAATGTGTTCTTTCCTAAATTGTCTGTCATGTCTGCCACAACACCAAATCATCCTTTGGGCTAGGAGGCTATTTAATGCTTGAATGATTCATGTGTCAGTGTTAAATGACTAAACAAACAAAGAAACAACCAAAGATTTCTGGTCAGGTATAAGGACTGGATATTATCATTGTTTATTTATTGGGAACTTAATCAAATGCAAAAGCAGGATGTGGAAATACTGAGTACACCTCACGTCTCAGCAGATTGTAGAAACCACCTTTAGCAGCAATAACTTGAAGTAATCATGAGGTTGTATTTACACTTTTCATTTTAAAACACATGATTCTATTAATGCGATTAGCACTGACAATACTATAATAAAAAAGACGTGTAAAACCTTAGAATTGAGATATTTTACACTAAGGATAGAGAAGACTAGTAAACCTGGGAATGCATTAAATGGTCATTCGGCCAACAAGAAAGAATGTAAACATCTGTTACCAGATGGACACATAGCTCTTAGTCCAACATACAAGCTGAGGGGATTGTTTTTACTGTTTATATAAAAATGTCTACAGTTTGAAAGGAAAGTCTTAAGCAAGATATGAAGAATATCTTGTCTGTCCCAGTATAGCCTGACCATGTACCAAAACATCTAAATGTTTATTTCATATTCTTTACAAAGTTGTGCATATTAATTTTTGCATTTCTTTCTAGAAATAAATTAAGAGGTTTATGTTTATTTTATTCATCCTTTTAAAATAGAAATAGAAACCAGTTATATGATTTTCGGGGTTACGCTAAATCTGGCACTTTGGCACTACAATTTTGCTACTTGTGCCGTATCTCTCACTTGCAGTCACTGGCAAAAAAAAAAAAGAGTCTGCAGGTTTTACTTGCAATCAAATCCTGCAGCAGCTGATTTGACTGAGTAACACCTTCAGAGAAGAAGCAATCAGTGAAATGAAAGCGAGTGCATTTCTCTCTTTCGTCACAATGGTTAGAACGTGTTTATGGATTGGTGAAAGGATGACACTCAAATCAGAAAAAAAGATCTTTAATGAGAATTTAGAGGTAACAAAAAGTACTGCCCAGCTGTAACATGAAATTAATCTCAATACGAGGGAAACATGGGGAAAGACACCTAAAAACGTCTGAGGAACGACAGGAGTAACAAGGCACAAGTGAGCTCAATCAAGATAATTACACAGATGGGAAAAGGAACAAGGGAGTGAAGTGAAAACACCAAATACCCATGATCGCCAGGACAAAGGAAGAGCTAAAAATATAACACAAACCAAAGATCATACAAGTAGCAAAATTACAAAGATCTTTACTCGCAGTACCACATGGCAGATAATAATTCAAAGCAGTTACTCTAATCATTACCTGACCTGACCTTCTTACCACCCATAAGGCAAAAGTTTCCTTTTTCCATCACATGTCCTTGAGCCAACCAAGTACTGAGATCTGTAATAGAGGCAGAGAGCGGTGACAGACAGGGTCTTATTCTGCCTTTTTGTTTTTTTTTTTGTTTTTTTGACAGACAAACAGGCAGAACGATGGGCAGGCAGACAGCTGCTGACCCAGTTGCAGATCAGACCAGGTGTGTCAGCGAAGCCTGAGGGGGCGAAGCTGATTTTTATTAGACATGACAGGTTAAAGCCCCACTTACCCTGTCACGCAGTAGATCTGTGGATGGAAAGATTGCCGATGGGCAGGATAGATTTTGTTACCCTCTGGTGCTGTGTGTCTGTCACTCCATCTCTTTTAATGCCAGTCTCAGAGGTAGCGCACGTCTACTAGCTGATCACACCCAAATGGCAAGTAATGCAACAGCTGTATCATCTCGTCTATCCTCTGCCATTACTCCCCTCTAATTGTGACTGAGAGCATGTTTACTGCTTCTGGTGCATCACCTGTCTGCTGGCTCGCTGTCTTTGGCATCAGTTCAGTTAAGTGAGTTCATTATTGGCACAATACCGAGTTCCATGTGTTGCCAAAAAAAGATAAAGTCATTCAAATGACACTCCTCAACTGAATAAAAACCAGCAACAGCAAGAGAACCAGAGAAATAGACAGAAAAATAGATGTGAGCTCTGAATAGAAACAGACATGGTTGAATTTTAACACAGCTGTGTCAGTCTACAGCTGTGTCACACACACAGAGCAGAAACTGCAATTCCTGGAATAGTCACTTGGGCCTGGCCCCAAAAGCCTATTGATCCCAAGGGGCTGAAAGATGAATTCAACATTCAGGCAAAAACTGTAGGGGTCAGTCCCAATAGACTCCCATGTTAAAATGTCCAGCTTTACAATGTTAAAAACCACATTTAGAGCCTGATACACTTTTGATCTCTATGGATAGTTATTATAATTATTGATAAGTAATACATCTAACCAATTTTACCAACCAAGCTATTTTACCCATGTAAGGTTTATATATATGCCACATATTTGTATTTTTTGGTCTTAATTTGCAATTTTATCAAATGTTTAGTGGACATTGATGAGCTAAATGAGCTAAATCCTGACCTATATTATGGTGACTAAGGAAAAACTTAGTGGGTCAACAAAACAGAGGGTAAAGACAAATCATGAGGCCTTAAAGTTATTCATATGGCTAAGTTTAGCTAATTATCCATTATATTTCATGATATGCTAGTTTAATTAAATTTTTCCAGCATAATAAAGGATTGTTTTTTCTCCAAAGCCAGCTTTGAACGTCAGCTGAGACACTGCCCTGGCCAGACCCCTCTTACTGTTTGCTGTCACTAGCACTCAGTTACTGTACATGTTTTTTAGGCTCTGACATTGTTTAAGGTCACGGCTTGTTGAGAATGTCTGTGGTTTGAAAACACAAGGCAAAAAGACACAAGGGCAGGGCCCAAAGGAAGAGTTGACAGTTGTATATTCTGACCTATCAAGAAAAACTAAAACATCAGATAAGCTTTTATTTTTGGAATTTAAAAAAATGTATTTTTTCTTATTTCCGTTGTGTTTTGTGTGCTTTTGCAGGGTTTTTCTTATTGCTGGTGTTTTCTTAAGTTGCAGTCCATTTGGCCTCTCAGGGCCACCATATTGATAGTGTATATCCTGGATGAATATACAGCTTTCAAGCAGGAGAAAAAGAGGAACCACGGACAAGGACATGCAGAAGATCAGTGTGACAGAAAAGGGTGCTAGATATAGGGTGAGATGGAGGAGGATACATCCACTATGATGACCCCCAAAATGACTGCTTTCAGCACAAAGGCACTGAGACATGGACTTCCAAAATCAGAACCGACCAAGATGGAGATTATAAAGATGTGGGACATTTAGAGTTAAGATTATGTGTAGAAAGAAATTTGAATTACAGTTTATTACTGTTTCATGAGAAACGGTACACAATGAATGATTACTCAGCAGGCAGTTTGTGAGTTTTTAGTCTACAACTGTGACCTAGGTGAAGATCAGACCACATATCACGAGTGTTTCCTTTTCATAGCTGATGGATATGCGACAGTGAATTGGAATTCAGGTCACAGGAATCCAGAGTTTTAACCACTACACCAATAATCATTACTCAGAACAATCATAATTTGCTCTGATTAGCTCTCTGTCTATTAATCAGAAAACTGTTGTTATTCAGAATTTCTACATCTTCAAGCACTCCTTGTTGGTCCTTCCAACAGGATGAGAGGGACGTGACGAAGAGTAGTCTGTAGTGTTCCTCATTAGTATAGGAGACAGGATTTCTGGCTATCATGATCATGATCAGTGTTTGATAAGGAGTGAGTTTTTGCTTTGACCATCATAAAAAGCAGACATCTAAGCAAAAGTATCCGCACTGTTGTTTGGTTCACATGCATTAATCAATAAATAGGAAAGAAAACATTTAGATGAATATGTAAACTAATTATTAGAAAAGACCTCAACATTAGACTTATAGCATTGTATAACCTTTTCAGTCCATTTCTGCTGTTTTGTTAACTTTGAAAACAAAGTCTAGAAACTTACTTACACAGATTATTATATCTTTGAAAAACATCCTTTACACACACAACTCTGTTTGTTTTAATTCCATGTAGGAATATCATGTTTGTTTATCTCTTAAGAAGCAGTCGTTTAATCGATTAATCAAACAGGCATTCAGCCCAGGAAAGTTCATTGCAGCAGCACATCTCAACATGAAAATAATATTTTTAGCAATTCTGTAACCAGATACCTGTGGTGCTGCATTTTCTGTAGGTGACATTAATTATGGCTAATTAAAATCATCTGCCTGCTGCTGTGTAAAGACAGCAGACCGTTCGAGGATAACACGAGAGACTTGTCCCAAAATCGGATACAGTGAAACGTCTATCACCTATAAATCAACATAGGGTACGTTAATAATGCAATGAGTTTTATCTCCATAGACAACTTTAACTTAGATTATCTTGATTATGTGAAGCATCAGTTTAGAACAGATAAGTCTCTCTGTAGCCATGTAACCATGGCTACGGTGTTTGTATCCATTTGTCATTTGCCAATACTTAGCTTTGCCAGATTCTGTGATTTTTCTAGTGAGTTTGTGTTTAAAAGGAAATGACAACAAATGGGAGAGCTAATCCAAGTGATTTAACAGTGAAGCTCAAAGCACCAAAATTAAAGTATAATTAAGCACAGAGATGTTTCCAGCCCCGTCTCTCTCCTCCTAGATTTCTTCTTATTTCTCTTCTCTGCCTTTTCCTTAGTGGCAGCTATTTGCAGTGCCCTCACGCCAAAGCTGCAACACCATGCCAAAATCTGTCACCCCAACACCACAAACACATACTCATAAATCATTTCGTGTATGTGTGTGTGTGTGTGTGTGAGATGGTGTGCTCAGGCGGAACACTCTTCTTTCAGGAGCATACTAATAATCTGCCTGCATTTCGATGTAGCTGAGGCCTCGGTCACACAGGCCTAGAGACTCCTGGCACTCTGCAGTCGCTAGGGAAAACGTGTATTCACCATTGGCAAATGGTTGCTGGAGGTTGCTGGTTGTAACTGGATGAAAATTGGTCACAAAGAGGATGCTGCACTAAAAACCTTCTTGCCATTGGTCCAATCACTTGGAAGTTGCTTCTCCTGGAAATGGACAACATTCACTTTCAATGTAAAAGCCTTTTGAAATGTGATAGCTGCAGCGCTAAGGCGTAACTTGTACTTTGAAAATCAACGGTTTGGCATCCTCACCTTTCACAGATACGCCACCTGCTTAATGATTAGTTTGTAGATAATTTGCCATGTGCACACAAATGAGGAAGGACTGTGGAAACCTGCTAGTAACCAAGGCAATGACACAACTTTTTTGGAGCACCTCTTGGCCAGTTTTGCAGTTGTTACATAAGAAATGTATTAAATATCACATTACTGGCTATTCTTAAAAGTAATGCAGTACATTACTTAATTATTTGCCAGAAAAAGAAATTCATTACACTACTCATTAGATTATTCTTGCTGTATTCTATCAAATTACCTGAAACAATATAAACCTATAGGCTGCAGTCCCACATACTATAACGAATCTCTATCCTAATGAGGAAACACATACAATATGAAAGCCTGACTACAAGCCTGACTGCTCCTGCTGAAGTTCAGGGTCTGGCTGCTGAGCTGAGGTTGGTTGATTGTAGGATGCCAGGAGGTCACTGACAGATCTCTACGTCTGTGTCATTGAGGCTTTAAGAAGTGTCTTTCATCCCAGCCGGTTCTGCTCTGTGTTGGCTCTTGCTGTTGCTCTCTCTACATTATGAGTTCTTCATATGTGCTTGGAAGCACCAGGAAGTCCCAGAACATTGAACACAATGAATGAAGCTTGAGCAATCAGTTTCACAGTGACAGCCAGCATCTTCTCACAACCAGTCAGGGAATACATGCTATTCCATGATGACTGGTGGTTGCCAAGGAGTAGCTGACTGGTCTCTAGCTCAATTTCCTTTTGTTCATTCACTTTTAAATGTAATTTAGAGAAGCAATTCAGCACTGAGAAAACAAGCTTAAAATTCAAGATAGAATATGTGTGCAACATTCACATGTAAAAAAATCCAGTTTGTTTAAAATTCAAACTAGGGCTAAGTGAAAAAGAGCAATATGTAACAAGTTTTTATCGATTACACAACATCTTGAGTTTTATCGCTCGTTGGAGTATGCTATGATAGTTGATCGTCATGTATGAAAGCTACAGACATACCACAGCCAAAGCTCTTCTTGATCCTCGCTGCATTCATGTTGCAGATAAAAGAAGGACATAAGATATTAATTTACACCAGCGCAGATTTTTGGATTAGCAAAACTGAGTTGTTTGTTGCAACTAAGACCTCCGTGCGACTTCTTTAATGCCATAAAAATCAAACACATTATAACCTGAATCCTTCCAATGCCACCAGTGCGTATGATCAGGACGATGATTCCTCCAAAACATATTTGATAAAACAGCAAAGAGCAGCGGTTGGATGTTTTGGAGACGGGGTTATTTGAGGGGCAGATTGTGGATGGATTTTATAAAGAAGGGAAAAAGTCAAATGTACTTGCCCATCCCTGTCTCTCCTTCAGCGGCTGGCTTTCTGTTGAGTTGTATTAGTGCCAACATCAGTCAGTTTGTTACGCTGGCTTGACAACACCACTCTGCTGCCAGCTGCACTTCTGACTGGAGAGTGCACATCATTCATTTTAATTTTTACCCCTATTTTTTTCTTCTACGTCACCTTTTTCCATTCATCCATCCGTCCTTCTCTATCCAGTCTTTTGCTCCTTTTTCCTTCCTTCCCTCCCCTTTGACATTTCATCTGATTTATCACTTCTCAGTGCTCATTTTTCTAACAGTTTTTCTCTATTTCTTTCCTCTCCCCTTACTATCAGTTTGTGGATTTGTGTTCTGATTTGATCTGATGGTTTTTGGTGCTCATGGATGTCACTGAATCTATAAAATACATTAATGACATTTGTCTTCAACCAAGGTTATTATTAGTACTTTCCACAGTTCCGCAGCTACTTCTAATGAAACAAGCTGTGTGAGCTGTATTTTAATCATTACTTTAAAGCGTTTTCACAATTCAGTACACTGACTGCCTGCATCCCTTTCAGCTGTAAAAAGGCCGGACAATTCCCAAGTTGGAAATTCTGTTTATTTGTAAATTACTTTAGTGTTTTTCTGTGTCTCTTAGGAAGCGTTTAAGACTACAGACTACATAAAATCTCTTATCTGACCAACATCAATTTTTCACACATGTAAAAATTGTGTGAATTTTAATTGTGTTAGATTTTAACAAAAGAGGGCTTAGTCCACTCACAGTTGCAAAACTTCACTTTTGCAACTGTAAAGCAGCTGCTTCTGACTTTGTCATGTTTCGGCTGTGTGCAGGCAGGAATCGGACCCAAACGCAAACGGACTACAAACAGGATTGAACTTAAAATGGCAGCTTTAATTGCTGAACAAAGAACGTCTACAAAACCTAATCTGAGAAGAATCTAACAAAACACACACACAGGAAGAAACACACAGCATGAGGGACAACACGACACTAACTCAGAGAAACACAGGGTTTAAATACACTGGGAAGTAACGAGGGGAATGAGACACAGAAGGAAGGCGCAGCTGGGAGAAATCAGGACTGACGAGACAAGGAAGCAAAGTAGGATACACTCACATGAGACCTTCAAAGTAAAACAGGAAGTAGCACAGGCGCAAACTAGACTAGGGGAGACAGAGCAACTAAGAAACACAGAGAACAACAACAAAGAGACACAGAGGGCAGCTACTAAATACTCAGAGAACTAAACAGAATACAAGAAGGCCAAACTAAGACACTAGACTATAGAATAAACTGGGGCAACAAAGAACTAAGAGCATAATACAAAAACTCAGAGACACAAGAAACTCTAAACACTGGGTCACCGACCCAGGACCGTGACAGACTTAAGCTTCAGTCACACAGGCCTAGAGATCAGCTGGTAAGCCCCTGGCAACCCGAGTTGCTTGGGTGGTGAGTGATTACTGAAGGTTAAAGGCTGTCCCTGAACAAAATCGGTCACGAGCTTGCTGCACCAAAAACCTAATGGTGATTGCTTTGACCGTTAGCAGATTGCTACAATTATATGACCCCCTATGAGACAGGCACTTTGGCAACGTTGGAAAGGAAAAACTCCTTTTTAACAGGAAGAAACCTCCAGCAGAACCAGGCTCAGGAAGGGGCGGCCATCTGCCGTAAGCGGTTGGGGTGAGAGAAGGAAGACAAGACAAAAGACATGCTGGGGAACAGAGCCAGAGATTAATAACAAGTGTGATTCAGTGCAGAGAGAGTGTATTAAGAAATACTGAGTGAGAAAAGTGACTGAAGATGCATCATGGGAATCCCCCAGCAACATATACCTATTGCAGCATAACTAAGGGAGGATTCAGGGTCACCTGGTCCAGCCAGAACTATATGCTTTAGCAAAAAGGAAAGTTTTAAGGCTAATGTTGAAAGTAGAGATAGTGTCTGTCTCCCAAATCCAAATTAGCAGCTGGTTCCACAGAAGAGGAGCCTGAAAACTGAAGGCTCTGCCTCCCATTCTACTTTTAAATACTCTAGAAACCAGAGAGTGAAGTGCTCTCAGACTGTGACACAACCCAAAACCCAAAAACATTTGTCTTCAGAATAAAAACTGTCTCCATTTCCAGTTTGCATCACAGTGTCATTATGTCTTTACTGAGTAGTTAGCAAGTGTTTGCAGACAAGCCAGGATCTTCAGGAAAAATTATTGGCAACTACTGCAATCTGTGACCAAAGCAATCCCAAGGACATTTTGGTGCAGCACCATATACCTGTTGCTAACTAGTTTCACACATTGACTAGATGGATGCAAAGAACACACCCAGGTGGTTATCAGTCACTGACAGGTATCTGGACCTCTGTGACTGGAAGCAGCATTATATCTTTTGTCCCTGCCTGTTCTATTCTGTGCTGATTCTTGCTACTTCTTTCTCCACTTCATGCCTCCTAACAAATGCATATTCAGGGGTCAGCATGTCCCGGAACAGCAAACCGAGCTATTTCACCAATTACTTAAATAGCTTGTATCCTTCTTTAACCATCCGCTTGTTTACTGAAAAGGTTTTCTTTTGAATCTTAAAAAATATTAAAATTTAAAAAAAAAACATGAAGAAATAAAAGACTAACCATAAACACCATACATAAAAGACTGCTTTAGAAATCTGAAAAGACAGTCTGGTTGTGCTACTGTACACAGTTGTTGCAAACAATGAAAAAATGATTGCACTCCCAGATTTCACAGCTTCGGCCTCACAAGACCTCCAGCTCACGCTGGGCATATAATCTCTAGAGCTCTCGCAGTCTACAAGCAAAACAGCATGTCTGCAGTGTAGGTAAAAAAAATTTTTAGGTAATTGTATTTTTTGTGTGTGTGTGTGTGTGTGCATTGAATCAGGTTTCCCCAAAAAGCTTCCCCTTCCCCAGGGAAAGGTCCAATAGTGGAATGGGACTCATACATGCCTTCACCTCTCTGTCTCAGTCTGCCCCTCTCCTTCTGTTTCTGTTTACATAACCAACATCCAAACCCTCAGTGACTCACCCCACTGTCTATCCTTCACTCTACCTCGACCTGCCAATGTTCACAGACACACGCAGCCTGAACCGCACTAGCAAGTCAGTTTGATCAAAGGGCTGATGTTCCTTTGACTGACAGCCACTCAGAAACACAAGAGGGAGTGTACTCTGGCATGAGGAGTAGGTAATGGAGCACTCAAGTGGGAAGCTGCTGCCCTCTTGTGCCCATGGTGGTGAAGTGTGAAGTCGTTATCAGTGATGTGTGTTTGATTTTGTATCCAGAAGAATAAATCACAGCTCTCGTGTGTGTGTGTGTGTGTGTGTGTGTGTGTGTGTGTGTGTGTGTGTGTGTGTGTGTGTGTGTGTGTGTGTGTGTGTGTGTGTGTGCGCACGCGCGCGCGCTGACACATACTCTGACGTAGATGGGCTCCATGCCCACACAATGGACACGATTTAGGGAAGAGAAAACCTTCTCAGGGTTCAGAGCTGTTGCAGTGGGCTGTGTCTGGATGTGCTGAGGGAGGCAGCAAAGTCAGGGCTTGTGGCGACCCACTAGAGGGCTCTACTCACACCCAATCTTGGAGGAGGGGTTCTAGAGCTCCTGTGTCGTGTGCCCCATGCCTCCACAGGCTCATGTTACAGTCGTGTGAGATTATAATTCTGACTTGAATGTGTGTGATTAATGTTTTTTAATATCACATTTAATACAGAAGCAAACAGTACCCAGTTAAACACAAAATAATGTTCTAGTGAGTTTAAAGCTTCTTATCTCTCACAACACACCGTAGCGCAAAGTTATATGTTTACATATTTTATGCGATAAAAAAATCCAAATGTTTTCATGAAGATGAAATTCTCAGTCAAAAGTGTGAAAGCTGTCACAGCACAGAAAACATGTTGCAGCACTGTTACACATGAAAAGATGAAAAGAAAGAAGAAGAAAGATGGTGATGTAGTAAAAGGAAAAGGAGAAATGCAAACAACAGCAGCAGAGAAACCAGAGAAAAGGAAATTCATTACATGTGAAACAGAGCTGATTGCTCTCTACACTAGCTGGACCCTGTTTTTAGGTTTTTGCACCTATTTGCAAAACCTTATGCAACCACAAAGTGTCAGCAGAGGACCATCACAGTATCATCCGTGCTGAATCAACACAAACTCTCACTGTCATTCACTCTGTCATTAGATGCAAACACAGCAACTTCAGACTTCATGTACTGCACATGCTAAAGCTGATAACACTTTTAAAAATCTTAATTATTAGCAGCTTATCATTCATGCTGTAAATGGTACAGCTGCAAAAATAAAACATAAAATAAAATAAAAGCTCCGTATTTTCACCATCAGTCCAAGATAAATCAGTTCCATCAATCACATTTGGCTGCTACAATAAGAAGAGTTCAGGTGTAAGATCTAAGGTTTGTAATCTGCAGCAGAGGCTTTATAGTTTTTCTGCAGAGAAAGCATGAAATCTCAGCAATTTCCTTCCCCGAATAAATAGAAGGTTTGGAAATCATTGATTCGTCCTTTATTTTAATGAGGAGAAGTCCACTGGGAGGGCGTACACGCTCTCTGAGGATTAAACAGTGCACAAGACAGCAGTTTAAACAAATATCCTCTTTCAAAACACACAGAGGAAAATACATGTACTTCACGCATTAATACCCGCCGTCCTACAATATGGAAACAACAAACCGTGTCATGTGACGCCATCTGTCTCACATTTTTGATCCAAAATTGATAGTTTTTCCACAGTTGCTTTGGCTCACTTCTCACGTTGTTTTTGAAGGTCTCAGCTCTGCCTGCTGTAAAAAAAACATAAAAAGCTGAAACTGTCACTTTATTAGGTACGCTTGTTCAACTTCTCTGATCAGCCAATCACGGGGCAGCAATTTAATGCCTTTAGGCAAATAGTCATGGTCAAGATGACTTGATGAAATTCAAACTGAAGGTGATTTAAGTGAGTTTGCTCCCCAGGAAACATGTCTGTGTGGCCACACTGTGGATCACTTCAAGTGAACTGTGGGGATGTGTGGCCAGGGAAAACCCACAGTGGGCTTCAGAGCTCCTTTCTGTGGGCAACCCATAGTTGGCTCCTCAATAGCAATCCCATATAGGGGCCCAAAAGGACAAAACTCCTGTGGGTTCTGTGTGAGCGCATCCATTTGGGGCCCACATCACACAAGTGTGGATTTGCCCCCTCACACAGGTGGTGTTTTTGGTTTTTTGTTCAACATTCTGACCCAAACATCATACAAGCTGTGGCGGTAATGGACCTTGGGGCACACCTGGGCACCACACTGTTGGGCATGCTGTGAATACACTGCAGCAATAGACCCCACTGTGGGCCTCTCTCTGTGTGGGCAGCTCACAGTGCTACATTTCTTACCAGTACTGTACAACTCACTGTGGCCCATGTAGATCTGCCTATAGTGACCCACTGTAGTAGTTTCTATTTCTGCTAAATCCTACAGGCTGGTCCTTTAAGACAGTGGCCTGCCTCCTACGTTGTTACCTGTATAAACAACTTTCCACTTCCACTTTTTATACTATTACAGTGGTGGTGCTGTAAATCAAACTGGGGACTCAAAGGTGGAGGATTTTGGCTCTATCCCAGCAGAGGTCAGTGGGAGGATGGTTTATTTGGCTATTTCATCTGCACTGTTTCCATTAGAGCACACTCACATTTTAGCTTGTGAAAACAGGTTTGCCTTTTCAGCAATATTTTTTGTCCACTGAGCTTTAAGTTTAGATGTACTCTCAGAATCATTGTGCTACACATAAATATTATAAAATGATATCCTCTTTGAGGTGATTTTTTTTTTCTTTTTTTTCTGCAGAGGAAAAAAAAGGCCCACTTTTTTTTTTGTTGTTGTTGCTGGAAGTCTCCACGTCTGAAATGATTATTGCAGATGCCGGATGTGTGGGTTTTGTTGTGTCAGCCTGGATGGACAGCTACAGCCAACACAGTCAGCCTATCAATTAGCTAATAGTCTTAGTCACAGCTATCTTCCTGTAATGACACAGCCATTTCTCTGCCTGCAGAGAAGGAATTGGAGGGGGTGTGTTTAGTTTTGGGCTACTCTGCATGCCGGCATTTGGCATTTGTTTCCTTAGCGAAATTGATGAATTTTATCTGCAATCTAAAAGAGCAAAGTGCTAATCTATATAGGGCTTAATTATGGCTCTGTTGCTGACCTGCATTTAGTCATCTCATATGTAAAAAAAAAAAATGGCTTAGATGCTGAGTGTGAAATCTGAGATGTCAGAATTTTTTAAAAGTTGTGTTTTGACCACAAGATAATTTGAATTAACTGGGCAGCACAGTGGTGCAGTGGTTAGCATGGTTAGCACCTCACTCAATAAGGTTCTGGGCTCAAATCTATCAGCCAGCTGGGGCCTTGCTGTGTGGAGATTTTATGCTCTTTGCCTTCATCCCACAGTTACAATATACAATATAATATACACCCTATACATATTAGGTTCATATGTGACTCAGTGGATAGAGTCACACCAATCACAGCTGGGAAAAACTTAACAGGAAGAAACCTCCGACAGAATGGATATTCAATATGTAAAACCTTGAATGCAAGTTTGTAAGAGACATTTAATCTTTTTGGTGACATTGCATGGATTGCCTTGTGATTCCAGTTTGTCCAGTTTTCTTTAAACTATTCAGAATTGACCATGAAACACACTTTTTTGACTTGATTTTGTTCCGCTTGAAAAGCATGCTGTAACAAGGATTTTGAAAACTGGTCTGTAGTAGAAATAGTAGCAGTTGTAGCTTTCATTACTGTGTCTCCTTACTGATTTTAACGATCAGATGTTACTGAATTCTGTGACAGTTGAATCCAGTTAAAACTGCAATCACTGACCCAAAACAAGTTTCTGTGAGTACTGGTCTGTATAAATCCATCTGTTAGACATCTTGGTGTTTGGTTTGATTGTACTCTGAACCTTGACCATCCCATTATGCTGTTGTGATTGATCATATTACTTTTGTGGACTGACAGATGCTTCGGCGGCCTGGTTGTCCTGGAAAAATGAATGTTGATTGCACATGAAAGGCCCGAGGTTAAACAAACATTATTACACAAGAATGATGAACCAAAAAGAGACAAACCGCCCTGTGCCTTATTTTTAATTAATTAATTTGAGTGTTGCGTTAAAGTTTATAGTTTATGGCCTCTTTCATCGCCTGCAAAACTGAATGTTGCTGACGGTGAATGCTGAACGAACGTTGCTGTCAGTTTCACAGCCGTCTTTTGTCATATTACCAATGAAGCCCTCAGATATGAACCTGTTGTTGCATTGAAAAGGTTAACAGAAAAATGACTTTGTACGGCCTCCTCAAAGAAACCCAACGCCTCGGCCGCCAGATCTGCTTTTTACAGTTGAACGACTGCCAGCTACCCTCATTTAGTGAGGCCACCTCCCTACCCTTCATGCCTCAGCTTTTTCTCAATGAAACCTTTATACTAAGGACATTCATAACACACATACATATGGCTGCATTCACTTTAGGCTTGATAGATTGATGTGGTAAATAACTTATACTTCCAGTGGCCTGCCAAGCTTGAAGCAGCTGCACTTAAGCAAGATTTTCATTATTTTTTTAAAATTATAAAAAAAGGTCTGCCTGTGTTCTTATATAAACATCATTACTCAGGTCGCGTTATAGTGACGAGCCAAGAGTCATGGGCAAAACTGACTCCCAAACAACAAACAAAGCCAGCAGGTTTCCAGCATTCACTGCTTTCATTGATCAATAAGCATTTTTTCACTGCTATAGTTCATGATTCCTTCTGGTTTCTGAAGCAAACCTCCTTTTCTTTCTGTGTTTCATGTTTGAACTCAATCGAATTATTTCCTGTTTTATTTGGTAATTATACTTTGCACTTTTGCACACTTTATTTACTTCTACTTCTTTTCGTCTTTTTTCCCTTGTGTCAAAAGTGCATTTTTGACTTTTATCTGCTTCTGAACATGATAGTGCTTACCCACTATCCCAATGAACACCAGCATGTACAGAAACCAAGAGCTGAGGAGAGCCAGTTAAAGACAATTAAAGAAGACAAAAAGCAGACAGCAATGAGGCCCAATGAGAAAAAAAATGGATGACAGTTTATGGAGGTATGTTAGAGTGAAGAGGAGGAAGACTTCCAAAGAGAAGGAATGGAAACGAGGTATGATAGTAAACGGGAGGAGAGGGGACATAGAGCTTAATTCAGTAGTTAGGAATGAAGGAGGAAATGAAAAAAAGGAGAAAAATGTTAGAAAGCAGGAAGCAAAAGAATGGAGGCTAAAAAGATAAGAAAATAGAAAGATGAGGGGGGAGGAATGGAGAGAAGGGAAACAGAAACACAAGGAGAAATGTGAGGATACAAGAAGGGGAGGGAGGGCAG
The DNA here is from genome assembly GCF_963969265.1 of Rhamphochromis sp. 'chilingali'. NCBI lineage: Eukaryota > Metazoa > Chordata > Actinopteri > Cichliformes > Cichlidae > Rhamphochromis > Rhamphochromis sp. 'chilingali'. The sequence goes on along the minus strand of NC_137948.1, from coordinate 37,780,365 downwards.
TGCAACAGAAGGAATAAAGGATAACGGAAAGATCTGGTTTACCTCTGTGTCCTGCTCTACTTACTGCAAACACACACATTTGTACTTTTCTACTTATGAGGACCACATTTTATCACAAACTATAGGAACTACTCTGCCCTTCAGCATAACCTAGGAATCACCCATTTAAAATCAAAGATTGTGAAGGGTGTAACTGGAAACCTGAGCAATCAGACATTCAGATAAGTTATAAATGTGACTGCAACATTTGTTTTCTTGCAGCAGATGCAACTCTGAAACTCTAATAGTTTCTAATAGCCAAACTAACAGTCCTAACCCTCTAACAGACCTCTGCATAACTAAGAACCAAATAAAATGTCCTCTTGTTCCTTGAAGCCTTCACTGTGAAGGTCTCAGAGAGACAGAAGTACAAGACACACATACTGTGCAAGAGTTTCAGGAGCTAAAAATAAGCGAGCTAGCTTGTTCTTGGAGAAAACCAGACTGGTTCAGTGATGTTGGCTCTTTTGGGGCCACACCATCTGTTACAGGACTCTGTGTTCTTCTTGTCGTTTCATGACTCTGGGGAAACTGTCTTAAAATGTGGGACCAATGGTACTGTATGATGGATAACAACGGAAAAATATCAGTCCCTGAAACCTTTACACAGTGCTTTTGATAAGGCAAAAATGGCATGGCATCACAAAGTGTATCGCTCGCTATTCTCCCTTAAGGCTGGTGCGTATGACCAAATGAGAGGATGTAAGCATCAATGGCATCACCCTTTGCTGGTCTGGATGTACAGTTCTCTTGATTGGCAGTTTCCTAAATAACAGTGATCACTATGAGGTTTGTAGATTTGTCATAATTTCTGAAAGGAGAGATTAGAGTGTGCGTTTCAATACTTTGGGCGCCACAAACCGAGCGCCATCTGCAAACACACATGTATCAGCTGTTGATGTCTGCCTTCTCTTGAAGACGCTGGAGGCAAACTGTTAGAAAATAATCTAGATGGATGAATAACACTTAAATTTGATTTCAGAGTCAAATGTCCCTTTCGCACACAGATAACAGCATGCTGCTTTGGAGACATGGAAATGTAGAAATGTCACCACACATCATGTCAGCACAGGCCACGCTCGCTGTGATTGGTCAGTCCTGTTATGCGTTTCTGGATACTTCTTCTTCTGCTCCTGTTTTATTTATTTTTTAATCAGCTGGAAGAGAACGGAGAGATTCCCCACCACCAGTTTGTGTTTTGAAGGCAAAATATCAAATCAACACAGGAACAGACATGCAGGTATAACTGTGGTTTTTGTCCTGTTTGACGCACATCGAAGCTTCATTTTCTCCATCATTTAGTCAAGCTGTTGCATTCCAGCTCTACACACACTCATGGCAATATACTGAAAAAGTATCAGGCCTTTTTTTCCTACTCAGGCCACCTCCAGATTCACAGAGCACCTGAAGCAGGACACAGGAACAGCATTTTATTTTTTTTAATAAAAGCTCTCGTGCAAAGCTCTCAGGCTGATTTCTGGTCTCACTATTGCCACGTCATATGCATCACATCAAGTGCACCTTACTCAGAGCTACTCATTTATCAAAAGGCAGTAATTCACGTGAATGAAATAGAATCACTGGTCAGTTATGAAACCTTTATTTCAAAACAACAAGCGTATCCAGTTATCATTAACAAAGACACGGAGGATGCAAACTGTCCATGGTAAATGGCCTGTATTTGTATAGCGCTTTACTAGTCCCTAAGGACCCCAAAGCGCTTTACACATCCAGTCATCCACCCATTCACACACACATGATGGCAAGCTACATTGTAGCCACAGCCACCCTGGGACGCACTGACAGAGGTGAGGCTGCCGGACACTGGCGCCACCGGGCCCTCTGACCACCACCAGTAGGCAACGGGTGACGCATCTTGCCAAAGGACACAATGACCGGGATTGTCTGAGCCGGGGCTCGAACCGGCAACCTTCTGATTACAAGACAAACTGCCAACTCTTGAGCCACGATCGCCTCCATGAATCTTCTCTGTGCTCTTTCTCTTTTCTTCCTGCCCGGTAGCTCCATCTATACCACATCCATGGTCCAATATATCCACATTTTGTAAACCTTCCTTTTCACTCTTGCTGCTGCCCTTCTGTAACAAATCAGCCCAACACTCAGTTCCACCCTGACTCTCGGATTAATAAATATAATGATGTAACGATAATTAGTAAACAGTTAAAACAATTAACTTGCCTTTAGTAAACAATAGTTATTATGGTCTGCAATTGAGAATATAACAGCAGGATGCAAAGAGCATACCATCACACAACATAATAATCATACACACACACACAAATACACACCATATAGTGATGGTACAGTGAAAACAGGCTGTTCTTTCCCCCTCCCTCCCTGCCCTCATATCTCCTCTCCTCCTCCTTCCCACCTTCGCACTATCTCACTTTGTCCCTGTTTTCCTCTTTTTCACCTTCGTCCACCTCCTTATCGTACCCACTCAATCGCTCGCTTTCTCCTCTCCTCCCCTCGTCTCCATTTTGTCATTTCACTATCTCTCCTCTCTCAGGTCCTATCTGGTCCTATTTCCTGCTTCCTCCGTGCCTCTCCTTACCTTCCACTCACCTTCTTTTCATCTCATTTTTAGCGCCTTACTTTTGGTTTTGCCCTCCACATCTTTCCTGCTTTCTTTATGTTGCTTTTGTTTTTTCTTCTATCATATACTTTTCCCCTCTTCTATAGTCTTTTCTCATACCCTCTCTCTCTTTTACCATCTTCTCTTCTGTTTTCTCTGGTTTTAATTCCCCAATCTTGACTTTCTGTCAGTTTCTCTCCTCGTTTTGTTTTCGCTCTGACTCTGGAGGCATTCGATGAGTGAAGAAAAATTGTTCACATGGATATGCTTTTTTTTAGTGTTTTATAATTATACTTGTCTTCCTATCTGCCAGGCTTTGGTGATGACACCTATAACAACTGGAAACCATCCGGAAAGTGGAAGGTTTATTCCACCACACGGTGCCATAAATAGACTAAAACTCAGCAGAGTGCTGCAGTACTGCTCTTGAACCTACTACCCACTGAGACATGGATGATTCAGATTGTGAATAAAGTTTGAAGAACAACTAATTGGGCCCTGGTATGGGGTTTCATCCATCCACCACTGGGTCTCTGGCAGCTGCCCAGTACAAACTGTACTGCAAAAAAAAAAATCACATCACAGCCGCAGACTGTGTGAAAAGGATGAATGCAGCCACCATGACGTCTAACACTGGTTTGTGGACTACAGTTTTGAAGCCTCAAATTTAGTGCCACTCCTGTTGCTAGCTTGGCTTCCTTGAAGTTAGCATGGGCGATATTTCAACGATACCTTGTAAGTTGTCAGCAAATGTAGCGTTAGCTGGCTTGGTTAGCAAGAAAAATTCATACTTTTACCACTATGATAATTAAGGGGAATTTAATGTTTAAGTAAAAAGCAAACTTAAAGCAGAATAAACTTATTTGAGCACATCACCATGCATACAGGCAGCATGGTGGCATGGTGGTTAGCACTGTTGCCGCACAGCAAGAAGGTCCTGAGTTCAATTCCACCATCAGGCCGGGGTCTTTCTGTGTGGAGTTTGCATGTTCTCCCCTTGTTTGCGTGAGTTCCCTCTGGGTACTCCGGCTTCCTCCCAGAGACATACAACTTGTGGGGATAGGTTAATTGGATAATTCAAATTGCCACTAGGTGTGAGTGTGAATGGTTGTCTGTCTCTGTGTGTTGGCCCTGCGACAGACTGGCGACCTGTCCAGGGTGTACCCCGCCTCTCGCCCTATGACAGCTGGGATAGGCTCAAGCTCCCCCCGCGACCCTGAAAAGGATAAGCGGATGGATGGACCATGCATACAATGAGCAAGATAAAACAGCACACTTTGTCAAGTATAACTTAAAACCTTAACACAGATGAAATTGATGAGTTTTTAAAAAATAAGTAGCTTGATAAAGAAATTCTCCCTCTGTGGAATTAATTGTATTTATCTATTTATTTACTTTTGAGGATAAAATATGTCCTACTTGTTGGGAGATTTGGGATTGCTGTTGATATGTCAGTCCTCAACCTTCTCATGGCAACAAACATGCTCCATATAAAGGCACCAAAATATCACAGTTTCCTGACTTTTGGAGTACTAAAGCATCCCGGTGCCTTAAATCTCCCTTCATAAGGTCTTCTCCATGCTCCCAACACACACCCACACAGACCTGTACTCACGTTATCACCATTATCACTATTCCTTGTCCAAACATATCAAATATATCTGAGCCCAAACTGACCCTTGACCTCCTGACTGCTCCTCAGACCTGATTCTGAGATCTACTCTTACTCACTGTCACTCTCATCAAGTTCACTGTGAGGGTGTCCTGCCATAAAAATGTGTCGATTTCCTGTAGGTTTGTACAAGTTCATCTTAGTGCATGGTTTGACTACTTATATATGGCTTATATATCACTAAGCATGGTCAAAAATGTTAATAAAGAGGTTCTTCTGAGGATCCCGATCCCGCACATCTGAGTCGGATGATCAGCTAGGTATAAAATCCTCCAAGTGCCTGATAACAAATGTCTTGGAGCAAGGAAGAACCCCAAACAGTCCCCAGAACAAGAGCAGAGAACCACAGCTTTAGCTATTGCCCCCAGGAAAAGTGGCTTCACTGCAGTTTTGTCCTGAGGCAACAAACCAAAATGATGTTGTTTTAGTAAATAAATGAAATCAAAACCCGTCTTTAAACAGACAAATATATTTCTTTGCATAGTAATGCATGAGCACATATATTTTAATATGGTTACTTCAATTTAAACATATACAAAACTGCAGTTTTCTGCCACAGAGGGTTAGGATTATTACACAGAGTTTCTCAGTGACTTTATATCAGAGGTGCCGGGAAATAGCCAATTACATGTATGCATGAAATTAGGAGTAGCTGTCTGCAGCAGACTTTGTAGTTAAGTGGATTCTTGCCGTCTCTCAGCGTCAGTCTTTCATTCTGGACTGTATAAACATGTCCCATTAGCGTGTGGTAAGATATTAAATTCACACTGAACTCTGAGCTGACCCACTTTGGTTATCTAACTCCATCCATCTACCTTTTCATCTTGCTCTGTCTTCCCCTGCTTCATCACCTTCTGTGTTACAAAATACATACAGTGGCTTGCAAAAGTATTCAGCCCCCTTAAACCTTCCCACATTTTGTCACATTACAGCCACAAACATGAATCAATTTTATTGGAATTCCACATTAAAGACCAATACTTTGCAATAATAACAGTGTGCAATACACATACACTTATTCTTCTTTTTTTTTATATTACTAAGTTAATATACTGTGTTGTGTTGTTTGTGTTGCGTTGTGTCATATCGTGTTGTGTTGTGTTATATGTAGTGCCGACGTAGGACAGTTTTCCAATCTCATTGTACTATTGTACTATGTATGACTGTGCAATGACAATAAAGAGTTATCTTATCTTATCTTAATACAAAGTGGTGTAAACGTGAGAAGTGGAACGAAAATCATACATGATTCCAAACATTCTTTACAAAGAAATAACTGCAAAGTGGGGTGTGCGTAATTATTCAGCCCCCTTTGGTCTGAGTGCAGTCAGTTGCCCATAGACATTGCCTGATGAGCGCTAATGACTAAATAGAGTGCACCTGTGTGTAATCTAATGTCAGTACAAGTACAGCTGCTCTGTGACGGCCTCAGAGGTTGTCTAAGAGAATATTGGGAGCAACAACACCATGAAGGGATAAAGTTATTGAAAAATTTAAATCAGGCTTAGGCTACAAAAAGATTTCCCAAGCCTTGAACATCCCACGGAGCACTGTTCAAGCAATCATTCAGAAATGGAAGGAGTATGGCACAACTGTAAACCTGCCAAGACAAGGCCGTCCACCTAAACTCACAGGCCGAACAAGGAGAACGCTGATCAGAAATGCAGCCAAGAGGCCCATGGTGACTCTGGACGAGCTGCAGAGATCTACAGCTCAGGTGGGGGAATCTGTCCATAGGACAACTATTAGTCGTGCACTGCACAAAGTTGGCTTTTATGGAAGAGTGGCAAGAAGAAAGCCATTGTTAACAGATAACCATAAGAAGTCCCGTTTGTACTTTGCCACAAGCCATGTGGGGGACACAGCAAACATGTGGAAGAAGGTGCTCTGGTCAGATGAGACCAAAATGGAACTTTTTGGCCAAAATGCAAAACGCTATGTGTGGCGGAAAACTAACACTGCACATCACTCTGAACACACCATCCCCACTGTCAAATATGGTGGTGGCAGCATCATGCTCTGGGGGTGCTTCTCTTCAGCAGGGACAGGGAAGGTGGTCAGAGTTGATGGGAAGATGGATGGAGTCAAATACAGGGCAACCTTGGAAGAAAACCTCTTGGAGTCTGCAAAAGACTTGAGACTGAGGCGGAGGTTCACCTTCCAGCATGACAAGGACCCTAAACATAAAGCCAGGGCAACAATGGAGTGGGTTAAAACAAAACATATCCATGTGTTAGAATGGCCCAGTCAAAGTCCAGATCTAAATCCAATCGAGAATCTGTGGCGAAAACTGCTGTTCACAAATGCTGTCCATCTAATCTGACTGAGCTGGAGCTGTTTTGCAAAGAAGAATGGGCAAAGATTTCAGTCTCTAGATGTGCAAAGCTGGTAGAGACAAACCCTAAAAGACTGGCAGCTGTAATTGCAGCAAAAGGTGGTTCTACAAAGTATTGACTCAGGGGGCTGAATAATTACGCACACCCCACTTTGCAATTATTTATTTGTAAAAAATGTTTGGAATCATGTATGATTTTCGTTCCACTTCTCACGTGTACACCACTTTGTTGGTCTTTCACGTCGAATTCCAATAAAATTGATTCATGTTTGTGGCTGTAATGTGACAAAATGTGGGAAAGTTCAAGGGGGCCGAATACTTTTGCAAGCCACTGTATGTCATGGCAGATTATCAACATGCGTTTTGTGCATTTTTTTTCTTTCTATGCGCCCATCCCTTCTCCTCTTCACTGCTCCACTCTCCTTTCTAATGAAACAAACTCAAAAACCCTCCCTGTCACCCAAATTGCACAGTTGCCTTTGGACATGAGCAAGATGCATGAGGGGAGAGCAGCACTGGATATTATCACTGTCCTGGATGTGTTCTTCTTCTTCTTATCAGTCAGTGTATTGGGAGTCATAATTTACTCACTCACTCACAGCGAGGAGCAGCGGATCTCACATGACAGCCTCTTTGAAATGATTAATCGCATTTCCTCCACTTATACATCATCTAAAGTAACAGAATAAACTCAAAGAACACTGACGGGATGTTACGCATGACGATGGACTGCAATTCCATTTCAAATGGCATGAGTTCAGGGTAAATTCTGTATTTACTCTTTCTCCAAACTATTTCTTGTCTTCATCTGTGTGAGCTATGTGTGGCCATTTCTCTAATGAAGCATATTTATTGGAGTGATTTGACATTTATCCAACTTGATATTATAGCCCCTTGGTGGATATTGGATATTGTGGCCATATGGACCTGACATCCTTGACTTGCTTTTCCTTTGGCCATCACTCAGTTTCAACATATTGTGCTGCACTAAAATTAGGACTGTTTGTTTGTTTTTACCCGAAAGCTTTGTGAAAATGCAGAAGTAGTGTGTGAGTGTAAGCCTATGATTGTAGCTTATAGAACCACTTTTAGCAGCAGTGATTTAAAGCAACTGTTTTCTGTGTGACTTTATCAGACTCTCAGGTCACTGTGGAGGAGTTCTGGTCCACTGAGTCACTGAGGTTTGCAGGCTCTTCTGGTCTCACCTCAGGGTTGCAGTCACGTTGAGGTCCATTGTAACATCTTGAGTCTTTTTAAAGCAATTCTGTTGTAGATTTGCTGGTGGATGGTATGGGGTCTTTGTGTTTATCTGCTGTGTTGTGCATTATAAACAAGCATCTCCACTTTGGTCTCAGCTGTCCAACGGACATTTTTCCAGAAATCTTGTGGTTTGTTTAGATGCAACTTTGCAAACCTAAGGCATGCTATGTTCTTTTAGAGAGAAGGTGCTTTGTCCTGGTGGGATTTCCAAACAATCCAAGTCATGAACTTCAACATTTACGATCCTAACCGAGGCTTGTTGAGTCTTCGATGCAGCTTTTGCACTTTCTCAGAGCACTGCACGGTCTTACTTTGGGGGATATGTGCTGTGATGTAATATATCTAAAGGAATTAGCAAGCATGTTGAATGCTTCCTATCTTGTGAATAGTCTGTCTAGCTGTAGAATGATGGACTTTGGATTGTTTAGAAATGCCCTTATAACCCTTCCTTGATTGGTGGACAGCAACAGTTGCTTCTCTACGATCATTGCAGATGTTTTTGCTCCTTGGCTTTGTGTTGCCTGAATGCACCAAACCAGCAAACTGCCAACATTTCTGCTTTTATACAGGTGTGTTTGATTAGCAGCACCTGGTACTTATGTAAGCAGTAAGGGTGTATTTCTGGAAATGCATTTTTGCTTCTTTTGTTTTTTTGGATAAACAATGACAGTGGTGTATATTACATGTTTTTGTTCATCTGTGGTTGAATTAACCTAATTTTAAGACAAGGACAAAATTAATTTCATTTTATTAGCACCTTGAGGCGAATGTTGTTGTGATTCGGTGCTATATAGATAAACTGAATTGAATTATATCCTGATAAAACCTTTGAACTCAAGGAGGGTTTGCTTTCATTTTCACATGACTGCGTGAGTAAGGATTGATTGTTCTCGTGGAATATGTTATTATATTTGAAAAGACTTTTACATCATAAACCTGCAGTATTCAAACACCTGCCAACAAAAGATACAAAGACTTAAACAAAAATAGGCTTTAAATGTTACATTTAAAAAGACAGAGAGACAGAGATTAATGATTATGGTATTGATTTTTTTATGCCAGACATTATTTTTAACTGACAACAACCAAAGTAATAAGAATAAATATATGCCAGCAAGAAAATGAAGTAAATAGGAAGAATGCAATACACAGAATATTTATTTACAGGGAAAAAATGTAAGTTTAAGCATCAAAAACATCATTTTGTTTTGATCTAGTTATGAAGAAGAGTTTTTATAACTAGATTTTACAAACAAAAACAAAGACTTTTAGATTTTTAAAACCTGCCTTTGATTCAAGGTAAAACAAGAAAAAATTGCAGGTTTTTTTCTTTGTTTAACCAGATAACGGTAAAAAAAAAAGTTTATACTAGATCATATAAAGAGTTTTGTAAAAGTCTTTCTGTAGTTGTTTTGGAGAATATGCCCTTTGTTTTGTTAAATTAATATAATTTTATATTTTCCTTGCTGATTTCTTTTAAGACTTCTGTGTTCCCAGTATTTTGGCTTTTTTTTTTTTTTTTGTTTGGTTTTTTACTCTTCAGACGTGTTTGCTGTACCTGAGTCTTATTATCATTATTTGTTTGGTATATTGCCTCCTGTCCTGCATTTGGAAGCAATGCAAAGTGAGAAACATCTTAGCTGGGTATGTTGAGCCTAACATCACAAAGGTGGCTAGATCACCATGATTACCACTAAGCCTGGTTCATGTTCACTCACTAATTCTTTCTTTATTCTGAACTATTCTCTCTTAAGTCAGAGAATATTTGCAAACATACTGAGCTGTGCATAATAGCACTGAATGAACCGATGATGTAAAATCTCATTAGTGTAAACTGTATGCCTTACAACGACATGGGAATTGATGTGCATTCAGGTAATGATGCAGAAAATGTAGAATTATGCTCATGTTGAGTCCTGATGGTATACAAAGTCTGTTTTACACTGCATTTAATTATAAAATGTAAAAAAAACGCTGCTCACAGTCAGGTCCTTCTGATCTCAGGCATCTCTTTTCTGCTGCTTTCACTCCCTCCCTTTATTTCTTTGTACTTGTCTCATAGTGCTGATTCCTAGACTGGAATGCTTACTCCACACGCCAGAGTCGGGTCCATTAGCTGAGACTAGCACACTCATCTTCCTCCTCACTTCCATTAACCAGCCAATCAGTTAATACAGGTTGAGTCGCCATGAGAACGAGCCAAAAAACAAGAGCAATCATCTAATTAGCTTGGACGCTACATCAGCTCTCTAGATCTCTCTCTGCCTATCTCTCTGCAGAAGCCCCTACCAACGCCACATGCACACACAGACATGCACACACACATGCGCAATCACTATTCTTTCTTTCATGCACACACACTTTCACATTCACAGTAATCCAGAGCACTGAGAGCTGACATGTCCTTAGACAGGCTCTTAAATTATGTAGCACCATGTGACCAAATGTTACAAAACGCTTCTCTTTATCACCTGACACGTTGTGTGAAGCCTTTTCATTTTTGTTCTGTTTGGCTTTGTGTGTGTGTGTGTGTGTGTGTGTGTGTGTGTGTGTGTGTGTGTGTGTGTGTGTGTGTGTGTGTGTGTGTGTGTGTGTGTGTGTGTGTCCATGGTTAAGTCTGCAGAACAAAATCAGTGCAGAAGAATCCCTTTTGTTGCTTCCTGACATGCAGACATACAAGTTTGCAACAACAGCTATCATCCTGTTTTATCTCTGTGTTTGGTCTCCACCACATCCTATAAGACATATTATTATATTATATATATCAAAGTTCTTCTGCTGGTCTCAATCTTTGTTCATAATTTGAGTGCTGCTATACAGTAGGAAGCAAAATAAACAGGCTTTCTGTGCTGTAGTTATTTCTTTTTAAAAGTGTGCTTATCATCTAAAACGGGATGATTTAAAAACAACACAACAACCCAACCCTGTTGTTTCCCATCTACATGATACCAATAATTGAGTAGATCTTTATTTCCAGACGTACCAGCCATATTTGATAGCATTTCAGAAGCTTTTCACAGCACACCAGTTTTAACTGTGTTTCAGGTTTCCTGCCAGAGTAAAAAGGCAAAGTATACTTCAGGACTATTGCATTTCAGAATCTCCTCCAGTGGGTGAACGTGTGCAGATTATCAGTTAAAGGTCAAAGAAGGATTATTGGAAATGATGCCAATAACTGCTTTCACATGTAGATGGGTGTCTGTGTGTAACAGAGCAGGTTTCTTAGCCCTTTATCGTGTGCTGGGATGGTACTCTGAGTTCACAAATACACACAATAAATGATTAAACTAAACTTACATTCTTGCTGGTTAGAGACCCCGTTGTCAAGTTTCTCTTTTCTCTGTAAATGTTGCTTCATTTTTCAAAGCTTTCAGTATCCAGGGCAGAGGTTTGCTGATTGTGCAGGTTGTTTTTATCACCAGCCTGCCTGATGGTCCCATAACAGTGCACTCACACCTGGAAGTTTCGAGTCACAATCATTAATGATGTACTAGGATAAGAGCTGCTTTGAGGTTTTTGTCACTAAATCTATGTTTGGAAACCAAAGTTATGATACTATGGAAAAAAAATTCTAAATAATCTAATTATTTACTATACTTTAAAAAAAACAATCATTTAAATGGACCACCATGGATATATATGAGGCATGTTACTGCATATGACACCAAGCAGCTCAAAGCAGCTGAATTCATTTACAGGCTCTGCTTTAATTTTTAAAAGTAAACGTTCTCACATTTTGGTGGGTGATAAAAAATTTTCCTGTTCAGTTTGGAACCTTTTTTTTTTTCATTGCCTGGCAAGTTTGGACTGCAGGCTGGCCAGTTTAGCAACTCGACTCTTTTAACACGCAGCAATGCTGGGGGAAAAAAGCATGTGAGTAGGAGTGCTTCCTGCATTCAAAATAGTTTTCATTTGAGGTGCTCTTTGGAAGTGATATCAAACTCCTATTCCAAAAAAAGTTGGAAATCTCTATTACAGCGCTCATAAATCCATGTTTTATTCACAATAGAACACAGAAAACCTATCAGATGCTTAAACAGACACATTTTATTTAAATATAATAATAATAAAACTATAAGCTGGGACTGAAAAAGAGTCTCTCAGAGAGGCAGAGTTTCTCAGAAGTAAAGATAAGCAGAGGTTCACCAAGAAGAGAGGTGACGATCAGTGAGCAGCAGTATGCGTTCATGCTGTGAAAGAGAACTGTAGATATGATTTTTGCTTTGGGAGTGTTGATGGAGTAGTACAGAGGAGAAGATAAAAAAAAACTGTGTTTTTGTGGATCTAGAGAATAGGATGGGCTTACAGATGAGGTCAGGCAGCATTCTCTGTGGACTATGATTTTTGCAGAAGGCATTGTGATCTGCAGAAGGTGGAACAGAGTCTGTAGAGGTGGAGGTATGCTCTGAAGAGAAGAGGAATGACAAACAGCATGTGTGTGACTGAGAGGGAGACAGACGGAAAGGTGATCGTGCAAAAAGAAGAAATAGTGAAGATATTAATTTATATACCAGGAACTGACCATCCAAAGTAACAAACAGTCCATAGGAGAGGGGAAGAGGAGAGTTACAGGATAGCAGTGAGACCTGCTATGATATATAATTTGAAGACAGTGGCACTGACAAAAAGACAGGAAACAGAGCTGGTACTGTTAAAGATACTATAGGCATCATGGACGAGAAGTCAGTGAGCCAGAATTGGGCGTTGAAGAAGGAGCTGCCAGGCAGGAGGTACAAAAGAGGAAGACCTCAGAGCAGGTTGATGGATGCAGTGAAGAAAGATATGCGGAGGGTTGGATCCACTGTGATCAAGCAGCCAAAGGAGAAGAAATATGTCATATTATAAAAGCTGAGATGATTCTGTTTTTAATATGATTTCTGTGTTTGATTGTGAATAAAATATGGGTTCATGAGATTGACACATCATTGCATTCTGTTTTTATTTATATTTTACCACGTGACTACACCTGCAGCTACAGCAGTCAATGAATAGAATGAACTGCTGCTGGCTCCAGAGGCCTGACACTCAACTTTTACTTTAGTCAATGATGGAGGACATCTTTTCAGTCCAGCCTGTCTGGATTGCCATCATTTAGAATGAAAATTCCAGTCTGCATTCAAGAGAACCACTTCATATTCAGATTCAGTTGAATGAATCATTTATAAAGCAGAATTGTTTGTTTTTTTCTCAAGTACCTCGCTCGGACAAGTTGTCACGATGTCTGCTCCAAAGTAAATCTAATTTTAGTGTAAAACTCTCACTGCCCGCGCTCTCAGTTAATTATACCCTGTTTTCATTTTTTCCGATCAGAACGTGAACGGGCCCTGATCCCTCGCTGTTGTTTTCTCTCTACTTCTTCTCACACAGCTCTGTTGCCTTGGCCTGCTGAGTGAGATCAAAGAACGGGCGGGCGGGGGGGGGGTCGTCATTTCAAGGGGGAGGTGCCAGGGCTTCCTGCGGGGGTTGCCTGTGTGAACGCTCCCTGAATGACAATGCTGCGCATCAGGGCCTCACTCCCTCAGCAGCGCGTACACACTCACACACACACTTGCAGGAGTACAGCCTGGAAAGGCTGTATGGCCATGCAGCAGCAGCAGTAACCGAGACATGCCAGAGTGCAGAAAGATTTAAAAAAAAAGTGTCCAGCCGTAACCTTCCGCTCCGTCTGTCCTCATCATGAATAAGTGATAGGCCAGCGTGTCATGTGTCTTCTGACCCACGGCGTTGTTTCCGTGATTTCGCAAAATCACAGTCAAGCTTGTCCACCAGCCCCAACCCCACCCGAGCATTTCTCCACCGCCACCCACCTCTTCCCGACACACACTCTCTCGCGCGCTGTTAGTAGCCGCCAGTCTGCGGGAAGCAGATGACGAGCAAATCCAGTCATGCAGACATTATGACGTTGAAAAGGCATCTTGGAAATACTAGCATAACTCGGAGCCTACAGCTGGTGGCGTGTACATACATTATATGACCTCAGGTTAAGACTGCAATCAAGCTAGAAGTAAAATAAATAACTTAATAATCTTTAGGGACTATGATAAAAACACATAAATTAGTTTTATGTGTAGCATTTTATTTATTCACGAGATTTATTTTTGTCTGATCCATACTTTCATGTGAACGGCCGAACAAGTCCACCGACTCGCTGCTCCTCTTTTTGCTTTATGTTTCGCAGTGTTTCCATTTGATTAGAACATGGCTGCATTAAACTGTAGCACCAATCATTTCTGCCTTTCTCGATAACATAATTGGCTAGTTTGTCTTACCTAATATCACCAGTCTGTGAAAATCTCCAACTCAAGCGAGAGTGCTGACACTCAGTTCTTTTCGTGCACTTTTCATATGATGACCAGTCCTGCATTTGCACACACGGGAGAAAATTAAACTCCACTGTGTTGCATTCCCTCCCCTGAAGTTTGGTGAGACTTTTTTGGCTTTCACCGTTTGCCTTCATAATCTTCCCCAAAATACACCATATGGCCCACTTTCAGTTCTGCGCGGACTGTTTTGTTGTTGTTGTTGTTATTGTTGTTGTTGTTGTTGTTGTTGTTGTTGTTGTTGTTGTTGTTGTTGTTGTTGTTGTTGTTGTTGTTGTTGTTGTTGTTTTGTTTGTTGTTTTGTTTGTTTTTAGAAGAGATTCAGACCTCCTAATGATGGGTGGTTACCAGCCAAAGAAGCTGTTAGAGGAGACAAACAACAAGCAGAACTTGCAAATAGTTCTCAGTATTTAACAGATGGCAGCAGGTACAGTAACTAACCCACCCTGAGCAGTAATCTCCTTCCAAAGGAGTTGGGCTGGAGTCTGGTGCTTTGTAGTGTTGTTTCAGCACTTTGGACAGCGCCAATAGGCCTTTGGAAGCTTGTCAGTGCCTATTTCAGGACCAAGGATAGCATCAAATTGCTTAAGTGACCAAACACCTTATTTTCTTTACAGACCTATAAATAAAAAATACCTTTAAAAATTACTTTGAATGGAATTCCTTCTTTTTCCTGCTCTGGAGAGGTGACAGCTTGGTTGGTTTAGCCCAAGCAAACAGATTGCTGAATCGTTTCAAAGACAACTCAGATGCCAGAGCCAGACTGACAGACGGCCTGGAGGAAGGGAGGATTGAAGGGAGATAAAAACTCTTTCAAATTGTCCTTAAAATAACTGTACGTTCACAAAAAGCAAACACTAAATTCCCAGCTCTCCCCCTGGCAATCAACATGAGAGGTATTATGCCCACAAAAAGCATAATCACGGTAGATTTTTTTGCTGTTGTTGTCCGCGGAAGTCCATTTGAGTTTAAATTTATTGTTAGACTTGGCTTAGTACAGGATTACATAATTGTTTGTACAGTTGGATGGGTGGGGTGGGGTGGGGGGGTAAAAAGTAGTTGCATAAGATTTTTTTTGATAATGAAATAAATAATAATCATCCTTGTACATACTGAAAGACTCCTGCTTTTATTTGCTGGAAGGCTAGACTGAAATTGTCTGGAGATAAATTCCTTGTATGTGCCCCAAGCTCGTCTGTGCCCATGGCAAAACCTTGTGCTCAGCCGGGTGGGTTTGAGTAAACAGTGAACGAGGCGAATTGGACTGCGCCGTTGGTGCTTTTGACACTTGGCTACTGACAATGGAAGCCTTCCGCATGTGTAAATTCCAGTGATCCTAACACCGGTGGTTTCATGATTATCATGTGCTCGTGGGAAATCAGTCTTCCAGAAGTCTGTCTTTTGGCCTTCCTGATTTTATCTTCACACACTTAAAAGTTTTTCACTCACTGTGCTGAAAGTTAAGGCGAGAGATGCCGTACCTAAAAGTGTCGCCCGTACATCTCCGTCGTGCGCTATGGGGAGTGGGCTGGAGAGGGGGAGGCTCCGGGGAGGCGCCGTGCGTCGTGCGCTGCAAGGCTTGGCCTCCGATATGTGCGCGGCGCTCGGTTCCCGTTTGACTGATCAGATGCTCAGCGCGCGGCTAAACACCGACGGCTGACTAAACTCAGGAGAGCCACTGAAGCGCTCGGCTGGTCGTGTTTCTTCGTTTCCACAACTGTTCTCCACGGAAATACAGCCTCCGGACCCACTGCGCGTTGCCTCACGTCCCCCTTGGGGGTCGAGGGAGGAAAGAAGTAAAAAAAAAAAAAAAAAAAAAAAAAAAAGAACGATAGGGAGAGACTCCTAGAGAGAGAGAGAGAGAGAGAGAGAGAGAGAGAGAGAGAACAGACGCTGGGCTCTGGCTCTGCGGGGCTGGCCGCTTCTCTGTGGTTCGGGGAGGCTCGAGGGCGATGCTGCTGGGCGGGGATCTTACACAGTTTCTGCCCGGTGGCGGAGGAGAAGATGCGAACTGCAGCTACAGAACACCCGCAACGCCACCGTCGTGTTTTCAGACCAAGAATTGATGATGGTGATGATGCTGCCTCCCCCAGCGCTCTTTTTCTGCTCCTCCGGATCCCTTTCGCCCGGGATTCTTGTTCTCCCGACACTGGATTATAGATGATTGCTGTGGACACTATTTTTTTCTTTTAATTTACATCAACTCTTTTTATTTTCCGAAGCGAGGCGCAGGGAAAAGACATAAATTGGCGGGCTGAGGACCGGTGTATTTTAAAAGCGGTTTTTTATATATAATTGTTTTTTGTTTTTTATTTTTTGCCTCTCCAAGTGCGTGCAATCACGCCCAAAATCGGCGACCGACGCCTTGGCGGTGAGGAGGAGGGGGGGAGAAGAAGAAGACGGAGGAGGGGGAGGAGGGATGCCGCACCGTCCATCACCAAATATCAACAAATGTCACCAGGCTCGGATTTTGGGGAAGCCCCCCTCGGCTGGCGTTTGCGTGTAACCCGAGCAGCAGTGTGGTGGCAGTGAGAGGCTGCAGCGGGACTTTCTGCCGCGACATATCAAACGTTGCAGATCTATGGAACAAAATTAAATGAATTATTAAAAATTTCATTCGTATCTATTTCTATTTTTATCACCGCCGGGAAAAAAGGAGGTGGAGGAGGACTTGGGAAGGGGGGAAGACAACTGCAGATCCTGTCAAGATGCACTAGGCTGGTGAGAGAGGGGGGGAAAAGACGCAGTCTCAAACTAGGATAGCCTACTTAGTGGAGATGATCGCAATATTTACTCAAACGCACAGCTATGCATCTTTATGGCATTATTCTAGGATGATCGGTGTTTTGTTTGCCCGATGAAAAAAAGCAAGAAGCCATTCGCTCTTGGTGAGGGTTTTAACCAAAAAAATAAATAAAAATAAACACACACAAACAAACAAACAAAAAACAACATCAACAAAAAACGGGAAAACGCCGATTGTGTGACAAGATTTTCCCTTTTTTCTCACAAATTTCTGGCCACCACTTAAAACCAATCAGGTTTTTTTTTCTTTTTCTACAAGAGAACTGATTTTCCAGAAATTCCAGAAATACATCCCTCCGTTTCCATTCATATTCCAAACACACGATCACAGACACCGTGCGCTCTCCCTCTCCTCTTCACCCTCCCCTCTCCTCCTCCTCCTCCCCCTCCTCCCTCCCTCTCCAATCACAAATGGAGGTATCTTCTCGGCGCTGAAGATCTGGGAAGGAGACAGAGATAGAAGGAGAAAAGAGACTCGAGATAAGCCAGAGAAAGCCCATCTCCATTCTGCATGTGTGTTTGGAGCCGAGGCTGATGGGGTGGTGGCATGTGGAGGTGTCACTCTGAGGTTCCCCCCCAGCACCTTCCTAACCTCTGGCGTTTGGTGTCTGCAGAATGGCGCGTTTTGGAGACGAGCTACCCAACAGGTATGGAGGAGGAGGAGGAGGTGGTGGTGGCGGTGGTGGCGGGGGTGCCGGCGGACAAGGGGGCCCCGGCCGTGGCGGCAGCAGGCAAGGGGGGCCCCCCGGAGCGCAGCGGATGTACAAGCAGTCGATGGCCCAGAGAGCCCGGACCATGGCCCTGTACAACCCCATACCCGTCCGGCAGAGCTGCCTAACGGTCAACCGCTCCCTCTTCCTCTTCAGCGAAGACAACGTGGTGAGGAAGTACGCCAAAAAGATCACCGAATGGCCATATCCTTTCATAGCAATGCCAAGCAGACTGCCAAGGTATCGCCGCTGCTATGTTGTGTGGTGTGTTGGAATGATTGGCTAGGTGTGGCCTAGTGTGGTGTGGAGTGGATTGGTGCTGAACTAGCCAATGGAGGATGGATGCCAGAGCCGGTGTGGTGATTTGCAGTACGATGTACAGTGTGTGTGTGAGTGTGAGTGTAATATGTGATGGTTTCTGTTTTCTCTTTGCAGTACTGTGAAGTGTTACATGCTGTGTTGATCTCCAGTGTGTGCGGTGTGTGTTTTGCGGTACTTCACGGAACACATGATTCCATCTCGTTCTCTCTTTTCGTTTTCGCTGCTGTTTCCTAACCTGCTGGCCGCAGGCTTATCTGAGTCCACTGATGGAATGAAAGATGATCTTGATGATGATGGCGGTTGTCATGACACCCGCAGTCGCAATCATGTTGATGCTGCTGCTGATTAAGGTGCATCTTGAATAGAGCATTTAGCTCAAACCTGTTACTGAACTCGTGTGTGTGTGTGTGTGTGTGTGTGTGTGTGTGTGTGTGTGTGTGTGTGTGTGTGTGTGTGTGTGTTTTCGGTCGTTGTAGTCAGAGCTGAGTGCTGATGTCAGCATTTTGAAGGCTTAAGCACCATGCAACCAGAAGGGAGAGGAAATGACTCTCTCCTACTCTCCCTCTCTAATTACTATTGACCATATATGGGTGGCCTATGGCTCATCCAACAGGACAGCAAAGGAAAAAGCTGTAATTGTCAGGACAGGTCGGTCTGCTACTGATGGAACACTCTCATGTAGCCCACTATTATATCTTGTGTATAAAAAAAGAAAGAAGATGAAACATACAGTACAAGTTTGAGACTTTAGGTAACTGACAGGAAATGAGTGGACTGAGTCTTTTTGAAGTGGACCAGCTATGCTTTTTCTTATTTTTTACATATATTTTTCCTATAGGAGTAAAGATATCAGCACTAGCAGCATGTCCAGAGTGCGTAGCGCATGTTAGTTGGAAAAGCGGTTCAGAAAGTGGATGGATGGATGCTGTAATAACGGTGGATAGTTTCAGGCAATGTGATCGGCACATGTGCAAGTATTCTCGATGAGCCGAAACCTCAAGTTTCGGACGGTCTTTGCACTCTTGGCCCTTTTTGATGTCAGAGAGAGCAGAGCATCTCTAATCTAGCACCTCTGGCTGTTAAATAAGCCCCGCCCACCTGCTGTTCACATCTTAGTGTTGCAAGAGCCAAATGACCAGAGCAAAATAAATAAATAAATCAGCTGTGAGGGGAGTGGGAAACTGAGCTAAAAGCGCTTGTTTCAGACAGAGCTGAACTGAGGGGCTGCAGGAAGGCCTAGTATAACATAAATAACGACTATTTTTAAACTGTGACTCATGCAGAGCTACTCATGTCAAAGACTAACAATTAGCAAAATGGAGCTCCTTTAAATCGAAACTGATATAGCATCAGTGACGTCACGATACAGCATTTTCAGCAGCTGCAAAGATTTTAAAGACAGAAAATAGAAACACGCATCCAGGCTGACTCACTGTACTATTTTATTTCTGACCTGGAGAGGCTTATTTTTCTTATTCATTAGTCCACCACTTGTTTTCTTAATAAAACAATAAATTATTTAAAAACAATGTTAGCTAATATTGGGGGGTTGGGGGGGGGGGGGGGGCTCTTTGCATGCTTGAATTGCTCATAGTACGATTTCCTAGTTTTGAGTATGTTGTTACTTAGACCACCTGCCTAAATTCCATATTCAAATCATAAAATCGTAGAATACATTTAACAGTACATATAAAAACGTCTTGGAGATCAGCTGTTTAATTAAACTGCCAAGGCTTTTGCCTTTATTTGATAAAGCACTGCGGGAGTGAATAGGACATTCAACAAAGATCCCAAATTGTATTAGAATCAGTGATTTAGTAATTATATGGGATGAAGACCACTAATCCATACAGATGCATAAGTTATGGCTCAAACCTGTCCAGTAGTCCTGCACTGAAACAGCCTAGACACAGGGTTCATTTGAACAAATCTTTTTTTCAACTCCTCTGTTGTTTCTCACTTTGCTGTTAGTCACTTTTAGTTGGAGGCAAGATCTGCAAATCTGCCATTCACCAGTTTTTGAAGTGGTATAGTTGGAGTTTTGGCGTAGTTGCTTCACTCCAAGTGTAAAATGCAGTTTAGACAGAAGGCACAGGAATGTTTTAGAAGCTTTAATGTAACATTTTAATAACATTTGTTATGCTTTTATGCAGAATTAATTTTTTTTCACTATGTTAACATTTTGGAGACCAGATAAAATGGTTGGTTGGTTGATTCAGTGGTTCTGAAACCTCTCCTGCAGAGTTCTCATTCAGAAATGAGATTATTTTCAATCCTCTGATCCCAGCTTCCATAGACTCACTTTTAGGCACATCCTTTCCTTACTAAAACTTGTTGTGAAAGATGGGAAGTCTCCAAGATGTTTGTTTTTTTTTTAACTTATTTGCTTTCTCACAGTCAGTTGTTAAAATTTTGAGTAGAATTCAACCTATATAGGAATTTTAAGACTTACACCAATATTTGGTGGTTTTAAAAGCCAATATTCTGAAATATTGTCTGCTATTTTTTTCTTTCAGACACATGAATCATAACCAGATTTCCCTAACATTCGTTATACGTACTTATTTATGTTCCCGTTTACACTCTGTTGCTGTTTATGATGTTCCAAAATCATGTTGCCACCAGGGATGTTGCAGAGAAACTATATATGCAACATCAACACCCGGCACATAGCTAAAAGTAACATAAGCCTATCAATACGTCAGTCAGGCTCTGATTTTAAGGAACACGCTGAATTTTGATCTGTCCTGTTTGTGGTTTCTTTTTTTTTTTGTAATTGTTTTTTGTGGTCACTACCTTTACCTGGCATTTCTTTTCCAAACTCGTCCATGCCTTAGTAGTGATGCAGAACCATGATTCATTTGTATTCAGCCCACAAGTTCGGGAACCACTTCGCAAATTAATCCATGAAAAAAAAAACATTAGTTTCAGCCCCTGTAATGAATAAGCCTTACCATAACAGCATAAAGTTCCCTCCTAGTTTGTATTAAATGCTTTGATGGAAAGACGGTTTGCGTGGAGAAATGACATCAAGTGTCAAATTTAGTCAAAGAGGCTGGCTGATGGTGGGAAAGGGTGACTTACCCCAAACACATCACCTACCTTGCCCCTAACACCACAGGTCTTTTATGGTGAGCTTAGAGTATGACACCCCTCATGGGAATTCTTGCAAATAGTTTTTAGTGTTGTTTTTAATAGGTTTTGCAGTACTTTTTACAGCATGATTGTAACTGTTAGAGGGGAATGAGTGTTTCAGCTCATTTAAAAGAAATAAAGAAAGGAAATAGTAATTTTCATACTAACTGAGAGGATACAGAGTAACTACTCTCACAGGGCTTTACTCGCTCAGCTAGTCTATTTTTAGTAGGTAAATGATGTGAGAGCCAGGTCACATGAGAATGTGCCTGTATGAGAGAAACAATTCATTTGTGGTAGTGATGCCTGTGGTGTGTGTGGTATCTGTGTGTGTCTGTCTGTGCGCAAGTTTTATTATCGTGCTTTTATGTTTTCAAAAAAGTCTGATCACTAATATTCTGCAACAGAAATGGTGAAAGAGCTGTTTGGTTTTTTTTATTAGAGTCTAAAATTAGCCAAGTTAGAATCTGTTAAAAAAGTAATCTGATGAGATGATGAGCAGTAACACTCCCTTCACCTGTTAGCAGTTTAAATGTTGTGTACATTTCCTATAATCTGGTCTCACACTAAGCAATTAGCGAAAATAAAATGACATATAAGATACCGAGTGGAGAGCGGTGCGTGTTCAGAGGGTGAGGGGGGATTTATTAGACGAGAGAGGAAATGCTGTGTTTTGGCAGAGTGCCTTCATAAAAGTTCTTCATATTTCTGCCAAAATGTTTTGGCTGTTCTGCTGGAATGAAAACATTTTATTTATTTATTTTTAGGAAATCCATCATCCTACAAAAATAGCTGAGTTTGATCTCACTTTACAGCCTTTGTTTCACCTAATGTGTCCTGGTTTCAAGTGGAAAATGTTTTTACCATTAAATAAGGCATTTTTAATGGTGTTACTGTGAGACGAACACGGGAATCATGTCCAGGATAATGGCAATAAAGTTTCATTGTATATCCAAAATTATTAAAACCTTTTAAAATGTAAATTTTAAAAAAGGGGGAACAAATGATAAGCAAAGGATTAAAAATACAGCTTTTAGAAATAACAGTTAATGTCCAGGCACCATGAATGGGGGCAGTACCACAGGACTCAGGACTCTTCTTCTTTCTTTCACACACACGAATCATAACCGGATTTCTCTAACATTTGTAGGAACAATCAGACTACATTGGTTTCACCACAAGAATCAGCACAATAGATACGTTAGTTTTTAAAATATAACCATAATTAAAATCATACCATTAAAAAAACATGTCTTTCTTTAGCATGAACAATTGTGAGGCTATTTCACTGATTGAATTTATTTTAAGTTGTAATAGCTAAAGTCACCTGAATCATTGGTAGATTGTTTGTTAGATATAGGGATTCAATACATTTCTAACTACATAGGAGGTGTCTGTATGCTCTTAGCTTTTGTTCCAGTTTTGGTATATAAACATATACTTTACTTTGTAAAGTAACTCTGTCTTTCACAGTTCCTCTCCAGTCAACTGTAACTTTGTTTTCCAACTAAATGTAAGATTTTTATTCCTCAAAGATGTTATATGGATGCTGTGATGGAGGTGTAGTGTTACATGCAAAAGGACTATAATTCAAGCAATTGAGGTTTTCAGTAATGAATCCCACATGAGTGGGTTTAGTTTTATAAAGAATGTTAAATATCAGGGTTAGGGGTATGTAATCTCAATGTAATTTTTGAATTTTTTTGGTAACTCAGCAAAGATGTAGTTGCGATTCAAAGCTTTGCAGATGACTGCATCTTGTCACCAGGGGGCAGCATCAAAAATACGTGAAACAACTGGCAAGAAGGGCTGATCTTTTTTGTTTGTTTGTTGGTCCTCTGGCTAAGCCTCTGTTGTGGACAAGACAGAAGTCATAACAGACAAAGAACTTCTTGTAGTGGAGTGAAACCAAGTGTTAAAAACAATACAGACTCTTCACCACAGATATTTGTCTGCGGTTCCCACATCTGCCAAGGATGCTTTTGTTTACCTGAAACAGTGAGAAACAATAGCCTTTCCATATTTAAGTCTCTAAAAATAGAAATGCACCATTAAGTGAAAATTTGTTTTGACCCCTGTGAAGCTATCAGCAAATGAGATCACAATGGCATTGATAAATGCCGTTGGCATTGATAAGTCCTGGTATGGGCCCATCATTAAGTTTACTTAAGTTACTTACCTACATTTCTAGGTTACCAGTGTCCTGTCCCATTCAAGGGTGATGACAGCAGTACATTTTATATGCACTTATTCACATTTTCACTAGCGGTAACTTAACTGTGCACAGTTAACAGTGCACAAATTACTCATGGGGTCGATTTCAGTGCACTTTCACCTGCTCAAATGTGACAAATAAACATGCTCATTTGAGTTTTCTATCCAAACATGCACCATGTGGAAGCATCTTTGTCTGTTTTTACTTTATATCAGTTGCTTTTCTTTCCACTGGAAAACATTTTCAAATGCAAAGAACATCCACTTCCTGATTTAAAAGTGCAGTGAGCATATCCCAGCATGCTGCCATCTGTACAGAGCCAGGCTGTGTTGGCTGGCAGGCGCTGTGGCTTCTTCCACCAGAGACCCAGAGGACTTCATTATACCTCCCTCCCTTTCCTTTGCCTGCATTTCCCCATTCCCTCTCGCCCTCCCTCCCTCTCTCCCTCTCCACACTCCTTTCATCTCCTCTTCTCCACTGCACTTCTCTGCCTGAAATCCAGTTTTAAATCTTCTGTCCTCCATCTTCTCTCTTTTTTGCCTTTTTTTCCCCATTTTATCTTTACACAGCTGTCACTCTGAGTCTAATTTAGTTTAATGTAGGGCCAATATCACCAGAGTGTACAAAAATACATATTAAGTGTCATATATAAGTGTCATACGTTTTTGACCCAAATGTAGCACAGACTTAACAGAATTTGTGTTTAACAGTATAAATTAAATGCAAATGAATGCATATTCAGGAGTTGGGCATCACATCAAGAAAAAACAATCGGTGTTGTGAATTCCCTTGTGCGCTGTCGTTAAACCGCCGCAGACAAATAGGGTGCTACAAGATGATGTAATCTAATAGTGCCAGTAAACAAACCAAAACTCCGTGGGAAACATGATGCAAATATGGCATTTCTGTCCTTTCATGTAATCATTTGGGGGAGTCACTGCAGACAGCATCCCCATAGATCCATCTAGTCAGATCTGTGCATGGTGTTTTTTTCCATCTGTTTCATTTCATTATTTTTAATCAGTACCTTTACTAAGGTGACTGGTTTGTTTGGCATCATGACACAAAACAGGAGTTTCTCTGTTGAAACGTGATCTGTCTAATAAATGCCGTAGGAGAGCTAATAATTAGCTAACCAATGTCATGGGCGGGATTAAAAGTATTGTTAAGCACTCCATAAACTGTTTAGAAAAGATGGATGTGGTTTCTGGGTCTAAAAAAGTGAAGCCAGTGTAGAAGTTACAGCGTGTAAAATTTCATTTCTCGATGTCAGTAAATTGAACTCAGCTGAATCTTACCATCCCAATTCAAGTTCATGGTCCTAATGAGGCTAGTTGCTGTAGGACAAAAATGTTTTAGTCAGCCTAGAGAGAGAGAAAATATTAACTGTAGACTGTATTCTATAATGTCCACAGACATCTAATGTGTTTCTTAAAGAAAACAAATATATACACAATATATTTTTACCAGATTTTTATAATGTCAACACTTAAATCAAGAAATAAAAGACAGATATTTTTTGGTATTCTATGTTTTACTGCTCAGTAAACTTAAAAACTCTGGTTAGTTATCTGCTAGTTAGGTGCTATCTGTGCTGTCAGTCCGCTGCTTACTTCAGGTGTCAATGGCCAGTGAGAAGAATCCATATCTATTTACTCTAGAGGAGGCTATAAAACTTTGTCAAAGAAATCCAAAAAGAGTCAATGAATCAGTGAATCTCACTTCTATGTGATGGCAGCAACACTGTGGTGAGTTTTTGAGGACATGCTCAACTTTTCTGTCGGTAAGTGCTGCTCTGTTAGCCTATGTTAGCCGCTAATAGCCTGTGTTAGCCGCCCTTAACCTATGACAGCTGAGGTTAGCCTCTATTATCTACTGTTAGCCAGTGCTAGTGAAACTTTCTTTGAAGTGGCTGTAACATTGTGGGACTCGGACATTTAGTGAATGAATTCTCATATAATGTTTGAATATAATCAAGCTGTTCATTAGATTCAAAGTGTGATTTGTAGAACACTAAAGCCTAATGTTAGCTGCTATAATGTTATCTTATAACCAGCTGTTGTTATTTAGCCAGCTCATTGTCAGCTGTTTAACGTGCTGACAGTCAGGAATAAATACATGTTTGTGCACATTTGCATGTGTTAGAGCAATGACTTCAATTGAGGACATGAGGCTTGACGTGAAAATACAGAGGATAACATTTTATTAAGATACCAGTCATTTTGTCACTGCTTTGGTGGATGATAAAATTTGCCTCTGCACGCAAACACCTATGAGTGTGTCTTGTCCTCTGCCTTTGACATACAGGCTATGTGATTAGTCAGTGATATCCTTCATGGGCACTGTATCTGAGATGTAAGGGCAGTATGCCGACTTCCAGAACCCGGCATCCACTCATACCTGTTTTTAATGGCTTTCCAAGAGAACATCCATTTGTTGGAAAACATAATTACACACTAATCAATGTATATTTGTTACAATATGCTTTTTTCTATTAAATGAACTCAAAAAGGGACTGACTGTACCTTTAAAGTTACATTCTTTCTAATAGTCAGCAAGGAGCAACTAAGTATAAGAGAACAGCCTGGGTTCCCTTTAACCATGCCATCAGTATCCATGCCATGAGTTTCTGAGTTAACCATCTCAATTGCTATTTAAATTTCTTATTTATGATAACATATTTATCACTTTGTAATTTATGGCTTCTATTGGAGTCAGAAAGACAAAATAACAAGAAATGCTTTAGTCTGGTCCTACTTTGTGACTGACAAGTCACTACTTCAAGTGTGCACTCACAAATTTCATCGGCAAGACATGATGGCAAAAACGCATAGCTCGAGGCTTCACGTCAGGATTTCACTAACAAATGGGTGATGGGACAGTTTAAATCTAATATTAAAAAAGAAAAAGCAGAAGTGAAGTTGGGTTGGAGGAAACTTATTTTCTTGTAAGCCCCAGACTATGGAAGCGTAGAGCTGCCACCCAGGTAAAAAAAAAAATAGAGCTATATCACGTTATAACGTGAAAACGTTATTGTTCTAACAGTATACTTTTCATGTTTGTACAATATAATATAACGTCATTACAATATACATTACTATCACATTATAACAAAAAAATTCACGTTCTTACAATATCAATACTATTTTGTACGAACGTGATAATTATATATTATTTGAACAATAACGTTTTCAAGTTATATGTTTTATTTTTCAAACATGATCTATATGTTTTCCTTAAAACATAGTGGAAGACAGTGCAGATCAGAGTTCGAGAAAATGGCTTGTTTATCGGAATTAGTTAAGTTCTATTTTGTGCTTGGATTGAGGCATGGGGAGATTTTGTTATAACGTGATAGTTATGTTTATTGTAATAACGTGATATTATGGCGGTCAGCATGAAAAGTATATTGTTAGAACAATAAAGTTTTCCCATTATAACGGGATATACTTCTATTTTTGGCTGGGTGGCAGCTCTACGCTTCTGTACCAGACTGCATTTTTTAAAATCTTATTTTATTTACTTTTTATTCTAAAGCTTGCCTCATAAGGGCAACTGCAGGCACCCACCACCTGTCTTCACCACAGGATGTCTGCAGAAGTAGACATAGGCATAAAGAGGCTCAGGCCACAATTTACATGTGCACATCAGGAGAACTGCACATTAGCCACATTAAGAAAAGGACAACCGACGACAAAAGCAGATCCTTCTACAGGGTCAGTAGGAAACCTTGTTACGACTTTTATTTCTTATAGAAAGATCTTTTTGGTCATTTTTATGATCTTGGCTTAAGCTGGCCTAAATTGGGCCTCAGTCTTGCTCTTTAGTGAGTTGTGAACAGGGCTGGCTGTAAACAAAGGTAAAGGCGCACTAGATTTACCTTGCAAAACAAATCTAGAGCTTTCTACTGAAAAGTGACTACAAAAAGTAATTATCATTATTATCTTGTTTTCATAGTGGTTTAAAGCTCAAATCATAATCGAAATTAAAACCAGAACAGTCGTGTCTTTTTCACTCCTAGATCTGGATTGAATGGTCTCCTTTTTTAATATTCAAGAAAGCAACTGAAGCTTTTTTTTAGCTACTGTTTGGTTTGTTACATTTTCCTTTTCTTTATATCACATTTAATGCTTCAGTCACACATGTTATTCCTGATATTACGACAGCCAGTGACATTTATATTGGAGTGACCCATTTAGTTTTTCCTAAACTTGGCAAGTAAGAAAATGTGTCTCTATATGTTGTCAAAGCAGCATACCATCAGACAAGGTGACAGTGTTGGAATCTCTCTCTCTCTGTCTGCCTCTCTCTCTCTCTATCTTACCATCTGTCCAGGGCATTTGTTGTCTGTGTGGGTTTCACACTTTCCCAGCTGGGTCCTGGCCACACTGCCCGGTATCATGTGAGGCAAAGACATGTGGGGAGAGGTAGCAAGTGTGAGGCCTTGAGAGAGATTAAAGAAGATTAAAGAAAAGATTAAAGACAGCCCCCCCCCCCCCCCCCCCCTCAGCTCCCCTACCTCCACCCCCACCCCCCGCCAAAAAAATATAAAACAGCGATCAGTCAGTTCACCTGTTCACCATATTTTTTAATGAAATATCAGAACATGGTTAAAATTGCCCTGAAGAAATCTCATGTAGATAAATAACACAATGTTCCCAAGGACTGTCTGTCTTTTTGTTGTTCCACTCTAGTTGATCAACAACTAGTGATCTAGTGATTAAACATTCATCTGAGATTGCAGAATCTGTGTGTAAATGAGCATCTTCGTGTGCAAACGTTTTCATCCATAGGATCAAAAGCATATAAAATGCTTGTCTCAGTCAATAATATTGTCCCAGGTGGAAGGGAAAAGCTCAAGCTTTTTCAAGCACTGTCACTTTTGCCAATCAAGACAAATAAGATATAATAATGTAGATGGATTACTGTAAAAGTGTGAAAATGAGTGAAAATACTGTCATTTAGGAAATTATTATATCTCGGCTTAAAGAAAGCTAGGGTGGCTGTGGCCCAGGTGGTAGACTGCTAATTAGGTCTATGGATTGATAGGCAGGTCCTCCAGCCCGCATGTCAAAGTGTCCATGGGGAAGTTGCTGAACCATCAGAGTGTGAGTGTGTGTGTGTGTGTGTGTGTGTGTGTGTGTGTGTGTGTGTGTGTGTGTGTGTGTGTGTGTGTGTGTGTGTGTGTGTGTCTGGGTAAATTAGAATGTTAATAAGAAGTGCTATATGTAGAAAGGATGCAAATTGTCATGATCCTGGGTCCTTTCAACCCAGCGTTTTGTGTTTTTTATTATTGTGATTTTGGTTCTGTTCTTCCTCAGTTTAGTGTTTATTCTTTTCTGCCCGTGTATTCCTGTGTCAAGTCCACGTTTCTTAGTCTGTGTCCTTGCATGTGTAAGTTCCTGTTTTATTGTGAAGGTCTGTGTCTTATGTGAGTGTTTTCAGTTTGCCTCCCTTGTCTCATCACGTTAATCACTCCCAGCTGTGTCCCCCACCTGTGTGTAATCTCCCTGTGTTTCTCTGAGTGTATTTAAGTCGTGTCTTCTGTCATAGTAGCTGCTGGTTTGTCTGCGTTTCTCCCTCCGTCGGCCTGTGTGGTTTTCCCCCTATGTTTTCTTCGTCTCCCTGCATCTCGGTTTCTTATCTCAAGATTTCAGGTTTGTTTTCCTTAGTTATTCCCAGTTTAGGTTTTCTTAGTTTCAAGCTCACCCTCGCCATCTCTGTTTGTATTTACATTGTTAAATAAACTCACTTGCACCAGAGCTGCCGCATTTTGGGTCCTAATGTAGTCTCACACGGCTTGCCCCGGCTACCCATGACACAAATACATGCACATTTAACTTGTGTTGTTGAGACCTTAGCATCTCTATGTACTCTTTGACATGATACCAGATTGCCATATGAGTATGCACAATCTGTAAGAAAGGGATTCTGGGTCCCTGAAGCTTTCTTAGTTCTGTTTGTAGTTCTGTTTGATTGCATTCAGATAACCAGTAAAGAAGGATAGCATTTTATGACTGTTTAGCTATTTATTTTTTTCCTTATTTATCCCCATTCATAAACCTTGTCAGGCAGTTGGAGGCAGAATTGGCCTAGAGGCTAAGTAAACACATGGGCTTCCCAAAGATCTTCTCTGCCTGAGAGGTTGACATGTTTACATTGCTACTGTGTTATTATACAGAAATAAACAGGAAGTCTGTAACATGTACACTATTTGGCTGAAATCATTTTGGTTAAACACTTACACGTGCAGAAATAAACATGATCTACACACACACACACACACACACACACACACACACACACACACTGATGCATCAGCTTGTGGTTTGGCTTCATCTTTCTGGCATGGACCAAGCAGATCTGTTCAGATCAGTCACGGGTGATGGAGGCTCGCATGGCTGTGTGTGTGTGTGTGTGTGTGTGTGTGTGTGTGTGTGTGTGTGTGTGTGTGTGTGTGTGTGTGTGTGTGTGTGTATGCGCGTGTATGGGTGGGGGCAGGTGATACTGCAGCACCTGTTCAGCAGGATCACTTACCTCAGGGGGGTTTGCTGCATCCCACTACACACACACACACACACACACACACACACACACACACACAGTCACAGTCAGTGCAGCCCAGTGGTTGGCAGAAAAAAAGCACCATTTGGGACATTCACGCTCCAGTGTGCAATCTCTCTTTCACTGTCTGCCTTTCTCTCCCTTGTTTGCCATAACACTGCCTGGTGACATAATGGCACATTTGATAATGCTGACACTATTACATTACAATAAAAAAATAAGGTACCAAAAAGGAAATATGCTTGAACAACAAAGGTAAAAAAAAAAAGGGTGCGTCTTTTAAGAAAAATGCAAAAATGAAGCTAAAAAAAGAGAAACTTTTACTCTTGATACCATATATAGTGCAGCCCTCCATGCAAGTTCATCTTTACTAGATACAGCATCCTGACAGACAAGCACCATAGTAATAGATGTTTTGACAGAACTCTACTCAAGATATGCGATCCTCACAGTCAATTCTCTCAGAGTGTGAGTGTGTGTCTGTCTGGATCTCACTGTGGTGAAATGTGATGCCCCTGCTGTCCTCTCCTCAACTCTGCGTGTGGGCTCTCTCTCATCTATTTGTGCGTGTGTGTGTGTACATGCATGTGTTTGATATCTGTTGCATGTCATGGACAGATGTGCGCTTTAAGAAGTCAAGATATAGAAACTAAACAAAATGCAAAAAGCGAAAGAGAGACACTCAATCACTGAGTAGCCTGTAGAGAGGGACAGTGGGACAGTGGGCTAGAGATAAAGAGAGGGGGTTGTGTGAAGTAGGAGGAAAATGGTGAAGAGAGGAAAGAAACCAATTGAATGAGGGGAAAGAAGTGCATACAGTGATGGGTGAGAGAAGAGGAAACAACAGCAAGTGCAGAAAAGCAGTGACAGAAATGTGAACACAAGGAGAAGAAAGAGTTTAGTGAAGACAAATATTACTGAGTAACACACTGACCTCACTGGAAAAACAACAGCTGTGTGTTTTTCAGAGGTGTTTTATATGCACTGCTTAAAAATGAAGAGAACACTTAAATTGCACATCAGATCTTGATGAATGAAATGTTCAAGTTGAAAATCTTTACTGACATCATTGCGTAATTTTCTGAGAACAAAATCATGTAACATTGGTCTGTTGGAAACCGTAATCATCAACTCTTTTATAGGCGGATTGAAAATCCCACCCAAAAAATCTTAGATGATTACAATGTCATTGAAAGCAGACATCTCAGCTGTGCATCTGTCTTTGAGAACAGAAACCCAACCCAGCTGCTGTTCAGACCACCGTTCTATGGGGGGCATCCAATCAGAGAAAGATTGGTGTAAAGGAAGGAAGAAGAGAGGTAAAAATGGTTGTTACACAAACTGGATAAACACAGTGGATGCACCAAGGTCCAGTATAAGATAAATAAACATTATTACAATTGTAAATCAAAATAAAATGCACAAAAGCTGTGTAATGTCACTCCTTGTATTTTGGCTTTTTGCCATTAATGAACAGTAGAATGAGAGGAAAGTGTGTAGAGTGAGTAGTGGATCAGATGCAGTAAATAGTCTGGGTCAAAATCGAACCCAGGTATCTGCAGTGACGTCACAGCTGTTAATATAATCAAGACCTAAACCTTTAACCTCCAAAACTATTGGTTAGGCTTTAAATATCTCAATAGCTGATGTAAAATATCTTTTTAGAAAGTACTTTGATGCCTAAACTTAAGCAAACAACATTGTAAATGTGAAAACACTTGTCTGTTGTTCTGGAAGTGACAGGCAATCAAACTATCATGTAGGTGTGAGAATGTGCTGAACAACTGATATGATGCATTATTAGCTGAAAAACACAGAAATCGACACGATTCATTGGAATCAATCAGATTGTTGCTGCAGTGACGGCTCAGTCCTTTCATGATCCTGTTGGAATTAAAAAGTCCACTTGCTGTTTCAGCCTGGTCTCTACAAATATCTGACAAAAGAAATAAACCGCAGCTTGTATTAAGATCATTAATCAAAACCATTTCAGCTTTTCATCAAGCAACTTGGCTACAACTGATATGATCTACTGCTTGTCATTTACCACCAGTGAAAATGATGGTTGAGAAAAAAACTGCATGAAGAGAGGCTGAGAGAGGCAGAAAAGGAGAAGACAAAACAGAGGTAGACAAAAAAGATAAGTGAAGGTGGAAAGTAGGTGGCGGGTGGTAAAAAGACGAAGAAAGGGCGAGAGAAACACAGAAATCTGGAGAAAGAAGGACAATTGGGGAGCTATAGTGTTTCCCCCCATGTTGAGTCACTGATCTACATTCAATCTGCACTATGTGAATTATTGATTGGCCTTTAGCCAGCCTGCGTGTGTGTGTGTTTGTGTGCGTGAGAGAGAGAGGGATGTGCTTGCTGAAAAGCACAGTGGTGTTTTCTTTTTTTGCGTTTTTATTCTATTGATGCAGAACGGGGGACAGGTAGAAGAGGGACAATGGAGCAGACTGATGGACACACCCGTGCTTGTTCACACCCCATCTCATTCATCCAACACAGAAAACATATACACACATACGCACACCGGCAGATGCGTAGAACAAACCAAGGAGGCCGCACTGATATATAAATACGAAGCGAGGCGCTCGCGTTGAGGGAGACTGGGACTCTTTAAGCCAACCCTCTACATGCTGTCTTCTCAGGCCAGATGAACCCGACATATCCTCGGTCTACCTAACAAGAGGGGTTTCAGTTTTTACATTTTCTGAATGTTTGGATTCAGCATTTCTTTAGTACACCTGCACAATGTCTGAACTTGCACATCAGGAAATAGATGTTATTACTAGGCAGTTTCTCAGTGTGGGTGGCGTTTCTATATTTGTAGGCTGTTTCATCTCCCGTTCTGTAGTCTGCATCTCAGGTGTCCAAATGATGTCTTAGTCATCTTCTGAAAAATCCATTATTTATTTGTTTATGGGAGGCGGTTAAAATTGGCGGTTTGTTGTTGATTTGGGTAAAGTGATTACCCTGCGTTAGTGAGAAGCAGCTTGGTGGACTGTGATACGTATAGCACAGAGAGAGAGAGAGGGAGAGAGAGATGAAGGATGTAAAGAAGATGGTGTGGAGGAACTGTAAAGTGAAATAGAACATGATGTCCCTGAAAGGTTTTTCATCTGCTCCATGCACAAAACCTGAGAGAAATCAATTTCCACGGCAGAAAAGGGTCACGTGGAGGGCATGTAAATCTAAATAGGGAGTAGTTGAATACTTCAGTGTTAAGGCAAAGTTTGTTGGAGCCTAGGGAAAAGAATGTTTGATAATATTGTTGCTTCATATTTGTATTTTTTTCTATTTAGTTTGTTCAAGCAGTCGGACAGACTGGTATTACTGGACAGTATTATGAATTTTGAGTCCTGCCATATTACTTTTTAAAAAATATGAAGTATTGAAGAAGAAATTTCTTCACTTCAACTGTGAGCAATAATGTTGCAGAGTGGAAGGATTTAGGAACCACGGCAACTCTGCTACAAAGTACAGGATAACATAAAGATACAGAGCGAGGTCGTCAAGTTAAGTGCGCGCTGCTGACTCTTTATCTGCAGAGTCAAACCATTAACATCTGAATAAAAACTGTGTGCCGGCGTTCTGAGAAACCGTCGTACTTTGGCAAATCATCCTACCCGTATTACAATTTGATGGTGACTTCTGACTAACCCTAAACCTAATCATAACAAATATTTACAATGGGTTAAAAAAAAAACGAAGCAAATTTGGGTTTTGTGTTGTGTGCATGTGCAACGTATGCGAAACAACGGGTGGATGGTTTGTGAGGTAGAATGGATTCCAAGAACACCAGGAGCTTGGTAACATGGGTTTCCATTGCAAAGCAGCTCCTGTAAGTGTAATGTAAAATTTTCCAGGTATTTCTATCAATACAGTGCATATATAAATTAAGTCTCTCATAAGCAGAAGAGGATGGATGGATGGAGTTATGTCTCATTGTGTGTTATGAGCTTGTTTGTAAGAGTCTGGTTGTTGCTGGTTACTAGTATGGCGATTAATGTTGCCTCATCCAGATTTGAAGGGATCACCTGTTCTAGACATAATTTTTAAAAGAAGCTTTTCACCCTTCTTTTTTTGGACAAACATTCATTATTATGGATGCTTGTGCACAACTTTACAATTGTTTTATTTCATGCCATTATAAACCAGCTAAATGAACCATATTGTTTTCTAATGAGTCATTTTTATGTCTGAAACATGATAGTAAGTCTAAGATGGTAATGTGACCAATAGAAAATAATAAATAAGAACATTTTTGAGCAGTTCTCTTGTTTGCCTTCAGAGTTGTGCTTACTTATTGTTTCTTCCTGTCTATTGAGGCGGCACACTGAATTAAGAAGTAAGCAGTTTATTTACTTTTGGCTTCAGGAGATTGTAATGGCATCTTTCAGCTGTCATTTCTGGAATTTTCTAGAATATTTTTTGTGTGTAAGACCAATAATGAAAAAAACTCAAAAGCATTCCACAAATGCAATATGGGCTCATGTTGTAAAAGAAGACCATCCCTCCCTCCATTCCTGCCAGTCTGCTACTAATAGTTATTTTGCCAAATTAATGAATGGTGGTGTCAGGAAATGATCACCTTAATGATTCTAATTATTGTAATTGCGCTGCAATTGAACATTATTCGAGGTTTCAGATAGATAATGGGACGAATGGTGTGCTGTGAGTTTGATATGTGAGGGCTGTGTGGGGACAGAACTACAGAGTGAGGATATTACATAAAAAGAAAAAGCACTGCCAAAGCTCTCAGCTGCTTCTCTTCCTCTTACTCCATCTCCTTTTCCTCTCCAGTCCTTCCTGGCCAGTCTCCCCTCCTCCCTCTTCCTCCTCTATCTCTTCCTCCACTTACACCCCTCACGGCTCTCCTCAGTTTTGCTCTCCTCATGTCCCTCCTCCACCACCCTCCGACCCTCTTCCATTTTCTCTCTGGCTGCTGTCAACTGCAGTGTGGAGAGCAGATTGGAGCAGTGAGAGACAGTGAGGGATAGAGAGAGAGCCGCGGAAGAAGATATGCAGAGAGAAAGTGAGGAATGTGCAGTAAAGGGTGTGTGTGTGTGTCTGTGTGTGCTTTAAGAAAAAATAAATAAAAGGTAAAAAGGGAATGAAGGAGTAGTGACGGGCTCATCGTGTTTGATCTGAGCTGGTTTCCACCCTCCTGCAGCCCAGGGCACCTCTCCCCAGAAACAGGGCCAAATGTGGGCAAATGTGTGCATGTGTGTGTAGCCTACAGTTCACGTGGGCTACACACACATAGTTTGATCTATCTATCTATCTATCTATCTATCTATCTATCTATCTATCTATCCATCCATCCATCCATCCATCCATCCATCCATCCTATTTGTGGCAAATGAGAAGCAAGTCATTGTTTGTTTTTGGCCAGCAGCGGTTTTTCGCCTTGGAATTCTACCATGGATGCCATTTTTGTCCAGTGTCTTTCTTACTGTTGCATTATGAACACTGACCAGTTCGCTCCTGGGAATATTCACCACTGTTCCAAATCAATAATGTGTCTCAAAGTGGTTCACTGGAGTTCCAAAGCCTTAGAAATGTCTTTGTAGCATCTCCACACTGATGGATGTCAGTAACTTTGTTTTTCAGCTGTTCTTGAGGTTTTTTAGATTTCTCGATTCAACACGTCTTGCAGTAATGAGGTCTGGGTGTGGTTAGTGAAATTGAACTTGGCTTTCCAACTCAGGTTGCTTTGTGCTTTGCATAAGTGTGCAGTCGTCGGAATTAGTACGTCCAAAGCTGAGGCCATGGTTTTCAAGCAGAATGAGTTTCTGATTCAACTGAAGGATGGAGGAAAAGTAAGGGATTTCAGCTGATACATTTTTTGAGCATCTGCACTGATGGAGACATTGTGCTGGTCTGCTGTGGTGAAGAGAAAACTGAGCATTGAGAGTGCTGAGAGCTGAGAATAAGATCGCATTTTCAAGTGGCGTAAATGAGCTTTCTCTGAAGGGAGTCTGAGCTCTCCCTTAGAGATAGGGTGGGAAGTGCGGTCACTTGGGATTAGCTCATAGTAGAGTCACTGCTCCTTTGTAAGGAGCCAGATGACATGGTTCAGGCCTAGGACAAGTAGGTAAGGTCATTGAAACGAATCCAACTAGAAGGAGACTCCAGTGCAGACCCAGGACACACGGGTCTGCACTGGAGCCTGCTTTGGAGCTCTTTGGAAGAGCTAGGAAGAGGGAGGCAAGGGCATCTATGCTAAAGTGCTGCCTCCAGAAGCAGAAAACAGACAGTTCTTTCATCACATGAATGCAATTTGAAATATTCCTTTAATGGTCATCAGAATCTTTCACTGAAATTGTTTTTTTGTTTTGTTCTTTCATCACCAAGTGACCCTTAGATTAGATCACTAAAATAGGAAGAATCTTGGTTTAAGGGTTTAAATCAAATTCACATTACATTTTTTTTATTTGTCACAACCATGCACAGTACGACATGTGGTGAAATGCTTATTGCTGTGCAATGCCTGACCATTAAATCACAGTAAGAATTGACAGTAAGATTTACAGATTACTACAGAATTTACAGATTTTAACTCATAAATTTACAGTAAAAAGAACGAATAACGAATTATGAAAGAAATTATAAGAAGTGTGCAAATAGTGTGAAAATAAACAGAATGTGTGTGATGTGTGTGAGAGAGTCCAGTTCTACACCTGGTTCAGGGCCCGAATAGCCTGGGGGAAGAAGCTCCTCCTCATTCTCTCTGTTTTGGCCTTAAGGGAGCAGAAGCGCTTCCCAGACCTCAACAGTGAGAAGAGTCCATTGTTGCGATGGGAGAGGTCCATCATAATCTTCCTGGCTTTGGTCTTGCATTGCTTGGTGTAGATGGGCAGCAGGTCAGGGAGCTCTGATTAAATGATGTATTCGGCTGAGCGCACCACTCTTTGCAGATCTCGTCTGTCCTGCTTGGTGCTGTTCCCAAACCAGGTGCAGGCGTTTCCCTCCAGGACGCTCTCGATGGTGCAGGAGTAGAAGTTCTTAGGTCTCTAAGTCTTCTGAGGAAGAAGAGACGCTGGAGGTCTTTCTTAACCAGGGTGTTAATGTGACAGGACCATGACAGGTTCTGAGTGATGGGGACACCCAAGTACCGGAAAATGTCCACTCTCTCCACTGGCATGCCACTGATGATCAGGGCTCCTAATTCCTCCCACACTGATTGAAGTCTTTCTGTGAGGAAGTTGAAGATCCACTGACACAGTGATGAGCTGAGTCCTAGATCCTTCAACTTGGTGAAAAGCTTGAAGGGAATTATTGTGTGGAATCCTGAACTGTAGTCCACGAACAGCACTCTAACATAATTCCCTGTGCCAGTGTCCAGGTGACTCAGGGACTTGTGGAGCAGGTGAGCTGTGGCATCGTCTGTGGAACGATTAGTCCGATATGCACTAAAGTGGGTCAATGGTGGCAGGAAGTGAAGAAGTGATGTGATCTCTTATCAGTCTCTCAAAAAGGCTCCATAAAAGTTTTGAAGAAAACAGTAACTCCTGTTGTTTTACTGCAAAAACAATAAAAGTGAGGAAAAATCCCTCCATTAACTTTTTCACATTGATCTTTAAACTTTGGAAAATGTGGAGAAAACAAACGTAAAGGTTATGTCTTTACAGTAGGTGTTAGCATTTGTGAAATCCAAACATAGTGCCAGGCAGTGAAGCAGGCTGGCACACTGCAACATCAGCAGGCCTGCCCATCAGACTGACAACCAATCTGCCACATTAGTGTGTCATTTGGCCAAGCCAGGGGGATTGGCCCTGTCATTCTGAGAGGGTGGTCCCTGGGTTCAGCATGGCTGTCAATCAGCAGGCCCCGAGGCAAAGATGCTGAGGAGGATGAGTGGATAACAGAGAGGAGAGTCACACTGTGTCAGAAGGGGACAAATGAATAAGTGACATGATGCTTTCTTTAAGTAGTGAGGGAGGATTTAATGGCCTCTGAGTGTTTTGGAAGGGTATAACAGTTTGCCAATATAGTGAGTGATTTGTGATTAGTTTGTGTTTTCTTTCCACAACGAACCTCAACTGTAAAACCTGAAATTCAAATATATTTTTTATGGGTTTTAAAGAATGAACCTGTAAATTGTAGTCTTTCTGAGTTAGGTTAGCTTGTTTTTATTGTTTGTGTGGCCCAGGATGGAGGGAACTTGGAAGGAAAGGAACTGAAGAAGCAGCAGCATGATAGCCGCACCCCACTGACAGAGGCTAATAACCTCTGAGGTCGCTCTGGGGCAAAAGAGGTCAAACAAACTGACCTTGTCTTTATTAGCTACAGCACTTCAATGTAACAACTCACTCTGCCTCTTCTCTTTTCTGTGGATTTTCTGCTCAAACTGTTACCATTACAGGACTTGAAGATTATTTAAAAAAAATGAAATAACAGAAAAATTGAGTTCAATTCTTCATACTGTGTGACTGAAACTCTGTCACAATGTTCTTTGTAAAGGATTGTAGTTACTTTAATTGAACTGGTGGGCTGGATTGTCTCATCAGTGTCTGCACACAAAGTCACTTATCTCAGTCTATCAGCAGGCCTGCTACATTAGCTGAGGTCACAACGTCAATACCAGCCTCAGATCCGCAGGTCAAAGGTCATCTGTTTGAAACGGGGAGGATGAGACATCGATGTCATTAAGTCTTCCAGGGTACTCTCCAGTCACAAAGCTGTGGAGCGCTGGTACGGTGGAAGGGACGGAGAGGGAAGAAGACCGATAGTGAAAGTGACTGAAGGTATTTATATTCATTTGCCTTTGAATTAAAAGAGCAGTGATGCATTTCTAATAAATTTACTGAAGCGGTTTCGGGAGAAAGTACATAACATTTTGCAACACTTGAATCAGGTTACACATAACTGGGATGTAACATTTCATCATGCACCCTGGCCCTAAATTGATTTTTCCAGACCAGAGCTATCCTATTTTTGGTTATGACGCTTAAACCCTCTTCTCTTTTACCAAGTGACATTTGTGAAAATTATAAGCAATCAGATGCAGATTTTTATAGAGACCAGTGTCTCTCCAGAAACATCCCAGAGTGTCCTTGTATGGCATTATTATTATTATTATTATTATTATTATTATTATTATTATTATTAGATGTCATTCTTTAAGTTATATAAACTAAAATGTTTCTGCAGATTGGTGGGGGAAAAACTACTTTTTTCATTCTATTACAGTGAAGAGATTATGTGTTAGGAAAAGGTGGAAAAGAGACAGAGAGGAGAGGACATAATTATAATTACAGCCTTTAATCCTCTGGATACACACATACACACACTCCTATACCCACACTGGGCAAGCTTTTAATTAACTATTTGGCGACAGGGGACTCTGGTATTGGGCTAATTATTTGAACCACACATCCCTGCACTTGTCTTCTCCTCTAAAATGCTTCCAGAGAGGCAGACAGGTATATTTTTTTGATTTTTTTTACTCTGAGCTCACCTGGTAATTGAAAGGTTTTGTGTGTAGATCAGTATGCCCTGAAATCCCTTGAAGCTGAAGTCAAAATCATCGGGGACAACGAGCGAGCTAAAGTTAGGCTTCTTTTCTGCTGCAGACTTATCCACAGTGTAATAAGGATTTAGTGTAAAAGGAGGACAAGGAGGCAGAATAACCGTCTCTCGTCTCCTTATTAAAGGTTTTAAAGGCTCCCCAACTTTATCTGTGGACACAATTCAGCTCAGTTTTAATACAGTCATACTCTAAGAGGGATTGTGTTTGCTGCTGGAGTTTACAGCAGAAACACAATGTGAAACATGGTAGAACACAATGAACACTAGATAAACAGACAATCCCAGGCAAAATGTTCAGTGTTACTGGTTACTGCCTTTACTCATCTATTATCTGTTACTATATTTTTCATTAAATATTTTGACAAAATTGAGTGGAAACATGAAAATATGCAACTTCCTGAATAATAAATAGTATTAGTCTGCAAATGTGTTTTTAATAGCTGGATTAATATACCAAGCTTGTGCTGTATTTTGTTAGTCCTGTGTATCAGTGTTTCCAGACCTTCTTTTAATAGCCTAGATTTGTGCTTTCTTTATTGAGCCTAGAGCTGGGCGATATGAGATTTTTTCATATCACGATATGTTTTTTTCATTTCAGGCGATAACGATATCTATCACGATATAAGCCAAATAACTATATTTGTAAGATTTAAATGTGCCGTTGCTCACAAGTAAAATGTGAAATAATCAGCAGCTTGTTTTGATTTAAATATTTATTTCCCATAATAAGTTCAACAGGGTAGATGTACTTAAGGAACATGAGACTTTTTCAGATAAATAAAGGCAAATATTGCAAACTACACAAAAGGCAGCCGCTAAAGCGTTTAAGTTTCAAAATAGAACAAACGAAACAGACTAAATTGTCAATTCCACTTAGAAACAAAATATTAATTCTAAAAATAAATCTTAGTTTGTTTTACAGAAGAACAGACAAAACTGACTAACTTTTGTCAATATCAAATAAACTGAGAACTAAAAGGAAATTCTCAATCTCTCCTTGTTGTATAGCTGAGCTTTTCAAACAGTTTTAACAGTTACTTTAGTCTGACAAAAGCCGAATGACGAATTAGCGCTTCCAGTCAGAGACTGAGGCTACGTCCACACGTACACGGGTGTTTTTGAAAACGGAGATTTTCCGTTTTCGTTTTAAAAAATAATCCCGTCCACACATAAAGGCAGAAATGAAGGAAAACGCTGCTATGAACATGCCAAAGCAGCAGGTGGCGCTAGATTCCTAACCGTGC
Organism: Rhamphochromis sp. 'chilingali'; assembly: GCF_963969265.1. Taxonomy (NCBI): domain Eukaryota; kingdom Metazoa; phylum Chordata; class Actinopteri; order Cichliformes; family Cichlidae; genus Rhamphochromis; species Rhamphochromis sp. 'chilingali'. Next base: position 37,739,615 of record NC_137948.1, on the reverse strand, counting down.
AGAAATGTTGGCCAATCAGAAGTCTAGAAGCCTCGGTGGGAAAAAGTAAACAAAGCTGGGGCATAGAAGCAGAACCGAGTCGTATGTGTGGAGGGACTAACTGTGTGTATATGTAAGCATTTAAACACTGCAGAGAGTAGAATTAACAGTAACAGTATTGTAGAAATTCATTTCACCGAAACAATAATGTGGCGCACAGTGTGACGCATGCACCAGTTTAATGTATTTCCAGACTTGCTTTCGGCACAATTTACAGTGCACGCTACTCTGTTTTTTGTCAGACTTGAAATAGCTGAAATACCTTCACACTACGGAACTTCTATGGCTCTTCCGTTCGACAATCTCTCCGGCATTGGAACCATCATCTGTTTTCTCTTCGGTCACGCTCGGTTGATTTTTCTAGTCGGCACACTCATTTCCTCCATTACGCGCTGGCTCCATTACCCGCTGGCTGCTTCCCAAACAAACACACGTGTGGCTTGGCACTTGTGCTGTACGTAACAAGTCACGCGACGTGACGCTGCGGCTGTGATTGGTTCGGCTCTGCGCTACTTAATTTGGATTGGCTGACTTTTTTTTTTTTTTTTTAAAGAGGACAAGAGCGGCGAAGTCTATCGCGATAGCTTAATTTCTCTATCGAGTAAAAGTTATATCGCGATACATATCGTTATCGTTCTATCGCCCAGCTCTAATTGAGCCCTACTTGTTTTTTTTTCCTTTTTCTTTTTAGTTCACTAACCAATGTGATTTAATAGAATGTCTACTGAATCAAATGCATGCCACTTGCTAACAGTTTTATGCATTAATATTATATACAGACAATTAAGCCATATACAGATGGCCGTTTAAACCTTTGTTAGTAAAAGACTAAAGATGTGTTAAATGATTTTTGAAACAAACTCTCAGAAACACCTCTGTCGCATGCCTTTCTGTTTACACATTGTATCCTTTCTAAGCGTTAATTGTCAGGGTTAATTATATTGTTTGGAATGTTTTTTTGCTCTCAGACACATCTATAAATGTGCATTTGCTCAGTTAAACACTACTGCAATACACCAAATAAACAAATAATTAACTTATCTTCTGACACTGCGCATCCATACAGAGCAGTACTGTGTTTGAAAAGGTAAAAACCTGTGACTGAACTCTTTGTGTACCAAGTAATGTAACCATTGAATGTATAAACACACTGGCTTCTTAAATATTGCTGTGATAGGGTTCCAGTGTAACATTCACATTGATTTGCTTTGCACGCTGACTGTGACTTCACTATATCTCTGTAGCATTTATACCAGCACTTGATTTATGCTTTAGCTGGAAATTTACACCATAGCTACATCAAACCCAAAAACACCCCCGAAACCCGACGCCGTAACCTGACATGCACCTCCGAGGAAATATGACTACACGACAACTTGACGCAGCTATTGTGATTGACCTGTTGAGTGCCAGCGATTCCAGCGACAGAATAATCATCATCATCTCAGTAAAAGGAATGATAATAATAGCGTCAATATAAGGATTCACAAATGTCAGCAAATTCCTGGAGGTAGATTGCTGAGTGTATTTGAGGTATAAGTATGTGAGGAAATGTTCACAGGAGTGGAAAAGCTTGAAAGACAAAACTTTTTGTTCCCAAACCAAAATATACGCAAAAAAAAAAGATGCGGAAAAAAGAACCCATCACACCTCCTCGCAAATCGCAAGGAGGTGTTTGGTTCAGCACTGTGTAACTGTTAATAAACTATTTAAACTAGAGACAGCAAGCAATTGCCTGCAACTGCTTACCAATCAGTCTGGGAATATACATTTTCCCCTAGCGACAAGTGGTTGCCAGGGAACCGGATGCAGACCGATCTCTAGGATTGTGTGACTTGGGCCTTACATGTTGCTAGGCAAGGGCCTTGAAGACATTCAGTTGCGCAATAAATATAATAAATTAAAAATGACATCCCGTACTTCCTTTAGATAAAAAAGTATAAATGTGTCACATTAACTCATTACTATGCTGTGGATTTGATGTTTTGTGAGATGGCAGGGGCTGACTAGCTGGAAGTAATATTTACCTTGTTCACAGGTTTAAATAGAAATATTTCATGGCTGATACTGCTCACACCACATCTCATCTCAGTTACACGAACGCCTCTTTGGACTGTTGACTGGTGGTGGTCAGCTGACCTTAAAAGCACTGTTAGAAATTGTTTAAGTAATCTGACTAGAATAAGAATTCATCACGTTTGTGTGATGATTGCGTGATGTTAGTTCAAGAACAAATGTGATTCCAGTCTAGTAAGCATCAAATATCTGTGTCCATCAGTGTATGTGGATAAGTGTCTGTGGGAGGATTTGCTACACGTCTGACTGTGAGTGTGCATAAATGTGTCTGTGTAGGTGTGTGTATGCATATGTGTGTGCGTGTGCATTAGTGTGTCTCCATGCATGTGTGTGTGTTTGCCAGTGGAAGCGGCAGTCAGGTGGATGCAGTCTGTTTCTAAATCAAATCTCTATGTGATTCACTGGGTTGATGAGTCACCACAGCAGCACGAGCTCAACCAGCCTTGTCTTCCAGTACATCCCCCCAACCGCACACACAGTTCTGTGTATCCTGTTCTATGTTTGTTCCCAGCTGTACATTTCTTCATATGTACTCGCTTGTGTGTCTGGTTGAGTGTACACCTGTATGTGTGTTTAACTGTGCTAAATAATGAGATAGTGCTCTATTCTGCGGATACAATTTGGTGACTAATGTAGAAGCTGCTGATGTCATGTGTTTGCTTCTCCTCATTTCCTGGACATTCATGATTTATCAGCCAATCACCTTCGGCACACAAAGACAGACGCAAAGACATATGCATGTGTGCACTCATTATCCATACACCAGTGAAATGGTGCTGGTGGTAAAATGTACCGGACATAAGCTGATGATGTGATGCTGCAAGTTGCTTTTATTCAACGAACCATGAGTAATAAGGAAGGGCAGAAAGTGGAGTGGTGTGTGGAGAAGTGGGATAGTGTGTGGTTCGAGGATGCAGTGTACAAGAGCGACTGAGAAGGTGTGAAATTAAACTAGTAACAGTAGTAGTTGTACTACTGGAGCCGAGCAGTAGCATGCAGCCTCTGTATCAGCAGACAGCCGAGCTAAATGCATCAATCAGAGTATAATATATACATGGAACCTCCAGTAAGCAGTTTACACATGGAGCTTTCTTGAATGTGCATCAAAAGTAAGCGTGTAATGGAAGAATTTTCAGGGATGTACACTTCGTTATTTTCCCTACTCATGACTACTTGGATAAATAAAGTTTTAATAAAATTCAAAAAATGTAAAAAAGAAACAAAAAGGAATTCAGAGCAACCACCACAGTGAAAAGAAGATTGTCATTTCCTTCCACTGCAATTAGAGTTTGGCAGCATCGTTCTGTAGTGTAAAGTAAAGTGTGCGTGTTAGTCCCCATAGGGAAATAGTTCCTCTGCATTTAACCCATTCACCCAGTGAAGCAGTGGGCAGCCACCAATGCAGCGCCCGGGGAGCAGTGTGTAGGGACGGTACCTTGCTCAGGGGTACCTCAGGGTAACCGTTCAGTGGAGTCGAACCCCCGACCTTCCAATCATGGGGCCACCACTCTACCTACTGAGCTATCCCCACCTCCCTGTAGAGGTGGGGAGGCCCTAGCATAGAACCAGGCAGGCATCAGAGGCAGATGATATGATTTTGCAGCAAGAAAGCAGAAGCTGGGTTGCAAAGAGGGTTGCAGGGGAACAGCACCGTTCCAGTTAGATGATTAGAAGATATCAGTTGAACCTTCAACTGATATAGGCTGGATTCAAGATCAGCTCATCTTCTGGGATTATGGCTCAGTTTAACTTCATAGCCTGCTTGAGCTGACGCTATGCTCGATTTGTTGCACTGTTTCACTTTTATTCTGCAGTGTAGTCATTCAAGACCATGATCTCTGTAGTGCACATAATATGGAGAAAAATAGATGTGCAAAGCTTGTAATGGTGTGTAGCTCTTATGGGAAGTTAGTCTGAGGAGTAATAGCCATTACACTGCCTGTGTAGACACTTTCTGTAAGACACACTAGAACAGATATATAGAATTTAAAATGGTTTCTAAAGTTCAACTTTCATTTATTTATATATATATATATATATATATATATATATATATATATATATATATATATATATATATATATATATATATATATATATATATATAGCGGTTTATATTACCGCTAACCATTTTCTAAGATTATAAAGGAAACATTTTAGTTGCTACAAAGGTTTCTTGAGACTTTTTAACAAATATCTCACCAAAAAGCACTTGATATTGAATGACTCTGAAAAGGCATTTTTATTTATTTATTTATAAATGAATTATTCCTACTGTATAATCTTTGTGAAGGTTATCACACTACAGCTAAAATATATACACATTAGGGAAAGGGAATTAGGAAAACATCAGGGAAAGACTGTTGGAAGTATACAAGGAAGCATGTTAGACACTTGTACATGATGGGACACCAGCCAATCTCAGCTGTTAAAGGAGACTTAAGCTGCCATTATACCCGCCACACCGTCATAACACAGATCCAGCCATTTATAGCTGTCGTTAAGGTGCAAGAAGCCGCTGCAGTTTTCTTCTAAATGATAGATGTTGCCACTAATATGCGCGCTGATAAAGAGAAGAGAAGAAAGTTCTTTCCACAAACTGAAGTTTTCAAACAGTTGTAACATCTCCGTCTGTGTGTTGGTATATCTCTGAGCTTCTGTGCAGGATTATTAAAACTTCGGTAAAAACCGACACGATCGTACACTTGCGTCCTCTACCCAGCTGCGACAGCCACGGCACAACACGCCAAGTTAAATTAAGAGGTGCACGACCGGACGGAGCACCACAAAGATTGTGTCTCGGCACACAATGATGTAATGTGAAAAAGGTCGTGAGACACCCACAACACAAGTAATGCGGCAAGCACAAAAATGTCCTTATGTGGCCATCCAACAGCAGAAATTTCAAATCTGGCATTGGATAGAATGGATTCCTTTCTTTTGTCAGATTGACTGTATCTTGAAAGTAAGCCTTGCTGGGGCTGATGTTGTAAGAGAAAGTGGCATCCACCACACCATGGTGTATGAAAAGAAAAGTGGCATGTTCATCAAGCAAGCATGTCATATGTGGATCACATTTTAAGCCTTTGTATCTTTTCAATTATACATCTTTTAATTGCCAGTTCGGCACAAATTATGGGCTGTTAAATTAGCCGTGAAGACCAGAGAGTAGTTGGATTTTTTTAAACTGATGACAGCAGACATGATCATTTTTTTAGAGACCGCCAGCTAGGCTACAAATGCCACCGTGGTGGTTTTTCCATGTATTTCTGCCCTCGTAGAGAACATCATCTTCTGTAGTATTTATATAAAATCTTACAGCAGGTATGAGTGCATATTTATGTGAGTGTCCACAGGTGCGGAGCAAGTGACAGTGAAGGAAGGGCTGTTGAATGATTTGTGGTGAAGGTGAATGGTGTGTATTTGTGTGAGGCTGTAAGTGTGTGTGAGAAAGAGAAGACAGACTAGTCGCTCATCGCTTCTCTTGACAGGTTTATGACTGCTGAGCTTGCAGGATGCTCTTTACACATCAGATCTGTATGTGTGTGCGCATGAGTACTTTATGTGCCTGTGTGTGTGTGTGTGTGTGTGTGTGTGTGTGTGTGTGTGTGTGTGTGTGTGTGTGTGTGTGTGTGTGTGTGTGTGTGTGTGTTTTTCACTGGCTTTGACCCTGCCCAGTCTACCTGTAGTTCTGATGGAGGAAAAAAGCTCAATTTTAATCTATATTTTACATGGTTCATGAAAGGAGGCAGTTAGCTAACTGTTTTACAATCTCAGGAAGGAGGTGGATGCACAATAGATTTTCTCCACTTGCTCTTATAAACACTTGGAGATTCATTTTATGACAAGCTGGTATAGCCTATATATTAATAATCTATCATAAGCTATACTAGCATCATGTGTTCTTTCACTTTCTGTACCATTGTAGGTCTTCCTGTTACATTCTTTTCAATGCCTGAAACACACTCATAGCCCTTAAAGCAACAAAGGCTGAACAAACTTATCCATAATGTGCCATTATATTATGCTCAAATTCTTGCTAACCTTACAGAGAACCAGCAAATAAAGATCTTTTGCATCTTTGGCATGGGTCTGGACACCACTCCCCGTGAAAAATGTAATCCTGTAACAATGTATGCAGTGCCTTCCCTTTTAAACAACCACATATATTTCATGTTTGAGCATGCACTCTATTGTTGGTACTGACTGCGCTTCAACTGGCTGGCAATGGAGCTTTGTTAGTGTGCACATTCATCACTTGAAAGGTTTATGAAGCAGCATTGCCAGGATTGTTATGTCAGGAATATGGAGTGGTCATGTGATCAAAAGATCAGTATTTCTGCAGTGTTCACTTTGTATGTAAAATTGGTACCAAGTGCTTTATTGTGTGATGCAGAGGCCTCCTGGCCAAGTATACCAGTTGAGAATGTATTGTTTCCTACACATAGATATTTAGTGCTCTGAGATATCGCAACTTTTGGTATCAATCTGATACCAAGTAAATACAGGACCAGTATTGCAGTGTCAGTACTTAACTGGCACCTGCTTTTCTTTTAAAGGCAACGTATGCTGGGGAGAGCAGTGTGTCATGACCTATGAGGTGAATCATCATCAATCTGAAAATTGTGACCACATTTTAATGACCACTAAATCATGCCTTTTAGTTTTTTGTGTATTTTGAAACTTTGGGTTTTGTCTCAGAATCACTTTGGGTCAGCGTCTGTTGTGTAAATGTACTATAGTCTATAAATAAAACAGTTAACACATAAAGGACCAGACATTTTTCATGGTGCATATTTGAGGGATATTTTTTCAATGTTGACATCCATTGAAAACAACAATGCAATTGATTTAGCAGTGGATAATCCCCTCACTTCTGTTTTGAAAGTTCAGTTGCTGACATGCGAATGGTTCCTGTCCCTCCATCTAAGGTTTCCCTTAGATTAGATTAGATTGCTGATATCACTGAGCTATAGTGAATCTCTTGTCCAGCGGTTGGATGAACTCCGTCTCCACTGTCTTGGTCTGCATCTGGCGAGTGTAATCCTTGTTCTGGTTTGGGAGCTTCTGCTAGCTGTAAGGCCAGTGCAAGCAGAACCTCAACCTCCAGCAGGTTGCTGTGAGGGAGCAGAGCAGAACAGGGACTCAAGTTACATACATGAGCTCAGGAATTTACTGAACAGGATAGCTGATTATTGCTCCATTACAAAGTATTAAATGATATTATTTATTTGTGTATGTAAAACAGCATGACTGCTCTTCCTTTAGTGCACAAATGCTCATGCAAGGGCACATGCACAAGCACTCTCTGCTTAACTAATGCCACAAATGTACTCTATTGGAAACACTAAAGTGAGAATGTGCATTTGTCTGACTGCAGAGCTAATGGAAAGGGACAATGAACCTTCTCCAATCCGGTTGTTCAGTCTGACGTCACTAGCCGTGTCTGGGTCTAAACTCCGCTGCAGGTCCATATATCAAACGATCACTATGGCATTACTGAGAGTTGAAAAACTGTCTAAAGTCTTTCATCTTTAATAAAATGATCAGCGTTCTGCTCTACCAGGTGTAAAAATTGAGTTTAACATCCAGGCATCCATGAAAACGGAATTTATGACATTTAACGGAGTTAGAAGTTAGCAGGAAGTTAGCTCGCTAGCTTCTATCTAAATACAATATAGCATGTCCTGACTGCGGGGTTTTGGAAACAAATTAAAACGTACAGCTCTGTTATCACTTCCAGCATAAATGAAGACAGAAAACTAAACAGCAGTGACGTTTGCAGGGTTACTGAAGTTTGGCTAGCTGGTATATAATGATGTGCTACGTGACCGCTAGCGACACAGCTATGTTAGCATAATATAAACAAGCTAACTTTTTTTCCACTCGATAAAAGTTACCGTGAGTGTTGTCGGTGGTCAGGAACAAATGTAATCGCATGGCAGGATGCTGTAAAAGGACCAAACTTCAGCCAGGAGAACAACTGAGATAATCCATCCACAATACCAGGTTAGTCATTCATATACTGCTGCATGGGCTGGGCTGTAGTTACATCCTAAGGTTTTAAAAACTGAGCTTAAATAAATGATTAGTGGTAATAAAAGCCGAGGGAGGTCAACAGGGATCACCGACTGTTTTAGGAGCTTTTTGAGATCAAATAGAAGAAAATACATAACATTAAACATGTTAACAACACAAAAGCCATATTAAACGCAGACTACTTTAGACCCGGAAGTAGGATTCGTCGCGTCATCACTGAACAACCGGATAGCCTAGCAATAGACAGGAACACCAGCAGTGGCCATGGTAACCACTGCCAGAGATGGCAATGGCTGTATTCATAGCTAACGCAGTGCTGATGCTAATTTCAGTGTGACTTCATCACGTGAATGCCTTTAAGGTGGATATGTTCTGGTCCTTTGGGGTTTTTCTTGCTGCTGAAATATCTGCTGCTGCCATTTAGACAGTCCATTGGTATTTTTTTGCTGGAACCAACAGTTTAGCTGGTGGCTCAGTGAGCATGCTCAGGGCTCTCGCTCTCACACATACACACACGTTTATGCACACATACTGCAGCTGCTTCAGCAGAAGTAAAATGGAGAGGCTACATGTAGCAGTGTGTGTGTGTGTGTGTCTGTCTGCTGACAGTAACCTACTTTAATGGAGCCCACTCACTCAGAATGATAAAAATACTGCAATTCTTCCTCCTTCTCTGTTTTCTTCCTCCTTTCAATCTATCTTTAACTCCATCTCCTCTTTCCTCCTCTCTCCATCCTTCGTCCCATCACTCCTTCCAAGTCTCCTATTTTCTAATCCCTCTTCTTTTTCCTGTATCACATTTTTATCTCCGTCTTAGTCTAGGTCTTTCAGTCTCTTTGCACATTTCACCCTCATATTTTTCACTTCCCTTTCTCCTTAACTCTAAGGAAAGGAAGCAAAAGATGGAAAGAAAGGAGGCAATGTAGGTATAAACACGTCTTCTGGCACTAGTAATCAAGATTAAAAGGGAAAAGATAGAGACCTTAAATCAGACAGGATGGTGTGAGACTGGGAGGGAGGATTAAGAGAGGATGATGGTGGAGAGATGTGATCCTTTTGGCTAGGAAAAAAAAAAGAAAAGGGGTAGGGAGTTATTTTTTTAAATTAAACGTAAATGATGGACTCTAGGTTGTTGGTCATTATATGTTGATGCTGAGTCTAAACTACTATTTAACACTGATGAAAGGAAGTTAGATTGTAGCTAAAATTTCAGAAGAAAATTAAAACTAGAAAAATGACGGAATGCTTGGTTGTTGATTTGTAGCTTCTTACGCCTATAAATTGAACCAATACACTAGAACAACGAAACCCTCCAGTCACTCATTTCAGTGTTCTTGTTCCGGTTAAATCCTCACTAGAGCATTGTTAAAACTGCTGTAACCAATGCCAACCAGTGGGTTTTGTGTGCTTCTTAGCTTTTTATTGCACATTGTTGGATTGTTAAAGCTGCATCATAATTTTGGTGGAAATGCTTAAATGGCCTAAAAAATGTTCTTGCTTAGTAGAACAAATGGCTAAAAAGAAAAGTCACATGAAAGTGTTTTTGTCCTCTGCAGCCGGTAAATTTACGAGCCACTACATTTAATAATTCAGAAGATGACTAGATTGTTAAAATAGAACAGGACTCCAGATGATGGTTGACCTACAAAAGAAGCCGCTCAAGCAAACACACCTGCCAACGTTGCAATCGTCAAAGAAAGTCGGACTGCTTCTTCCGAGTCTCGTATTGCAAATAGTTTTGTTTTGTTTTTGTTTTTTTAAGAAAAGATCAACTGATTTAGCTTTTAAAATTAGCTTTGAAAAGTGTCATCTACTTTTTTTCTTGATTTTCATCGGTCGATACATTTGTTTTCTTTTATTAAATTATTGGCCGCTTTCATTTAATTCCCATGGCAATAATTAAAATCAAATCTACTCTAATCTAATCTAGCATAATCTAATGTAGTTTCCGTTTCTGTTTGTGTGAGTAAACTAAACAGGGGAGAAATCTGATTGAAGATGATTTCACTGGGTTAAGATCATATTTGAGTGTGCGCTGTTGTGACATTTTGTCATTTTAAAGTGGGTGTTTTCAACCAGAAGCCCAGCTAAAGCAACAATCAGAGCTGGTTCAGCAGTTGTGTGTGCTATAAGATCTCTATGCGTGTGTGTGTGTGTCACAGTTCTCGCTCCCTGGAGAGGAGACTCTTTCCTTCAGTTGCATCATGGGAGATGCTGCAAGTGTAACTGTGTGTTTGTTTGTGAATGTGGTCTGTGTGAATAATTTGTGTGTTTATGCATGCTTGTGTGCGTGTGACATTTTATTTGTGTGTGTGGTTCACATTCTGTGTGGAAGCGGTGGGTACAATGGCTCCGCTTGGGCCAGAAAGAAACGAGAGAGTGACGGGCAGCAGACGTCGTCTGTGAGCGTGTGCGAGAGGCTGCAGAGAGCGAGAATCTATGCAGTTCTCATTACCAGCCTGCAAAGTGGCACAGCGTATATTCTGCAAAAAAAAAAAAAAAATCCAGAACGGCACACACACACAAACAAACACACACATAGATACACACACAAGCTTTTTCCACAAATCAAAAAGAGCTAGGGTCAGGCAAGAGAGAGAGAGAGAGACGCACCCTTTTATCTTTCACATGTCTATATATAGCGATTCATGGTGGAGAAGAGTGGAGCAGCATGGGAGGGAGGGGACGTTGAGGTAGAGGAGGAGAGGATGGAGAGAAGGCAAGATGGCTGAATTAGAGTGGAGCATAAGGAAAGAAATAGAGTGATTTTTTTTCGTGTGTGTATCTGTGTGTGTGATTTAAAAAAGGAAAAGGAGGAGAATGCTTTCAACCTGCTGGTACCATCTTCAGGGAACAGAGACAAGGAAAAGTCAGGTGGGGGGACAGACACACGAGGAAAGTGAGAGGCCTGCCGGTAAAACTGGACTTCAGTGGAAAATCTGCAGGTTAGAGCGAACCAAATAAATAAATCATAGTAAGGCAGACAGGGAGCTGAGGTCACTATTGTAATGGCAGACTGGATGATCGCCACAAACATACCACAGCTCCCCCCATCACCATCATGACACTCTCTGTGGTATTTTAATATTTTTGATTTAGCTTTTGCTAGTGGTGCAACGGATGAAAAAACTCACGGTTCCGATCGGATCACGGTTTTCAAATCATCGGATCAATTTTCGGATCAGCAAAAAAAAAAGACAAGAAAAATTTAACTTGCCATTTATTTATTTAAGTATTTTTTGCCCATTATAAAACATTCAACTCAAGACTCATTTCACACAATTATGTAAAAACAAATTAAGGTGCAATATAGGGCAGTACACAGCTGTGTATCTACCACTCCACTGTAATATAATGAGTGGTCATGGTCACGTAGCTTTACGTTGCCCTGGAGGTCCACCCATCTGTAGGTAGAGCAACAAAAGATGCCTGTGACAGTTCAGCCATAACTTTAGACTTTTCCTGCTCATACATGCTTGGAACGATCTCGTCTCTGAAGTGGATGTGCAACGGGATAACATAGCATGGCTCAAGCACGTTCATTATATGTTTAAACTCCTTGTTTCACGCATGTCTGTAGCTTTTGTAATAGCTTTAGCCCGATTGGGCAGCAAAGGGCTGCTTAACCCTTGTGTGGTGTTCGTATTTTTGTTACTCAGCCAGTGTTCATGGGTCTGGTGGACCCGCTAGAGTTTTGGCTTTCCAAATTAACACTATCAAACAATTTTATGTTAAATTACTCAACAGATGTTTACTTCATCCCAATTACAAGACATATGAACAGCAAACATGGTTAATTTTTTCCCTTTACCTTTGTTAGATCACATTTATGAATTAATGTGCTTCTCGTTTTTCTTTTATATAAAATGTTATAAATAAATCAGTTATAATCAAGTGGAGTGAGTGGAAAGACACAACACATTTACACGTGAAAAAATAATTAATTGTTTAATTTTTCTTTTGACATAAACTGAACACGGGTCTCACAGACCCGAACACCATACAAGGGTTAAATGCCACAAACTCCTCTGCTCCTCCACTTGGTCTGCTAGTGCTGGCCATGACTATTGCTTGACAGACTGACCACGCACACCATACACATACTTTTCTTTTCTTTTTCAAATCTTCGGATCACGTGCGTGCCAAGAAGTGGGATCGGTTCGGATCATGGATCAACAGAGATCCCTTGGACCACTAGCTTTCCCCATTTAAGATTTTTGGATTGGCTTGTGGTTTTGTGAAATTAGAGCAAAAAGAGGACAGCAATTTCCTTGCAACAAATATAAATTGGTTGCATTGAAGTTTTTGGAATTTTGCAACTAATTGCCGCAGCAATGACTAGCTCTTCTCCCAGTGGTTGAGTGTTTAACACCCTCAACTTCTGGGAGGCCACTTTTGTGGTAGAAGTCAACCTGTCTCCAATCAATCACAGTCAACGCACATTGACCTCTGTCACAAAGATCGGGACATGTTTGCAAATAGTTTCCGTCTATTTTCTAAACGTACACATGTTGAAATTAATCTGAGTTGCTCTGCACCAGTGGGCACAATCATGTGCCATGTATCTGTCTTCAATAGGAGACTCGACTCAAATATTCCAACTTGCTGTACTTTGGTTACGCTGTAAAATATAAAAGGTTGCTGAGGATTTTGTCATGTTTCACTGACTCTCTGTTTCAACTCCAGGACTGACTGGACTCTGAATGTAAGTAGCTAATGTGAATTCTTGTTTAATGTGAATTTCTGTGTATGTATACAGCAAAAGTCTCTTCAGAGATGGCTACTGACTGCGAGTGGTTGTAGACGTTGCCCCCATCTCAGTCTCATTTAACAAGCACTTATTTATGTGCTCTGGTGATACCTACCTAAGTGTTTTTACATTTTCCGTTTAGGCTCTTGGATTTATGTCTTCTCTAATTTTCACTTTGCCTCCCTGCAATTTCGCCTGCAAGTTGCATTCAGGTTCACTCCACTTGAAAAATGTGACAAAAGTGCAGAAGAGACTCTTCTAACCTTAAGTGGAGTTAAAAAATTAGAAGATGTGTGTCTTTGCATGAAATTGTTAAATGCTCTTTATAAACTCTAAAGCGTTTTTCAAGGAGGATGGAGAGAGACAAAGTGAGAGAGAGAGAGAGTGCTTGCGTCACTCCCATAAAGGGACTGACTCTTGCTGAGTTGGGTGCTACAGTTTCATTTATTTGATAAAGCTTCATTTGGTGTGATTTAAAATCTCCCCCTCATCAGGCTCGGCTCCCCTAAAGCACAGCCTCAGCGCCACGCCAAAATGCCTCATCAGCTGAAAACACACACAGCCTCCCGCGCGGGTGTGGGCATGGATGTGTGTCTCTGTGTGTGTACAATGCAAGCTGGTACTCTGGGACATTTTTCACTGGATGACTGAGACGGAGGAATTTAAATAGGTGTGGGCAGTTTTATGGAGGTTTGGGGTCATGGTGTGTGGACAGATGAAGAATTTTGAGCAGGTTAATAGTTTATTGTCTACATGGACAAATTTCTTTACTACAGTGGGTACATGCATCCATCACGTAGCTGTGAAGGTTCCTTTTCAAAAGCATAATGCAAGTTTGTGTATGTAAAAAACTGTGACCAGAATGCATGTATCGCCAACTTTTTGTGGAGTCAGCCACCATGACCTACAGTGACAGGGTGTAACAAATGTCAGGGAAATACGTTTTTTGTTTTTTGAGTGTGAAAAAGAAAAATATCAGCTGATTTATCAGAGTATCACACTTTTAACCTTCTTATAAATTAAAAGAAAATACAAAAGATGTTTTAATTTGTGTTATTTTTGCCACATGCAGCAAAAAGTGACATTGATAATGCAGCGGTCTAAAAAACTCACAAAATCTGTTTCAAATACAATACATTTGGTATTACAGAGTTAAAAATCCTGTTATTGTCAGCCTTTAAATTAACCAGACTGAATGAACTGGTTAGTGGTCTTTGGGTGTAAAACATATGCCATAAAATGACTAATGTGATATTTATCTCATTAGGGCCCAGTTGTCAGGTTGAGTGAAGGAATTTAAAATGACTTAAAACTTTGCATTAAATTATAATGTCAATAAAACTGGGAGATACTTTTCCATAATTTAGTTTAATTTAGTTTCCATAATGTAAATGTCTCATCAAATTGTCTACAGTGTTTTGTGCACATAAACTTAAACATAGTCGTAGGTCATCAGGGTATATTACTGGCTGTACAATTGTATTTAGAAATGTGTGTTTGGGGGATAGTTTCCTTTAAGAAGTTCAACGATTCTTTAGAGGTTAACAATCTGCTCATTCTTATTTTGAAAGACCTGCAGGTGAGATAGTCCAGACCACTTCCTGTCTGATGTTTTCCTACCAGCACACTTACCATGGCTGGGCTGTTGATTTCATGGCCCTTAGCATCATTAACCTTACACTTACAATTTCTTTTTAACTTTTCACTGAATTTATTTATGACATTGTTATTATATGATTTTTGTTCTAATGTAGCAAAGAGATGGCTATTGTAAACTTCATTGATTACTTCTATGTGATTGTTTTCTGCAAACTTATTTCATATAGTTTTTTATTTATTATGTAATTTGTTTGTTTGATAATTGAAGCGACTCACTGACGATAATACAACTGCTCAATCTATGGCTCTTTTTTTAAAATGACTTAAATTATTAATGAACTATCCAAATTGTTGCCTTCTTTCTGCAAATTGACTGCAGTACCTGCCAGTCCTCTTTGTGTCTGTTGTCTAACAGTTTGCTGAGAGCTTTTACTGTACAAAAGTCCAAGCTTCACTGCCTAAGAGTGCTACAGTAGTAGCAGCTTTTGTTATACCCACACTGCAATTGCATTGTGAGTATAGTAAAAGCTCCTACTGTAGTAGCAGTATTAGGGAATAATGCATACTATAGTACAGCAGCAGGACAACATGATATATTCAGATTGTGTAGGTTTAGAAATGCTAAAGAAACCTTTTTTGCAATAACTGTGTGTGTGTGCGTGTGAGTGTGTGGATGTGCACGCGCGGTCAGTGTATTTGGCAGGGTAGAGCTTGTTTGTGGCCATCAGAAAGCCATTTTAATTAACAAGAGAGGAGCACACACACTCATTTTTGCAGTGCTCACCAATAATACCCTTGCCAGAAATTTCAGCTCCTTAATTGCTTCCGATTCACCTCTTTTTTTTTTTTCTCAAAAGATGAATAGAGTGATGTGTCAGACGAAAGAGGTAAAGTAAGACAAAAACAAGGAATGGTCACATTTGGAGGAGACTAAGGAAAGAAGGAAATGGAAAGAGAAACATTGAGGATAAAATGAAAAACACACAGAAAGAAATAAAGATCTGAAGGAATGGGAGGAAATGAAAGAGAAAGACACACACACACAGGCAGAGTGTTACCTCCTGCTTTCAGCAGGTTGTTAGGCCAGTAGAGTGTCTGTCTGCTGAATAATAGATGGTGTGGCAGGCTAGCATGTAGTCATCAAGCACATACACATGCACTCTCTGCACTGCGGCCTGAATTAGATTATTCAAATGAAATACATTTTAAGGTTATCCTAAAAGTGAAGGAATAACTTAAATATGAAGTAACCATGTAAAAACACTTACACACTGTGAAGTGCTGTAAATCCTGCACTTAGATCAACAAAAAGCTCTTTCTACAGATATGGAACCAGTTCTGTCTTCAGCACCTTTAATAACCAGAGTAGTCATTTGAGTGGTTAGGACATCATGGCAGACAGAATCTGTGGGTACATCTGGACATCGTCTGGTTTTAACATCACGCTCCAACTCTGCGACTCTTTTTTGCTTTTTTGCTTCAACACCTGTGAGCAGAACTGTTTCTGCATTAGATACTGGCCTCTCCTTTGTGATATAGTGGCAAAAGTGGTCTCTCACATGGCGCACCAAGCACAGCACAGAAACGCAGAGTGTAAGCGCAGTGTTCCTGTGACAGGGGAGCGAAATGTTGCAAAGCAGCAGGATACCATCCATACATTTTGGATAAGGTAAAGTTAAATGAAAAGTGGCTAAACCTATTTAACAAGTGTCTAGGTTTGTGACAGTTGAAAGGATGATTGGTACTGAGATGGTTTATACTGCCACACACACAAAAAAAATCTTTGGTGGAAGAATCTGAAGTCATCTCTACATTCTCCATCTGTCTTTCCAGTAGCGCTGCCATTCTCCGCTGTAATTTGGCCAGTGGACTATTATTAAATTGACTACTCATAGGATGGTTTTCATGTAGAAGAGAGAGATTTGTGGACTATTGCTGGTGATATTATTTTGATTTTTGCATCATATAATTAGAACTATGACCAAGAAGAATGCAGCTCCTCTACTGCTCAATAGTGCTCCCGGAGGCTAATAATATAATAGGTGTGAACCCCTTAAAGAGCCATAGTGGGTGTTTTGTCTTTGACCAATATAGCTTTATTTAAATTACAGCCAGGATACCAGTTCATCAGGTATACTACCTAGCACTACTACCACAGCTACCCAGTGGCTAAATAACGGAACATCTGGACAAAGCACTTTTTCACCAGTAATAAGATTCAACTTTGGAAATTGTAGTCTGCCTCTTACCACTGCACCTTTCACAAGTATAGGTGTGTGTGTTGTGTCAGCCAGCCAGCATGTGCCATGGAGTTCAGTGCCGTCTTGTTAGTGTGTACTCCGTAGACCGACCTGTCTCATCCTCTCACGTCAGCCGTTCGCCTCTTATCCTTCACACACACACACACTCGCACACTGATGCACAGAGGCTGTCCTGCAGGCCATAGTGTCAGTGTCAATGTTGCATCTGGTAAACACGACAATGGGCGCATACTAGCGCGCGCACAGAGAGACAGACACACACATGCAAGCTAACAGGATAATGACTGGACAATTAGGCACAGGCTTGATCTGTCTAGATGTATCCGGTCATCTTAGCCCCTCCAGCAGCCATTACTCAGGCATGGACACACACACAAAGCGCAACACATTCAAACACACTTGACTGGATGGAGCACTGTGAAAAGCTGGCTGCCCCACCAGGCAACCTTTGTGAGTCAGGCTGTGTGTCTGTGTGTTGTGGTGGGAGTTGGAATTTAACTCTCATGTACTGCTGTAATAAAGTGACCGTTTTCGGTTTGAATTTCATAATGTCAGTCACTGTTTCTCTGGCGTTTTCTTCTGCAGAAACAAAACTGTGCAACGTGGTGTGCTGACAAAGCAAATCAATCTTCCCTCGGGCTTTATTGGTTTTCTCTTTCGTCAAACTGATGGGTCTGAGTTTGAAAATGGAATATCGAGAATCGTACACGGAAGTACTGCAGTATTCTTGAGGCATACGCAATATTATTTGGCTTTTTTGTTGTTGTTGTCTCGCGTTCATTGCTGTTCGGTAAAATTAAAGGTTGTTGAAGGTAAAGTTCATGGTGGTGGCACTAGGGTTGTCTTGTTTAAATAAAGTTTAAGTACAATAAATAATATAATAACAGCGTAATGTGCTGCAGTGGCACCTATAAAGACATGGTAAAATCAACATTAACTGAAGTTCATGTCCAGTTAAGTGTATTTACAAAGACGGTAAACAAGCAGATGAGTCACACGGTGCTTTACAGAAATGGTAACAGACATAAAAATGGACACAAACAAAGGGGGAAAAGCTACAGTGAAGAAAAGCCCTGCCTTCTATACGATATGTAGCAAAATTCCTATGTATTTGTACTTTATTTATCATAATGTTTTAAACTGTTTTGAGCACCATCTCCCCTTTTATTGTCATTGCTGTTCTTGTTATTAGTCTTTATTTATTATTTGAACTATTGCTCCAATCTTTATATTTATTTCTAAATGTTCTTAAATACTACATCTTCTGTTGTAGTATTTAAGAACATTGCAGGACCAAAGAATTCTACTTGTTTTACTTGTTCCAATAAAGCACTGAGATTTGCAGATTTACATTTCCTTGGCTGTGTGACATTACAAAGAATAGTGAATATGTAAACAGACATTCAGAGCAACAGAAAGAAAAATGTCACCTGGTAGGCTGGACTTCTTTTCAAATCCATTGTAAAAATGTTTGCATGTGTCGGTGGCTGGATCTTTGTGGTGTGAATGGCTGCAGTGTTGTGTACTGTATATGAGGTGCTTCTTCCTGGTGCTATTGGCTTTAACCCCAGCTGTACTCCATTTGAATGGATGATTCTCACCACCATCATTGCAAACTGCATCGTCCTGGCTCTGGAACAGCACCTTCCCGATGGAGACAAGACGCCTCTGTCCGAACGACTGGTAACACACATTTTACACACACACACACCCATACACACACATTTAAATGTGGTTCATGTACATGTGCAACATATTCATACATATTCAGTGTGCGCACAGATGGAAGTACATACACATGGAGACCGTTGAGGTACACTGGACACACTGATACCAAATATGCAGAGCTCACTCACACAGGCTAAAATAAGAAAAGAAAAACAATACGTTCTCATCATTTTTATCACATCATTATTTCTGATGTGATCAGGCCTGTGAATTGAACTTTGGAGCAAATTGGTACATTTCTAACCATGTTGACTGATATTGTTCTCAGAACTTCATAGGTTTACACCGATTAAGTATAACATTATGACTTCCTGCCTAATATTGTTTTGGTCCCTTTTGCTGCCAAAGCAGCCCTGACCTGGACTCCACATGACCCTTGAAGGTGTGCTGTGGTATCTGCACCAAGATCTCAGCAACAGATATTTTAAGTCCTTTAAGATGCGAGAAGGGGCCTCCATGGATCAGACTTCTTTGTCCAGCACATCCCACGAATTTAGATCTAGCGAATTTGGAGGCCAAGTCAATACCTCAAACTCGTTGTTACGCTCCTCAAACCATTCCTGAAGCATTTTTGGCAAGGTGCATTGTCCTGTTGAACGAGGCCACAGCTATCAGGGAATATCTTTTCCATGAAAAGGTGTACATGGTTTGCAACAATGCTTAGGTAGGTGGTATGTGTCAAAGTAACGTCTATATGGATGACAGGGCCCAGCATGCACAGCAGCCTCTGCTGACATCTTACCAGGTAAGCAACACACACCCGGCCATCCATGTGATTTGAAAGACAAAATGATTAATCAGACCAGGCCACCTTCTTCCATTGCTCTGTGGCCCAGTTCTAATCTTTGGTGGTGCTTTCGTCAGTGGATAGGTGTCTGCATATGCAGCCCCATACACAACAAACTGTGATGCTCTGTGTATTCTGACACCGTTCTGTCAGGACCAGCATTCACTTTTTGGGGCAATTTAAGCTACAGTAGCTAATCTGTTGTATCTGACAACACTGGCCTTCACTTCCCACATGCATCGATGAGTCTTGGCCACCCATGAGCCTGTTACTGGTTCACCACTGTTCCTTCTTTGGACTTACTGACCACTGCAGACCAGGAGCACCCCGCAAGAGCTACAGTTTTGGAGACGCTCTAACCCAGTCTAGTTTGGCCCTTTTCAAACTGGCTCAAATTCTTATGCTTGCCCATTTTCCTGTTTCTAAGCTCTCCTCAATTTTGAGGACCACATGTTCACTTACTCCCTGATATATCCCACCACTAACAGATGGCATGATGACGAGATAATCTCTGTTATTCACTTTACCTAACAGTAGGGATAATGTTATGCCCGATTTGTGTAAAGAAGTTTTAGGCTGCCATTAAAAACAAAAACCCTAAAGAAAAAATCTCCTTGACCCTTTTTCTTTTTCTCTCTTACATTTCACTTTTCTATCTGCTCTTCCCTTCTCTTTGTGTTTCTACTCACATAACTACCCATAACTTCACTTTTTATATTCCTTCTCCCATTTTTCCCTTTCCATCCTTTTCCTCTCCCCTGCAGGAGGAGACAGAGCCCTACTTCATAGCCATCTTCTGTTTCGAGTCTGGAATAAAGATCCTGGCTCTCGGTTTTGCGTTACATAAGGGCTCCTACCTGAGGAACGGCTGGAACGTCATGGACTTTGTAGTTGTCCTCACCGGGTGAGTCCACAGCTCTCGTTTTAGTTTTGGATTTATTTTAGCGATGTTCTTCTAAGTGGGGTTAAGATGAGGTTTTATTTTCTTGTCTGTGTTTGTGCCTGTTTGTGTTTATAGTGGTTAGTGGTTCCTAATGTGTACATGCTTTTGAACACTGAAATGTGTAGGCTGTGTTTCCATGGCTACCCATTTCACTCGAGTTCCAAGTTTGGTGGGGTAATCGCATGGTGAGGCTTTGTTAAAATTTGTTCCTCTGGAGTGAATAATTTGGGATATTTGTGTGGGGATTCATACATCTGTAATTAGCCTAAAGTGGACATTTGTCCTGCTGTAATTTTCCTTCAGTTTAATTTCTGCTTGGGCATTTATCACAAACATAAACATTTCAGCTTTAAAAAAACAGCAGTGGGTCCACATAACGACACTAGTGTCAGCCAATTTCTCTTCATTTTCTAACCTGATGGCTGAGGCTAGATTTACAGTTAGGACAGAAAATGTTGAAATATTGTCTCTGCCAAGCGTTATAACTGAATTTCCAGGTTGTTACATTCAGCTTCCATCTTGAGTCTGACACTCCTCTGCTCTAACTGATTTCATTCAGGCAGGAATTCGATTTTCCCAAATCAATCACTAGAGACCAATATATGCTCTTAAATCTCTTAAGGTTCACCACGTTTTTCCATTTATGTATTGTAGCCATTCCTCAGGAGTGCCAGAATAAACAGTCGTGCATCATTAGATAATTGCTTTAGTCATACCCATGGCGCTGACTGACTAGTCATTGATCCTTCTGCAGCGGTCAATGGACAGGTTGTTCCTCAGCTGAGAAACTGGAGTTTCATGTCACAGTGCGAGATGAATCAGTCCGCCCAGTCAGATGGAATATGTCAAAGGTCTGGACCTAGACAGGTTTCTGCAAAAGGAAGCTGTGAGCAGCTCATTTAACTCCATTGGAGTCCACATAGAAAATGCAATTTTTTTATGGATAGTCAAACTCAAGGAGAACTAGAACCAATGACATGCCAGCTTACTACCCGACTTGGACTTAATTGTAAGCTGTTCATATGACTGCGTATTTTAGTGTCCTGCAATGGTATGCATGTTTAATAGGGGACACGAATGGAGGCAAACAAAATATATCAAAGAGGGTCCATCACACTTACCTCTAGCTCCATATTGTTATTCTTGGACTCTATGAATGGAGTCATTCTGTATGGTTTATAGTTTATGGTTCAAAAGAATACTATTTGATTTTATAATGGATCTTCGAGCAGCCCTTCAGTTCATCTTCTCTCCACAACAAGATGTTTTAGCTTTTTTCTCAATTCCCTTAAAGAAACTTTCTTCTGATTTGATCCCCCTCCCCACAAAAAATATTCAGACATGTGAATGGGTGGACCTTGTTTGCTCATAGCCAGAGCTCAGTGCCTGAGATGACCATATTTGTGATATTCTATGACATCATAAATATCCAAGAGTAAAGAAGCCTGAATACTGGCTCTTAACCACGGATGACAAAAATACAAGGCGAGGCACAAGGAGACAAACTTTGAACAAGGTAGAGCAGGAGCTGGTAAAGAGACTATCAGACTAAGTAATGAGGGGTATAAGTACAGAAGGAGTTAACAAAGTGAAATCATAGATTGTTGAGCAGACAAAGGTGGGAAATTAAACAACAGAAGTTTACCACAATGAAACAGGATGTGTCTAAAGCCACAGTTACAACTAATGTGGTGGTTAGTACTCCCTCAATCTGTGACATCAACACACTCCCATTAACCATTTATACTGGCACTTGAGGTGTGCTGGACTCACTGCAATCTTCTAAATAAAACAACAAAACAAAAACCACTGTATCGGTGCTGATATGGGAATAGATGTTGAAACAGGAAACACCAATCACAGTATTGTTTTACGTAACATTTCATCTTTACTGACTGTAACATGTCAGAATCTCTGCTCCTGCAGCAGTATATCATTGAAATGCCAGTGAACAGCCCTGCTCATATTGTCATGTCTCCAACCCAGCTGCATTGTCTTTACATACATGCCAGCAGGTGGCATGAGTAGTCATGTGGTTGCCAGGTGATCTAAATATGGCTGCCTAAACCATAGTGGGTGGGTGGGGGGTACAGATGATAAGAAGATGTCGAGAGGAGAAATAGGCAAATAACAGATACGCATATACATACACACACTTATTTCGGTGATAGTGTAACAATATTACAGACAACACATCATCAGTAATTTTTAGATGAATCCTTACTCAGTCTGTTTGTGTGTTTGCATCAAGTAGCTTGACTTTGTGTCTTTTCTAATCTCAAACACACTCACACAGACTCAGCAGAGGTCTGGTTTGACAAGGTGTGTGTGTGTGTGTGTTTGTGATCAGGGCCACTCCTCCTCAGTCACTCTTCCTTTAATGAGGACACATACACACATACACGTACACAGGCTGGATCAGAGCGTCCCTGCAGGGAGCAGCAACCAGGGCAAAGTGAAATGTCACTTCTGCAAGAGATGGGGGAGCTGGTTTGTTGTTATGGCAATAGCCAACAGAGTGGTAGCATAGTTTTCTGCATCCTTCTTTCTCTTTTCTTCTGCTATTCTATCTGTATTTAGTTAGCTGAAAGCGCTAGTTGCTGAAGCTAAAACAAGAAGTAGAGAAAATCCCAGCTGGATTTAACTAGAGCTTTAAACTGGTGGCCTTTTACTGCTTGAGGTAGTGTTGTTAGCCCTTCCGCTTTACCCCCATCATCATGTCACTCAGCTTTACAAGATGTTAACTGATGCCATGGGAGCTAAACAGGCAAGCATAAATCGCAGCCAGTCCTCAAGTAAGGTGTGTTCACATGTAGTGATGTTTTTATCACCTCTGCTACCACATAGTGTCTCCAGAGAACTGATGACAAGCCACGCACAATGCAATACTTTTTCAGAAAGTAGCATACTGTAGTTTCTTTTGTTTATCTTTGGCAGATCACAACCAAACTGTCCTGCTGTAGAGCACCATATTAGAGGTCTCTGGGTTTGTAAGGGAATGGAAATACAGGTCCCATCTAATGGGTTCCCTAAATTTTCTTTTCTTAGAGGAAAAAAAGAGAATTCTAAAAAAGCAGTAAGGAAAATTATAACATTTATTGGGTTTAAGGGGTATTATAGATATGCTGGAATAACACAGGGGATTTACAGCGTAGTGGATTCACCTACTGATGAGCAGCACATCAGGTTGTTCTTCAACTGTATTCCCTGAAAAAAAAAAATTAAATGGTTTCGGACTGGGAATACACTCAGTGTGATTTGCTGGGGGGCAGTCTACATGTTCTTGCCTCTGCTGAATTATTTTTACCCCTGGTGGAGATAAATTTCTCCCCAAGTGATTTTTTCTAGAGTGTGAACAACAATAACATCACAAATGGACTTTCACTGACTTTCCTTTGACAGTTAAGCTCAAATGGCAAATGGGAGCTAGCTTGAGCCATACCTAACTTTTCATTATGCCACTGAGCACAAATAGATTGTCCCACCATAGAAATTGCAGCTAGATGATTGAAAGAAAACAACAAATGTTCATATTTTACAGCACCATCAAAATCCTAGAAATATAATTACTGAGTCTTAGTCTTAACCAGACACCTGATAGTCATCATCAGTCAATTATTTCCCCATGAAGGTGATACGTAAAAGATGGACATCATGTAGGGCTGCTACTTATGACATTCTGCTAAGCCTTATATGAAGAGCATTTCAGTAGTACTGTACTGTATTGATGACTTATTGGCCTTGCCACTGATGGCGAAGCTTTACAGAAGAGCAACCACCCTGGTAACTTTCATTTAAAGCATGAGTCACAAGTTAGAACTTTTTGTCTGGGATGATCTAAAAAACAGTAAAAGGCAGGAGTCATTTTACGATACAGTCTAATGATTTACTTTGTGTAGTTGTTTTGTTTTTTTCAAATTCCAAAAGCTTGCTGTTTTTCTCAGTATATGGACTAGGGGTTGCTTCCTTCCCTGTTCAGTCTTTTGTGCAAGATTTGCACAGATGAACCCTTCACAGAGGTCTGTCACTAAAATAGATAATTTTGTTAGTGTGACAAGGATCCATCCATCCATCCATTTGATACTGCTCATCCAGGCAGCAGGCTAAGCAGAGAAGCCCAGACCTGCCTCTCCCCAGCCACCTCTTCCAGTTGATTCAGCGAAACACTGAAGCCTTCCTAGGCCAGTGGAGAGACATAATCTCTCCAGCATGTCCTGAGTCTGCCCCAGGGTATCCTCCTAATAGGCCATACCCAGAACCCCTAACCCAGGAGGCACCTTGGTGGCATCCTAATCAGATGTTCGAACCACCTCAACTGTCTCCTTTTGATGTGCAGGGAGTAGCAGCTCTACTCTGAGTTCCTTCCTAATAACTGAACGTCTCATCGTATCGCTAAGGCTGAGTCCAGCCAACCTTCAGAGAAAACAAATTTCTCTTGATTTATCCACAACAGTATTCTTTTGGTCATTACCCAAACCATGTGACCGTAGGTAAGGGTAGGGACATAGATCGACCAGTAAATCACCAGCTTTCCTTATATGATCAGCTCTCTCTTCACCATGACAGCCTGGTACAGTGTCAGCATCATTCCAGATGCTGCACTAATCCAACTGTCAATCCCCCAATCCACTTGCCCGTCATTTTTGAACAAGACTCCAAGATACATGGAGTCCTCCACTTTGGTAAGCAACAGCAACTCATCCCTGACCCGGAGTGGGGTACACCACATTTTCCAGCTGAGGATGATGGCCTCGGACAGATTCTCATTCCTGCTGCTTCACACTTGGCTGCAAAACACTCCAGTGTAAGCTGAAAGCCACCATCTGATGAAGCCAACAGAATTATGTTATCTGCAAAAATCTGAGAAAAAATCCTTAGGCCACTAAAGTGGAAGCCTTCTGCCACCTGGCTGTGCCTAGAAATGAACACAATTTTTGGGCAGCCCTGGCAAAGTCCAACACCCACCAGAACTGAGTCTTACTATGGCCAGCAATATAGATCGGAAACACCACCCCAGTCTGCCAGTCCAAAGGCACCATGTCATTGTTATGTTGCTGAGGTGTGTCAACCAAGACAGCTCTACAACATCCATAACTTTAAAGAATTCAGGGGAAACCTCATCCACCCCTACCACCAAAGGATTGTTGAAATACCTCAGTGACCTCAACCCAAGTGATGGATGGGTCGTGCCAGTCGTCCCCAGAGTCTGCTTCCTCTACTAAAGCAGAATTTTGTGGAGAATTGTGGAGATCCTTGCTCCTTCCACCAGAGTCACCTGACAGTTTGCTAGATTCTCTTGTTCTGTGGTCTCAGTGCCCTCCCACACATGTTTTTACTTCAGCTACCATACCCACACTCTGCTTGACCTGTCAGTACCTGTAAGTCCCACAAAATAACCAAGCTGATAGGACTCCTTCAGCTTGATGGCTCCCTTCACCTCCGATGTCTACCATTTGGTTCAGAAATTACCACTGCAACAGGCATCAATCACCTTGCAGCCAAAGCCGATAAATATTTAGGTTAAGTTTCAAGCCTGGTCAAACTGTTTTTTAGAGGGTTTTTTTATTTTGTTTTCACAAATCACAACCTGATCGCAGGTGACATCAGTAGCTTCAGTAATTTGTGAAAACATTTTGCCCTTTTTATAACACCTTTTAATATGCTAAGAGGATAAATATTTTAATAATTGTAAAGTTGTAGCACTAAGTGGGTGGGGAACAACACAATGTAAAAGAAAGTGATTTTTTGGCTTGTTTTGGATTACTTTGAATTGTTGTCACGTTAGTGAAATGAGCAATTTGAGATCCAGGGAAAACATAGAGCAACCGTGTGCCTGCCTATCTTTTAATGTGATTGCATACATTCAGAATTGTGTTGTGTTGAAAGTGATACATAAATGAACCTGCTGTTCCATTTATGAAAAGGTTACCAGGGTGCCCATTCAGACATGAAGCTGACACATTCAGATGTCTCAGATTAATCAAAGAAGGGTTTTACTTTAAAATCATTAGCTGAGTATGCACATAATCGCTTTTTACATCCAAGTGCCATCTCACATCATAACGGAACCAACGGCTAGTGCTTCATAGCTGCCATGTTTACATTCAACTTTAAATACAGCTTTAAACTGCAGTCACTGAAATTCAACACGTCCTGCAGCATTCTGTGTGGATGGATGGATAGATGCAGTAAATGGATAGATGTAGATATGGGTAGAGCGAGAGAAGCAGAGTGAGTCCTCTGAGAGCAATGAAGCCCCTTGCCAGAGTAGCAGTAGAGTACTACTGCAGCTAGAGAGCAGAGGGAGGGAAAAAGGAGGAGGAGGTGGAAGTAGAAGACACGTGACATTGTTTCTCTATTCCCCTGGGCTCTGGATAACAGGACAGAAAAAGAATACAAGATGGGCTTGGCTGTTAAAGAACGCATGAGAAGGATGGAGAGCAGAGAAGAGTTTAGAGCAAGAGGAGGGAGACCACAGGAAGCAAGGAAAAGTGATGGCTGGGGGGACAGCGGCAGTGAAAGTGATGTATGGAGAATGAGAGAGAGGTTTGGAAGAGAAATGGGAGGAGGAGGGAAGTCAAAGATGGAGATGGAACAAGGGGGGAGGGGGGAGAAAGAGAGAGGGAAAGGAGAAATGCCAAGAGGAGCGCGCTGAGAGAGGGAATGAATGTGTGTGTGTAAGCGCTGCAGTAACCTGCTTTTCCCTGCTCCCTACGATCAATCACTCGCCACAGCCTATATAACACACTCTGCTTGTAGCTTATGGTGCATACACACACATAGACACTGTATGTAGACACACACAATTACGCACAATTACTATGCTTGGCCTATATTGCCAAGTGCAATCATACTTCAAACCACTATGTATATTTTACTCTGAAATCAACCTTCTGTAGTCTTCCTATGTGTGAACGCTATATCTGTGCGATTTTAGGGTTAAGATGTGGTCTTCCCTTTTGTACAGTGTATCAGTGCTACCTCAGGAGTTCTGACCACTGTCTTATTTGCAATTTATTGCAAAACACGTAAATTTGTCATTGAATCACGAGTAATACACCGCAGCAAAGTCTTGAATTTCTATTTTCTCTAGCTACTGGTCACCACCTGGTTTCTAGGCCTGTGTGACTGAGGCCTGGTACTACCATTGCTGATATCTGGACCAACAAAGATGCCAGTGAGATATCAAAGAAGTCACATGTCTGTGATCAAAAATAACATCAGATCTACAAGAGGATCTACAAGGTTTTACAATGTTTAACACTGCACCATGCACCTCTTTGTGACTGATTTCCCCAACCGCTAAAAGCCACCTACAACCACTGACCAGCCAGTTGGGGAATACTAATTTTTCCCTAGCAACTAATAGTTGCCAGGTAGTCATTAAGCAGCCTCCAGGCTGATCTGACTGGTCTTAGATGAACTAAGATTAAATGTCCTATTCTGTGAATATTGATATTTAAGAATATAGATGCATATTGAATATTATCCATCCATCCATCTTCTTCCGCTTATCCGAGGCCGGGTTGCGGGGGCAGCAGCCCAAGCAGAGAAGCCCAGACCTCCCTCTCCCCAGCCACCTCCTCCAGCTTATCCGGGGGAATACCAAGGCGTTCCCAGGCCAGCCGAGAGATATAATCTCTCCAGCGTGTCCTGGGTCTGCCCCGGGGCCTCCTCCCGGTGGGACATGCCCGGAAAACCTCGCCCAGGAGGCGCCCTTGTCAGATGTCCGAACCACCTCAACTAGCTCCTTTCGATGTGGAGGAACAGCGGCTCTATACTGAGCCCCTCCCGAATGGCCGAACTTCTCACCCTATCTCTAAGGGAGAGGCTTGCCATCCGTCAGAGGAAGCTCATTTCCGCCACTTGTATTCGTGATCTCATTCTTTCGGTCACTACCCACAGCTCGTGACCATAGGTGAGGGTAGGGACGTAGATCGACCGGTAAATTGAGAGCTTCGCTTTTACGCTCAGCTCTCTCTTCACCACAACGGACCGGTACAGCATCACTGCAGACTTCTCCCATCATCAAGACCCCGAGATACTTAAACTCCTCCACTTGGGGCAGGGTCTCGTCTCTGACCCGGAGTGGGCACTCCACCCTTTTCCGGCTGAGGACCATGGCCTCAGATTTGGAGGTGCTGAATATTGAATATTATATTTGACAAAAGTAATTATTAAAAGAAAAATCAAAGTGTCTATACGCTGTATTGGACAGTTGTTTTCAATCATTCAGGTGAGGTTACTTAGCCTTACATAAGAAACCTCACAGCAGTACATGTAAGTCTCTCACAGGTAGCAGTTCCCCTTTATACATGAAGGTCTAGTTGTCCCTCGCTATAACGCGGTTCACATTTCGCAGCCTCACTGTTTTGCTGATTTCTTTTATATGCAATTTTTTTAATATGCAATTTTGCATGCTTTTTTTTTTGGGATGCAGAACACAGCGCATTGTGTTCTGCATCCTGATTGGCTGTAGACCACTTTCAATCAATGCCGTGCTGTGTCTCCTGTACAGTACAGAATGCATCCAGCTTGTCAAATTTACATAAATCTTCGATCACTAGCAGTGTGACTCTGAAGTGCTGCACTGTGTGTTTGTAAGTTTTCTTCCCAACAAACACAACAATGTCGACAAAACGTTTTGCAGTGTGTGAAAGTGAAAATGTCGATGCATGTCTGAGAAAAGTGTATAAAGTGTGTAGTGAGGGATTTTACAGCCTTAACCTCCTAGGACCTGGCGTCCACATATGTGGACATCACATTTTGGGTTATTTAGACCAAAATACTCAATTTTGCTCTACAAGGGCCTGATATCCACTTACGAGGACATTATACTGCTACTGTTCTATCAAAATTTTAAACGAATATTTTTCTTAAAAACAAAAATAAGGTTAAAAAAAAATCTGGTAATTCTTTGTTTTTACATTCATTGGGCCCCAGTATGCCCAAATATCAAAGAGAAATTAAAAATGCATACTGTGGAAGAGTTCGGGTCTTAGGAGGTTAAAGCATCTATAATAATTTTAAAAAATAAAGTTGGCTACTTCGCAGATTTCACCTGTTGCAGGTTATTTTTGGAACATAACTCCCACGATAAATGAGGGAACACTGTACATGAAGAATATTCATATTATTGTCTAAAATAAAGCATGTATATCACTATAAATACACAAAATGTAAATACAGTAAACCATATAAACTACTAAATGTCTAAAAGTGTCTCTCATCGTGCCCAGAAGATGAACCCTGTCCATTTTACATCATTTTCTTCACTTTTTCTTCAGTGCTCATCAATGCCAGGCCAATATTGAAATTTTGCAGGAAAGATAACTAGTAAGTTGTTCTAACATTATGGCGGTTACCTTCACTGTGCAGTGGCCAGTATTTTTGGCTTTAATAAATCCAGCTCATCCAACAATGCAATATTAACTCATGTAACACACAGTGCAGCATCTGGGGTACACAAATAAGGCTTCAGACTTTTACAGGGAGTGCAGAATTATTAGGCAAGTTGTATTTCTGAGGAATAATTTTATTATTGAACAACAACCATGTTCTCAATGAACCCAAAAAACTCATTAATATCAAAGCTGAATGTTTGTGGAAGTAGTTTTTAGTTTGTTTTTAGTTTTAGCTATTTTAGGGGGATATCTGTGTGTGCAGGTGACTATTACTGTGCATAATTATTAGGCAACTTAACAAAAAACAAATATATACCCATTTCAATTATTTATTTTTACCAGTGAAACCAATATAACATCTCCACATTCACAAATATACATTTCTGACATTCAAAAACAAAACAAAAACAAATCAGCGACCAATATAGCCACCTTTCTTTGCAAGGACACTCAAAAGCCTGCCATCCATGGATTCTGTCAGTGTTTTGATCTGTTCACCATCAACATTGCGTGCAGCAGCAACCACAGCCTCCCAGACACTGTTCAGAGAGGTGTACTGTTTTCCCTCCTTGTAAATCTCACATTTGATGATGGACCACAGGTTCTCAATGGGGTTCAGATCAGGTGAACAAGGAGGTCATGTCATTAGTTTTTCTTCTTTTATACCCTTTCTTGCCAGCCACGCTGTGGAGTACTTGGACGTGTGTGATGGAGCATTGTCCTGCATGAAAATCATGTTTTTCTTGAAGGATGCAGACTTCTTCCTGTACCACTGCTTGAAGAAGGTGTCTTCCAGAAACTGGCAGTAGGACTGGGAGTTGAGCTTGACTCCATCCTCAACCCGAAAAGGCCCCACAAGCTCATCTTTGATGATACCAGCCCAAACCAGTACTCCACCTCCACCTTGCTGGCGTCTGAGTCGGACTGGAGCTCTCTGCCCTTTACCAATCCAGCCACGGGCCCATCCATCTGGCCCATCAAGACTCACTCTCATTTCATCAGTCCATAAAACCTTAGAAAAACCAGTCTTGAGATATTTCTTGGCCCAGTCTTGACGTTTCAGCTTGTGTGTCTTGTTCAGTGGTGGTTGTCTTTCAGCCTTTCTTACCTTGGCCATGTCTCTGAGTATTGCACACCTTGTGCTTTTGGGCACTCCAGTGATGTTGCAGCTCTGAAATATGGCCAAACTGGTGGCAAGTGGCATTTTGGCAGCTGCACGCTTGACTTTTCTCAGTTCATGGGCAGTTATTTTGCACCTTGGTTTTTCCACACGCTTCTTGCGACCCTGTTGATGTTTGAATGAAACGCTTGATTGTTCGATGATCACGCTTCAGAAGCTTTGCAATTTTGAGACTGCTGCATCCCTCTGCAAGATATCTCACTATTTTTGACTTTTCTGAGCCTGTCAAGTCCTTCTTTTGACCCATTTTGCCAAAGGAAAGGACGTTGCCTAATAATTATGCACACCATAGGGTGTTGATGTCATTAGACCACACCCCTTCTCATTACAGAGATGCACATCACTTAATATGCTTAATTGGTAGTAGGCTTTCGAGCCTATACAGCTTGGAGTAAGACAACATGCATGAAGAGGATGATGTGGACAAAACACTCATTTGCCTAATAACTCTGCACTCCCTGTAGTTTAGTTTCAATTTTTAGTGTTACTACTGTCACTCTCTTTCTTTCTCACTTTTTATCTCCTCTATTGGTTTCTGGGAGAGTGTGTGCTTGTGCTGTGTGAGTCGTGACTGAGAAGGCTTCTGCCACTGTGTCGTGAAGTGTGTGTGTCTGCCTGTGTTCATGCACGTGTGCTGACTTCATTCTTGGCGAACACACTGGTGAGACAGATACTTGATGAGGACAAGAATTAATGAGAGGAAGAAAAGAGGAGCAGGAGCGCACACACACACACACACACACACACACACACACACACACACACACACACACACACTCACACACACACACACACACACACACACACAGTGACTAGTGTATTTAGTATTCAAGGATGACAGTCCATTGATTTTTAGTACTGTGACGTCACAAAGTAATTTAATCATTTATAGTAGAGTCTGGGCCAGTCAGTCAATGAGAGGACACCATATATGCCCCTGTGATTCTCCTAATGGATGGTCACAGAGACAATGTTAAATATAAACCTCGCTCATTCTTCAGCCAGGTATATTTTTTTGCATGTGCAGTCTCATTGGCTTTCATTATAAGGCAAAGTTATTGTTACGGATTTATCTTTTATTAAATTGCATACGTCATAGCTTATACCTCTTTTTACAAGGACAGGGCACCGACTCTAGAACTAGCTGGCATTCCCACTGATAAAACAACTGGCACTGGTACGTCACAAAAGGGACAAAACTTGACACCACTAACATCTGTAGCCATGGAAGGGGCTAGCATAAGAAAACAACATTTTCTTTTGTTTCTTTTTCCTACAGAACCTCTTTCTGTAATTTGTTGCAATTTTGGCTGGATTTAGAAAAACACTAAGAACTAGAACTAGAACCTGATGTTGCAGCAGCACAGGTACTAATACCTGGTTTACAGTGTACTACTGACAGTTGTAGAGATCAGCGAGTTACTGTACAGAGCTTTTACATTCTGTTGCTGTCTAGTGCCACCTGAGGCATTGTTAAGCATTTGTGGAATAACTGGTAATGTCTTGTTCATGTTTGTGGTCTTGCTGGTTCTTTAACTTTACCACAAAGAAGACAGAAACCGTAATATGCAAAGAACTTATTTACACCAAAATGAAGCGATTGGGTGATGACAAAGACAAAACTATCCCCTGTTTGTGATTCTCAGCTGCTCAACTGTGCTTCTTTGATCTTTTTTTGAATGATGTGAACTTCGTTCTCTTCTTTGTGAAGTGAGCTATGACCATTCCCTTTCCTGCTTAAGCAGTACCCAGTCAACTAGGCATTTGTTAAATTCCCATAATCCTTTTCTCTGTCAGAGAAATAGACAAATAGACACCAGTGCAGAAATGTACAATCATGCTAATGATGCTATACTGTTATCATGACATACAGAGAGTTAAATGAGTTTACCTATCTACAGCGTAAACATATGATTAAAACCATAAAAAGATAGACTGCACAAAATAGACATGAACATTTTGGAAAAACATCACATCTCAATGGTGTAAAACAAATCGTGCATTACCTGACCCATATCTATATTGATATGGGTCAGGTAATGCAATGAAAGGATGCCACATCATTTGATTGACCTACAAAAGGCTGAATTCAAAGACAGAAGTGATGAAATGAGCAGCAAGCTAGTCCATTTTGCCAAAATTTTATTGCAGGAACTGAAAATGGTACTCAGTACTTTGTATGACCTCCACGTGTTTGATGTCTGACAACATCGGGGCATTCTCCTAATGAGATGACGGATGGTGTCCTGGGGGATCTCCTTCCAGATATGGACCAGGGAATCACTGAGCTCCTGGAGAGTATGAGATGCAATCTGGTGGTATCAGATGGACTGAAACGCATTGCCTATTGGATTTAGGTCAGGCAAGTGTGCGGGCTAGTCAATGGTATCAATTAATTTATCATCCGGCAATTGCCTGCATTGTTACCAGGAGGAACCCAGGACCCAGTGCGCCAGTGTAGAGTTTGACAATGAGTCCAAGGACTTCATCCTGATGCCTGCTGTTGCCTAGCCTGTAGATGTCTGTGTGTCCCCAGACCATCACTGACCTACCACCAAACCATACATGCTGAACGATGTTACAGGCAGCATGACATTCTCCACGGCTTCTCCAGACTCTTTCACGTCTGTCACATGTGCTCAGGGTGAACCTGTTCTTATCTGTGAAAAGCACGGTGCCAGTGGTGGAGCTGCCAATCAAGCTCCGCTGTGCCAGGCAGTGAGCACAGAGCCCACTAGAGGATGTAAGATGCTCAAGCCACCCTCATGAAGTCTGTTTCTGATTGTTTTATCAGAGACATTAACAATAATGGCCTGCTGGTGGTCATTTTGTAGCTTTGGCAGTGCTCATCCTGTTCCTCCTTGGTTCTGGTCTCTGTCCTGCTGATGTGTTAAGGACCTTTTACTGTCCTTTCCAGCTCTCCTCTATGGAATCTCCTCCATGCTCTTGAGACTGTGCTGGGAGACAACAGACCTTCTGGCAATGGCACTGTGGTGTGATTGAGATATGCGGGTGTGTTGTTTTGAGCCATTTTATTTACTGCGGCTGCAGCTCACAAGCTACCAGCCGCACATGCAGGTGCGTCCGCACGGCACCGCCGACCACACCTCAACACAGGGACCCATTGATGTGCCATTTTGAAGGAGCTGAACTACCTGTGCAACCTATGTAGGATCCAAGTATCACCTCATGTTACCAGCAGTGACATTGACCCTAACCAAATGCAAAATTAGTGAAAGGAAGTCAGAAGATGAGAAGAGAGAAAATCTCAGTGTCCTCCACCTGTGAAACCATTCCTGTTTTGGGGGTTGTCTCATTGTTGCCCCTTTAGTGCAGCTGTTGTTAACTTCATGAGCCTCAAAACAGCTGAAACTGATTAACAATCCCCTCTGCTACTTAACTGACCAGATCAAGTTTAGCCCACAAGTTTAACTGACTTGATGCTATGCTGGATGTTCTTTTATTTATTTATTTATTCTTTTTTGAGCAGTGTATGTTGGATCTACAAATCACTGAAAAGGCTATGTGCTGCTCTTGAATACAGCAAAATTAAACATCATTAAGTAAACTATAAGCGATTGTCCCTGCTATTAAAGCTCCCAATTTAGCATACCATGCTTAAGATTAAAACCGTCTTGCTCTTTCTCTTAAAAATGTGCAAGAACACACTGTACATTTGAGAAATAGAATCTGAGAGGTTTGGAGCATTTCTCCCCATCTCAGTAGGTAAAGATGCTCTATTGAGTCACTGGTGTATTTGGCAGTGACACCAAATTACCTCAGAACCCAAGACGGAGAGTAACAGAAAACTCTGACTCACTGCAGGGAAAGCTGAGCTCACTTTTGTGTCAGAAACAGGACAGATGAGATGAAACCAGTCTTCATAAAAATGGTTCTCGGCCGTATCGACTCAGGCCCTACGAGTTATGAATAGCTCCTTCTGTGTGCATGTAATGCTGGCTAACTTTGATGTGAAGCATGCCACATTACAGTAACATTACAGCAGCAAATCAAAATGTAATCAAATATTAAGAAGCGGTACACAGGGGTGTCACAGTGGGTACAGAACAACTGCATTAACAACTGAGAGAGGAATTTAAGTCCAACAAGGAGAGAAAAACGAGGTCAGAGACGGAGCGCGTACTTTTTGAAAGTTGTCTTGTTGCCACCACTTCCATTATCATTATTGGTCTGCAGTCATTTACAGGCTCATCTCTCCCCTATACGTTCTCCCATACCCTCAAGCTCTGTCCCCTGCAGCTTATCTGCCGCAACCCACAGAACAAGAAGGACAAAAAATAGATGTAAGGTTGTACAGTGATTGTAGTGGCCACATATCTGATGATACTCACTCAGCTGTTCTTGTTCAAAAGTAATGGCATTGAGTTACATTATGAGCTTGACTGTATTCACTGGAAAAACAGCAGCATTGGCTTCTGGTTTAAAGCAATAAATAAACCAATATTGAAGTAGGTGGAAGAAAATAGGGTGGACAGGTGGTTCTTAAGGGACGTGCTATTGGGGTGGAGAAACAATCTTATTTTAAGTGCCACTCTGGAGAGCAGTTTTGGGTCTGCCTTCTTGGTAAATGCACAATAGAGCTGTATTAAAATCTGTTTTTGTGGTTTGAGGAAAACACTACTGATCAGCCTGCCATTTACCATACAACTGCACAATGAAGTAGTCTTTCAAACAAAGCTGCTGCTTCAGTGTGCAGTGCTTTGTGTTCACCCACACACCCTCGTGAACAAAAATAGAGTTACAGACAGAAACACACACCCACAGACACACAATGTGAGGGCAGCAGAGTGTTAAAGGTAAGCCAGTAATTGTCGTTTATCATACACACAGAGTTAACAAGCATGTCTGTCCCGAATTCTTTAGCCTTAAAGTGTCCTTTTCCAAGATATGCAATCACTCTCTCTGACCTCTGACCTCTGATCACACTGAGATTTTCTCCATCACAGTATCAAATATTTTAGGTGACCTCTTATGGCAATCGTTCTCACACCTTTGCAGCAATTTGTGTACAGTAATTCTTAACAGTGTGTTTTTTATCATTTCCTTACTCTGATGTGATTTAATCATATTAAAACTGAAAGGTTCTTCTTTATTTTCATGACTATTTACATTGTAGATTCTCAGTGAAGGCATCAAAACTATGACTGAACTCATATGGAATTATGTAGTAAACAAAGTGTGAAATAACTCAAAACATCTTTTATATTTTAGATTCTTCTTTGCTTTGATCACTGCTTTGCACACTCTTGATGAGCTTCATGAGGTAGTCACCTGAAATGGTTTTCCAACAGTCTTGAAGGAGTTCGCAGAGACGCTGAGCACTTGTTGGCCCTTTTGTCTTCACTCTGCATCCATTTCTTCCAAAATCGTCTGGATTGGGTTTAGGTCAGGTGACTGTGGAGGCCAGGCCATCTGACGCAGCACACCATCACTCTCCTTCTTTGTCAAGTAGCCCTTACACAGCCTGGAGGTGTGTTTGGGGTCATTGTCCTGTTGAAAAATAAATCATGGTCCAACTAAACGCAAACCAGATGGGATGGCATGTGGCTGCAGGATGCTGTGGTAGCCATGCCTTGAGCTTTGAATAAATCCCCAACATGTCACCAGCAAAGCACCCCCACACCATCACACCTCCTTCCCCATGCTTTACGGTGAGAACCATGCATGTAGAGACCATCCATTCACCTTTTCTGCATCGCACAAAGACACAGGTGGAACCAAAGATCTCAAATTTGGACTCATCAGACCAAAGCACAGATTCCACTGGTCTAATGTCCACTCCTTGTGTTTCTTGGCCCAAACAAATCTCTTCTGCTTGTTGTGTTTCCTTAGATTTCTTAGCAGCTTTTTGACCATAAAGTCCTGATTCACACAGTCTCCTCTGAACAGCTGATGTAGAGATGTGTCTGTTACTGGAACTGTGTGGCATTTATTTTGGCTCTAATCTGAGTGGCTGTTAACTTGCAATTTCTGAGGCTGGTGATTCAGATGAATTTATCCTGAGCAGCAGAGGTGACTCTTGGTCTTCCTTTCCTGGGGCGGTCCTCATGCTCGCCAGTTTTGTTGTAGCACAACATTTTTTGCAACTGCACTTGTGGACACAATCAAAGTTTTAGCAATTTTCTGGACTGACTGACCTTCAGTTCTTAAAATAATGATGGACTGTTGTTTCTCTTTGCTTAGCTGGTTCTTACCATGATATGAATTCTAACAGTTGTTAAACACGGCTGTCAGCTGTGTACCAACTTGCAGTTGCCTCTGATCTCCACTGCTGCTTCAAGATGATAACCCTTCAACTTGAACTTTATTTTGGACTAGACTGGCCAATTGTAGGGCAATAACCAGAGATGGATTAGGGTGAATGGTGAATAACGATTGTGTTGATGTACCAATATCAGGCTAATGGCTTTTTGAACAGATAATGTTATCCTCACTAAAAGCTGTCAGCTGCACAGTTAGCTTAGACATTGTATTCTCAAAGAAACAGAAAGTTTTTTGTATTTGACAGAATTTGATGTAAGTTTCAAAAACTAAACGCTCTTCCTCAGATGTCCTACAGTAGAACTTCCTGTTAGTTGTCTAACCTTCTGGGATGACTCCACGTGCACAACCTGGTGAATGTTCAAAATTCAAGGGACATGCTCCCTGCAGGACTTCTGGGTGCTATCTGGGCAACTGTCATTGGATCTAGTTCGGACTCCTAGCCAGCGACGCAGTTTTGCATCTCTGTACGTTGTTTATGCATTGGCAGTGTCATATTATAAGTTCTAATATTGATGTCATTTTGAGTGGATAATTTGCTGGTTTTGTCTGACAGACTTGCTGCAAAACTGTGATACTTTTTTTCTTTCTTTGCAACTTGGTTACAACCCATCCTTTCACACTGTATATAGTCATGCAAATGCAATGATATTGATGAACCTTGATGGATGGAGTGAATTAGAGTCAGGCAATTCACAGTGGGCAGCATGATTATACATGTTGGGAATTTTGGCTGCAAAAACTCCAGAAATCAAACATGCTGTAAACACAAACGTTCAAGAACATTACATGCACACAAGTGTCCAACAACACACTGAAAGGAAAGACACACGCTAACAAGGACAGAGAAGTCCAGACGTCGTGTCCTTGTGAAGTCCAGCAGTCATGCTGGCAAGAGACGGAGGAACAGGTGGGCAAATCAGCCGGTCCGGCAGAGATCGAGGGAACAAGGGAGAGAGGTGAATGGAAAAACCGAAGATTAGAGCCATGGGAAAGATTGTGTGAGGAGGAGAAAGGCAACAGGCATGTCCCAATATAATTAAAGGACAGAGGAATGAAATGAAGGTTGCAGAAGAACTGACAACCAGTGACTCTACTTGACAATTAGATTACACAGAAAATTAGAAAATTTAAAAATACAACATATCGGAAAGTTAAACTTCTAGTGACACAACTACTCCTGGAAATGGAAGCACCTTTTGTACCTACTAAAGAAAATATTCTGCAAATGTTCATTAAAAGAATACTGCCCACCGATATAAGAAAATTGCCTCTCCTAATTACTTGAAAACCAGCCATTAAGTTGGCCAGACGGGTCAGAAAAGCACAGCATACATTTTAATAAAACACAGGTGACCAGGGGAAAGAATGATTCATTCCTCTTTATGACCTCCTCAATTTGTCCTTTTCCTTCCTATATACGTGAAGTTAAAGTAGAAAAAAGGAGGAGAGAGGAGAAAAAAACTGAAGAGAACGGAGGAAAGGTGGTGGGAAGGAGTGAGTTTGGGTGGGGATAGAAGGATGGACAGAGAGTCCATCAGCTGAGTGTTAGTAGTCTGCTGAGATCAGCAATAACGCTAGAGTGAGAAAATTAACCGAGGGAAAGCAAGAGGAAGGGGGTGATGAGGGTGGAGAATGTGGTGAGAATGAGTGCTTCTGTCCTGCTGCTGCCAATGAAAGCTTCAGCTATGAGGAGACGGAGAGGAGTGGACAAACACAGAGAAGAATGAAATGAGTAAAAAACAAACCAGTTGTTTGATTGAAAATATAAATGCTGTACTGCATCATGACTGTTCCACAAACAAATTTGAAATGAACAGCACGCTACAAAACATGCTCAGTCATCTCATTGTTTATTCTTCATTATCTGTTGGAATTCATTGGAAGCACTGGCTAACCCTTAGGTTGTAATGCAGCATTATTATTGTATATTGTGATATTGCTTCTACTTACAAAAAGCTTGTGTCCATTCAGCCAATCTGGATTGTATTTTCCTAAATATGAGGCCACATTTCTAGCTTCTAAACATAAAGTAATTGCAGAAAACTAATTAATTATAAACAACCAGAGCACAAGTTATTGTTTGTCCCTAAAAGTACACTGAGGAAATGTATTATTTGTAATAATGCATTTGGCCCACATACAGTACTGTGCAAAAGCTTTAGGATAATTAAGATGTTTGGCTTCATGCTATCATAACCCAGTTAGGTAGGAATCATGATGATCATGACAGCACCACCAATCACTTCAGCCGAAAACATTGAATCATTCTGGGTTTAAATGAAGCCATTGAAACAATTAAGATGGCTTTAATTCACAGAAGAACTGAGGAAAACTCTCTGACATGTCTTTTTAAAGAATCTTTCTTTACTACTAAATACATTAGAAAAGCTTTTAAAAGAAAAACAAAGAATTAGCGCTCTAAGTTTAGATTAGTATCAATGAAAGCAGCATTTATTGGATTTATGAGACACATGATGCAATTTGAATATCTGTTACATTAGGTTCAAACACATCCCTTAAATATGTATATGTGTATATTGTCCAGTACATGTGTGAATATGTGTGGAGGGTTTAATGGTTGAGGGCTCAGTGGGAGACACTAAGGGGACAGGAGTTCACACTGTGATGACACATGGCACTCCTACACTATTTCCACACAAGGCACACATGGGCTATGTGGAATTCATTTACATAGAAATACACATGCACACAAACACAGCACAGCTAATGCACGTGTGACTGGCTGGAACCTGTCCAAGGCTCTTTCATGTTGTCTGTGTGTGTTTAAACACGCAGCACACGTGGCTTTTGCACACAGACCGTGTTGTGTATACGCTGATAACATTTAACATTGTATGCTTCTACATACAGATAACTGTATGAGCCTGCATCACATACACACATGTATTGACACTGTAAGTTTTCAGTAAAACTGTGCACTGTGGTCAACACATTTCAGAAGGCACAACCTTTATTTTGAAGGCAGTCTCCATTTCCAGTTTGTGTTGCACTTTTCAGCTTCACTATTGACATTTCGCAATACTCAAGTCTGTACTTGCATTCTTGGTAGTTTGTATTTCACATGGCAGTCTGGACTCAAGATGATTATTGGATAAAAAAAATCAGGTCTGATGTGAGAATGCTTTTATTTTCATTTTAGTTGACACCCAAAACAGTAGACAGCTGGTGTTTGGGGGAAAAAAAGAAAAGAATAAATGTTAAAAACACAAGTTAATCATTTCGGGAGCAGTCTTCAAGATGTCCACGTATCAACATGCTGCTCCAGATGTTTCTGCTTTTTCCTCCTGGATTAAAATATCTTTAATGTTAGATTTGATGCAGAATAAGCTGTTAAAATAAGAACAGCACATTTGTACATCAGGGAATAAAGTGAGACATTCAATTCCAAATATACTGACAGCTCTCCAGTGAGACATTAAAGTTAAATAAAACAATGCAGTTATGAAACTTAACTTTAATCTCAGCCTAACTGATTTGATCGGGAACAAATAAAACACTAAAATAAGCCAAACAAACCGTTAGAAATTATCTTTATAAATCGTGTTTTGTGTTTAACCTCTACTGAGTAGCAAAAGCACACAGGGTTTTTGAAAACGATGAGTCTCAACCTCCCTGATCTCTGGAAACCTCGGAGCACTTTCACTAATAGGCAATAAATCGAGCAGATATTTGAAGTTTACACATCTACATTCTTCCCTGAAAATATTTAAAAAATATATTTCTGTGTCACAGAAACAGTAATATTTAAAACTTTGCTTACAGCCTTAGCTGCTCTCTTCCATTATTTCTTCTGTGGGGTTTCAGATGAAATGCATTCTGGGATACTTGACTTCACCAAGTCAATGCAAGTCACCACCAGTGAACACTCAATAGAATAAGTGACTGGGGCAACTGGCTAATGGCCTAATCAATTGCAAGAATGTTTTTTAATGTTTTTTGTTTTTTTAACCTGTGACCGTTGGTTACAAACTGGTCGCCAACTCGTCTCTGCCTCTATGACTTTTGACCCTAAACTTCCACTGGTCCAAAATGGCAGACAAGTTAGGATCATTTTTTTAATTATTCAGTTAAAATAAGCTTGGTTGTTAAAGTAATATCATATTTATCTTTATTAATTACTGTATGATTTCATTCTGTAGAACTCAGCTAATCAGGTACTGCTTTGTACTGATGCAAAGTTTGGCATGGCAGGCTGTGGCAGGTCACCTTTGAAACCAGCCTCAAGTAGCCATTAAAGGAACTGAAGTTTTTGTCATGTCCATGTTACAGTGGCTTAATTTTAATGTGAATCACATTATTTTATGTGTGCAACTTACAGTTATATCGCAGCCCAATCGAGAAGAAACATCATACACATACTAGTCTGTTGATATGGCAACTACCACTTTAGGTTATCACGCCCCATTTGCTAGTTAACTGCTTGCCTAGCTAAATTCTTAAGAAGGTGGATCCAATTGAAACAGTAGAAACCACACAGAGAACCTCTGTATAAGTACAAGTAGGGTCTTATTTTTTAAATTTTGGTAATTAGATGTATTTTGTAAAAACCTCAAACACTTAAGACAAAGACATGATCAGAGAAAGTCCTGTGCTCAAACTGCAGCTTGGGGTTTTGCCAGTTCTGGCCAAGACTGGTACACATCCAAGGTAATTAGTAAAGGCTTGAATTCAACTGCAAGACCTATAAGTAACCATTGAAAATTCTAAAATACGTGCACAAAATATCAGAAGTAATGGATGTATGGATAATTTTTCCTGTTTTATCTCATGGAAATAATAGTTGCTTCTTAGCTGTGTCTAACAAAAAGGTTAAGAATTGTTCACAGGAAGACCAATTAGTGAAATCAAGATCCAAGTCTACAAAGAGGTTTGGCCGGTTTTCATTTGCATAAATAATAACATCTATGTTATGTGTGCGTGTGTGGGATGTCTGATGTTTGTACAATACAGCCATTTCAGAATAAACCAGAAGCAGAGAAAGTGGATCATCCATTCTACCTGGGCTTCATTCATCACTGTCATCTGATCATGCATTGTGTATGCACACACACGTGTCTAATATGTGTGTCTGTGTTTCTATGCAGTAAAACAATGCGCTGGTAAGCATCAGTCTGCATGCAAAGAAGCTGCTCTTGCATTGTGTGCTGTGTTCCTGTCAGCAGGCTCAGGATCTGTGGTTAGAACAGGGGAGCTGCAGGGGCAGCAGGGTAGGTGAGGGTTATGTGTGTAAGTGTATGTGGGTGGGAGATGCGGGTGTTTGGAGGGGTTGGAAAATCAATCGCTGGGAGACCCACTTCCCATCCCTGTTTCTGCGGCAATGCCAAGATTCCATCAATGAGCATGGGCTGCGTTTCCCTGGCAACGCTTATGAATGAGAGCAGGTCGGTAACTGTGGAGACTAAGTGAAGAGAGGAATTGCCAGTTGCCATGGCAATGCCATGAACAGGGATAGACCGAGCAGAGTGAAGGTGGCGAGTGACCTCTGAGATCTTAATCAGTGCCATCAATCATCATCATCAAAGCGCTGTTCCTCGGCGGGACAGCAGCAAACAGAAGCCTCATGTTGCAGCAGGTCTTGGACCTTGATTTGATACTTTGATACTTAGGATAGTTCGCATGTTATTCTCTGAACAGTACCTGTGAATTGTAAAGAAATTTGGGGAAATGAATTCAATCTTTAACATGCAAGTTATAATTACATGATTAAAATAATGTTGAAACAACAGCACACCAGGCTTACAATACTTATACAGGACATTCCAGTTAACCTCTAAACCTGCTGCCATCAAAATAATGACTAAACGCTGGAAGGGATACTCGTGACGTTTAGTGTTTATCTTATTTACGTCCACCTTTTATGAAAGGCGCATGTAGCTACTGTTCATTTGAAAAGGCCTATTTTGAAACCTCAGTTTGAGCACCCTACAGGGTGTTTTTTAAGCTAAAGGTATATTTAGATAAAAGGGTGGAGTGGTAAGTTATCACGTGACCGTAGAGCTTGGTTAGGCGCATCTTTAGATTCTGTAGGTGCAATGCATAGATTCAGTGCTACGTAAATGATTACTAAAATACTTTTAAATGATTTTTAATTATTAAACTAAAGCACAGACTTGATAGAAATAACAATACACAGCCAACATTAACAACAAAAACATGAATGAGAGGTCTAATTCAGCGATTTGAGTTAAATAAGGTGAAGGCTAGGAGATAGTGATTAGGCTGATTACAGTTAAACCTGTCCAAAGATCTGACTAATGTTTGGACCTAGGCCATTGTTTAACACTTCATTCATTTGCATCTGTTACACAGATGTCTTGTGTTTTTTTGCGTCCTATCATTTCTATCATATATTGTACAAGACAATAGAGTTCAGGTGAACTTAGGTAAAGCTAACACACTGTTAGCATATGTAATTGTATATGTGTGTGCGTGTATGTGTATGCATGTGTGTGTGCGTGTGTGCATCTTTGCAGGTTGATAG
Organism: Rhamphochromis sp. 'chilingali'; assembly: GCF_963969265.1. Taxonomy (NCBI): domain Eukaryota; kingdom Metazoa; phylum Chordata; class Actinopteri; order Cichliformes; family Cichlidae; genus Rhamphochromis; species Rhamphochromis sp. 'chilingali'. Next base: position 37,696,022 of record NC_137948.1, on the reverse strand, counting down.
CTAGGTGTTTCCCAGCAGTGAGATCCTCTGTCATCACTGTCCAAACACCTCCTCCCTCTGCAGCTGAAACATTCTGTCTTTCTCTCTGGAGTCTCTTCAGCTCTCTCTTTGGGGGTTCATTGACTCTCTGCTTGTCTCTACTGCTGAATCTCACACTTTTGACGCACAGGACTATCACTCTTTTTCAATCCGCTCACTCTATCTCACACTTACTCTCTCTTAAGGGATACCTCGTCTCCCTCTTCCCAGTCTGTATTTCATTAGGGAGCGTCTAGTTTAAGATAAATCTCCCTTGTAATACCCTGTGTTTGTAGCCTATATTCCCAGTTTATTTGAATTAATTTGGATTTTAGGGCAATAGAGATATAGAGCTTGTTTCTTTAAGCCTAATTAAGGGCCATGACCTTTTTTTCTTTTTCTTTTTTTTAGTGGAGAGCTTTTTTTTTCTTTTTGTATGCTACTAAGTGTAATCCATGTCTGAGAAAACATACTAATTGTGTATGGTTATTAGCATTTAAACAAATTCAGAGACAGAAATATGTCAGTTAGCATTAGCAAACAATACCAAAATGCCAACGTGCCACAGGCTTCACTGAGGAGCTAGTTAAATCACTTTCTAATCCCAATCTTGACTAAAGAATAAATCTAACGTCAAAGACGCCAGCCTAGTTTAGGTATATACAATGGACCCTACTGTTGGTGGTCCATTCAGGTGCTATTCTTTTATTATTTTGAGTATTGGTTTTAACTTTTTCTTCAAAATAGTTTTGGTTTTAGTCCTATCTTTGCATTCACCTACTAAAGATTTTAATAACTGTCTTGACTATTAAAATATTCAGATTTTCAATCGTAAATTAATATTGTGGCATCAAAGCTTTGTTTAACTGGTGCCTTTTTTCATGAAAGATTTAAGCAAAAGTTGTGATACTAATTAAAAAGATCATAATGGTCATGTATAACATGATTACACAGCCTTCTGCTCCTCACGTTTGCCTCCTCTCCTTCAACTTAACTCTTAGGGATTTGTCACCCATAGCTGTTCCTCTGTGTCTTCTCGCAATCTTCCATGCACTTCGCTTTCCACTTCATCCATCTATCACCACCAGCAGCATACTCTCTGCTCCCTCTACTGGCCACATCAATACACTGTGGGCAGGTTCATCCTTTGACAGTGGCGACTGCATCCTCAGTGTTAGAATTGTCTTCAAAAGCGGTAGATGCCGTCTCACATGAATGAATTTTGGAGCTCTAGATTCACCTTAAATTGATTGTCACAGGAGAAAAAAAGTGGGACAAAAATAAACAGAGGGCGAAAGGCAAGGCAATAAATGACAGACACAGTGAGACGGAACAGCAGAAAAGTCAGATTAATGATATCAAAACAGACCCTTTGTTCTCTTACCTCATCCATTTGTTTATCCAGGTATAAACCCAACTGCCCAGAAAAATGTCCCCTAAGCTTTAATGCTCCAAGTGAGTAAGCAGTAATTTGTGCAGGCCAAAAAAGAAAACGATATGATCATAAAACCAACAGAAAGTCATCCACAATAGATTAAATCATGAACAACAAACCTATTCAGTGGATGTGGTGTATGTCAGGTTTACAGTGTTATATAATATCATGCTGTGGGAAAGTGTATGAGAAAAATGAATTAAGCAAGGCAGAAAAAAGGGCAAACGGAAGTTCAGTTTACACTGATTATAATGATCTGGTTTAAATTCATTTAGGTTACTATTAAACTACCTAACTATCTCAGTGTAGACTCCCTTAAACAAGCTGCTCTGAGCTGTTTGTTTTCACTAGAACCTCGTCGTGATGTTCTCATCGAGAACATTTGTTCATTTATTATTGACAAAATCTGTTTTGTCCATGAAACTTGATAATGTTTAAGTATGCTTTAAAAGTAGATGTTAACTTATTAAACTGCCACTAGCAGCAGCCATGCAGCGTGTGCACATTCCTAAAACAATTGTTCTGATCACCTGTAGTTAAACATCAGCTCAAGCCACCGGTAAACGTCATGCTGTTTCACTTGCTTCATGTTCTGAGTGCTCTCATGAACGCAGTGATTGAAGACTGAAGCCGTTTGCTTATTTTGCTGAGGTCAGGTATTTTCAAATCTGCAGCATTGCCTTTAGCTGTGGCAGTTAAAAAGCCATTGAGAGAATGAGGGGATTGGCTGCTGTCCCTGTGTCTGTTAATAAATGACCTCTTACTGGAATTAGCAACCAACCTGTGGAGAAGTGGAGGAGGGAGTGAGATTAAGAAGGTAGTGGCTGGAACAGGAAAAGCAATGGATGGATGGATGGCAGGGTGGCAGATGCCAACATTTAGCAAGTTTTAGATTTGATTTGTGCAGCCCTTTTGTCATTGTTTCAGTCCACTTCCTGTTTCTTAGAAAGGGTGGTACGACTGACTGCTAAATGCTACTCCTATTGTTAAATCTCATGCCTTTCTCACACATGGTAAAAAAAATACAATATTGCTTTTTTTCTAATTTAGGGCATACATTTATACGGCACATAAAGATGGGACAAAATAGCGTGTGAGCACCTCCATTTCCACATAGTGCTGATAGGTGGGGTTAGGTTTGCGTGTGATTTGCAAAAGTTGTGCTGTTCTAATGATAGGCACAATCTGTTCATTTCAACATGGCATGCATAGTCTTCCAAGAGTCGTGCAGTTAAGCACAATTAGGCAAACTGAGAGATGATATTCAGCTGCAAGTCATTTACTAACAGGACAGGCGCTGCTCGTTAATTGTAATCAGAAAACCATATAAATGTGTATGCTAAACGTAGGCAGTGTGGCAGACAGAGTCATAAAAATAGAAACGGGGTTCAGTAACTGACAGGTGCCCAAAGTAGGACTGTGAACTGTGCTACAGTATTTTGACATCACGCTCTGTTCTTGTATTAAGACAACTTACATCTCGTCCATCTTCAGAACAAACCGTAAATGTCTGACTGACAAAGGTTCATTTCTATACTCTCAGACTGGTTGTGTTAACAGTGCCACCACAACTTTACTATGGTGGATTTGTTTGGAAAAAAATTAAGTAAATTAAATTAAAAAAAATATGCAGGTTTTTTTGTATCTGTGATCTATATCTCACGTTTTGAATTTGTGTAGGTCAACCACTACAAACAGCCATGTATGCACAGCTCGTGAGATCACAGTGAAAACCGTATGAGCTGTCCATGGTCCTGAAATTATAACGGTTTCCTTTAAATGCAATCTTTAAAAATGTAAAGTTATTAACGTATATGCATGGATCAGACGTGCTGATGTTCATGTATGGCCTGATTATTTTCAGGATAAGGTCCGATTTCATCATCATGATCCCCCTGTTCTCTCTTTTCTTCTGTGATTTCATTCTGAATGTCTTTGCATAGGCTGTGAAATCATGGCCCATATATGAAATAATGCAAACATTAGTATATCAGTTTGTGACAAATACAAGAGGGTCAGAACCACCAAACCCACCAACCACAGTTTGTGTTAGCAAATCCGGTCCCCGGTGTCATGTATTATGGTGCTATAGGAAAGCTTGCTTACAACTACAGGCAATGTAAAAGCTGATTTATGAGAAAGCAGCTAATAAATGAGTCCAGATATGAATTATGAGGTTTTTTCAGTGGTCAAAGGATAGTCATACAAATGCACAAAAATGCCAGCTAGTGAATGAGAATGATGCTGAGGCTGTGCGACAGCTGGGCTTCTCTTTCTTGTCATTGGTAGCTAATGTGTGGACAGTTACAGTAAGCAAATCATTTCAAAGTATCCTTGTTTGAACTAACTGAGCTTTAAAGAAGAAAGTGAAACTTTTAAGCATCAGATGTCTGCCAATGCAGTGCGCTCCTTCCCTCTATCTCACTCCTCTTCCTCAGTACATCCCCTGTCTACGCCCCCACACTTCCTCCCTCCCCCTCCTATAGGACCTACCCTGCCTTCCGCCTACGTTCAAGACAGGTTGGAAAATTCCATGCTCCTTCTCCAGCTGACTTTGTGCCAGAGCTCTCTCTCTCTCACACACACACACCTACACATTAAAGACACACAGAGCAGTCAGAACAGATACAGAATGTGTCAGCAGTTTCCAACAGCAAACATATTGTTACTGAAGTAACACATCACACACATAGATATTGGTTTAAGGTGAACATATAGTTGTCTTTATGTTTTCTGATTGTTATTTTTGCTTTCAACTGAGACGTTTTCTGTTATTTAGCCCTTAGCCTAGCATTGATGGGTAAAATAGTTGAAGTACCTTGTCAGTATAGCACAACAGAGCACAACAACACATCGTAACTGCATCTTTAAATTTCACTACAAAGCTGAATCAACACCTCTGTGAATATTCAGAATGCAAAATCGGTTTTGAGACCTGCACAAAGAGAGGATTCATTGAAGCTGCCTTGAGCAGAACTGGTTTAAGCTAGGTGTACCTAAAAAAGTGGTGAGAGTGTAAATGATAGTGTTGACTGCTTTCAGAGACGATCTCATGTATTTTGTTTCTTTCTCTGTAGTATTTTGTCGTCAGTGGGGTCTACGTTTGACCTGAGGACACTGCGAGCCGTCAGGGTGCTGCGACCCTTAAAACTGGTGTCTGGAATTCCAAGTAAGTGTTTTTGCTTCTATGCTAATTTCAGATCCTTCCATACCAACCATGTCACATTCAAGTCCAATGAATAAAATCTGAACAAATCTAAATTTTACTGCAAGTTGCAATGTTTTTTGATATTCTATATATTCTTTGTCATTACAACGTGGTTGCCAATCGAGGAGCTACTAGACAAGCTAACCTCACTGCTCTTAATTTACTGACTGACATTTAACAACATCGACCTTACATTTATCACTTAGTATCATACTGTCTACTTTATTTTTGATTTGTTCTAAAAAGCACCCAAGCTATTCCATGTCTATTATTTATTTGCGTGTCTTGCGCTGAATCCTCCAGGCCTGCAGGTGGTGCTCAAGTCCATTATGAAGGCTATGATCCCCCTGCTGCAGATTGGTCTCCTCTTATTTGTGGCCATCCTCATGTTTGCAATCATCGGCCTGGAGTTTTACATGGGACAGTTCCACAAGACTTGCTATGATGATGTTACAAGTAAGTAGAAAGTGGTAAAAAACCAATGTGTGGTGAGCCTTTGTGACTTGTTCCAACAGAAAGGGTGGTGGCCCCATCCCATTTCAGGTGTACATAGGTTTTCTGTTCATTAGGAAAATAACAAATAAATAATAAAATGAATGATGGAGGCTTTGGTTTTTTGGGTCCTGGTATTTTTATGCTATCCTTGTGGCTTGTTTTAATACTTGAATAGGACAGGACCGGGTTCATAGACTCAAAATACATGATGTGTGTAACTCACTGAAAAAAGCGTGTTACTTTGTCAGAATTTGTTAGCCTCTTGAACAGATGAACACAGCCAGTCACTGCATTTTTTTTCTTTCTGACACCCAAAATGGGGGTTATTTAGTTATTTTATAGTGAAGCTGTATCTTTCGCTCTGTGATCAGATGAGACTGCAGATGACAGGCCGTGTGGTACTGCATCGCCATCCCGGCTGTGCTCCAATGGCACGCACTGTGGGGAAGGGTGGATTGGACCCAACTACGGGATCACCCAATTCGACAACATTCTGTTCGCCGTGCTCACCGTCTTCCAGTGCATCACCATGGAGGGATGGACAAACATGCTGTACCACGTATGTCTGACTAGCCACCCGAGACCCTTTTTCTTTTAACTGAACATCAGGCGATTGGGGAGAACCATCATGCTTTCACTGTGGAAAGCAGTTACCTGTACCCACTGGTTTGTGCATTGCACCAACACCAATATTTACTAATTCGTGATACCATAAATAAAATCCTCTAGGCATAATGAAAATTTGCTGAAACGTGACCATTGACTAAACCATGTTATTTGTCAGATAAATGCATTAAAACGGCTCCAATGTATTAACATAGAAGCCGGTAGAGACTGACTCACTTTTAAGCCTCTGGTCATTCAAGGAACTGCAGTTTGAGGTTTAAATTTGGTGAAAGCAGTAAAGTGATTTTTACTCTTTTTTGTATTTAGGCACACTGGACTTGCCACATTGGTTGGAGGTTAGAGTTGAGCTGAATTTCAATTATCCAAACGAAGCATAAAGTATTTAAAGATCTGATTCAAAATGCCATTTATTTGCCCAAAAGACATATCCCGTATACTCTGTCATTATCTCTTTGACTTCCTTTATCCATCATCTGTCCTTTTCCTGCTTTTGGAGCTGCTCTCTTTTTCTTCTCCTCCGCTCACTATTCTGGTCCGTCTTGCTCTATATTTAACATCTTTTCTGATGGATGAAGGCTGACTTCCACTCTCACACGAGCAGTTGGGAGGAAACCAATGAAAATTTAATAGAGGATGGACTGAGCATTGTAGCAGCAGTACAAAATCCAGTGCATAGATGCAGCCCTCCAACAGTGGATTATAATCATAGCTTATTAGCTCATAGTTTATCAAAAAGAAATACAATATCCTCCAGCAGCCGGGTTCATGTTATTGTGAGTTGAGTGAAAGAAGTAAGTCACACAGTGTCTGAGGATTACAGGGAGACCCAAAAACCTTTGGACATACTTTCTAAATGTTTCTTAGTTTTGCCTCCGTACACCACCCACAGTGGATTTTAAATTAAACAATCAGCATGTGAGTAAAGTGTTGGCTTTCATTTTAGAAAAAAGAATGAAAATAAAATGTACTCTTTAGGTATAAAGACATTTTCTATACAGTCCTCTGTTTTCAGAGGTTCAAAGGTAATGGGACAAGCAAACATTTTTAAAATATTAGTATAGTTTATAATACTCAGAGGACAATCGTTTCCACTTTACTTTCAATTGCTGCTTGTTTGTGGCTCTCGCTGCCTTCAGTTTTGATTTTAGTAACTGAAAAGCATACATTGTTGCAGTGATGCCCAAACTGCGGTGTTGAGCATTGAAGGTAGTTCAGGTACAATTTTTCTGTATGAATTTATTCATTTATATGAAAAGTGAATTATAGCTGGTAATAGGAGGGGGTTAGTTTCAGATATTACTTTGACCTGCATTTACTGTTCTTGCATCAAAGTTTTGGTAATAACACTTTGCATAAGACTGGGTTGCATTAGCAATTTATAGACAGCAACCTGTGTTGTTTAGGTTTCTTGAATAAAAATTTTAAGGAAGTGCATCACTTCATCTTGTAGTTTGATTAGAGTGAAGATTTAAGATTGGGATGTTTTAAATGGGCCACAGCACTCTTGACTTTTGGAATGACTGCTGTGTTAGGTTCTATCTATGAGATACATCTAATCTATTAGATCAGATTGGGGTCAGATCAGTGATTTAACTACTGAAGAATACCCCTTTCTTTGCCTTGAGAAGCTTTAGGGTTGGTTTAGAAGTGGTCATTATCCATCTCTGTGTTTTGCAGCATCTGACTGAGTTTAAGCAAAGAGTTTAGCCTCAAATATTTCAAAATTCAATGTGCTACTTGTATGAACAGTCACACTGGCATTGGCATTACATAAATGCCCACGCCACCATGTTTGACAGATGATGTGGTGCACTTTCTCTCATCATTCTGGTACATGTTAACCTTGATCTCATCTCTCCGAAGCATTCCACAAAAATGAACAAAGCAATCAAATCTGACAGTTGTGTGCTAGAGTGACTAAAGTGTTGAAAGGCTTATTAGAACAAACGTAGTTGACATTCTCTGCAGAAGAAAAGCAAAGGAAAGTTAAACCAACAGTGCATGACCGATGTGTGGCCGTGTGTTTCTTGCAGAGTAACGATGTAAGTGGCAGTTACTTTAATTGGATGTACTACGTCCCCCTCATCATCATCGGCTCCTTCTTCATGCTCAACCTGGTGCTGGGTGTACTCTCAGGGTAAAAGCCTGCCATTTGTCTTACAAAAACAATTGAGCTTTGTTTTTTTCCCACAATAATTTATGTTTTGCACTTTCGTTCCATGAATAGTAAAAAAAATAAATGACAAATGTTCCCACAGTGAATTTGCCAAAGAGAGGGAGCGAGTGGAGAACAGGAGCGAGTTCCTCAAGCTGAGGAGACAGCAGCAGATTGAGAGGGAGCTCAACGGATACCTTGAGTGGATCTGTAAAGCAGGTCAGTGGGCACTCGCATTCACACCAGTGCTGACACATGCTGCTCAAGCTCCTACTAGAGAATTAAAAAAAACACACACACACACAACCAAATCCTGATATAATGCTCCAAAATCTCATTTCATTGAATTCTACAGAGGAGGTGATTCTGGCTGAGGAAGATACTACAGGGAACTTTGATGGTAACTAAACTTCATTTGCTGTGTTAATGTTTTTGTATGACAGTGAGAAAGGCACTGCCCATAGAGTATAAATAAAGGTACAGCAAATAAAAGTCTAGTACAATTTTTTTTTTATCTTAAATGCTTTAGCGGTTTTTAGAGCTGCTCATTTAAATGTGCAAATAAATGTGGGATTTAGCGCGGTACAGCAGCAAGTGACAGATTCTGTGGGAAGGGTGAGAGAGTGACATCTGAGAGACAGACTGAAGACGAGACAATTCGTTTCTCTCTCTCTAGGTTCGAGGCGTAGGCCAACCATCAAAACCAAAAACAACAAGACAGAGCTGCTGAACCCTGAGGAAGGAGAGGACAACATTGGAGATGCAGTAGGTAAGACAAACACAGGGATGACACGCAAAGGACGAATAAGGACCAAGAACAGAGTCGTGTTTTGAATTCTACACTATCGTCATCATTGTAAAGATAGAGGAAACTGAACTGGAGATATAAATCTGTTAAATCTTAAATATAGACTCTTATGTCTCCCTTATATCCCCTTCGTCCCCGTTTTCTCCTTCTTCTTCTTCTTAGGTTTTGCACGCTCCAGCATAAAGAGCGGTAAGGAGGGCTCCAATTACAGCAAGAAAGAGCGACGGCTGCGATTCTTCATCCGTAAGATAGTGAAGACGCAGGCTTTCTACTGGATAGTGCTCTTTCTGGTGGGCCTCAACACCATCTGTGTGGCCGTGGTGCACTACGACCAGCCTGAGATGCTCACTGACTTTCTCTGTGAGTAAAAGCCAGAGACTGTACAGAAAAGATGGATGCACTGTGATGACAAACACTTGTTTGTGGACCCCAATTTTTAAGTTTTGATACTAGATGCCCTCTGTACAAAGGTACATTCATGGATTCTATAGACACATCACACACACACAGGTCGCTGCTAATTACTGCTAGCATTTTAATAAATTAACACAGGAATTTCCCCCACTAGTTCAGTTTGCCTTTATATTTTGCTAGAGCCAGATTTTCTGATTATTTTTAAAGTGCTCTTGAGAAATAATTCAATGTTTTTCTTTGGACATTGGCTGCTTTTTCTCTTTGTTTTCAGTCTAGTGTTTTTTAAGTGACCATTTTCATGTTTTTCTGTTTGTTGAGCACCTAAGTCAAATAAACATAAGGTATGTGTTTCAAATAACACATGCCTTAGCAAAGAGCTAATTTTAAATTGTATCTGAAAGCACGTTTTTACTAGCAGCCTGTCACAAAAATACATAATTTGTTCCCATTTCTTTAATATATGAAAAAATGTCAAAGATAACAAAGTTTAACTGGCATAAAGTAGTATTTTTGTACATAAAATAGTATTTTTGTACCAACAAGGTGATTCCCAATGAGCTATTATTTTACAACTTGGGGTATCTCGGCATGGTGTGCAGTGTCCTTGAAAAATTTGAGGAAATCGGGTGAAAGTAGAAGTGCTTGAAGTAAAAAAAAAAAACTCATCTATGGTAAATGAATAGTATCTGAAAGTTGTGGCAAAAGTCCAGCAAAGACTTGACACAGGACCTAAGAAATGCCCTTAAGTTGATCCATCCATTGTTTGAGGAAGCATAATCAGAAATGGTCTCAGTGGAAGGCTGTCCATCAAGACGCCATTCTTAAGGAAGAGAAACAGGAAGAGAAGGCTCAGGTATCATCATCGTTGTCGTCTTTATTTATAAAGCACTTTAAAACAACCACAGCTGCCGCAAAACGCTGTACATTGGAACTGAATAATAATAATTAGGTAAACCTAATTACACAAGAACTGGATTGAATATCAGGGCCAACAGTTCTCACAGAGTGATGAATCAAACTCTTTAGCTGAAATCACGATCAGTATGTTCAGAGGAGGTCGGGTGTTGACTTTCAAGCTCGTCTGTTTTTGGTTTATATACCCAGGTTTATGTTTGCATATGCTTCAATAAATTACTGCACATATTTCCCATTTCCCTAGTAAAATACAAACAAAAGGTGGCTCAAAACATTTACTCAATATAGAATGTACTCTTGCCTTTATGCTGTGAGTCATGTAACTTAAAAAGAAAATACTACCCCAGCTCTTTATCACGTGTTATTGTGTGAGCAGCATGTTAAATGCTAATGATTAAGAATTATTACGATTAAAAACAGGAGAAATTAAAACTAGTGATTACTTCAGTATTTATACACTACTTTATATACTAATGCTGCATGTTTTATTTGGGTCACAGGAATGTCTGTTTGGCACTGATGTGCATTAACAGTACACCATGTGCAGGGACCGTTGGTGGACTACATGCAAATAAGAGTACAGGATGCAAAATGCAACACTAAGGCGAACATCTGACACTACGTGTGATGTGCTTCACTGTTTCCAGTTTAATCTCCACCGCTGCCCACTCTCACCTCGTCCCAACCTGAGTCATCTTTTTTACACTTCAGATCTGCCGTTTCCTCCTACACATGCAAACAAGCCTTTACAAATTTAACTACACCAAACAGCAGAAACAGAGTGTGTTCTCTATTTCTCAAGCGTTATCCCCATTCTGTAGTTACACGTATCCTTGATCTGCACTATCATGCTCGGAAGAGTTTTGTTTGCTGAGTTCCACTTGACACACGTTGTGTAACTCTTTAGTTTTAGTTGCTGGCTTGCTGCTGCTGATGTGACCACACACATAAATACTTACTTATACATGTGTACACACAGGCCGTGATGGAGTCAGCTTGTTGTCCCTGGCTGGTGTTCAGCTGCATTAGCATACAAAGTTGTCGTTGCTGATGAAGTCCCTTCATCACCACAATCTCATACAACACTTGCTAGTGGCTCGCACCTCTATTATCATTCACTCAACTGAGTCTTTCTCTCACTCTGTCATGCTCCCATCTGGTTTTCACTACTACCTTCTTTTTACCTGATTTTGATTTTTGTCTTTTTATCTCATTTGGTTTTTCTCTCCGTGGCCTCACTTTCTTTCGTTTTCACCTTCCTTTCTCCACATCCTTACGTCGCCCTCTTGTTCTAACTCACATTCCTCGCCTTCTGTTTCTAACAAAATCCCTTCTCTTTGCTTCATTCGTGCCCCAAATCATTCTTTTCTCCTTTGTTCTCTCTCCAGTCTATGCAGAGTTTGTCTTCCTCGGTTTGTTCATGTCTGAGATGCTGATCAAGATGTACGGTCTGGGCATCCAGCCCTACTTCCATTCCTCATTCAACTGCTTCGACTGTGTGGTGAGTGCACAAACTCACACACTGAAACTAAGTGCAAAAAAAAAAAGTACTGATTATAAAATCCAACACTGCATTTAATCTCTCACTGAATTTATTAGTGTGGTGGTCTGCTTCTGTAGTAAGTTTTGTTTTTATTGGGGTTTTTTCTTATCAGTTTATTAATTCCTCAGCAAATGTGATCAGAAGCAAAGACTCTAACTCCAACACAGAGACATTTCCATTTAAATTCCAGTTTTTTGTTTTAAATTAAGCCATCTCAGGATTAAATGTTTAGTGATAGGTATTAGTAAACATGGGTGTTTTCTCTGTTTTGTGATCATTCAAAAACTAAAAGTGCAAAATGTGCCTGGTCAAATTTCTTTTAAAGTTATAACCTATGACTCCTTTTTAGCTTCAGTCTAATACTAGACTAATCTTCTTCTTATGACTTCTTCTTTATATAAGTAATGTTTACTGACAAAGCCGGTGGTCCCCTGGAAAGGACCCGACAATTCAAAGTAAAATAATAATAAAGAAAAATATGCATTTACCTCGGCTTCTTGGATAACTAAGCAGCATCCTAATAATGTCTATGGTATAAACAAGGGTTCTTGTGCCTTGGCAGAGGAAAAATTCTGTTTTCGGGGCTTCAGAGATTTTTTTTTGATAAATAAATACAAGCTTAAACTTCTAATAGCTGCTGATTGAACTCAGCATTCTGACTGTATTGAATTGTGTGTGCGTGCAGGTAATAGTCGGCAGTATCTTCGAGGTTGTGTGGGCCACCATAAAACCAGGCACGTCCTTCGGGATCAGCGTGTTACGAGCTCTGCGATTGCTCCGCATCTTTAAAGTCACAAAGTAAGTGTCTCTCGCTCTTCCTCTGACTTCTCTTAGACTTGCATGCTCTTCCATCAGTACACAAATGAGACGATGATGATAATGAAGCACATGATAAGAGGCTGAGCTTATGGTACATGTAATGAAAGAGAGTTGGATGTTTTTACTAGTGCACGTCATTCTATTTGGGACACCTGTTGGTTACTGGAGAAGCTCAGAGGTGGTAAAAACAGGAGGGTATACATGAAAAGGAGCAAAACAGCTCAGACACAATTTCATGTTAAAATTTCAAATTAACAAAATAAAGGCTGAATTTGGCTTAAAAACATGTACCTGTTCAGAGTTTACGTAAATGGTTTCGATCCTCTTCTTTATCGCTGCCCTCTTTCCTTCCTCCTCTCTCTTTTCTTCTATTGCTTACTTTTTTTGTTGTCTCATTTATCCTCATCATGTGTCCTTCTCCTTGCACACGTCCTCCTTTTCCTCAGGTACTGGGCACCACTTCGAAACCTGGTGGTTTCTCTGCTGAACTCCATGAAGTCCATCGTCAGCTTGCTGTTCCTCCTCTTCCTCTTCATCGTGGTATTTGCCTTGTTGGGGATGCAGCTGTTTGGAGGACAGTCAGTATCACCACTAACTTAAGAAGAAGCTCAACTGCCAGTATTAAATTTGAGCATCTATTTTCTTACTGTACATTTTCCTTTCTTCTCCTTAGATTTAACTTTGACGACGGAACGCCTCCTACTAACTTTGACACTTTTGCTGCAGCAATCATGACAGTGTTTCAGGTGGGGAAGAAAGCTTTGTGCCTGGTTTCTTAGAGAACGAAGCAAATATTAAAATGAGAGTAACTCGGTTTTCCAGACTCATTTCTACACTTCACATGACTGAATATTAACAAAGCCTATTGTTGTGCTGTCATCAGTCTTGTTCAGTTCTGACTGCAGGTCCAATGTTTCTGTGTTGTCTTGCAGTGATTTAGAAAGCTGTCTTTTGTTAGGAGCAGTTTTTGCTTTATTTTCTTTGAGTGACTTTGTCAGAGCTGTGTCACTCAAATGTACCAGCGGTATGTGTGTATCAGAGTGTGTAGAGGTATCTAAAGGGCTGAGGGCATTTAAAGTAACACAACTTCATGTCTAATTAGGGATATCTGATATTTGGATTGGACAGTGGTCCGATCCTTACTCGTAAAGCTTGATTGGACAATGTATGTATGGCTGATAAATTCAGCTTACTTGTTGTTTACTACAAAGCACATCAACAGCAGATTAAGCATGACGGTTATCGTAGCATGGAGGAATTTCACAGCAAAGCCGCTGCAGCTTGGAGACGTTGCAGTCCAGCAACTCCCAAAACCTTTTAACTAGAAATGGTGTTCAAGTGAGTTGACGCAAAAAAACCACCAGAATACGTAAAATCTCTGTGAATATTTTGCGTGTCGTGTATTTCGTTGAACTCCAGTGCTCTAAAGGCAGCCGTGCACACCAACTGTGTAATTTTGCTGAAAGAATTTGCGACATTTCTTTTTTCTAACCAAGCTCCAGTTTTCCAGTTTTTCAGATCTGAATAAACAGATCTGACCAATCAGATTATTGCATTTCGCAATACGTGCACTTGTAGCTCAAAACGCGCAGTACTAATATAGTAAAATAATACAGTTTTTAGCTCAGACACACAACTAGATGCTGCTCTGGGTCAATCAGATCTCCGAAATTATTTCTCTGGAAATATCGAGCGAAATATGTGCAAACCATGAAGTTCTCCCAGCTGCTGTGTTCTCTTTATTATGTGATTTTTGAGGATGAATATTCCACAAAAATGCAACACTTTCAGTGCGCATATACATTACACCACAAGCTCGGATCCAAATGTTATTGGTTAGGTTATTATTACTGCTTGATTACTTATTGTTAACAGATAAGTGGTCAAGCAGTGAAGCGACTAAAGGCTTTCACAGCAAACTCACTCCTTTTATATCAGACCAATGAAACTAAAACTCTCTCGACAGATCCTGACAGGAGAAGACTGGAATGAGGTGATGTACTATGGCATTGAGTCCCAGGGTGGAGTGAAAGACAAGGGGATGATCTTCTCCATCTTCTTTATTGTCCTGACACTCTTTGGCAACTGTATCCTGCCTTCACGCTTACCTGTGCATGTACTCAAATGTGCTGTATCTATATGTTCTAAGAAAAGTTATACAGATGCATATATTTTGTCATATACATAAAATTCAACTTGTTTTGCTTCTTCTGTCATTTGCTTATCTACAACATGTCGTATCTTTTTTGTCTCCACTTGCTTTTCATGAAAAACACTCAGCTTCCTGTCAGCATTTCTCCCTAACCTCTGCCACCACAGACACTCTGCTTAACGTCTTCTTGGCCATCGCTGTTGACAATCTGGCCAATGCCCAGGAGCTTACAAAGGTACAGGTCTACGTGTTATGCTATGTGTTACCAAGCTGTTGTCGTTAGCTAAAGCACTTGCAAGCATAATGATCTTCCTGACAGCTTTCACTGTGAGAATGCTTTGGGCCAGTTTATAGAAATATACACGGCTGATAAAAATTAAACAAACACTTTTTAATCAGAGTATAACATCAAGTTATACTCTGTTAAACTGATTTGGTCAGTTAAGTAGCAGAGGGAATTTTTCACCAGTTTCAGCTGCTTTGGTGTTAATAAAAACAACAGGTGCACTAGAGGGGTAGCAGTGAGACAACCCCCAAAACAGGAACGGTTTCACAGACACTGAGATTTTTTCCTCCTCATCTTTTGACGTTTTTTTTTTTCTTTTTCACTAGTTTTGCATTTGGCTACAGTCAGTGTTACTACTGGTAGCATGAGGCGATACCTGGATCCTGCAGAGGTTGCACAGATAGTCTTCCAGGATGGCACATCAATTTGTGCCACTGCCAGAACATTTCTCCCGGCATAGTCTCAAAAGCATGAAGGAGATTCCAGGAGAGCTGGACAGGGCTGTAGAAGGTCCTTAACACATGAGCAGGACCGGTATCTGCTCATTTGTGCAAGGAGGGCCAGCATGACCTCTAGCAGGTTACTGGTGTGAATGTCTCTGACCAAACAATCAAAAACAGGGTCTGGCATCCTCTAGTGGACTCTGTGCTCACCCAAAATTTAGACCAGATTACTGTTCTTCTTTAACAGGATGAAGAAGAACAGGAAGAGGCAGCCAATCAGAAGACAGCACTACAGAAGGCAAAGGAGGTGGCAGAGGTCAGCCCTCTGTCAGCTGCCAACCTGTCTATTGCTGCGTGAGTTGACACATTTACACAGATAACCCTCAAAGATGTGAGTACATTCAAAACACTGCACATAAAATCCATCATGTGGCTGCAGTGACAAAGAGGCACAATCCCACGTGCAATGTTTGTTTTTTTTCTTCCAGGACTGTCTTTCGTAACATTTATGATTGGCAGGCATTCATTTGCACACAACACACACACACACAGTCACCATCACACTCTCACTGTTCTCTAAAACACGATAAAGCGATTGTTCTGAGAGTGAAAGGAACAGATTCAGGGCTTTGTGAAGGGAAGAAGAGCGAGAGGCGGACAGCCTGTAGAATCTTCTCCTGGCAGCAGAAACACTGACAATGGTATACATGAGAATGTTGCTCAAATAAACTCACTGCTCCTTTGGAAGCCACTAGACTTTTTAGTCGCTGTGGCTAACTGAGCCTGTGCTGAGAAGATTTGGTGCTGGTAAATTTGTGTTGGAGAGATGGTCCTCAGTCACAGGTGAAGATAATTTTTTCATAAAACTGCTCACAACATGGTCTGATTAATTTCTGAAAAAACTCCAATCTAATTTTATTTGTTGTTTTCAGTAATAATAAGGCAAGTAAGATGCATTTCTTTTATTCAAACCAGTATCAGCCAAACTGCAAAGCTCTTACCTAAACAGTCTACATGGATAAATAAGAACATACCTAAAGTCATACATATAATTGGATTTTCCCTTTAAGGATGAACCGTTTTTACATTACTGCTACTGATGTGTGGCTAAATTTCAGTGGGTTTGTCCTCAAGTGTCTAATCCTTCTTTTCCTTTTTCTTTCTCACTTACTCATTACCATCTCTTTCCCCATAACACCTCTGACAACAATACAATGACACCAATTTCCTTGCTTATTCATTCTTCAACATCTTCACTTTATCTCCACCTCGTCCTCCTGCCTTACCTGAAATCACTCACGTCTGCCTTTCTTTTATTTTACTACACCCTCTTGTGTTTCCCCTCCATCTTCGCTGTAACTAAAACTCCTTTTCTCCTGCCTAACATCCCCTAATTTCCCCCAACAGTAAGGAGCAGCAAAAGAACCACACCAAGGGAAATAAGTCGGTGTGGGAGCAGAGAACAAGTGAGATTCGCCGACAGAACCTAATGACGAGCCGCGAGGCGCTCTACAATGAGCTGGAGCAGGAAGACTGGAAGGCGGGAGTGGAGGGAGAAGAGGTGAGGTGTTTCCCCCCCTAAGAAAAAAACACATATACACATATGTATACAGTCTACTCCTGATATATATGGTAAATATTTGTTGTAATGTGTGTAAAGCAATCTGTAAACACCTTAAAGGGATATTAACACCACTTCTTTTTGAATGGATGACTCTTGGAGGACACTTGTGACACATGTATTAATATGTAACATGACATTGAAAATCATCTATTGTAAGGTCAAAAACATTGTATCAGAACGTTTGTGTCCATTGTTCTCCAAGAGTTGGAGATCCTGCTCAATTGCAAGTAATTTTAAAGCTAATCTATAATTCTGAGATTGAGTTTATCTTAACCCTCTTAGGTCCAAGTCATCATTGGTTATAACCCCAACAGCTGCTCCAAACCTTATGCATGTGTGCCTTTTTTGTCCCCTGATTACCAAGATTTTGGAAAACAGCTTAAAAAGAATTACATATTCTGATTGCATAGAGTTAGAGTTATGGTTTCCACTGATGATGACTTAGACCATAGATGGGTATTGAATGTAAAGTCTATTTAAGATCGGTAAACTTTATCTCACAGTAATATCCAATGTCCAGTCAATGTGACAGTCATTGCTTGGTGTCTTGATGCATGCTCAATCATCCAGGTAAGGAAATCCCAAAAAGTTGATTCTGTTCATCTGGACGTTGCATTTTCGTCCAGCTGAAAATGTCAAGATGAACAGGATCAACTTTTTGGGAGTCATGGCTCAGTGTTTGTCTTCTTTTCCATAATTAGATTTCATATATAAAACTAATAACTGCTGTGTATTCTGGGTCATAACGTAATCTACATGTTTTGATGCCAGAGTGTAATATCCCTTTAAGCCTGTGAAGGAGTGTTATTTTTGCAATGCTATATGGGACGGCTTGAAGCTGCGTGCTTGGGAGCAATGCAATATTAAAGTGGGGCATGCAGAGAAAGCAGTGGACTCAAAACTGGAATGGGGCAAAGTGCAAATCAGGAGTTGGCTGGATATGACTCAGCAAACTGTATGTTCACAGCTGGTTCTGTTTTAGCATTTTGTGGCTTTACAAATTAAAAAAAAAGTTTAAAAACTTGTTCACATGGAGCCAAAAATGGTGGTCTGTTTGCTGAACTGTGTATCTGTGACCCAGGGGAGGGAATGGGACCGGCACGAGTGCTGTAAATCCTACTTGTTTATTTCTGGGTTAACATATGTATATATAAAATATGATACCAAAGAAGGTTAAAATACTCCGGACTATATCTGATTTGCCAGCTTAGAAGCAATTGCTACTGCAACCCAAAATACATGAAAAGCTGATGTATTTTGCTTGGCTTGATGAGCATTTGCTTCTTTAAAACAGCAATTTAAAAGGTTTCAAGCATGCATGGATGGCAGTGTCATTGCTGTGGTTTTATTCTAGAGCAGCTGTTTTCTTTCCGTTTGCAGTATTGTTTTTTTTACTCATTATTACATGATTTACTGTCTTTTATTAATATACCATGGAAAACAACCACTAATGTTTAAATTTGCTACTTGCTACGTGAAAAAAAATTCCAAATGACAATTTAGATTTAAAAAATATACATCTTAACATAAATGATCACCTAGACAAGAGATTCATGTTTGCAAATGATAAAGAAAGATTTTAAGTCAGTCTCTAGGATTCAATTAAATTCAAGTAAATGTATTTGATTGAAATGTATTATAAGTGGTGTACTGAGACCTGCTTAGAAAAACATGATCATACATGGCTAGCTACTCCAGGGCTAACATTTGGCTGATGTTTGCATATAACCTCGTAATGTCATCTGCTACCCTGTCACCCTAACTCAGGCGTCTTACCCACGGAAAGGACGTGGTGACATGAAAACCCACTTGGACAGGCCGTTGGTGGTGAACCCACAGGACAACCGCAATAATAACACCAACAAGACCCAACCTGGAGAACTGCCACTTGACCAGGAGTACCGGCGCCAGGACATAGATCACTGCCGCCGTGCCGCCCACTGCTATCACTACGACCGCGATCACCATCAGAAACCCTTTGGGCCAGACAGCAGAGAGACAAGCCAGCTATCAGAGACCCGTATGGAGCACGGCTTCAGCTGCACATCTCTGGGTAATGTGGAGGCGAGCATAGAGGGCTGTCCAGGGGAGGAGAGGCACAGCCACCGGAGCCACCGGAGCCATCGAGGCCATCGGCACCGGAACAGGGAAGGCTGTGAAGCTCGCAGTGTTTCCCCCCACCAGAGTGAGGCAGGAGAAGGACATAATGAGAACAGGAGGGCCAGGCAGCACCGCAGGGCAGCAAGAGAAGGAGAGGAAGGCAGGCGACACCGATCCAGGGGGAAAGAAGGAGAGGGGGGGAAAATCGTGGAAGGAGAAGGGCGGAGAGCAAGACGACATCGACATGGCAACCATGATAAGAGCAAAGGGCATTGCAGAAGGTAAGGAAAGTCTCGAATTAATCCTGTCAGTCAGTATAGGTTGTTGTACTGGTGAATACAGTGGTTAGAAATGACCTAACAACCAAAATTATTGCAAACGTTTTCAATGAACTTGCTATCACTGTGCCTTTGAAGTAGTCACTTCCATCCTACATACAGTCTTAGATGGCTAATGGCTACAACCTACAGCCATTAAAGATACTATTTAAAACGCTGTCTGTAAATGGCCTGTATTTGTATAGCGCTTTACTAGTCCCTAAGGACCCCAAAGCGCTTTACACAACCAGTCATCCACCCATTCACACACTGGTGATGGCAAGCTACATTGTAGCCACAGCCACCCTGGCGCACACTGACAGAGGCGAGGCTGCCGGACACTGGCGCCACCAGTAGGCAGTGGGTGAAGTGTCTTGCCCAAGGACACAACGACCGAGCCTGTCGGAGCCGGGGCTCGAACCGGCAACCTTACGATTACAAGACAAACTGCCAACTCTTGAGCCACGATCATAAATGTCTCCTCAGTCCAGCTGTCATAACTTTATGATAGTTAAGAGTTAAAAGACCTGAGATAGAATGATTAAAGACTAGTGAGGACACCATTGATTGAAGTTCATTTGTGTTATTCACAACATTTCAAATCCATTTAAAATCTGATTGTCGAATCTAAACAATAAAAAGTATTAAGCAGCACAATTAGCCACCAAAACTTTGGTAAAGTAACATGAGTACTGTACAATTTTGTAGGTTCTAGTTAAAATCACACAATTATCACACAGCGTATACAGGGAGTGCAGAATTATTAGGCAAGTTGTATTTTTGAGGAATAATTTTATTATTGAACAACAACCATGTTCTCAATGAACCCAAAAAACTCATTAATATCAAAGCTGAATGTTTGTGGAAGTAGTTTTTAGTTTGTTTTTAGTTTTAGCTATTTTAGGGGGATATCTGTGTGTGCAGGTGACTATTACTGTGCATAATTATTAGGCAACTTAACAAAAAACAAATATATACCCATTTCAATTATTTATTTTTACCAGTGAAACCAATATAACATCTCCACATTCACAAATATACATTTCTGACATTCAAAAACAAAACAAAAACAAATCAGCGACCAATATAGCCACCTTTCTTTGCAAGGACACTCAAAAGCCTGCCATCCATGGATTCTGTCAGTGTTTTGATCTGTTCACCATCAACATTGCGTGCAGCAGCAACCACAGCCTCCCAGACACTGTTCAGAGAGGTGTACTGTTTTCCCTCCTTGTAAATCTCACATTTGATGATGGACCACAGGTTCTCAATGGGGTTCAGATCAGGTGAACAAGGAGGTCATGTCATTAGTTTTTCTTCTTTTATACCCTTTCTTGCCAGCCACGCTGTGGAGTACTTGGACGCGTGTGATGGAGCATTGTCCTGCATGAAAATCATGTTTTTCTTGAAGGATGCAGACTTCTTCCTGTACCACTGCTTGAAGAAGGTGTCTTCCAGAAACTGGCAGTAGGACTGGGAGTTGAGCTTGACTCCATCCTCAACCCGAAAAGGCCCCACAAGCTCATCTTTGATGATACCAGCCCAAACCAGTACTCCACCTCCACCTTGCTGGCGTCTGAGTCGGACTGGAGCTCTCTGCCCTTTACCAATCCAGCCACGGGCCCATCCATCTGGCCCATCAAGACTCACTCTCATTTCATCAGTCCATAAAACCTTAGAAAAACCAGTCTTGAGATATTTCTTGGCCCAGTCTTGACGTTTCAGCTTGTGTGTCTTGTTCAGTGGTGGTCGTCTTTCAGCCTTTCTTACCTTGGCCATGTCTCTGAGTATTGCACACCTTGTGCTTTTGGGCACTCCAGTGATGTTGCAGCTCTGAAATATGGCCAAACTGGTGGCAAGTGGCATCTTGGCAGCTGCACGCTTGACTTTTCTCAGTTCATGGGCAGTTATTTTGCGCCTTGGGTTTTTCCACATGCTTCTTGCGACCCTGTTGATGTTTGAATGAAACGCTTGATTGTTCGATGATCACGCTTCAGAAGCTTTGCAATTTTGAGACTGCTGCATCCCTCTGCAAGATATCTCACTATTTTTGACTTTTCTGAGCCTGTCAAGTCCTTCTTTTGACCCATTTTGCCAAAGGAAAGGACGTTGCCTAATAATTATGCACACCTGATATAGGGTGTTGATGTCATTAGACCACACCCCTTCTCATTACAGAGATGCACATCACCTAATATGCTTAATTGGTAGTAGGCTTTCGAGCCTATACAGCTTGGAGTAAGACAACATGCATGAAGAGGATGATGTGGACAAAATACTCATTTGCCTAATAATTCTGCACTCCCTGTATACAGTGGTCCCTCGTTTATCACAGTAGTTACGTTCTAAAAATAACCTGCAATAAGTGAAATCCCCGAAGTAGCTTTATTTTTTACAATTATTATAGATGTTTTAAGGCTGTAAAACCCCTCACTACACACTTTATACACTTTTTTCAGACAGGCATGAACATGTTCACACTTTTCTCTCTTGTTTAAACACTCTTAACGTTCAAACCCTTGTAGAAAAACAAGTCCAGTATTATAGAATAAAACCAAAGTCACCCGCGGTTGCCTTTGACGGTGCAAAACATTTCATTGACATTGTTGTGTTTGTTGGGGAGAAAACGTACAAACATGCAGTGCAGCACTTCAGAGTCACGCTGCTAGCGATCAAAGATTTATGTAAATTTGACAAGCTGAACGCAATCTGTGCTGTACAGGAGACACGGCACGGGATTGATTGACAGTGGTGTACAGCCAATCAGGATGCAGAACACAATGAGCTGTAAAAAAAAAAAAAAGCATGCAAAATTGCACAAAAAATAATCCACGAAACAGCGAGGCCTTGAGAGGTGAACCGCGTTATAGCGAGTGACCACTGTATGTAGTTAATTTATTTATTGTACACTGAAAAAAATGAAATAAAAGGTTAAAGTTACTTAGTATTTATTTTTATTTAAGTATTTATTGTCATTGTCAGAGAACAATGAAATTGTGTTTGGGGCTTCCGTACAACCCGTAAATAAAATAATGAAGAAAATAATAAATACCCCTTAAAACCCAAGTGTAAATATTTAACCCAGTGTGACTCCAGTGCAATAAGACAATCCTTAGCAACAACATGAGAACATGACAAGTAATGTTCATAAGAAATTCAGACAAAGACCTGAGAAACATGACAAAGTACAACAATGCAACCCATTCAATATTTTTGTACTGTGAGATATGATGTCAGATATGATAGTTATCTATTTAAGAAAGGGGGGGGGGGGGGGGCAGGGGGGGAAAGAGAATAAAGATATGATGCACCAATGCAGACCAGTTCAGTGCTATTAAGAAGTTGGATATGGTTATTGTCCGTGAGAGGGGGGCAGAGAGTTCAGGAGCCTCACAGCCTGTGGATACAGGCTGTTGGCCAGTCTGGATGTTCTGGCCTGTATAGACCTGTACCTTCTCCCTGAGGGCAGCAGGTGGAAAAGGTGGCGCGCAGGGTGATGTTGGTCCCGCAGGATACTGTGGATACTGAGCGAGAGGGGAAGATATTACTAATCTCTGGCAGACTTGTTCCAATAATTCTGCCAGCTTCTTTCACCACCCGCTGGAGTGCTTGCTGATCGGCCTTGGTGCAGCTGGGGAACCACACTAGAAATCCATACGTCAGAACGCTGCTGATGGCACAGTTGTAGAAGTTCAACATCAGAGATCTGGGAATGTGTGCGCTCCGCAGTCTCCTCAGGTAGTAGAGGCGCTGTTGGGCCTTCCGTGCAACTGAGGTGATATGGTTGCCCCAGGACAGGTCCTCGGTCACAGTTACCCCCAAGAATTTAAAACTGCTCACCCTCTCCACCGCCTCACTGCCAATGAAGAGAGGCAGATGGTTGTTATGACCCTTCCTCCGGAAATCTACAATGATCTCCTTGGTCTTTTTGGTGTTTAAGACCAAGTTATTGTCGTGGCACCATGACTCTAGTTGTTGCACCTCTGTCCTGTA